>NC_134724.1:37475555-38092083 GCF_049634645.1 Pelodiscus sinensis | reverse complement strand
GGGCTGACAGCTGGGGCACTCCCAGCCCCACTCCTGGGGAGCCCCCCGATATCCCGCACTGCTGCCTCTGATAAAGAGGCAGCAGCCCCTGTGTGGAGGAAGCTTGGACTACTCCCCATGGACAAAGGCTGCTCCACAAGTAGCTCAGACAACCCCCAATGACAGGGACTCCTGCCACAGATCAGCCTCCGTCCACAGCAGGCTCAGGCTGGCTGTGAACAGAGGCTGCTCCACAGCATGCTGGAGCAGCCTCTGTGCCCCGGGAGCCTGGGTCTCCCCATACCGCTGCTTCCGACAGAGGCTTTTAATCTAATTCCCCCAATACTGGCTCCTGTCTGTCCGTGTGTCCCCCACTGCCTCTGTGAGTGGCAGCAAGTGGGGGGAGAGTGCATGTAGTCGACAAAAATCAACCAATAAGCCAAGGATTATAGATTACTCATGTAGACTAGGGAAGTCAACTACAGCAGAGAACTGGACCATTTCTAACTGATCTAAGAATGTACCACTTTAAGACTTGTTTAGCGTAGCCAATAGAAGGCAACAGGAAGATACGATTGCTCTCTATAAACACATAGGCAGTAATGTGGGGATGCAGGTGGGAGCTTAAAAACTGGCTCCCCATGAGCACTGGCTCCCGCGGAGCTGTCTACTGCCTGCGCTGCTGCTTCTTTATCAGAGGCTGCAGGAGTGGGGGCAGGCAGGAGCTGGTGCTTGCAGGGAACAACTTAAAAGCTGGCTCCCTGTAAGCTCTAGCTCCCATCTGCCCGCTGGCATGTAAATGTCTAACCGCTAAAAAAAATCCAGCAGTGACACATTCAATAACATCCCTAATTCTGACACTATAACTTCAGCGAACACCTGCCTGGATGGAGAAGCCACCCGCCCAAGCACAGCTGCTTGAGTGTTTCTGCATTTTTGCATTACACTCAAACAGCATGTTCACTAACAAGTGTATAACAGACCCCTTTTAACAGCAGAGTTCTCTGAAGTTCTTCTGAAACCCTACAAGAAAATCTTCCACATGCAGGCACTAACCAATCCACTATCATCATCCATTACTAGAATGAGAAATCTACAGTTTGATAAGCTATAAGGCTTTTTCTAGTGCTACATACATGGAGGGGATAGCCACATAAATTGCATATGCATATGTTAAATACATTTTACATGGCTTTGCAATTGATCACATACCAATGCCTAGATCAGATGCCCACTGAACTACCACCTCGGAATTTATTCTAAAATTGCTGTGTGGAAGGTGGGGAACTCATACCGACTGCTCTGGCATTTGTGCCTCCAGAGAAGGACCTTGATTTGCCCCCCATCAACCTCCACTCACTGCCCAAAAGGTTGCTGCCGCATTTAAGAAATGTTGACTTAGGGTGTCTTTTTAAGTTATGCAAAGGATACCTGAAACATATACATAGCTGCTTTTTAGCATTTTAATAATTATTTTCTTCTAAATTTACAATGCTATGCCTGTTTGATTGCTAGGAAAAATCATGGTTGCTGAGTATCAGTCAAGTGTTTAGAAAGACTTGGTGTTGCGATCCCACCATTTCTGCTATTACTGCACTGACTGCTTCTTTGCTACAGATCATTCTCCTAGTCATCTGTCGCCTACACCAGAATTCTAACATGCACTCAGCTAACAGGTTAAATGTGTCTTTTTTCCTGGTCAGATCTGCACTGCCCTACTATGCTGTGGCCTTAAGAGGAACAGGCAGGTTAATGTAGCATACATCCTTCCATCTGAAGAAGTTCACAGTCTCAATACCCACCTGTCTCCCAAGAAATCACAAAGTGCCACTTTGGCTAGAGGCCATTTTTAAAGGGCTTGGATTTTATCAGTGTGAAAATGATCAAAGTAAATGAGCTTTAAGGAAAGCAACAATCTTAAAAGCAACTAAACATGAAAAATTATTTATCAAAGTTCATTTTATTCAGTAATGAAAAACAACAAACCACATTTCTAAAACAGCATTATTTTAAGACAAATGGAGGATTCAGGATGGAAAGAGGAGCTGTAGAAAACTGACAATTTCTACTCTGCTGTTGCAAGGCAGAGTAGATAGGTAGAGGGGCTGCAGAATGAGAGTTTCATTTGGGGCAGGGCTATTTGAGCACTTAGTTGAATGTGTACTACACTCTTGGGGGAATTCTCTGCCAAAAAATTAAAAATTCTGTGCAAAACACTGCATATTTTATTTTGTCAAAATAACACTAATGTCCATTTCAATTATTTTGGTAATTTATTATGAAATACCTGTTAGCAAGTATATTTGTAATAATATAGGCCAAAAAAATTCCTGCACATGTAGAGAGTTAAAGAAACCTCTGTGATAGCCTAGTTCTTGTTTCTCCACCCTCATACCCAAAGCCCAGCCATGGGGGAGCCCAAACACAAACACTCTCAAACTCCCTGCCTTCAGGACAGGTCAGTTCCCAAGGGTACCAGACCAAGGAGGTCAAACCTGTTCAAATAAGGTGGGCAATACAGACAAGGGAAAAAACTGTTAGGATTATTTTTTAAGCTTTCCTGAATACTAGATTTGGCCATCCTGTTTTGCACAGTAGTACAGTACTACTATATTTCATATCCTATACAATACATCTATTCTATTGACTTAAAAACTGAAGTAATATGTATCCATTATTTATACTTCACTGAAGAATCATAGAATCATAGAATAATAGGACTGAAAGGGACCTCGAGAGGTCATCGAGTCCAGCCCCCCGCCCTCAAGGCAGGACCAAGCTCCGTCTACACCATCCCTGACAGATGTCTAACCTGTTCTTAAATATCTCCAGAGAGGGAGATTCCACCACCTCCAATTAAGAAGCATCCAATTATATGAAATGTACTAATACATTGATCAGGAATTCCACTTTGGTTGCTAGCAAATACAAAATGTGTTCTCTTTTGGCTCCAGACATTCATACGTATTACCAAATGTCATTATGGACATGCAGTCCCAGATAGAATCAATGAATGAGGTACTCAAGCACCTTGTCAAATGGAAGTAAAGCAAACACCCACTGTTACAAAACAGCTGAAGAGTGGCATTCACAAGATGTAGTCTCTCGCAGGAACTTTTCAAGTCTTTTGTTTTTTAATTAGACACGCATAAGCATTGTTAAGCACTGGAATAAATTGCCTAGGGAGTTTGTGGAATCTCCATCATTGGCTATATTTAAGAGCAGGTCAGATAAACATCTGTCAAAGATGATCTAGCTGGTTCCTGGTCCTGACATGAGGCCAGGGGTCTGGACTTAGACATCTAGAGATCCATTCCAGTTCTATGATTTTATGAAAAAGCTGCAGTTAAATAACAAGCAAAGCTGTAGAGGTACTAATTCAAAGTCCCCAGAGGACATCACAGTATTACCCAAGAATGCCAGAATGCACAAACACCAAAGTTGTTATGCACCGCACAAACATGAGATATGCTGTATGTTGTAGTTTGACTCTGCTCCTATAATTTGATTCTCTTTTTTCCTTCAGTACTGATCTTTCGTATTGGTGTATATGAATGCTATTTTTTTTATCAAAAGCAGTTAAAATAAAAAGCCCAAGTCACATTTGTAGAAATGTAAGGCTGAACTGAAACAGATTATTAGTTTTTCCTATTATCTTGTATATCAGGTATGTTAGCTAAACATTGGCAATACTATTTTTTCACCAAAAAAACTTAACAGTTTTTAGATTCATGACAACATTGTTGCATAGAACTGATTAAATTTAGTGACAGTGGAACAATGGCCGGTGTTTGCTATAGACTGAGTATGTACAGTTGATAACAATCCTTCATTGATGTGTAAGGTGATTACTGGGTGAGGCTTACAGGGTATGGTGAATAGGCAGGGAATGCACCAGCGCCCTGCCCACCACAGCTAGAGTGCTGGCTCCAGGCTGGCCCTGGGAAGTGAAAGCCATTCCAGCCTGTGCCATCGCGTGCACTTCCCTGTTTGATCCGTTAACCAGATAACTAAACAAACAGGATTTTACATCCCTAATTTAAATGTCCTTCCAGGTAATGCTGAGACTGGATCCTCTCTAAAAGAAGCCAGAGACTCTCTGGAACACCCAAAGGTAATCTGAGAGGAGGCATTCCCACTTCCTCTGGGAGGAGAGGAGGGTTTGGCGGAAGGGAGTCCCAATCATCTTGAGTCTCCTCAGGTACCAACAGAACGCAGTGCCAGCAAGTGATCTTGCAGAACTAGCAACTGCTGAGGTATCTGCTGGTGCTCTTGTTGCTGTTCCTGACAGGCTTGTACCCTGTCCAATTGGTCATTGCAATGTGTCAAAGGGTTCCAGTAGGGCAACAGTCACCCAAGAGTCCACAGCTTTGGTATGACTCTAGCAATGTACAGAAGCAACTGGGTAAGCTTGGAAAGCCCGTGCTGGTTTCAGGGCTTAAGCCCTAATACCATACGAGCTGTGAAGCACAAGTTCTGCACCTGAAGCACGTGCACAAAGGCCCAAAGCTCTGCCAGATGAGACCCAGAGTGCCAGGAGAATGTAGAATCCACGCATGGAGTACCACTAACTTAAGACTGTTGGGAATTGGCGGTGTATTTTTGGGCTCCCTAACACATTCGATAACCACTTGCCTTAACAGTTCCATGGCACAAAGCTACCGGTGCTGGTCCAAATAATACCTCTGCAGTTTGCATTTACAGAATCACAGAGCTGGAAGAGACCTCAGGAGGTCATCAAGTCCAGCCCCTTCCCAAGGCAGGACCAATCCCAACTAAATCAACCCAGCCAGGGCTTTGTCAAGCCGAGACTTAACCTCTAAGGATAGAGATTCCGCTCCCTCCCTACGTAACCCATTCCAGTGCTTCACCACCTTCCTAATGAAATAGTTTTTCCTATTATACAAAACTAGACCTCTCCCACTGTAACTTGAGACCATTGTTCCTTGTTCTGCCATCTGTCACTACTGTGAACAGCCTCCCTCCATCCTCTTTGAAACCTCCCTTCAGGAAGTTGAAGGCTGCTATCAAATCTTCCCTCACTCTTCTCTTCTGAAGACTAAATGAACCCAAATCCCTCTGTCTTTCCTCAGAGGTCATACGCTCCATCCCCCTAATCATTTTTGTCACCCTCTGCCGGACCCTCTCCAATGAGTCCACATGCCTTCTCTAATGGGAGATCCAAAACTGGACACAATACTCCAGATGTGGCCTCACCAAAGCCGAATAACGGAGAATAATCACTTCCCTTGATCTGCTGGCAATACTCCTCCTAATGGACCCTAATATGCCAGTGGCCCTTTGGCTACAAGGGCATACTGTTGACTCATATCCAGCTTCTCATCCACTGTAATCCCCAGGTCCTTTTCTGCAGAACTGCTACTTAGCCATTCAGTCCACAGCCTGCAACAATGCTTGGGATTCTTCCGTCCCAAATGCAGGACTCTATACTTATCCTTGTTGATCTTCATCAGATTTCTTTTGGCCCAATGCTCTAATCTGTCCAGGTCACTCTGGACCCTATCCCTGCCCTCCAGCATACCTACCTCTCCCCCTAGCTTAGTGTCATCTGCAAATCTGTGGAGGGTGCAGTCCATTCCCTCATCCAGGTCATAATAAAGATGCTGAACAAAACCAGTCCTAGAACAGATCTTTGGGGCACTCCGCTAGAAACTGACCGCCAACCTGACATCGAGCCGTTGATCACTACCCGTTGGGCCCAATGGTCTAGCCAGCTTTCTATCCATCTTATAGTCTATGTATCCAATCCATATTCCCCTAACTTGCTGGCAAGAATATTATGGGAGACCGTATCAAAAGCTTTGCTGAAGTCAAGGTATATCACATCCACTGACTTTCCCATATCCACAGAGCCAGTTACCTCATCACAGAAGCTAATCAGATTGGTCAGGCACGACTTGCCCTTTATGAATCCATGTTGACTATTCCTGATCACTTTCCCCTCTTCCAAGTGCTTCAAAATGGATTCCTTGAGGATCCCCTCCATGATTTTTCCGGGGACTGAGGTAAGGCTGACCAGTCTTTAGTTCCCTAGATTATCCTCCTTCCCTTTTTTAAGCATGGGCACTACATTTGCCTTTTTCCAATCATCCGGGATCTCCCCCGATCTCTACGAGTTTTCAAAAATAACAGCCAAAGGCTCCGCAATGACATTTTCCAACTCACTCAGTATCCTCAGATACACAATTCCATGGGCCCAGATTTAATGTATGTTTAGCTTTTCTAAATAGTTCCTAACTTGTTCTTTCCCCACCAAGGGCTGTCCACCTCCTTCCCGTACTGTATTGCCTAGTGTATTTGTCTGGGAGCTGACCTTCTCCGTGAAGACACAGGCAAAGAAAGCATTGAGTACTTCAGCTTTTCCAACATCTGTCAGAATGTTAACCTAGTTACCTCCCTCATCCAATAAGGGCCCCACATCCTCTCTGATCACCCTCATATTGCTAACATGCCTGTAAAAACCTCTCATTATCCTTCAATTCCCTTGCTAGCTGTAATTCCAATTGCGCTTTTACCTTCCTGATAACTCCTCTGCATTCTCGAGCAATATATTTATACTCCTCCCTAGTCATCCATCCAAGTTTCCACTTCTTGTAAGCTTCCTTTTTCTGTTCAAGCTCACCAAGGATGTCGCTAGTAAGCCAATCTGGTCACTTACCATATTTGCTTTTCTTGCTGTGCCTAGGGACGGTTTCTTCCTGTCCCTTTAATAAGGCTTCTTTAAAATACTGCCAGCTCTCCTGGATTCCTTTCCCCTTCATGTAACCATTCCAGGGAATCCTGCCCATCAGTCCTCTGAAGGAGTCAAAGTCTGCTTTTCTGAAGTCCAGGGTGTGTATTTTGCTACTCTTCTTTCTTCCTTTGGTCAGGATCCTGAAATCTACCATTTCATGATCACTGCTTCCCAGGTTGTCACCCACCTCTACTTACCCTACTAGTTCCTGCGTTGTTTGTGAGCAGCAGATCAAGCTGTGCATGGCCCCTGGTCAGTTCCTTCAGCACTGGTACCAAAAAAAGTTATCCCCAACATTCTCCAAAAACTTCCTGGATTGCCCGTGTCCGGCTGTATTGATCTCCCAACAGATGTCAGGGTGATTAAAGTCCCCCATGAGAACCAGGGCCTGCGATCTGGAAGCTTCTCTCAGTTGTCTGAAGAAAGCCTTGTCTACCTCATCCACCTGATGTGGTGGTCTATAGCAGAAACCAACCACATCACCCCCCCCCGTTGCTTCCACCTCTAAACGTAACCCATAGACTCTCAACAGTCTAAATACTGGAGCTCTGAGCAATCATACTGCTCTCTTAGGGTATGGTCTACACTACAAAGTTAGTTCGAACTAACGGACAATAGTTCGAACTAACTTTCATAGGCGCTACACTAGCGCTCCGTTAGTTCAAACTTAATTTGAACTAGCGGAGCACTTAGTTCGAACTAGGAAAACCTCATTTTACGAGGACTAAGCCTAGTTCGAACTAGCTAGTTCGAATTAAGGGGTGTGTTGCCCCTTAATTCGAACTAGTGGGAGGCTAGCCCTCCCCAGGTTTCCCTGGTGGCCACTCTGGCCAACACCAGGGAAACTCATCTGCCCCCCTCCCGGCCCCGGACCCCTTAAAGGGGCACAGGCTGGCTACGGTGCCCGTGCCAGGTGCAAGCCTGCCAGCACCCAGCCAGCAGACCCTGCACCTGGCACGGATCGAGCCACCCACCCGATGCTCCCAGCCCTCCCCCTCTTCCCGGGACCAGGCTGGCGGCTCCCGGGAGCTTGCCCAGGACCGCAAGAGGCGGGCACCCGCCTGGGCTAGCGCAGACATCGGGGACCTCGTCCACAATCTCCGCACTAGAGACAGGAAAATGGCTGGCTAGGGCAGGAGAGCTGCCAGCCTGGCCACCCATGAGCAGGTGTGCAAGAGAATCAAGGGGGTCCACTGAGACCCCTGACCCTGAGCCCTGAGCTTACAATGGCCGTACTGGGTCAGACCAAAGGTCCATCTAGCCAGTAGCCTATCTGCCAACAGCGGCCAACCCTAGGGACCCTGGAGAGGATGGACCGAAGACCGTGACCAAGCCATTTGTCTCATGCCATCCCTCTCCAGCCTTCCACAAACTTTGGGCAGGGACACCACTCCTACCCCCTAGCTAATACCACTCCATGGACCCAACCTCCATCACGTTATCTCACTTCCCTTTAAACTCTGTTCTAGTTCTAGCCTTCACAGCCTCCTGCAGCAAGGAGTTCCACAGGTTGACTCTTTGCTTTGTGAAGAACAACTTTCTGTTACTAGTTTGAAGCCTGCTACCCATTCCTTTCCTTTGGTGTCCTCTAGTCCTTCTTTATGGGAACTAATGAAGAACTTTTCTTGATGCACCCTCTCCACCCAACTCCTGCTTTTAGAGACCTCTATCCTGTCCCCCCTCCGTCTCCTCTTTTCTAAGCTGAAAAGTCCCAGTCTCTTTAGCCTCTCTTCATATGGGAACTGTTCCCAACCCCTGATCATTTTAGTTGCCCTCCCCTCTCCCAGGCTCTCTCTTCCCCTCTCCCACCTCATTTTCCCAGTCTCCCCCAGTTTTGGTCAATAAAGACAGATTCCATTTTGGAAGACACGTTATCTTTATGTTGTACATCAAGAAAAGGGGCTAGGGAAGGGTAAGTGGAAGGAGGTGAGAGAGGAATGGGGCACGAGCCCCCGATGGGGAGGACTGGGCTGGCTCTGCGGGTTTCTGGGGGTGGAAGCTCTCCTGCAGCCCCCCAACTGCCCCCTCTCCCCAGATGGCAGCCTGCGGCAAGTGCAGCCGGTCTGATGGCCGAGTGCTGTGATGTGCCCTGTGTGGGTAGTCCGGGCACTCCAAGCCAGGACTGCTTTGCAAGCGGGGCACCCCTGAGAACTCTCTGTCCGGGTTGGGGGTCGGGACCCTTTAAGCACAGCCCTCAGCTAGCCTGAGACAGCATCTCCACGCTCTAAGTCCTCTGCCGGCACTGCTTCCGGCCATCCTTAACCCCGGTTCAGGGTCCACTTAATGTGGACATGCTAGTTCGAATTAGCAAAACGCTAATTCGAACTAGTTTTTTAGTCTGGATCCGTTAGTTCGAATTAGCTTAGTTCGAATTAACGTTGTAGTGTAGACATACCCTCACATACAATGCAACTCCTACTCCTTTTCTTCCCTGCCTGTCCTTCCTGAACAGTTTATACCCTTCCATGACAGTGCTCCAGTCATGTGAGTCATCCCACCAAGACTCCGTTATTCCAATCAAATCATAGTTCTTTGACTGGGCCAGGGCTTCTAATTTTTCCTTTTTGTACATAAATTCAAGAAGCCTGGGAAACAAACACCTTAGCTAGCCAGTTGATTGCCCTACTGTCTCCATTTGAGTCCAGATCCTCCTTTGTTGCTTGTGCCTCCTTGTGTTTCTTCCCCATATCCGACTTCCTCACTTACCTCAGGGCTTTGGTCACCGTCCCCCAACAAACCTAATTTAAAGGCCTCCTCACTAGGTTTGCAAGCCTGCCTGCAAAGATGCTCTTTTCTCTCTTGGTTAGGTGGATCCCATCTCTTCCTAACAATCCTTGTGCCCAGAACAGAGTCTCATACTCGAAGAAACCAAAATTCTGTGTCTGACACCACCTGTGCAACCACGCATTTACTTCCTCGATTTGACCATCCCTACCCGGATCTTTTCCTTCAACCAGAAGGATGGACGAGAACACCACTTGCGCTTCAAAGTCCTTGATCCTTCTTCCCAGTGCTACATAATCTGCCGAGACCCACTCAAAGTCATTCTTGGCCGTATCGTTACATGGAGAAACAAGAAGGGGTAGCAATCTAAAGGTTTAAACACTTTTGGAAGACTCTCGGTCACATCCTGAATGTGAGCTCCTGGTAAACAGCACACTTCTCGAGATTGCATGTCTGGACAGTCTGTCATCTTTTTTTGGGAGGAGGAAAGAAAAGAGAATGTCGTGGAAGGCCCATTCTTAGGACTACGCATCCCATGCCTTCCGGTAGCTAGTGTTCCCTTCTGATTTCTTCCCTGAGAGATTCCTGCCACAGCATTCTCCACCACATTGCCTGTGGAAAGAGCCTGAAAGCTGTTACTTACCTCTACATGAATGGGGGAGACCTGAGTTGGCTGCCGCCTTCTTCTAGAGGTTACACGTTGCCAGTTTTCTTCCTTGTCTGGTACTGCCCTGACTGGCTCTACAGCCTCGTGTGCCTGCAGGATTAAATGCTGTCTTCTATTGAGGAAGTCTTCATCCTCTCTGATAGAAAGTAGAGTCGATACTTGGCCCTCAAGTCCTCTAATTTTTTTTTCCAAAATGGTGACCAGCTTGCACTTAGTGCAGATGAAATCCCTTCTTTCTTCCAGGAGGAAGACAAACATGGCACATGCTGTGCAAGCAACAACAGCAGAGCCATCACTATCCATACCTGCCTTCCTTCAGAGAGATTCTTCAGATGTTATTCAATGCCTCCTTGAAGGGCAGGAGTGTAGCAAAAAGATTTTAAAGAATGCTGAGTATCTCGCCCCCTTCCCACTCCCTCTCCAAACTTCCTGTTCAGAAGCTCCCTGGTCACTGACACTCCCTGACTGCCTGAGAACCCTTCCCCCTGATTAAAGCTCAACCAATGAGCAGAGGCTTCTAATTTTCAAACCCTAATTAGAAGCTCACAGCTTCCACCTGCCAGGTACAGCACATACTCTGTTGGGGGGTGGGGAGATGCAAGGAAGGGGGAAGGGAAAGGGGAAGAAAACCAAACAGCCAAACACAAGCTCAGCAAATGTTTATAGCATTTGCATTTTTAGTCCTTAAAAGCATATACAGTCAATATATTTCCATTGTTTTCAACCAGACATATGAGTCAAACAAAAATCAACATGATCAAGAAGCAGCTAGAAAAACAGACAAGAAATGTTTATAATGAGAAAAAAACTTGAAGATCCATGTGATCAAAACATACCATTAAAGTGTAGTGCATGTGGAATTCTACTATAAAATGGAATAAAAATATTTTAGTGCAATTTATAGAACAGTCACCTCAGAACATCAATATTATAGTGAATCTTTATCCTCTATTCAAATTGGAAATGAAAGTATTCTCCTTTATGTAATTTGAGGCTAACCCAATGCTGTGGCTCACTAAGAAAAAACTGCTAAAGACCCTCAGTAACCACAAACCAAACCAAGTTCTGCATACTATTCGTGTTAGCTTCTCACTCCCCAGCCTTAATTTTAAAATAGTAAAAAGTAGCAGAGGCACTAACTGAAACCAGATTTCTGGTTCAGCAGCTTTCAAATGCTTAACAGGAAAGGGCAAGTCAGTGTACTGCGAGTAATGTTTCCTACAATGTACAAACACTATAATATTCTTAACAGAAAGATGCCCCCCATTTTGCAGAGCACTGGAGGATGAATGGTTCCAAACAACAGCATTTTCCATGCTTAAATTAAACATTTATATAAAGTTAAATTTGGCTATTTTGAGTCAAAGTACTTTCCATGTGGCTGAAAAGTTATATCATTGTGATACCACGGTTCAAACTAAGTATATTCCAAGCTTGCTTTACTACCAAATTTTTCCGCCCATTCTTACACCAATGGCATCATCTTTATATTCACTCCTATGTGGTCTCTGCATGTTCCTATTCACTTCCTTCAGCCACATTAGATACTTGTATTCTTCTTCATGCTGTCTTTGGGGAAACTGTTCTTAAGAGGTCTTAACATGGCCTATGCAACCACCTGTGCCTCCATTAAAAAAGACTTTTCAAAATTCACCTAGTCTTTGAAGCATACCATCAACAAACAATTACCTTCCATGTTTTACACAGTAATAACTGTTGTACCTTTATATTGTAAGCCTTGTTATTTATGCCTATTACTTGTCTCACATGTCAACAGCGCTATATAAAACAAAGAAGGAGTCAATGACACTAGTCAAGAGGAGACCATGAAAACAAATATGACATTTTGTGGAGGAGTGGTTAAGAGTATCTTATGTAGATGACATTCTGGAATAGTTTAACATTTTAACAAAGGCTTAACACCAGGGTTCTTCCCCCACCACCTTCTTTCGTATGGTTGATGTAGAACAGCTATTATAATTTCACCTGAAATTGATCAAGCCAAATGACTACATCAGGAGTAGCAAAATGTATTGCAGTAATATCTCCTTCATAAGAACATAAGAATGTCAATACTGGATCAGACTAAAGGTCCATCTAGCCCAGTATCCTGTCTCCCAACAGTGGCCAATACCAGATGCCCCAGAGGGAGGGATCACAACAGGTTATCCTCATATGATCCCTCCCAGTCACCCACTTCCAGAGAAACAGAGGCTAGGGACACCATTCTTACCCATCCTGGCTAATAGCCATTGATGGACCTAACCTCCATGAATCTATCTAGCTCTTTTTTGAACCCTGTTAAAGTCTGGCCTAAATTTGGCCTCCAGAATCTCTCTCCTACCCTTCCCTATGTCATTGGTACCTACATATACCATAACCACCGGCTCCTCCTCAGCACTACACACAAGACTATCTAGATGTCTCGAGAGATCCACAACCTTTGCACCGGGAAGGAAATTCACCATACAGTTCTCCTGCTCATCACAAACTGAACTATCCTTACGAGCAGGGCTCGCCCGTGGCGAGTAGATTGTAACTCGGAAGAGCTGGATTCGGGCGATCTGCACATGCGCAGATCACCAGATGGTTCGCCGAGCCCTGCTTACGAGCATAGCCTGATTGCACACGGCTAACTGAATTTTCCCAGAAGGTTGCTGGACTTAGGATACTGGATGGGGCGGTGGGGGGGGGGGGGGGGAGCATTGTTGTGGATTTAGTGAATAGGATGACATCTGTTTTCCTGGATTCACTGAGCACTGCAGAATATTGCAGCAGTTCAGCCTATCAGTGGGGGAACGATGGTATGGGAGAGACACAGGAAAGGTATCCATGGCATTGGAGTCATCTTAAGGGTTCCCATGGTGCACAGCATCACTGTACTCAGCTGGATATTCACAAGTCTTATGTGGCTGCACGGTCTCCATGCATCCCCCCTTACTGACTGAGGATGGGAATCCATTTATAAAACTTGGACTGTACTACCAATCCAACTGGATTAGGGCTTCAGAAAAATGACATTTGAGTAGATTTTAAGCGAAGGTTAACTGCAAAATTTTAACTTTAAATATATTGAATGGTATTTACATTTTGTGAAGAATCCTTAGAATAGGGTGTGAGTACAGTTTAGAATGTAAGCTATTTGGAGCAGGGACTATCTTTCTGTGTGGACAATACTCTCACAGTATTAATGATGTAATGAGCATGGCCTCCAGGTACTACTGCAGTTATTAAAACAACTCCTTTCATTTTTTCAGAGTTAGGTTTCAAATCTGTTCTTAAAATGACTCTTTTTTGTTTGCCCTATGAGAAAGTTCCTTAAGTCCGAAAACAACGTTTCAACTTCATTAGCAATACTGCCTGAAAAGCCATAAAAAAACCCAAGAAAGGCTAACAAAATGTTTAACACACTGCGTGAACTGTGAATAGCTTGGTCTGGTATTATATACGGTGTATTGCCATTCCACTTTTCACTTGTACCTAGAGGCCCAATGCAATGGCCATAGTTCAAAACATTTCAATCAATCAAAAGGTACAATTCCATTTAAACAATTTCAAGCCTTATATACAATGCCCTACAAAGACATTCACGTACTAACAGCTACATGCCACTAATCACAAAGCCCAGTCTTCAGACATTTGTATAATACAAAGAGGGGGATGGGGCGCCGTGGGAATCCCATACCACCCGTTTCCATGGTTACACTAGTTGAGCAAGTTGTGTTTTACAATAGCCAGACTACTGATTCTTGATGGTCATTCTTAAAAAGCAGTGCCAATGGAATACAGAAAGGTATGAAAATAATGCTAGATTAGGACAAGGTAAATGTAAAATTAGTTTTGAATCAAAATTTGAGCATTAATAAATCTATCAGCCTCACTGTGATTTTAAATTACACTCCTCAAAAAGAAAACAATTTGGGTTAACACACACTTCCCCTCAATTCAATACTAACATGTCATATATCAGCTCTATTCTCCCAGTCAATGTAAATGTTTTATTGTACAATTGTAAAACAAATGTAATGTTAAGTACTTTACACAAATACATTTTAAACACCAATTCTTGGAGGCAAAAGTGCTACAAAAACACATTTAAGAACATCTGACATTCAAACTGCTCACTTACTCAGTTAAATGAAAAAATGAACATTTTTCAGTCAAACACCATTATTTCTCCAACATCACTTTTCCATCAAAAAACAACATGCATAGAACCTGAAATTCAATTCAGAAGGAAGCCTTTGATTTGGAGAAAAGGCTGAGGAAGAAAAAAACTACCACATCAAGTTCTTCCACTTGAAGCACAATGTCAAAATGTATGCTTAAAATTCTAAAAGCTTTGAGAGGAAGAGTTGCAGCCCAGTTTAGATAAAATACATATTAATGAATGCCTATAGATTCTGAACAAATGGATTTACAGAGATCTTGTCAAGTGCCTATCATCAGGGTGCGTATCAAAGAACCAAATACTTATAAACAGAAATGTTATTCACAACAGAATCTAGGGACTGTGATAGAAGAGGCAACATAGCTGGAAGACAGCTAATAATATGCTTTTTTTTTTTTTAAAGAGCTTCAAAGACTATCCCAGCAATTATAGGTTGGTACGCCTGACTTCAGCAGAAGGCAAACTGGATGAAACTGTAGTAAAGAACGATATTATCAGATACAGAGGAACATAATTTGATGGGGAAGAGTCAACATGTTTTTTGTAAAAGGAAATCATGCCTCACCAATCTACTAGAATTCCTCAAGGAGGTCAACAAGCATGTAGACAAGGGAGATCCAGTGGATATAAGTATACTCAGATTTCCAGAAAGCCTTTGACAAGGTCCCTCACCAAAGGCTCTACAGCTTACTTTGCTTAAAAAGAAAGGTCTTCTCAAGGATTGGTAACTGGTTAAAAGATAGGAAACAAAGGGTAGGTCTACATGGTCAGTTTTCAGAATATGAGAGGTCAACAGTGATGTTTCAAGAGTTTGTTCAGGGACCAGAACAATTCAACAAATTCATACATGATCTGGAAAATGGACTAAACAGTAATGTGACAAAATCTGCAGATGATACAACACTACTGAAAATATGGTATTGCCTCTCTCTGGTTTAAGAAAACTGCGTGAAGATGTGGTCACCTCATCTCAAAAAGGACATCTTGGCACTGGAAAAAGTTTAGAAAAGGGCAAAATTATTAGGGGGTATAGAACAGCTTCCATATGAGAAGAAATTAATAAGACTGGGATTTTTCAGCTTGGGAAAGAGATGATTAAAGGGGGATACGATTGAGGTCTATACCATCATGACTGGTATAGAGAAAGTGGATAACAAAGACCTAGCAAGTTGCAGTGGAGGTGGTCTAGATTGGATATTAGGAAATATTATTTCAGTAACAAGGCAGTGAAGCACTGGAATGGGTTACCCAGAGGTGGTAGGCCTGTCTTGACAAAGCCCTGGCTGGGATTGTCCTGCTTTCAGCAGGTAGTTGGACTAGATGACCTCCTGAGGTCTCTTTCTACCCTAATCTTCTATCATTTCAAGAATGGTTGCTCTTCAGAGGATCAGAACATCAACGTAACAGAAAAGAAGCTGTGTTTCAACAACAGTGGGACCTTTGTATGCATCAATGAACTGTGCTGGGCATTACTGACTGAACAGGTGCATTTCTGATGATTCCACTTTGAATTCATGTGTCATCACATACTACTTGGCTTCACACTCTTATTTATAGGGTCTCTCAACACAGGTGTATTTCACTAATTCAATAGCACAAGAATGCTATGTAGTTCTCAGTTCTTATTTACTAGCCAATTAGCCCGTCTTCAGGTCTCTTCCACATTGGTTTTTTCTCCTGAGCCTCCGGTCTCTCGCTCCATCTCTCTCTCTCCTCCTCCTCCTCCCTCCCCCTCTCTTTTAGCTCTCCTCTGCCTCTTGCCTCTCTCTCCCCGTCTCTCTTTTTCTCTTCTCCTCCCCCTCCTGCCTCTCACTCGGGGGACCGCGGAGTCCAAACGGTCACTTGCACCACTTGCTCCCATGCAGTGGCCTGGCTGAGCGGCGCAGAAGTCAGCTGAGTGTCACGGCAGGAGGCGAAGGGGGGCAGTGACATTCACGGCCAGGGGGCAAGGCCTGGAGCCACTGTCACACCACACGTCACCGCCCCGCCCTCCCTTTGCCTCCCGCTGTGGCGCTCAGCTGACTTCTGCACCGCTCAGCCGGGCCACCACGGGGCAGCAAGCAGCCGTTTGGACATCGCCATGGCAGCCCGGCTGAGCGGCGCAGAAATCAGCCGAGCACCAAAGCGGGAGGCGAAGGGGGGTGGGGCGGTGACGTGACAGTGGCTTCAGGCCCCGCCCCCGGCCGTGAATGTCACTGCCCCCCTTCGCCTCCCGCCATGGCACTCGGCTGACTTCTGTGCTGCTCAGCTGGGCCACCGCGAGGGAGCAAGCGGCGCAAGCAGCCATTTGGGTCCCGCACTCCCCATGCAGCACAGGCCGCCCAGAGTTAACAGTCAGCATTTCAGGCAACAGCGCCGCCCAGAGGGAACAGCCAGCATTTCAGGCAACAGTCAGCATTACAGACTCTCAGACACTGGGCTACTATATATATATATATATATACATACACACATACACACCCCCAGCCAATTAGCCCGTCAGACGGGATTTTCAGGTCTCTCCTCCACGTTCGTCTTCTCTCCTGTGCCTCTGGTCTCTCGCGCCGTCTCTCTCTCTTTCTCTCTCTCCTCCTCCTGCCTCCCCCCCCCCCGCTCTCTCTCTCAGCTCTCCTCCGCCCCCTGCCTTTCTCTGTCTCTCTCTTTCTCTTCTCCTCCCCCTCCTGCCTCTCACTCAGGGGACCGCGGAGCCCAAACGGTCGCTTGCGTCACTTGCTCCCATGCGGTGGTCTGGCTGAGCAGCGCAGAAGTCAGCCGAGTGCCACTGTGGGAGGCGAAGGGGGGCGGTGATGTTCATGGTCAAGGGGCGGGGCCTGGAGCCACTGTCACACCGCACATCACCACCCCGCTCCCCCGTTTGCCTCCCGTCGTGGCACTTGGCTAACTTCTGCGCCGCTCATCCGGGCCACCGCAAGGGAGCAAGCAGCCGTTTGGGCCCCCCACTCCCCATGCAGCACGGGCCGCCCAGAGGGAAAAGCCAGCATTTAAGCAACTGCGCCGCCCAGAGCGAACAGACAGCATTTCAGGTAACAGCGCCCCCCCGGAGGGAACAGCCAGCAGCGCCCCCCAGAGGGAACAGCCAGCATTTCAGCGTTACAGACTATCAGACACTGGGCTACTATATATATATATATATATATATATATATATATATATATATATATATATATATGAATGATACCACCTAAAAAAAATTGGAGGGGTCTCATTTAATAGCAAGCTCTTAATTTAGACAATCCTACTACTGATACAAAATACAGACATGCCAATAAAGTTCACTTTTCTGTACTAAGAATTCTAAGTTCTCATGTCTAAGGAACACTGCTATCAAACCATTAAACAGTTTAAAACTGTAATCCAGAAGTGAAGCAAGGGGAATAGCCTCACACACAAGCATTGTTCAAATTTCGGCACTTTCCCTCTTATTCAGTATTATACCTTTGGGGAATTATCTTGGTCTCCATGAGCTCAACATTTTGTAATGTCATCTCTCTAAATCCAATATATTCAAGTTAATGTGATCAGTGTCTCAAATGCACCACATACAGCTTATAGAAGACTACCATCATTGGTGCCCAAAGAGTGCTACAATAGCTATGTGTTAAATAATATTTTGGTGCAACAAAAGAGGTATTGATTTCAACTCTATTAAAATATTTTGGTGTGGTACAAGAAAATATTTAATAGCAATATCACATAGTAGGAGCAGGGCTCAAGCACCTTCCAGGATCTTAATGTCAGCATTTTGATGACATGCACTTGACAGGTCCATCATGCTCACCCATCTCTCAGGTGAAGAGATAACCCACTACATAATAGCTGTAGCTTAAGGGAACGTGCACTGGGCTGCAAGCCAGACAACCAGAAGTTCTCATCCCAAATCTTCCAATCAATGCTGTTAACATTTTGGTGCACTCCAGGTTTTAACTAATCTAAGGCTCATAATGGTAACGATCTTTCACTTATTTTTCAGATAAAGATTGAACACAGTCCCTTTAGAAAAAAAAAAGTGTAAATAAATACCCAGCCTGTAATATGAAAACCAAAATCTCATTTACTCAGAATATTTTTGTGATGAAAGGCAGAGGGGCAAGTTTTGGTGCTTCGTTATGCTGTCTCTAACCACTCTAGCATGTTCCTACAGCACAGAATGGATCTCAGGAATCCTGACCAACATTGCAGTGTTCAGGCAGCTGTCTAACTGGGAAATGTGTGCTATATCTCCCTTTGCAGACCAGTCAGATTGTAACATGAACTTAATTCAAGAATGTGGCACCTGTGTTACCTCTGGGTAAGATACTGAGACCATGCAGGAAAAGTGCATCTAGTTCTAGCACCCATAATTTCAAAGAAATTCTGAAAAATAGAAGATTAAAAAAGGAGCTACACAAATTATATGTAGTCTGGACAACATACCTAACAAAGAGACTCTTAAAATAAATGGAGTGGGCTCCTTTATCAAAGAAAAAGTAACACAGCAACCTGACTGCAGTCTAGAACCACTTATATTGGAAAAAAGATATAGAATACTAGAAGGATTTTCTGCCTCTTGCAGTGTTTGTTTACTAGTTGAACATCAACATTAAAAGAAAAATGCCATCTTATTTCCATTTTAATTTTTTTAACCAGAAATTAATTACTGAAGACATGGTAAATTAGCCCTCATTCGGCATCTTGAAACTAGTCTGGATGCTTAACAATACGTCTTCATTACAGTGTTAACCCGAGCTGTCACCTGAGTTTTTAGCCCCCAAATATCCACCCAACAAAACCTCTGACCTAAGTTTTGAGGTGCTTTAAACTATTCTGGGGTATGGGTCAGAGCTTTCACTCAGGCTAGTACTCACATTCTTTGCCTTTGGCAATGAAGTGAGGGGCAAAAATCATTCCGGGGTGATAGAACTGCTCTCTCCCTCTGCCCTTGTTGCCTCTCCCCACTCCACAGGACAGGAAAGTTCTCGAACAACTGACAACTCACTGGAAAATACCTCTCCTAGGGTGTGTCTATGGTGCAGACACACGAGTTAACACAGAACCAATGAGGATAGAGTAACATGTATATGGTTTTGCTATAGGAAGGCTCACACTAAGCTCAACAAACTTCGGTGCTAATTATCTAGATTAATTGTGCAGGGAAGACATATCTTAAATATATGATCTAGTTCAGCCATAAGATGTTGGACTAGATGCAAGAATTTTTAACCTGTGTTATACAGAATTCGGTAGCCTACATTATGCAAGTCATACTAGACTGTTACAACAATCCTCTCTAACCTTGTTTTGTGAATCTACAAATAATCTACAGGACATTCTATAAAAATAGTTCTGATATTTTGCCAATTAATCCCATAATGATCATAGTCAATGTCTGCCACAAAGTTAGTGGCACAACAGTAAGACAACAAAAGTAAATTCTACCAGCAATTATCAATTCAAATGGTTAACTACTATCAGTTACTAGCTACAAAGATTACAAACATAATAAAATATCAGTAATTCAACTGTTCATTAACAGGTAAGAAAAAAATTGAGGGGAGAAGGCAAATGTATTTCTTTATAGATATGATTGGGGAGCATATTCACTGTGGCAGGAATCCTATAGTTCAGTGTTTCCCAAATGGCGTTCCATGGAACCCTGGGGTTCCGCGAAGTGAAACTAAGGGTTCCGCGAGAAAATTCTACTCCCCGCCTCCCCCAGACACCATAAGCAGCTCCCATTGGAGCTGTGCCGGTGGGGGTGGGCTTCTGGCGGTGTGCCTCTCTGGCCGCTCCACCACCCAATGCAGCTGCCCCACCACCGCACAGCCCCTTCCTCACCCCGCAGGACTGCCCCTGTCCCACAGAGCCTCCAGTGCCACGCAGCCTCCTCCTCCTCATGTGCAGGCAGCGGCTTGTTACAGCAGCGGCTGCTGCTGGGAAGGGAGGGATGGCTGGGTCTGAGGTGCCAAGTAGCCACTCCCAGACCTCAGTGTTTTTAAACTGCTGCCTGCACCCCAGCAGGTGCCGCACAGAACTTGACTGAAGCTCTGCCCCTCCCCCCTTGGGGCGCACTCAGGCTCTGCCCCCCTTCTCCCCCAGGGCACGCTCAGGCTCGCAGCCCCCCGTGCGCTGCCACTCTCTCTCCCCCGCACCCCTCCCGACCCTGCTGGGGAAGCAGCAGAGTCTGGTCTGGCGGGGAAGGTCGGGTTTCTACACTCCCTCCCCCCACCCTGCCAGCGGAATACTGACCTGGTGCTGCAGCTGAGATCCCTGCTGCATTGGGGGGGGGGGGGAGCGCGGAACTGAGCTCCCTCTCCCATCCCCCTGCTGGATGGAGCATGCTGCTTGGAGGCTTTCCCTGCTACAGCGGGGTGCCAAGCCAGGTAAGCTTCCCCCCCACTCCACAAATCCCCCTCACTCCACTCCCCCCACCAAGATCCTACATTCCCAGCATGCTCTGACACCCTGCTCCATATACAAGCCTGTTATTAGAGGTTCCGCAAAATTCTTTCGAGTTTAAAAGGGTTCTGTGGCCAAATAAAATTGGGAAACACTGCTATAGTTCGTATAATGGCTTTTTAAAAGTTCTAGATTTTGCAGGATATACAACTCCAAGAACAGAGCTCTACGGAAGCAATTTCATGGAGGGAAAAGAAGATGGCAGAGTAAATATGCAAGATGCTGCTGCCAGATGCATTTCTTAATATGGTGGATTTCCCAGAGTTGTCCTCTCTTTGATTAAGAACACAGCAGATCAAACACTGTCAACTGAAATTACATGTACTTTTTCGTACAAAATTTACAAAACTGTCAATATATACTTCTCTAATATTTGCACTGCCCCATTCTACTATACAGAGAAAGATTTAAATCGCAAAATGTGTGTGTTTATATTTCCTGTTATTTGATCATTTCGAAAACAGAAAAGCTAGGGGAAATTGCATATTGCTCCCAAGGCAAAGAGATAAACTAACATACTATCATCAAATCATAGCAGCCATGAAATATTAATACCGTTTTCTCTTATATAATTTTAACACCATAAAATGACTATGAAAACAATGAAAATACAGTTAAAATATTAACAATGAAAAATCAAGTGATACTGATTAAGATAGGTAGACGTACTGACCAGCAACCACTGTTGACCATGTGTTTCCACTCACCTCTCCATAAATACAGTAAAAATCTTACATGGCTTCTCACTAGCTGTCCTGACAAAAGGACAAAGGTATATTAGGATGTCCCTTTCACCTTTCCAAGGCAGAGGTCTGAACATGAACACTTCTTTCTGTGAATGCTATCTAATGTTTTCACACTTACTACGCAAGTCTCAGCATTTCAAAGGTTGCAACAAATTGTGAAAATAAAGCTAGACATACTTTCATGGATTTAATCAAAATCTGCACCATCTAAGGAACAAGTCACAATTCTCAGTGAAAGCGGTCTTTGTTCACTTTGTCTGTTCACTTGTCTTTGTTCACTTTTTATGCTAGGACAACGTAAGAGCTACCTACAGTTGTATGTGCTGTGTTTTTAAATGATTTAACAAAATTAATGCTATGTTTCTGACTTCTAGGTAACTGCTAAACAATCAAAAATGTAGTAATTTTCACACACTGTTCGAATGACAAAGGGCAAGCATTCTTGGAAATAACAGGACACTGAAGTGTTAAAAGTAATCAACACCAAGGGATCCGGGTTCTCCCTCAACACACTTTATCAAAGAGATGCATTTTAAATTCAAAACTACCTTTTTCAAGCTACTGCGCATACATTTTCTCAAAATATTGCCAATCATATACCTGTTATAGATAGAATACCATCACATATTTGTTCTTTTTAAAAGGTACATTTTCATTGAGACACACTTTAAACCATTATTTAAAATATTACACAATAAAATAAGACTTTAAAGCCATTCTATTTTTCTTTGCTTATTACACCACTTGTTAAAAATGCAACGTAATCTAGGGAAATTAATATGTTACTCAGTATGCACATTTAGCTCTACCAATTTTGCTCAACTTCAACCATGGAAAAGAATTTCTAAGTGAAGCTGCATTAATTCCTAAACATAGAAAATGAACTGCAAATGAATAATTTATTGAAGGTTTTTACTTCATGTCAGCAGCTTTGCTTGAGGAAGTGATATTTATGAAGTCCCTCAGGACACTGAGAAGTTAAAGATGGGCGAAAGGAATAGCACACTAACACTAGGATTTTCACAGAATGATGCTTAGTGTATCTAGATTAAATTTCTTACCATGGATGAGCTTCACTAACAAAAAAAATTCAGATTTTAGTCTAACACAAATGTCAGTGCGTTGATATCAAGAATGTGGACTACAGGTTTATAACTTTAGCTTATTAGATCACTGATAGAAAGGATTAACAACAATATTTGACGCCAAGCAATTAATTTGTTTGCATGAAAAAACAGAGGAAACTGGATTTGGATCTAGTTAACTAGCAAACCTGACAGTGCAGCTGTAAAAGCCATTCCAGAATCCTATATTCAATGTGAAATGCACATTAAGGATGTTAAAAAGTGGTTAACTGACTAGTCGACTAGGCAATGGAATTTCCATCGACTAGTCGATAGGCACTTCTGCATTCCTCCTTTGAAATGTACAAGAACCCCTACTTAGGCAGCGCTGTGGGGAGTGATGCGTGGAACCCGGGGTTAGCTGGAAAATCCCCAAGCTCCACAGCTGCCCCTTTGAATGGTGCAGAGGCAGCGTTTTAAAGGGGCAGCCCACCGCACAGCTGATCCACCTTGGGGTTTCAAAGTGGCAGCGCTGCACAGCTTTGAAGGACCCCTTTCCCCCGCCCACCCATGGCTGCCTCTCTCTCACAGAGGCAGCATGCGGCTAGTATCGACTAGTCGACTAGTCAAAAGACTATCCAATGAGCATTTGCTTATCAGATAATCGACTAGTCGTTAACATCCTTAATGCACATTATTCTGGATTTTCACTGTACCATACCTCTATAAGGATTTAGATTAAAGGAGTATTCATATAAAAGAATACTCTTAAATCGGTTGATAAACACAACCAGTCTTCTGCCATAAGCTCTCCCAACAAAAAACAACCCTCAAATTCTGGCATCAGTAAAACTACTACAGGCTTGAGTATTAACAGGCGAAGAAATATACAACTTTTTGTAAGTTCCAATGCCCCTCATTATACAGACTAAAGAGCCTGCCTGCTATTGTCAATAACACAGTACTGAAACACCCCTCTTATAAAGCTAATTTGAAGCAATGATCATTTTATTGTTGGACTGGCACTATTTGGTACATTTGTAATTAAAATGGAAAAGACAGTGGGGAAGAGGCTAGCGATGAATACAGAAATGCCAGTTATAATTTCTCATTAAACAGATTTAAATGGAAAAAACCAAGAAGGAGAGGTTAACCGATTTCTTTTCAGCTCATAAGGAACTGTGTTGCACACACAAATGCTGAAGGTTTGGAATGTTTAATTGAAACTGGTTTAAAAGAAAAAGTTGAGGAAAAAAGATAGCGTAACAGATCAAATTTACAGTATGTCCTTTTAAAATGAAATTTTGAATCACCATGGGCTTACTTCTATTTAATTCCTCTCCTAGCTAAACACATTTATATTTAAAACTAAACATTACATTTTATTTACCTTAAAAGGCATAATACAAAACTATTCAAGTACTGCAAATAAACTGCACTATAAGGAATTCCACTTGTTTTGATTTATTGGTCAATTAAGGCAAAAAATAAGAATTTTCAAAATATGACTAACGCCTATTTCTTGAGTCCAGAGTGTCAAAACACCCACCAAGTATGAAACAGAAAGGACCTGCTTGAATTTTAGTATTGGAGCTAAAATATCTGAGTATAAACGAAAAAGACATTTCTAATAAAGACTAGTGGCTTGATTTTTCAGGAGTGCTGATTCCACACATTCTGCTGAAGTCAATAGGAGCTGACAAACGCAGCATGCTTATGATACAGGTCAAAAATGTTTTCAGCAACGTATTTCGGGCTACAAGTTGTTTTATTCCCAAGTCGGAAATTTCCTTTCAATCATTGTATGGGCAATGACCAGAGTAGTCCAGTCACTAAGTGTGATCTTCTTGATGGAAATCTCAGCCATGTTGGTCTAACTTTTAAAACAATGAGTAGTCCTGTGGCACCTTAGAGACTAACAAAGGTATAGGATCATGAGCTTCCGTGATGAAGTAGGTTTTATCCACAAAAGCTTATGATCCTATACCTCTGTTAGTCTCTAAGGTGCCACAGGACTACTCGTTCCTTCTTAGTGGAGACACTACTCAAATAGAAAGTATCAAATCAGAAGAGAAAAATCCCAGCATGTTAAAGTGGACAAGAACCTAAGCATGGAGAACAGTCTCTGCTCACAATGTGTTTCTAAGTTGACATTTTAAACCTCAACCTTATCTTCTCCCAACTGTTGCAACTTCTAACGAGTATAAAGAGTCCAAAATATATTTTTCACCTCTTTGCATATAGATATATTGAATGCTGAACACTTGAAAATTTGGCTGCAGTTATCTAAAAGCTCAATGTACCAATATTTAAATACTATAGCAGAGTGAATTTAGGAGATCTAAAATATTCACATAATAGAAAACTAGAACTGGAACAGACCTCAAGAGGTCATCAAGTCCAGTCCCCTGCCCTCGCGGCAGGACTAAGCACCATCTAAATCATCCCTGATAAAGGACTCATCTCCAAAGATGGAGAGTCCACAACCATCCTGAGCAATTTATGCTTAGCCACCCTGCAGTTAGGAAGTTTTCCCTAATATCCAATCTAAACTTCCCTTGCTGTAATTGAAGCACATTGCTTAATATTCTATCATCATAGATCAAGGAGAATAATTTTTCTCCCTCCTCCATGTAACACCTTTTTAGGTATTTGAAAGCTGCTATCATGGTCCCCTCTCAGTCTTCTCTTCCCAAACTAAACAAATCCATTTACTTCTGTCTTCTCTTATAGGTCATGTTTTCTAGACCCTTATCACTTTTGTTGCTCTTCTCTGTGTGTGTTTCAAGACGATCATATCTCAAACTGATCTATGTTGACAGTCTCACATGACTCTGGTGAACACATGTGAGAGGTCAGACCAATGAAAGAACAGCAAACAGTTACAAATGTGTTACCTGGTCTTTAGATTGTGTATTAACTATATATAAATTCATTAATTATATGCTTTGCGAGTTATCACTGAGGGCTAACAGGTTGTCCCAGGAGCAGTCCCAGTATTTAAATTATTCTATAGTTGGGAATCCTGATGTGCACCATTGCAACACACACACTGCAGGAATTCTTGTATATTTACAGATATAGTTTAACAACACATTTAGCTGAGTCACAAACACTCCAATGTAACAAGATAGATACGCAACGTACAGCTGTATTTTCAAATACTCTGCAACTCCCTTTAGAACAACCCGCAATGTTATTCCCTTCCCAGCACCACCCGCGGCATCTCCCAAGGACAACAGCTCCTCCTCCTACTGCCCTTAGGCTGGGATGTCACTTTTAGAAGAGGTTACGCTGATGCATAGTCAGTGGGAGATATTTCCTTCTCTCTTTATTTACATTTCCTCACCTTGCTAATGGTGAAATATCTTTTCCTGTAAGTCAGTGTATCATTTATCTCAACTTATGTGTCAATTTGTTAGTACGGTCCTTTGGTGGTCAGCAGACAGAGGCAATGCCCTACTGTAATTCATGGGACACCATAGCAATGGGCAGCTGTAGGTTTAGAGGAAAACCAAATGTAATTCTGCCTGCCTGTTGGAGCACTAGAAAATCATCTTGTGGAAGTCATCCGAGCTGAAAAGGTACTTCAGCCTGGTTACTCGTCAGATCATTAGAAACACATGAATGAATCTAAACAGAAACTAGTTCATATTAATTTTAATAATCTAAAAGGCATGGAGAGCTGATTTTACTGGGCGGAGCAAAACAATTTGCTCAATTCACTATTAATCCCTATTCTCCACCCTCCAAAACACATATTAGTGCACTTACATAATCACATTTCCTTTTTTATTCAAAAAATAAATGTCTCACAAATGTCATCCTAAGAGAATGAAAGATGGGTCAGTGTCCCATTAAGAAGCAATTAAATTTAATAATATCGGAAGCTGTTAATTACAAAGCCAGAAGCAAATTCCACTCAAGTGAGAAAACTGTAATAAAATTCCATTTAACTTGTTAAAGACAATATACAAGTAATATTTCAAAGGCAGAGGCTCAGCAGGGAACTTGCGCAAGCAGGGACCGAAGCCGAACCCACACCTCTCCCTTGGAAATGTACAAGAGGTGTGGGCAGCTCTTATACATTTCAAAAGGGAGAGGCACAGCAGTCCAGACCCCATGCAAACAGGAACTGTCTCAGTACCTGCTCACACTGTCCTCCCCCACTGTGCCTTTCTGCCTCCCCTGCCAAGACAGTGCAGGAAGTGGGGGGAAGACCAGCTTTTAGTTAGCTCACTCCAGCACTGATACAGAGGCAGTAAGGTGGGAAGGGGAGTGAATATTCAAGTAGTGACTCGGATTCCCAATAAGCCTAGGTTCACCAGGTAATCGACGAGTCACTTACATCCCTATTACCAACATCAAAGACAAAGGGATGTAGGCCCCCATAAGACAGGCTCAACTTAAATCTATACCCCCAAATTAAATAAAGCAAGAAAAAAATCCAAAAAATGCCACCATGGCTAAACAAAGTAAAATTAAGCAGAGAGGGGCAAAAGGCATTCTCGGGGGAAAAAAGTAGAGGTTAAATCCTAGTGAGGAAAACAGAAGAGAATATAAACTGGCAATAAAGTTTAACAATATAATTAGAAAGGCCAAAAAAGAATGTTGAGAATAGCTAGTCAAAGCAACAACAAGACTTTAAGAACATCAAAAGCGGTAAACCTGCAAAACCACCACTTGGGTCAAGCAGACAAACAAGATGCTAAAGGAGCACTCAAGAAGGCCTTTGTGGAGAAATTAAATTAATTCTTTACACTGATCTTCACAGCTGAGGATACAAGAGAAATTCCCTAACCTGAGCCATTCTTGTTAGTTGACCAATCTGAGTAACTGTCCCAGATTGAGGGGTCTTCAGAGGAGGATTTGCAACAACTGTTAAACAGTAATAAGTCACTGGGACCAGATGGTATTCACACTCAGTCCTGAAGGGACTCAAATATGAAACTGCTGACCTACTAATTATGATATGTAACCTATCATTTAAATCAGCTGCTGTGCCAGATGACTAGAGGATGGCTAATGTGACACCAATTTTTAAAAAGAGGCTCCAGAGGTGCCTCCAGCAATTACAGTAAGCCTATCCACCATACCAAGGTGTTTGTGTGCACGCGCACGTGCGTGTCCATAGGCTACCCACCATACCAAGGTGTTTGTGTGTGTGTGCACATGCGTGTCCGTAGCCTAACCACCATACGAAGATGAATGGGGTGGGCCTCTGTGTATACCAGGAAATTATTTTGAATTAACTCCCAAAATAATAATTTTGAAATAGCATGTCCACACTATGGGAAATCTTGAAATTAATCCAAGTCAGGGTCTGTTAATGTGGATGCACTACCTTGACTTGGAACCCCATTAATTTGACTGACTCTGGGAGCATCCATACTACTGCTATTTCTATATAAATGTTATTCCTCGCAGAAAGGAGTTATTTTGAAATAGCCAGTCCCTTATTTTGAAATAATGGGCTTGGTAGTATGGATGCTTTGCTTGTTATTTTGAAATAAATCCCTAGTGTGTACCCAGGGCCAAGGTGCTACAGGGCTACTCATTTTTTTCAAGTTACAGACTAACATGGATACCCCTCAGACTTCTTTTGGGAGGGTAAAAGAAATTAAAAGATCCTAGCTGGAGGACTAATCCATGCTTTTCAGGAAAAATCTAGAGCCTAGTAACAAAATCCATAAAACATCCATTTGCAGTAGGCAATGAAAATCACAAATCTTGTTAGTTCATCCATCTTCTCTCTATATTTATGCTGGATCTGACAAAAGCGTATTTGACAGCTGCCTTAAGAGCAAGCACAGACATAGCACTTAGCTTCTCAGTATGCCAGCATTACAGATCAAGTCAGTACCAATACTTCAGTTCAATTGAGTTTAGCCACCCCCTCAAGTCCCAAAATAATGCTTCTGGGTGTTGGAACAAGGAGCTCTCTTTCCACATTCAAACTTGTTCATGGAAGCCAGTGAGGAAATACATGGAAAGAAAAAAGTAAGCATACAGTTTTATTCTTCTATAATAAACTTACATTCACAACATGTATATATTTCCCATGTACATTAAAAAATAATTCATGAAGGCATTACCTTATGTAAAACCATTCCATATTTATAGGTCTCTTACTATATGCCTCTGGCTTTCACACAAGTCATTTTGCATGGATTTAACTGTATGGTTATGAGCCTATTTAATACATCTCCAGAATGTGTAATGGAACTTAATTGCTTACATGGTGGATAAAAGCAGGGATTTTAAAAATATATATTTAAATAATATTTTATTTAAATATTTACATTTAAAACAAACCTGTTTTAAATTAAATTTTAAATTACAAAAACCCAAGGCTTAAGTTTATTATAATCTATTACATGTATTTAAATTAAATAAAATATTTACTAGTTACATGTTTTCTATCAAAGTTTTAAAATATGTCAGCCCAATGAACTAATGGAAGTCACTGGCTAAGCACCTAGAAAGTTTGCTGCAGAGCTAATCCAGTTTTTGACAGTAGTAGCCTCTTCTTCAGGTGCAAAGAGCATATCTTCTTCATTTCAGCTTATTCACCTAGTTCTGCTCAATGACTAATTCCTTTTCAAAGTTAAACTGATTGGGAGTTGGAAAAGCACTGCCAACTTATGAACAGAACCTAGATGTGAGCAGATAAGATCCACTAGTTCTAACATCTTGAAGGACATAGTGATTAGATGCAATCAATTCACTAATTACAGATACATACTTTAGTAAATCAGTTTTAAGTGTAAAAATATGTTTTGGTAAAAAAATGTCTTATGTATATATCATGGAATAAAAAAAGAAGCTCCCCACACCTCTTGTTCTAAAATAACCTGAATCATAGAATCATAAGGGTTGGAAGAGGCTCCAGGAGATGATCAAGCCCAGCCCTCAGCTAAAGGCAGGACCCCCAGCTAAAAGCAGAATCTGGTAACCCACAGGGCAATCTGCAAAGCTTTTTCTGTTTTTTACTTTATTGCTGTTTTTGTTTTTTGCCTCCAGACATTCAAAAAAAGGGTGGAATTATAAGGATAGAGAGTTCTGGAGTTAGTCAGATAAATGATTTACTGGTGGTGGGTTGTGCTGAACTGTACAAATGAATCTGGTTTGTTTTTTTTTAATTCATCTCAAGGGCAACCAGATATCACTTCAGATGGAGAGTCAAGTGGCCTAAAGCAAGCTATTCCCATGGAGAACTATATTCTGGTAGGAAAACATACCACCTTGAATTTCAGTCTCAAATTAAGCAAGGTATAATATGTTTGCTATTTGAGTGGATGATGTCAAAGTAGTATCACATAGTCAACGGAGTATGATTGTTACACAAGAGGGTATTTTTTTTAAAGCCAGATCTCAGCTATCACTAAGAGTTTATGAAAGGAAAGGAAAAAGGAAAAAGGAAACAAGTAGCTAGGAAAACAGATAGGTTCTGTCTTGCACATGTTAAAGTGGTTGTGTCTATTCTAAAGTTTATTAATTTGATCCTGGCCTCCACGATGCATCACCTTAGAGGTATAGCAGTGTTAGTCTGTATTTAAAAAAAAAATTAGTAGTCTTGTGGCACCTTCGAGACTAAAAATGTATTAGGTCATCAGCTTTTGAGAGTAAAACCCACTTCATCAGGTGAGTTGAAGTGGAAATTGCAGAATCTAGAGCATATATAATAGAAAATAAGTTACCTGTCAACTGTGGGACCAGCTCATCCATAACATTGATAGTGGTTTTCAAGTATCTAAAAGGGTATCACAAGGAGAAGGGAGAAAAATTCTTCTCCTTGGCCTCTGAGATAGGACAAGAAGCAATGGTCTGAACCTCCCTTGCTGCAGTTTGAGATTGGACATTAGGAAAAACTTCCTGCCTGTCAGGGTGGTTAAACACTGGAATAAGTTGCCTAGAGAGGTTGTAGAGTCTCCATCACCAGAGAGATTTAAAAGCAGGTTGGACAGACACCTGTGTGGGATAAGACAATGCTTTGTCCTGCTGTGAAGGCAGGGGACTGGATGATGACCTCTTGAGGTCCCCTCCAGTTCTAGCAGTCTATGGTTCTGTGATGTGGAGATGTGAATAACCAAGTCACGGAAATTGCCCTTCTAGTGTGTTAATGAGTCAAGATCTTTATTCAAGCCTAAACTGAACTTGCTAATGAACTCCAATTCAGCCGTCTCCCTCTGATCAGGTGATAAAATTCTTTTGCAGAACAAGGACTACTTTTAAAACCAGGGCTCGATAAATAATACAATCTACTCGCCCGTGGCAAGTAGATTGTAACCCGGAAGAGCCGGGTTCGGGCTATCTGTGCATGAACGTCCAGAGAGGTTAAAATGTTCCCCTACAGGATTAAGTGATCATTCCCGATGTCTGATTTATGTCCATTTATCCTTTGGTGCAGAGATTGTCCATTTTGGCCAATATACATGGCAGAGAGGCATTGCTGGCACTTGATATATAATGAATTAGTGGATTTGCAGTTGTACGAGCCCCTGATGCCATGGCTTATGTGGTTAGGTCCCGTGATGGCATCGCTAATAGAGTTAAATCAACAGAGCTGGCAATGGGGTTTGTTTCAGCGGTAGGTTCCTGGTTAAGTGTATCTGTGGTATGGTGTGTGCTGCTGGTATGTGTTTCAGGTTGGGGGTTGCCTGTAGGCAAGGACTGGCCTGTCTCCCAAGGTCTGTGAGAGGGGGAACATTTTCCAGGATAGGTTGTAGGACTGTCAATGATTTGCTAGAAGGGTTTAAGCTGGGGGCTGAAGGTGGACACCGTCAGACTGAAAATTAGGCATAATTTTTTAACAATTTACCAAGGGTAGTTATGGATTGTCCATCACTGAACTTTTAAATAAAGACTGAGTGTTCTTCTAAAAAGTTATGTTCTAGGAATTATTTTTGGGAAGTTCTCTGGCCTATGTTATATGGGAGGCCAGACTAGATGACCACAATGGTTTCCTCTATCTGTGGATTATGCAAGCAAATTTTTGTATCTTGGTTATATCTGAACCAATTACATACTATGGTTTGCCTAAAATCCCCCTCTAATAATTTCAATTTGCGAAGGAAGTGATCTTTAGCTTATTCACAATGTGCTGCTTTGTATTTAAACCCTGCAACAGTTCAACCTGATCTGATAAAAAATGACTGTCACATCCCACTCCAGAAGTGGCTGCTATTCGATATTTATTAAGTGGCTCTTTGGTGCAGCAGAGGTTAGGAAACTGAGCACAGCCAAAGGGGGCTATAAAAACACAATTTCATTTAATATGCAGCCATATGAAAAGTGGTAGAATCATCACAACTTCTCACTAAAAAGTAGACCTGAAAATGTGTAATGCTTTCCCAACATGAGAATCACTGGTTAAAACCCAACTTTTAACTAACAGTGGAGAAGAAATCAACACTTTATCATATGCTGTCAACCTCTTTGCACTCATTTACCTTATTTAAATTACATTTTCCCAAGCAGTGTTTCCAGCTTTGAATATATATCATTCACAGAGGTAGTAAGAATCAAATAATTTCAGTTCCCTCAGCATTATACTTGAGGGTAAATTAGATCTACAGCAATGCAGAAGCTTTGGACTGAGCTCCCCTTGTCAATAATTAATATAACTCCATGCTGCAAAGCACAGCAGCCAGCTAAATTAACCAAAGTCTTCCCTCAGAACACCAGATACTGTCTCCCTGAATACTTACACACACAAACCTGGCAACAAATAAAATCAAACACTCTACAGAAGCCCTGGATGTCTGACTTTTGAATGTCACTTCCTCCATTTTAAAAATCATTTTCTAAAAAGTAAATGTTTCTAACTTAATTAATTGGTTGTGTACATGGATAAATAGTAAAACAATGTGTGCATACTGGAGTGTACTGTTAAACATATGAAAACATGGCACATATCAGTTTTAAGAATCTGGTCTCAAACAAGTATCTTGAAATCCTAGCCAGTTAATCAGTTTGAAATCACAGGGATTTTAGGATCCTAGTATAATGAATAGAAAAAGCAATGAATGAATAGAATAGCACTGATCCTGTACATATCAATTTAAGAACTGTAGTAGCTTAAAGCACAACAGATGAAGCAGTAACAGGTCCCAGATGTGTAGCTTTAGCCATCATTGCTCTATTATCCAGATTTTATTCTATTGTATAAAAAAAACAGATTACAGAATTTACATTAACCTTTGAATTTTGACAGGAGTGAGGAACCTTTTCCTGACCCCCCGAATCAGAGAACAAAACCTCACAAATGTGACCCTCATCTGAGATGCAGGGAAAAAACTTCAATTCACTCCCCTCAAGCTCCAATCCCCTGGTGGGGGATAAGAGGGGTGCAAAGGGAGAGACACGGAGGTTCAGGGCTTACCTTTAAGGCCAGATTAATTCCTCTGAGGATCTGGGGCTAGTAGGGTGCTGCTGGAAAATGGGGTGGGGTGGAGGTGCAGGGTCTGGGCAGGAGGTAGCGTGCAGGAGGAAGGTGGTGGGAGCGCACAGTTTGGAAGGGGGTGGAGAAGTAGGATCTGGATGGGAGGGCGTAGGGGATTGGGGCACCTGTTTGGTGCAGGTGGGCTCCAAGCACTGAAGGGAAGTGCTCCCAGCAAGCAATGCCCCCTCTGCTCCCACTGGCCACAATTCCTAGCCAGAGGGAGTGAAGAGGGCAGTGCTGGTGCCAGTGCCAGCAGGCAGCGCTTCCCTGCAGCAGGCAGAGGCACTTACTCCCCTCTATGAACTGAGGCTTGCCTCCCCACCACCCCACTGCAGGAGAGGAGCCGCCCCGAACATTGCAGGGCAGATCAAGACAAGCCACGAGCCATAAACGGCCTGTGGGCCATAGGGTCCCCTCCCCTCCTACACATAGTAACGCATTTTTAAAATAGCACAAATGAAAATTACTAAATGATCGAATGTAAACGCAACAGTGTTGAATCAGACACAAGTCAAGATTACCAGAGAATGTGCTACCAAAAGAAACTTCAGAAAGACCCAGTTCACATAAATCGTAAAAGACGCAAACAGAGCAGTTTACCCTAGTTCCATAAAACAAAGATTAAAGGCAGATTCCCTAGAATTGTTAGGACATTAGATTATCCTCCATTTTAATGTTAATTTGCCTGAGATTACTTAATAAAATGTCTTTCAGTATAAAAACTGTCCAATTTGCTAAGAGCAAGTCAAAGGAGGCTATCCATCCATCCAATACCACAAACTATAGCAATCAAGACATAATATCAAACAATTCTGACACCAACTAGGGCTGTAAATATTATTTTTAAAGATATCCATTTAAACTATTAAAATTGCATCAGTTAACTAGTTAGAAAATTTGGGCCTCATAATGCCTTCGATGGTATGTCTCCCCAGACAGATAAGGAAGGGCAGCTGAGCTCAAACAGGACTAGCCAGGAGAGCTTGGGCAGCTGCAGCGGGTCAAGCATCCCCCCTCACATTCTCAGTACCCAGGAAAAGGGAGAGGAGCCCCAAATACAAAGTGGCCTCCAGTGGTGCTTTGTGCCAATCCAGCAGCAGCTTCCCTTCACTTATCGGCCAAAGCCAGAACACTGTCCACCTCCAAGGCCAAATTCCTTTCAGTGGCACTGGGGAAGGCTGAGAACTTATTTTTTTCCCCAGATAGGGCCCACAGCCTATATCCTCTCCCTGCCTGGCAGGCTGCCCTCCATGAAGCTTCTGGATTGACAGCTTTCTTATCCTGCTTCTTGCACTGCCAGGCGTTTCTTGGCATCATTCCACCAGGATCATCACCCCTGGGTCCATGCAAGTATTTCCCCTCAGATCAGTTGGGGTGGAGGGACTTTTTAAAACAACTAAGGGGTGTACAGGGCCCTCCTTGCCGCTGGAAGGCACACCCTTCTAGGATACACCCTGCCCCTTACAGAGGGGAACTGGCTCTTGTGATGCCCATCTCTTCCTGGTTGACACAGCCACCTCTCGCCAGCATCCCAAAATGATGTGCCGGCTGCAGGAAAACCTGCTCAAGTTGTACACACAGGTCCTGGCCCCCAGCAAGGACTTCTACCAGCTGACAGTCACCCAGAAGGAGTGAACAAGGGAGAGTCAACAGTTAGACTATTACTTACAAGTTAACTGTTTAATATTTTACATCCTACTATCACCAAGCATAATCCTCTTCTGCATCATCAAGCAAAAATTCTTAATGATGAAATCTCCTTAGCTTTGTCACCTCGCTTGTGCTTATGTAAATGGTAGTCTCTCTCTTAACCGCAACACAATTTGGAACAGGCCGCCATATCTCTATGTCGGAGAATTCCACATAATTCAGTGTGTACATGTTTGTCAGCAGTGTCAAATCTGATCATAGAATCATAGAACCATAGAGCTGGAAGAGACCTCAGGAGGTCATCATGTCCAGCCCCCTGCTCTAGGCAGGACCAATCCCAACTAAATCAACCCAGCTAGGGCTGTGTCAAGCCGAGACTTACACACCTTTAGGGATGGAGACTCCACTACTTCCCTAAGTAACCCATTCCAGTGCTTCACTACCCTCCTAGTGAAATAGTTTTTCCCAATATCCAACCTGGACCTCTCCCACCACAACTTGAGACCATTGCTCCTTGTTTTGCCATCCGTCACTACTGAGAACAGCCTCTCTCCAGCCTCTTTGGAACCTCCCTTCAGGAAGTTGAAGGCTGCTATCAAATCCCCCCTCACTCTTCGCTTCTGCAGACTAAACAGACCCAAATCTCTCAGCCTCTCCTCATAAGTCACATGCTCCAGCCCCCTAATCATGATGCTTCATTTCTACAAGAAGTTCCAGATTTAATACAAAGGACAATTTTTCAGTGGATCTGGCAGTTCTGTTTGGGGCATATTAGTTTTCACTAATGTTTTTCTATAGTACAAGTCATCATTTTTCTCATTAGGAAGAGGTATGCTTATGCTAACCAGCTGTGTCTACACTGGCATGAATTTCCGGAACTGCTTAAAACGGAATACTATTCCGTTTTCAGTTTTTCCGGAAAAGGAGCGTCTACATTGGCAGGCTGCTTTTCCAGAAAAGCCTTTTTTCCGGAAAAGCATCTGTGGCCAATGTAGACACGCTTTTCCGGAAAAGAGTCCCGATCGCCATTTTCGCAATCAGGGCTTTTTTCCGGAAAAGACTACTGGGCTGTCTACACTGGCCCTTTTCCGGAACAGTGTTCCGGAATAAGGACTTATTCCCGAGTGGGAGCAGAATAGTTTTTCCGGAATAGCGGCTGATTTTGTACAGTAGAGCGTCGTTGCTTTTCCGGAAATTCAAGGGCCAGTGTAGACATCTCACAGCTTATTCCGGAAAAGCGGTTAATTTTCCGGAATAAGTGGCCCAGTGTAGACACAGCCACCCTGTATTGTAGGCACCGTATAAGAAACCCAAAAGATTTAGACAAATCCAGGCAGTCTTCAAATATTTGATTTTGCAGACTAACAAGTCACATTTTAAAGCAATGTATTTATTTGGCAACATTGGTTAGGAAAAGAACACAGTGCTAAAAAGCCTTTTTTGGTTTTGTGTTTTCCCTCATACAAATTTGAGCAAGATCTACGTAAAGGGCCGTGTTCCCTGAAAGCTATGAAGTTGGGCAGACGCCAAGGAGAGATTCAAGTGCAACGCAGCTGACTAGCAGAAAGCTCACATCCGGCAGCTGTTCCCAGGACCCTCCCGCTGTCTGCGCAGAAGGACGGAGCGGGGAAGGAGGCAGGGGAATGCTGATGTCAGGGTGTCCCTCTTCCCCTGTACCCCATCTCTGTACAACAGGATAGAGGGGAAGCTTGGCTCAGGTCTAGGAACTGCTGCGGTCTGAGGTCTTACTTAGATAGGGTTGCCACGTGTCTGGTTTTGAACCGGACAGTCCAATATTTGAACTTTCTGTTCGGGAAACACGTTGAGAAAATAGAACTGTCTGGTATTTTCTAAATAAGACGTAATGTAGATTGTGATGTAATGTCAAGTGTGTCCAGGATTTTTGTTGAAACCATCTGGGAACCCTACTTAGAGACAGTGCATGGTCTCAGACTGCCCAAGCAGCCAGCTCACAGATTCAGCCTCTTCTCCTCCCCCCGCTCCCCATCCTTCCCCTCACACCTGCCCAGAGAGTGGAGGTAGGGGAGACAGCTCAGGACATAGTACACTAATAAGACAGCCCCTGTCCTCTGGGAAACTTACCCAGCACCCTTCAACTTACCCAGCACACTTTCACACCCACCTTCTAACATGCACTTGTGGTTTTAGTTCCTATTGCTTCCTACCTCGGCCTGGCCATTCTCTAGAATCTCACTCTCTCCATGTGTGTTATTTCAGTGTTTCACTGGCCTATGTATTTCACCATTTCATTTCTCTTACACTTCAATGCAATTCTTGAGCAGTGGGTTCTAAAATGCCTAGCCTGTCCTGGCTGGAGGAACTATCCCTATAGTTACTTTTTTTTAAAAGATACATTGCATCTTGGGTTTTTTGTGTCTACTGGTGGTGCACATACCTCAATGCTTGTAACAAAACGTATTCCACACATGGATGGAAAGAAATTCGAGGGAACATTGGTGAAGGGCAAAACTGAAGTTCTTATGAGAACTCTGATGTAGGACAGGTTATGGTTGTTTGGAGGACAATGTTTAACAGTCTGGAAGTGAACTGAGTGTTAAGGCTGGTGTCAATGTAAGTACACTTACCAATTTGCAGTTTGTAAAAAAAACTAATGGACCCATCTAACTGTATATTTGTTAATGGTACTTAACCTTAATTTTAAAAAAGGTGTCTCTGAAATGGGTTTAGTTTTGTTTCTAATAAAATTCCAGGTGCTACTGCTTTCTATTAAAAGTTTTCCATACCCTGTTTATCACAAGCTTAAATGCTGACTGAAGCACTCTCTGGCATACAAACTTCATCTCAGGGCAGCTAGGATTATTTTCCTGAACCCATGGCATCATTCCTGAATCAACTTCTGTCTTCAGACAGCCTCCCAGCCTTCCTTCTGCAGCTAGGCTGCACTAATTCCAATTCCCAGCCTAGCCTTATTATTTGGATATAGCGCCCCTCTCCGGCCCAGCGTAAATCCTGCTTCCAGATTTTCTAAACAACCATTCTCCTTGGTCCCACCAAGACACTCTGCTAAAGTAAACAGGAATGAAGACCTATTCTTGAGACTTCAAACAGTTTCTCCGGGTGCCAAAAATGCCTCCCCATGAGAACTTGCAGCCTCATCCTCTTCCTGGATCCCTCTTCTTCCCGGTGCTAGCCACCTTGCTCAATTTTTCATCTGTGACTTACCTACCAATGCTGTGCAAATCCATGGAACGACTGAAATGCAGTTTAAGTGCTAATGCTTGTAATTAACACCTTAAATCAAGCACATACAACTTTAATTGAAGACATTTTGCAGAGATCTAGTTCCCAACAAGATTCAGAGCAAGGCACCATAGTTGTGAAAAATATCCTGAGACCTGTGTGCACATGTATTATCTAAAGTTCTTAAACATCTTGTTGCTGAGAAAGAGGTGATTAAAGAATGAGACACTTGCATTTGTAAAATATGTTTAAATCTGGATTAAGAATAATTATCATGTCATTTCTAATTTCTAAGGGGAATAATTTTTGAAGAGGAGCCACTCCAAGATTTTGGAAAGTGATCAAGGGCCGCACATTTCTATGGAGGAGGTGCGGGTTCTGGGACGAAGGTGGAGTGCAGAAGGGAACTTGTGGTGGGGGTTTGGAGTTCAGGGGAGGGTGTGGGGTCTGAGAAGAAGTTTAGTTGAAGGAGAGGGCTGTGATCTGAGTTTTCTAGCCAATAGGAGCTGAGAGCTTTTGCTGGGGAGGGAGGAGGGTGGGAGGGAGGAAGTATGTGAAGTTTCCCTCTCTTCCACCCCTCCCCCTCCCGGCACCTGGAGCAGAAAAGCCAGAGAGCAGCCATCCACTTAAAGTAGCATCAGGATGCTCTGAAGCAGCTGGCTGCTCTGTGCCTCAGGGCCCCAGTGGGATAGCCCATCAGCTGGATCTGGAGGCATGGTGGGCTGAATTTGGCCCACGGGCCAGATCTTAGGCTTGGTCTACACTAGACTTGGAAGGTTGGCTCAAGGTACGCAACTCCAGCTACATAAACTTCATAGCTGCAGTGGCTTATCTTAAGCCGAGCTTGGTGCTGTCATCAAAGAGGGAGGTTGTCGGGAGCAAACACTCCTGTTGGCTTCCCTTATTACTCGTGACTGCAAGGAATACAGGCACCAGCCAGAGCTGTCCTCACAAACGATTTATGGGGCTTAACTAGACCCACTAAATCGAATGCCAGAAGAGCAAACTTCAGCATAGTGAATGAAGACAACCTGGAAATTCTTAACTTCATTAAACTTCTCCAGAGTGTCCCTCTCAATCTGGTTCCTACAAATCTCCGTCCCCCTAAAGGAGTGCTCCTTTTCAAATGCACCACAATTTTTTGATCACCAGTGCCCACATGCTTCTTCCTATTCTTTAATAACAAATCTTTTCAAGACATGTCTCTGGTCTGTTAGTGGAAGACTGAATGTTACAAAAAGCCCAAGGCGCACAGCCTCAATTCACGTGCATGATTCAGGATAAATTCAAATCACAAAATGCACAAACAATGAGCGCTGGCGGGCTTTGAGCACCAAGCCTACCCTCTTGCTCTGAAAGGAAGACTTACTGCCCTCAAATGGATCTCTTTCTAAAGTTACACTCTGGTTCATTCAGAAGTTGCAAGATGGATGCAAGATTCACTAAATGAAATTATACAGATGATCAGCATGTGGATGACATTCTTCCTACCATTCCTGCCTGCTTTTATATCTGCTAAGAGGACCAGAGAAGCATGAAAAGGCTCTAAGAAGCATAATCTAGCCAAAGGAGAATTCCCCCTATGTAGAAACAGAGGAAGAAAGTCTTCCAAGGACACCAGCACAAAGCCCACTGCAGGGAGCACAGCTGAGAAGGGAGGAGAGCTGCAGTGCATGGTATTACAGAGATTCTGAGTAGTGCTTCCTACAGACAAAGGAGGACAGATTGACCTAGGCAGCCTCCAGAGACTGCCTCAGTTATGCCACACACTATACCGGCCCCAAATTAAGAGGGTGTAAAATGTGACAATGCCACAGAATCTCACCCTAGATCAGGCATGTCCAAAGTCTGGCCCGCGGGCCAATTGCGGCCCGTGTTCTGGTTTAATACGGCCCCCCAGGTAATTTGGCAATATCTATCTTTTATGGCCCCCAACGAATCCATATGTATTGAGATGAATACATTGTAAAATCTCAGTTAATGTCAGTTGGTCTAAATCAGTTATAAATATATTTGGACACAACATGTATACTTGGTGTTATGTTCCTGTTCATATTTTTTGAACTTAAAAGTTGACAGACAACGTTTATTACCAATAATATGTAATGTACTTTACAATGTTCCTGACATATATTTCAGCTTCCTGGATTTTTTTTTCATCTGGCCTTCAGATATGAAAGGCAGAGTGATTTAACACCTGTTTAGATTTGTCATCCATGTGATGAAATGAAAAGTATGCCGTTTGCAATAAACTTTGCATAAAATAGTTAATTTGCATTTAATTTTAATGGTTCAAAGAATGTCAGGCAAAATGGTCGGCCCTCACGCATGTTCACTTCATCAAATCTGGCCCTCTTTGAAAAAAGTTTGGGCACCCCTGCCCTAGATGATCTCAATCAATGAGAAAGGACTGTCGTGCTTTCCCTATTCTCCAGCTGATCTGTCTATTCGGACTCATCTCCTTTCTGTCCACTCCACCCATCCCTTCAGCTTCCATTGCCCACCCACTGCCATCTCCATCCCTTATGCAGAGCATAAATCTCCAGCAGAAGATAGCTGAAGATGATTGCCTCCCTTTGAGATGCATTGCACATGTCCATTCCACTACCAGCATGAACTCCTCATGCACTGCAAGAGATTATTCTCTCAGCAATACCCACTGGGACACCATGGGCATCTTCTGGTGCCATACACACTGCACATAGGTATGAAGGCAGTGCTGCCCCACCACACCTCAGTTCTTTCCATCCAGAGAGAGACCAGTTTGAGAGGGGAAGGAAGGCAGTCATGGGATGGACACATACAACACATCTCAAACAACAGCTGTTTTGTCTTAAAGTAATTGTTCCGCTGCGGATGACTCCACAAGCTCTCTGAGCCAGAGGCGGGCTGGGAGTTTATTTGAACAAGGACTGTAGGGCCACTGGTCCAAATCTGGCATTGTCTCTAGACCAATAAGAGATGGCATAGTGAGAGATAAAACCAGGATAGATGACCTAGTTGCTGCCTTACAAATATCCAAGATGGGCACGCAAGCCAGGAAAGCCACAGAAGCTGCCTGTGACCTGTTTGAATGAGCTACCTACTGTACATACAGAAGCATTATCAACCAATTGGTAGCATAAACAAATACAGCCAGAAATCTAGGAAAAGATCGTCTAGGTAAATAGAGTTTGGCCCTTTAACTGTCTGAGACAGTAACAACTGCTGAAATGAATGGCCTTGTTTAATTTAGGTAAGGAGCCAAAGCTCTTCTAACATCCACAGAATGGAGCTTTTCTTCCCATTTATTCAGACGATGCTTTGGAAAGAAAGCTGGCAGACATATTGTTTGGTTAATGTAAAAACCAAAAGTCTTTGAGTCAGGAATTTGGATGAAGGCAAAGAAACACCTTGGCCTTAAAGAAAATTGTACAGGAAGGCTTCCATGGTAAAGCTCACAGCTCTCCTACACTCCTGGCAGAGGTAACCACAAAAGCTATCTGCACAGACAGATGCAACAGAGAACAAGTTGCTAGCTGCTCAAATGGGGGACCAGTCAACTACATTTAAATTGTACTGTAGAACTGGATTATGTACCTGTAGGCCTAATCTGTGCAAGCCCATCCGAAAGCTGATGGACACAGGGTTTGAAAAAAATTCATCAGTTATCCACAGAAGGGGCATAAGATAGACCCTATCTGAGAATATTTTAAAGCAATGAATTCCCTGGGAAATAAAGGAAAACATGTCAGGTGTAAGCAGGGCAAGAAGGTGATGAAGGGCCTAGCTGCAAGAATAAAACATCATAAGGAAAACTGCTGAGGCCACATCTCCACTTGCAGGAAAGTCGACGCTATGGCAGTCAATCTTCCAGCCTTCAATGTAGCTGGTCTAGTGAAGACCCACTAAATTGAGTACTGAGGACACCTCCATCAATGCCGCTAATCCTTGCTGTCTCAAGAAGGGACTTCAATGGGAGCATTTCTCCCACTGACCTCTGTGAAGCTTGGCTTGAGATATGTCGACTCCAGCTATGTTATTTATGTAGTGTAGAATCAGCCTTATTGTGAGGAAAACTATGTGGACATGGCTGAGTGGATCAATTGGTTAGTAAATAATAAATAATTCACTCTGCAATAACATCAATAATAGTAACTACAGTAAAACTCCATTAGTCCAGCATCCAATGCTCCGGCACTCCTGATGGTCCGGCACCATCAGGAACCTAGAAGTGCTGGGGCAGCCGGACAATTGGAGCTGCTCTGTGCCCGGCTTCCCCGATTCAGCCACTGCTGAAACTGACCAGCAGCTGAATCGGAGAAGCCGAGGGCAGAGCAGCTGGGGTGCTGCCGGGTTGGTCCCATAGTGCTGCCCCTCGGGGCTGCAGGACCAACCCGGCAGCATCCCAGCTGCTCTTGGGAACGCTTAGAGCAGAGCAGCCCGAGTGCTGCCGGGTTGGTCCCGCTGTGCCGAGGAGCGGCGCTACTGGACCAACCTGGCAGCACCCCAGCTGCTCTGCCGCAAGCGTCCTCGATTCAGCCGCTGCTGAAACTTACCAGCAGTGGCTGAATTGGGGACGCCTGGGGCAGAGTCGGACTATCGGAAAGGGGGGCTATGAGGGGTCTGGGGTGGCATCCCCCCCACCCCACCCCAGACCCCTAATAGCCCCCCCTTCTGATAGTCTGGCATATCTGATAATCCAGCAAGCACCCCCAGGGTCCTAAAGGTGCCAGATTATCGGAACTTTACTGTACTTATAATAATAAATAATTATTATATTATGCATCATTCTTTAAGACATTCTTCCCTATGTCTTTTAGTATGAGTGTGCTCTGACAAGTAAATTCCCAAACACTAATAACTTTAGTATAGCTAATCCTTATGGCTTGTTTAATTAAGTTTAGAATCTATCACTCAAGTGTACAGTACAGAAAGCTGTAGGAAGAGAAATCCAGAGTTGTCACTGTAAATTTTTTAATTTTAAATTACAGAATACATGCCCCATATCCTGGAACATCAAGACCATAATGGTGATGCCATAAATCTATACCCTATTTTACGTCAGCTGACTCAGCTTTCCCAAGGGAACCCCATTCTATACTTGTTTTCATGCCAGTAAGTTCAATTGGGCTTCCTCCAAAATTAAATGCACTCTAAGCACAGTCAGTCTTAGCTTTCTCAGGAACTATTTAAATCACTGGATTTTTGGGAGGATGATTTAAAATCAGCCCTCCTTGGCAGCAACATTACTACAAAATAGTTATCAGAACTTCTACTACTTTCACATGACTCTTCCATTCATGTTTGAAGGATGTGATGGGTCAAACATGGGATCTAGAATACTGTGATTCTATGTATAGTTAGTTATTAGACTAGCCTGATAAAATCAGAAAATTGCTGGCTGAAGCAGACTCTGTCCACAAGCAACTGAGCCTAAAAATCAAGGAACTCATGAATAAAATTAGAATTAGAAATGTCTGAGACAGGTATTTAACTCTCTATGGGATTTGTGCTCATCACTTAGGCACTTCTGAAAATCCCAACAAAAAAATCACTAATAATGACATTGAATTCTTATGTGCAGCCAACCCTAAACTCTGTGGTACACTGTAATAAATTAGGCCGTTTTACTGCATTGGAGGATTTTGGTTCAACCATGCAGATTAAATATATCTAATTTGACACTGCTAACAGAAAGGTTCTTTTCATTTAAGGCAAATTGAGTTCTATGTTATCAATGGCAAAGTTTCATTTGAGATGTCAGACAAAGTGTAAGCATTCATAATCATAGCATAGTTTAATGTATCTAGTACTCCTCTGAAATTTCAACTAGGGGTGGTAAGGGCAATGACGTGTGATGCTTACTGGGTAACTCATTAACCGGTGCCAGGCGGGAGGTCTTTCCCAGCCTGGCCAGGCCGCATGGCAAGCTGCTCCTGCCAGGCCGGGCCAAGCCTGCCGCTCTGAGGGAAGGGAATGCTCTAGCCGGGCAGAGACCACTGCACAACAAGGAACAGACTGCACCACAGAGAACAGACTGCCATTATATCAAAATACTTAAACACCCAGGAAACTTGCAATACAGGGTGGATGTCAAAATTTATACTTCCACTTTACCTCAAAGTCACCTTCCTAATGCATGCAGGAGGAAGGCTAAGTTACTAAACAGGGATGGTTTAACTTATGAACTTTTATATTTGTTATGCTATCAGATCCAGATTAAGGTTTCACTGAAACCATTCCTTTAAGATACTCCTTTTTAGCTTAAAACCCAAGATCCAGATTAGTTTAGTTTACCCAATTGTTAACATTTTTTTCATTTAGAAGGGAATTGAAAGAACTCCAAAACATATTTTGTTTTACAATATATTTTGTATGGTATCTACATATAAAGCTATTTCCTCAAACGTGAATAAGTACCCATAAAAATACTGATTTGACAACAATTCAGAATGAAGACTTGTCCAAAGAACAAATAGAGCACAGCCAGCAATAATGCAAGCAAAACTTACATTTCCCTTCCAGCCCATAACCCTGCCATAAAAGAGATACCCTTAGGAGTGATAGAAATGTAGCCTTGTTAGTCTGGTGTAGCTGAAACAAAAAACAGGACTATGTAGCACTTTAAAGACTAACAAGATGGCTTATTAGGTGATGCGCTTTCGTGGGCCAGACCCACTTCCTCAGATCAAATAGTGGAAGAAAACTGTCACAACCATATATACCAAAGGATACAATTTTAAAAAAGTGAACACACATGAAAATATGAAAAGGACAAATCAAATTTCAGAACAGAAGGAGGATGGGGGGGGAGGTAAATGTCTGTGAGCTAATGATATTAGAGGTGATAATTGGGGAAGCTATCTTTGTAATGGGTAAGATAATTAATGTCTTTGTTTAAACTTAGGCATAAAGTGTTGAATTTAAGCATGAATGTCAGTTCAGAGGATTCTCTTTCAAGTATGGTCTTAAAAGATCTTTGAAGCAGGATGCAGGTAATCAAGTCGTTGAGAATGTCCTTTCTGGTTGAAAAGTCAAGAAACTGTTTTTTCTTTGTGATCCTATCTAATATCTGTTTTGTGGGCATTGACTCTGCTGATACCATTATTGGACCTAACCAAGTGAGTTATAAGATCAAGAACACATATTCCTGCTCATCTAGAAATATAATTTATGCTATCATGTGCCGAAAGTATCCGTCTGCTATGTACATTGGACAAACGTCTCAGACACTTCACCAAAGGATCAATGCCCACAAAACAGACCAACACCTACAGGATCTTCAACAAGCATTCTTGAAACTACTATACCCACACGAGGAAGTAAGGAAACAGAACAACAGAGCCAGACGTGTACCCAGAAGCCTCCTACTGCAGGACAAGCCCAAAAAAGAAACTAACAGAACACCACTGGCCATCACCTACAGTCCTCAGCTAAAACCACAACAACGGTAAGGGGATGTCCCTATGCAGTCAGGCACACCAGAGTGAGGCTTAGGCCATTGCCGGTATGGCTCGCTTGAACTTACCATCTAGGTCAGGACAGTAGGGACTCAGTAGTGACATTACCAGAGCAAGTTCTAGAATCTCATTGATGGTAGCCAAACCTTTGTGCAGTTTGCGAAGGAGTCCCCTCCACCACCCCTAACTCTCCATGATCCTGGTAACAGACATGTCAGCTCTAGGCTGGGTGGCCCACTAGGAGATGCAGAGTCAGTGTTTGCAGACCAAGCTCTCGCTTCACATCAACATCAAGGAGCTCAGAGCGGTGCAACTAGCCTGCCAGGCTTGCCTGCCAGGCTTTCCTGCCCAGAATGCAGGAGCAGCATGTGACAGTGATGATCACCATGTCTTTCATAAATAAGCAGGGTGGAGTCTGCTCCTCCCTTCCGTTGGGAAGCTCTCTAGCCTTGGGAATTGTGTATAGCCCACTTCATTCACCTGGAGGCATCCTATCTCCCAAGAGTGCAGAATGAGCTTACAGACGACCTCCGCAGGTCGTTTTGCAGCCACGACCTGCTGAGGTCCATCCAGTTGAACATTGTACATTCCATCTTCCAAAGGTGGAGATTTTCCCAGGTAGTTTTTTTTTTTTGGCACCAAGAGCAACAGGAACTGCACAGCATTCTGGTCTTTCCAGAGGTGCTGCCCAGGTTTCATCTCAGAGATGTGGATGCTTCATGTATGCCTTCTTGGCAATACCACTCATCCACAAGGTGCTGGTCAGGAACCGCAGAGACAAGGCAGAGGTGATTCTGCTGTCCCCAGCAAGGCCACACCAACACTGATACACCATGCTTCTGAAGTTGTTGGTGGACACCCTGAATTACCAGGAGGAGTTGCCACTGTGGCTGCCTTTTGCACTTCTCTTGGACATCTGCTCAACCTGTCCTGACCGCACCTCCAATAGTAGAACTCTATCAGACTCTGAAGAACCTGAGAACAAAGACCACAGCGGTGCTGAGGCCGTGCCAAGGTCCACGGTGGCACCAAGGCTGTGCTAAGGTCAGCCATCCACATAGCAAAAAAGGGGATCAGCACTAAGATGATTTTGCCAACGACTGACGGTCTAGTGAAGACCAGTGCCACCTGTGAGCTTGTGCTCTCTGGTGCCGTTTGTGAGGGTGTTATGGACTGGTGCTGATACATACTCGGTGCCAGGGAGTTGGAGTGTCATGCAATGCCCAGAAGCCCCCCAAACGGGTGAGGAGATAGGAACAATCCTGCCTGCACCCTCAATAGTAACTGACTATAACTACACTTTTTTTATTTTGTAGTATTAGAGAACAATTAATTAGGCTAAGGGAGCGCTTGCAAAGCGAGCAAGACAGTTCCAATGTCACCCCAGACAATAAGAAGGAACTGAAGGTAGTAGTCGGGTCAGTGGGGTAATATATTGAGCACTATGAAGGCACCACTCCAGGGGACTATGTAGCAGACCTGACAGCAGTTGCAAAGAAAAAAAGTTTCTGATGACTGTGCATACAGCGCGCGCACCGGAGTGGAATCAAGCACTGAAAGTACTAATTCTCACAAAAATATGTTTTCTAAAAGCAAAGTTATAACAAAGTAGGCTGAGACTGTCCAGTGCTAGTCTGTTTAAGTATGACATCAGGCACAATGTCTACATGGTCTTCTGACATTATGCTGATACCAACTCCTCACCGTCCAATAACCTCCACAATGTAACACGTAAACAAAAATGGTAATTATGATCAGAGACAAGGCAGACAGGAGACTCAAAAAGAATAGCAATGCTTTAAAACAGAGGATTGATGGAGCTGGAGAAACTGAAGCTGAAGCAGGTTAGTTCCCACCTGAAGTCATGCTTGCTTTGTGACATCACAATTAATTACTGTGAGAAACAACAGGAACAGATGAAATTCTAAACAAAATTCTTGTTTTTATACAAACATTCTTAGCAATAAAATAGCCCCAAAATACACACTAGAAGCACACAATAGAGGCAGGTTTCTCTATAAATATATTTTTCAAAGCTTTCCTTGAGGAATTTGCAATTCTTTAAACCATCCAAGGTAAGATTAAAACTCAGATATTTAATAAGCTGTGCTGGTAGCAGATTGCAGTAAATCTTTCACAGCAGAAATCTATAAATATTGGATCAAATTCCGAGCACAGCTTTGTATGTTATTCATTTCTAAAATAAAATAGCCTTCAAGCTTCTGTTTCTTCATTGAATTATTTTCCAGTTCCCATGGAAGAAAGATGGCAAATATTCTTGGTAACTAATCTGGCACATCCAAATGAGCTATTCTGTTATCTGCATTCTAGCAATGATCCGAGGTGAGAGATCAGCAGCTCCATTATGCTTGGTGCTGTACAAACATCTCTTACACCTTGAAAAATTTACAGTCTAAAAAGACAAGCAATACAAAAAAGGGGATGGACCCAGAGTAGACTTGCTAAGAAAAATCACATATGGAGAAAGGCTATGTCTAAACTGCACAGGTAACTCAAGTGAGAGTAGTAACACTGCAAAAACCAACACCCACACTGCACAGAGTGCTAAAGTTCAGAGCTGAGTGGTCATACTAACAGGCTGTAGCCTTCCCCCAATAAGCCAGCAAACTAATTTCCAGCATCCACCATACTTAAGGTTTCTTGAGGATGGATGGGATTTGAGTTTAGAAGCAATGCTTGTGTTATAACACAAGATAATTCTGTTTGTGAAGTTAAGTCACACAGCACAGTGGCTTATAAACTAGACCACACTACCACTGACATGGAGTTATGAAATGACTTCTCCACCTCACCACCACCTTCAATCTCTGTTCTAGAGTGACCACAAATCTTACTATATATTTTAGAAATGTGAGTCTGACTATCCATCCATGAGTTCATTTATTCAAGAACTCCTCCTAAATGATAAGAGCCAGGACCAACAAATTTGCTATGCAACTTCCTCTTATCCCAACTTAAAGCAAGAGAAAGGTTTGGTTGTGCCAGGACAATGGTATGTTCCTGGAATTTCGATTGTTTCTCATAAAATGGAACACAAAGAGTCTGGTAGAAGAGATTTGTACAGTAAAATGACCACATGGGGGCCAACAAGGAGCCAGAGATAGGGACCAAGGCTGCTATAACCCCAACAAACCAGCAGGGGGCAGAGGCAGAGGCAGAGAAAGGGACAGCTATCTACTATATATTTCAGAGAGTTTGTGTGTCTTTCTGTCACCCAGCCGGAGGACATGCATCCTCCTCTGGCTGTGCCCGCTGGAGTTATACCAGCCATGACCAGGTCCTTCTGACCAGGCCCTAAGCTGCTGCAGTGAGAGGGGGCTGGGTTTGTCCTCTTTCCCCGGGGACAGCCTGAGTACTGAACCCCTCATCCTAGCCCCACCCCAGAACAATGATTTAAAGGAAGAACAAAAATGTATTTGAATTAAGGACCTGAGCAAAGCCAGGTAAATCTTCTAGTTGACAAATATTAAAAGCTACTTTTAAAAGTAAATTAAGCCAGATTGCAAAAAGCTATTTCCTGTCTCTCTCCCCTTCAATTTACACAGCACAGTTAACGAGTCACTGCCTCAACCTGACCTCAGGCAAGATAAAGTGAGATTGGTCAGAAAGGAAAAATACTTTGGAAAAGTGCTGTTCGCTGGAACAATGCAGAGAAGTCCAAGATGAAGCATGTGAAAGCCGCAGACAAAGAATTCTCTGTCAAAGAGCTTTGGTTATAGAATTATTTTCTAGAGAATATCAGGCACAGAGTTGTGCTATCCATAGTAGGGATGCTAAATTTAGATTAACTAATCAAATAGTCGATGGGATTTCTAGCAACTAGTCAATAAGGGTGCCTCCACCTTTGTACTATAGCAAAAGCCCTGCCCGGCTCTTGCTATGGTTCAAAAGCAGAACCCCAGCAGGGAGCAAAGGGCCAGCAGGGGACTGGCCCCATACCCCCTGCGGTGCCTGGCCTGTTGGGGCTCTTGTACATTTCAAAGGGAAGCCCCGCAGGGAGTTCGGGGAGTCCCCTGCTGGCCCCATGTTCCCTGCGGAGCCCTGCCAGGGCTCTTGTACATTTCAAAAGCATAATTGCAGCAGAACCGTGGGAGCAGAGACTGCTTCGTTCTCTGCTCGCACCATTTCCTGCTGTACCTCTACCTCCCCTGCCCGCCATGGAGACAGTGCTGGGTGAAACCAGCTTTTAAGCCGGCTCCCCAGCACTGGCTCCTACTCTTGCCCCCCCACCACCACCCCGATGCGCCTCTGATAGATGCAATGGGGGGGAGGAGAAAGCGACTACTTGCATCATTAGTCAACTATCTGATAAGCTTATGCTTATTAGATAGTCGACTAATAGCTTACATTCCTAATCTGTAGGACATGCTACAAGGCCTTCTCTGAGAAAATGTGATGCTCACAGTGTGATTACCGCTTTTGTTCCCAAATCCTCTCCAGCTCCTCTTCACAGAAAAACAAACCCTACCCCAAGCAGAATTTAGACCCCAAATAGGGAGAACTGTCAGAGACTCCATGAAGTGAACTACAGACTTCACTCCTCATGTTAAAAATTTTTTGACAAGTGCTCAGATACTACAATGATGAGCCACAGTATCAAACAAACTATAGGTTGTACCTCCCTAAACCGGGACGCTCTGGTGTGGCAACATCCATGGTCCGCATGTCCCTGTGCTGGGAGCCCAGTGGTACCAGGACAGTGTCCAGCAGCCGCGATGGCTGCTGGCTACTAAACAGGGCTAACAACAGCTGGGCAGGGAGCTCATGGCAGGAGGGTCAGGAGCCTGTAGCAGCCCCAGCTAGGGCTGGCAGTAGAGAGACCAGGAGCTGGTGGGACTGTCTGCCCAGCTGGGCCAGAGGCAGGGGGGCTGCCTGGGCCAGAAGCGGAGCCTGTGACAGGGAAGGGTGGAGGGCTGGGTCCGGTGTCAGGGGACCTCTTCTGGTCCAGCAAATTCCCTCATTCTGGACTGGTCAGAACCCGAGGGTACAACATCAGGGAGGTCCAACCTTTGCAAATCTAACAAGTCTACCAAACCACCAAAACAACTCTATGCAGGTTAATTTTAATTATTTGCACAATATTCTCATTGTTTTTTTGGTAATGAAAATGGACATCTGCAAAAGAAGAGGACAAAATGTGTATTTAAACCAATGGAAACATAGCTAGAAAATGCTACATTATAAAGTTTATTTTGACAGTTTTCTGATTGAAAGCATGGAAGAGATGGCAGGGTATAATTTAACCATTTAGAGAACTCCCAAATAAATTCATTATAGTAGAAAAAACTCTGCTATATATAATACTTCAATATATACATAACAATTGGTTTTAATTAAAAAAATGAATTCTAAAGCTCTAAGCTAGAAGTCTCAAATTCTCTCCTCTGACCATTTTCTGAATTTGAAAAGGGTTATGCATTTTACGAACCATTACTGGATACAATGCCAAAACATATTATACTTCAGTAATAAAATTCATGATGGGTGATTAGCTACTCCTAACTCCCTTTGTGGGAACATACTCCTGTATTAGGACAGTTATGATTATTTAACTTACATAGACAAAATTACCGTATATTCCGGCGTACAAGACGACCTCTGATGTTAAAAAACATCCCCCAAAAATCAGGGGTCGTCTTGTACGCCGGGTATACATCCCAGGCGCGCCTGGGCTGCCCCCCCGCCGGCTTCCCCCGAGGCTTTCAAAGCTGCTGCAGCTTTGCTCCCGGTGCCTCTGGTCTGCTGGGGACCATCTCCAGCAGACCAGGGACACCGGGAGCAAAGGAGGCGGAGGGGCGCTGGGGTATAAGATGAAACCCTATCTTTTAATTAAAAAAATAGGGGGTCGTCTTATACGCCCAGTCGCCCTATACGCCGGAAAATACGGTAACAAGGAGTTTCATTGCCTCTAGTTAGGAAATAAACTATAAACTGCTAAGGCACAGTATTACTTTTTCCTCACCATATTTCCTTACTATATTTTCCTTCTCACATTTTCCCCATGTTCACTATAGGGATGTAATAGTGTAGACGTTTAACTGATAAGCAAAAGATTATAGGTCAATGCTATAGACTACATCCGTGGTCCCCAACATGGTGCCCGCGGGCGCCATGGCGCCCGCGGGGGAATTTGCATGCGCCCGCCAGGTGTTCGGGGCTGGCCTGACCCCAGGCACATGGCGCAGCGCTTGCGGGAGGGAAGGGGGTGAAGCGCCGGCCCCGGGCGCGCGTTGCTTGCAGGGAGGGGAGCGGCGGCGGCCCCGGGTGCGCGGCTATGGGGGGGCCCCGGCCCCGTGGCTATGGTGGGGGGTGCCCCCGGGAGCCCGGCGGGCGAACGGCCATGCCCCCTGGCGCCCAACAACCTCAAAAGTTTGGGGACCACTGGACTACATGCATTCCACACACACACACACACACACACACACACACACACACACACACCCTACCTTACCAGTATGTTTTTTAGCAGGCTAGATAGCTCACACTAGGTCCAGGAGCTCAGGACCACCCCTCACCCCAACCGAGGCTGCTGACAACCTTCGCTTCTGCCTCTATCAGCTTTCCTCACGGACTGGCTCCCGCCTGGCACCCCACACAGAGTGGCAAAGAGCTGCTCAGGAGTGGGGCTGGATTGCACTGGCTGCCGGCCCCACCCTGGAGATTAAAGAATAGTCGAGTAACAGGTAAGATTTCATGAAGTTAATTGACTATTCAATTAACCAATATTTAACATCCCTAATTTGCTAGAAGAAAAAACAAAATGATTTTCCCCTCCCTAATTAGATGGTTTCTTAAGTCAATCTAATGGAGACACAAGTTTCGCACAGCAGCAGATTTTTAGCATCTTTAATATCTGTCTCATCTACTGTTTAGAATTTTGGGACAAATGCCTATTACCAAGTACTCAACTGAACAGCTCAAAGACCGTATGAAAGATGGTGCTAGAGAATGAATCCTCCAACAATGTCAAGGACAACATCTTAATAAGAAACTAACACTCATACCCCCTTGCTTCCGGTTTATATTTACTATTCTAACTTTACCCTACTCTCCAATTTGAATTATTTTCTGCTGTTGCTAAATATTTTGAAACAGCAGCAGAAACATACAAGGGACTAGCCAGGTTACCCTGTTGCTATTCAGGATATCATGGGACAGCAATGGGAAAACAATGGCAGTCAAGACATTTTCACTCAGCAATTGTTTGGGAATGCTATATACTTGGACAGATCAGTATTGTATTAATATATTTTCTTCACTGTAATCAGGCACATCTCAAACCTCAAATTTAAATACTACAGAAATTTTATTTAGGACCCGTAGCCCTCAGGAAGTCTTTGCTATTAGTCAAGAGCAAGTACATTTTTCAAGCTCTGCCTTAGGGAAGATTTATTTAAAAAAAAAAAAAAAAAAAAAACAAGTCCTTTATACACTTAACAAAGGTGAACTTCTGCTCCTGTTTCCTAATAACTTCCTGGACACTTTACAATTGTTTCCTCTCAGGAAGTTTATTCAATCTATGCAGCTCCAACACTAACAATTCTTGCTGAGAGATAAGCTGTCCAATAATATCAAAAGCATGCTCCTAAAATGCACACATTGACCTATTTCTGGCTCAGCAACAATAGGGTTTTCATTTGGTCAGATATCCCATTATAAGAAATTAAAAGAGGAATGAGCCGATACAGTAATTGCCAACAGTCTCACTCAATTTTACTAATTCGTGACACAGCAGTACAGCCTCCATCAAGAGATGGAACAAAGTTGGGATACCATTTTAAAAAGAGTTACAATAAATCTGTGTGTGTGTGTGTGTGTGTGTGTGTGTGTGTGTGTGTGTGTGTGTGTGTGTGTGTGTGTGTGTGTGTGTGTGTGTGTGTGTGTGTGTGTGTGTGTGTGTGTGTGAGACAAGCTATTTCTCAAGACAAAATTACCTCAAATTATTCATTCTGCACAGAAGCCTGTCAGGGAACATCTACCCTGAGCTGGGAGGTACATACTCTACCCTGAGCTGGGAGGTACATACTCCGCTCACAGAGAAGCATGTGTGCCAACTCTGCATGTGCTACCACCTACAATTAGCCACAGGGAAGAACCAAGGAGGTAATGATGAAACACCCAGTCCCCACAGCCAGGGGAAATCAACAAAATATGTCCTTTATAGAATAAGGGCAAACAACCAGGAATGTGAAAAGTTAACCAGTTAACTGGTAAGCCTCATTCAAGTTAACCAGTAACTAGTGGGGACTGCTCCAGCCCCGCAAGGGGACTGCCTCGGGCAGGGGCTGCTCTCATCTAGAGCAGTCCCTATCTGCAGCAGACTCGGGTGCCCCACAGGCAGGGACTGCTCCTGCAGGGATAGGGAGCCAGCAGAGCCAACACTCGCCCCACTGTCGGGGGCTGGAAGCTGACAGCTAGCCTCAGTGCAGAGCTAGGAGAGCATCTCCCACAGGCCGAGGGCTGCTCCAGCCACTGGAGCAGTCCCCCATCCAGATCCCGTTTAGTTGGTTAACCAGTTAAACGTTAATGTTTAACTGGTTAACTGATTAATCATGATTTTACATCCCTACAAACAACTGCAGCTCCTTCTGTAGAAGTAGTATATCTAGATTGTCACTAGACAGCCGATACCAGAGCACTACAGTTTACAAACTAAAAATGAAGCCGACAGCCTTCAATTTCTGCCAAGTGTCTGGGTTACCTATGAAGAGGGAACAGCAACCATACACTCAGAGAAGAGGAAGTATTTTGAGATGGATGCGTACATTTTTAGGCTCCCTGTTGCTTACGTAACCAATACTGAGTTCCCAACTGGATTGGATCTGACGAAAAGAGCTTAAATGTCAGGGAGCAGGAAACAATTCTGCTGAGTTCAGAAAGACTTGAACTGGTTTGCTTACAGTCAAAAATAGTAAAAGACTTAACACTTTGAATCAGCTTGATTTTTACATTTCAAGATGGTCATTGTTTCTAAGACAATTATCTCGTGTAAAATACATAAATCAAAATTAAGTTACTAATTGTGCATGTAAAACATTTAGAAACTAGCCAAGGAGCCTTCTGCTAAAGAAGGCAAGTTTGTTTTAGATGATGTTTTGCAATCATCTGAAGTACTGTGTGCTTCTTTAAACGTGTCCTCAATAACGTAAAAAGAATGCCTAGTTTCTCTAGCAGAACACTGACTGTTTTGTTTGAAGTTGCCAAAAGCTACAAACCAAGATCAGTTTTTTTTTCCTAAGGTAAACAGTATAGCCCAGTTCACACAAGCTTCCTTTTACCTGCTAGTTTATGCTCTCTCTTCTGTGAAACAAACCTTTATGTCTCCACAGTGGAAAAAAACCTGGTACATATCCTTTTCAAGATGTATGTAGCCAATTAAATTGTAAAGTAATACCCATTTGGAAGTTTGGCTCAAAGAAGCGATACATTCTCAAAATGGAATAAGTGCCAAAAAAGGTCACCTTACACTTTAGGGTCACCAAGACCATTCAGCCTTGTAATCTGGCATTTTGTTTCTGATTTAAATTAAAAACCAGAGGCTTGAAGGATTAAATGCTATGCACATAGCTCTTCCTTACTAGTAAAACAAATCTAGAACTGAAATTTACAAGAATACAAAAATGGTAACTCAAGAGTTTGTTACGATTTTACAGGTTACTCAGAAAGAGGCAGAGAACTGACAGAAAGAGGCAGAAAACTGACAATCAGACTGGGGTTTACAACATTCCTTCACCATAACATTTCAGTTTTATGTTTGCTGCTGTGCTGCTAAACACCTTCTTGTAGGACCTGAGGAAGACTACTGTACATGCTAGCTTCCTGAAGAGCAGTGCACATGGATGATGTAATGTCCATGAGACAGGAAATGCTACTAATTGAACAAAACAGTGAAACAGATCAACCAATGTTGTCAAATATACAAAATAAATAAGCTAAAAAATAGAGATGTTTTCCCTCTGACCTCTCAACTATTATAGAAGCAATTTTTTTAAACACAAGTACAAGAGAGAAATGTGGTTTTCAAAACTGTTCCAATTTGCATTATTTTCAACTAAAAGATTACCTAGCCAAAGCAACAGGTGCACTTGGCAGTCAAGTATTTAGACTAAAGGACAGATTTTTAAAAGATAAACTAGACACTTACTATGCTGACTTCAACAGAAGTGAGGTGTCTAAATACCTTTAAAAGTCCAGCCCTAAATCCATCAGAATCCCCACCAGAGACTCATACACACTGCTACCCTATTTCTCCCATAACCCATCCTGATGAGAGTCAGAGACAAGATGGGCTTTGCAGAGTGCAATGAAAGTTAGTTAATACACATGGGCTATTATAGACTAATGGGGAAAAAGACTCTGAAGGCACAGGACAGTGTTTCTAAGTGGACAAAATGAGTTTGGATATTTTCTGCACGCACTAGGGCAGAGGTGGGCAATAGTATTTTAAATGGCCCTGGGCCGCCCCGCCCAGGGGCAGGGGCAGGGCAGAGGAAGCTTCGTGCGCTCCCTCGCCCACAAGCTCTAATTTGCCTGGGGGTGGGGGAGCGTACAAAGCCTCCTGACACCCTGCGAGGAGCACGTGGCACTTTGAAGTGCCGTGTGCCCCTCACAGGGCGGGGGTAGGGTGGAGGAAACTTAGCGTGCTCCTCCCGCTCCCAGGCCAATCAGGGTTTGGGGGCAGGGGAGTGTGTGAAGTCTCCTCCTGCCCTGCCAGGAGCATGCGGCATTTCAAAGTGCTACATGCTCCTGGCAGCAGAGGAAACTTTGTGTGCTTCCTCTGCCCCCAGGCCCTAACTGGCCTCCGCAAGCCAGATCAACCTGCTTGGTAGGCCAGATCCGGCCCATGGAGGCCCTTTTGTCTACCCCTGCACTAGGGTAAGTTGAGATTTTACATCCCTAGCATGTTTTGAATGCTGTTTACATTTTAAAAATCTATTTAATTGGTTGACCAATAAAAGGGCAGGTGGGCGGGGGGGAAGCCAGCTAGCTGGGATGGAGCAGCATCCCTCCTGCCTCAGCCCAACTCGAACAGCCCCTGCTCCCCCCCCCCACTGCAGGCAAGGGCCTGCTTCAGCCTAGCCAGAGAAGGCCCCTGCCTGTGGCACACCACACAGGGCTTGAACAGAACCTTGTCTGCGATATTAAAGCAATGCTGACTGCAGTGTTAACCATTCACACCCCTAAAAGATGCTTGGTATCATACAATAAAATGACAGTTCCTATCAAAGAGATAAAAATATATTTCACCATGCCACAAAAGATAGCAGCATCTTATGTTGGGCTGAAGGAAGGGACTCGGAGGAGGATGTACACTTTTCAGTGTTAATAGTGCAGCAGAAGGAAAGGTTTCCAGACATAAAAAGAGATCCAATTCTCCCATCAATATAAAGATGTTTTCAAACTAACCTCCATTAACAATGGAAATAATACTTGTAGAGCCCTGCAAATCCATGGATATCAACTTTATATCCATGGATAGATGTCAATCCAGATATCTGTAGCTCCTTTTTGTGGATGCGGACACCAATTTTGTATCTGTGCAAGGCTCAAAATACCTGCACACTCCATATAACACTAGAATAAGCCACTAAGTTTGAGCTGTACATCTCTAAAGTGCAATCCTAAAAGGTGGAAAATTCCAGATAAAAAGAACAAGCATCTGTATAGAAGGATGAAAACTACCCTCTCATTTATCTCATGCAACAGCAGCATCTTAATTTACATTTATATTTTAATTGCATTTATAGAAAGAAATTCATGCAAATTAAAAGTAGAAAAATCAGTACAATTGCTATGTGCAGTATGTTTGCACTCCGTCCACAAACCTATAAAATAAGTCACCAAGACAAGGGAACAAGAACACCACCTCCCTACCTCTAACTTAGTAGCTTTCTAATTACAAGTCTAGTATTTACAATAACTTAAATCCATATGGTAACTTAAATCTTACAGATTCAAACCTTATTTTAATTCATGAGTTTCTATATTTTAGAAATAATTACACTAGTGTTCTACTATTGTAGCTAACCTAAAAGTTAATGGATATTGCACGTATTATTAAATCTTGCAAACTACTAATAATAAAACGATTCACCTTAGTGTTTTCATGACAATCATTCCTTACAAAAATTTGTCAAACCATATTCATCTCATTCCTTCCAAATTTGCAAAGAAAAGAAATCCATTAAGTCTTCACAGAGGCATGTGATATTTTAAATTTATTGGTTGCTTACTAACTCAACATTTTACATTATAAAAAGGTTAGAAAAATCATGCTTCAAACAATGCCACTCTAAGCAGAATATCAGACATTGACCAGCAATAATTCAGACGTCACTTTGTATAGTCAAATGATCTGCTTAACTAATATGTTTGAAAGGTTCAGTATGTGATATCAAAATAACCCTTTAGTTATTCTGCTATAACCAAGTAGTTCTAAAGCATTATGTTTATTAATTCAAGTTTAGTCACCTGGTCAAGTGCCCACTTCCACTTCACACTCCACCAGACTGATCCCTGTTGCCATGGTAATGCAGTCCCCTACCCATATTTCCTCACCTGAGAAAGGTCCCACTTAGTGTAAAAGCCGGGGGAAATACAAAATATAGGCATGTTTTTCCTTTTCAGCAACTGTATTCTCAGTTCATATAGACAAGCTTTTAATGTCTATATTGCCTATGTAAATCTAATATACTTAACATATGGAAACCAAACCCATTTTGAAGTGAAAGACAGAGGAAAAACAACTGGAGTAATTTAACACAGCCCGAAGCAAGCATGGCCCTCTGCCCACTCCACAGAAATACGCAGTCTTTTTAAAATATTTAAGACTAATATTTTAACTATTCATCCTTACATAACACATCAAGTGAATTTTCAGGCTGATACATGAGTTTTAGTTTAAATCTCACTCGGCCTCACTTACGGAATGGAATTTACTCTCTTCCTAATGCATGTGTTTTGTTTTCCAAAAACCAGAACTTTAAATGTTTGTTTTTAATCAATGTTTACATAGCTGCTTCTCCCCTACAAAAATACATTTCCAGAAGCTCAAACATTCATTAAAAGCAGAAATGTGCAGCCTCGAAACACCGCTGTGACAATTTTTTTATAGCTTTGTCTTTGATATCTCGCCACATCTGAAGCAGTATATTGTCTGAGTTCTACTGCATTTTCAAATCTAAGCCATTCAGAACTGAATGTAGCTATAATGAAGTAATTTAGATGCAATTATTAGCCAAAAACTGATATTAAAAAGTACGGGGGGGGGGGGGGGGCTGGTGGAGAAGAGAAGAACATGGTTTCAGGTATACAGTTCATTGTAATCCAGGTCCTCAGTGTTCAGGCCTACCAAAAGAAAATCAATTTCTCAGGCAAATAAAACGGAATAAATTTAGCTTCTGTTTGTTAGAACTTCACAAGACCAGTGCACTATATCATGTGTAAATTACTTCTTCTCATCCTCAGGAAAAAAAATCTGCTCAGCTACAACCACTTCTGTTCAGATGCACAAGACTGTTACAGCTCTTCTCCAATCACAGTCCAACCGTTACTACTACTGATGGCTAACAGCTTTCACCAGCCCCCTACTGAGGGCCTCAAACATTCCTCTGCTCTGTCAGGCAATGAAAATGCCAGCAACAGAATAAGAGCAACCCTCTTAAACGAAGACTAGCTCAATAACACTATAAACAAAAAGTAAAATCTCAGCTGCTTTTTTGGGTACACAACACTTATGTCACTCCAAATTACAGTCAACAGAATCTGAAAATTATCAGAGAGAGTCAATGACCAACAAAAATACAAATAAACTTGAGAAATATCTATGTTTATAAATACTTTATTGACACTGACCAAATTAACTAAGGTATAGGAAAGAGTATGCTCAAAATGAAGGGCCTCTGGTTTTAGGCTAATATTTACTAGGGGAAGAAAGGAAAGAGTAGCGCAAAAAATAAATACACCAGGATTTTTTCTTGTCATAGAATCTCAGAGCTGGAAGAGACCTCACTTAGGAGGTCATCAAGTCTAGTCCCCTGCCCAAGGCAGGACCAATCCCAACTAAATCAACCCAGCCACGGCTTTGTCAAGCCAAGACTTAAACTCTAGGGATGGAGATTCCACCCCCTCCCTAGGTAATCCAACCCAGTGCTTCGCCACCCTCCTAGGGAAATAGTTTTTCCTAATATTCAACCTAGATCTCTCCCATTTCTATTCAGCTCTAATTATGCTCAGATTATTAGATGATTTTTAAAAACACATTCCAGGATGCCTGAAAAGCTAATTACTGCCATCACTGTTAAATAAAAATAGTAAGAATTCTATCTTAAAAATATTGTAGTTTTTCTGCAAGTCAACTCTTTGGAAACCTGAATTATAGCACTTAGACCATGATTCTGCATCTGACCTGAAAGTGGCCACACCAACATCAGTGTAGATTAGAAGCTCATCCTCAGTAAGACTCCATGCAAGCTCAGCTGTTTGCTAAATATTGCTTCTGTACACTATAGAGCAATCTGTTTATATTTTTACGCAATACCTAAAAAACAACTACTTAAATATATTGCATACAGATACAGAAAGTGGTTTAGTCACTGATTAAAGACAAGACAGACAATTTTCCTGTGCCAATATATTTTAAAATCATTACAAATAGGTAGAAAATCCAAAGATCAGAAATGCAGCTATGGCGGCACATTATTGTATCTAGTAGAATTAGGGATATTAAAAAGCTGTTAATTAGGTAATTGTGTAACAACTGTTAAAAATCTTAGCGGTTACATACTGTGGGCTCTGAAGTATAAAGCTTATACTGCAGAGCACAGCTGGATCCCTGGGAGTGGGGCCAGCAGCCAGTGCCCACTAGAAGCTGCCAGCTCCACTCCTGGGGAGCTGGCTGCACTTAGGCTCTGTAGTATAAGATTTGTACTGCAGAGCCTGCAGTGCAGGGCAGCAGCCAGCTCCCTGGGAGCCAGTGCGCACCAGAAGGTGGCATGTACCAGCTCCCGCCTGCAGCCCTGCTCCCAGGGAGCCGACTGGTACAGAGTCAGCAGTGTGGAGTGGTAGCTTTCTGCCCAGGAGCCAGCGTGCGCTGGGAGCCGGCCTGAGTTCTACACTACACAATATGCATTGAGAAGGGTTTTAACACCATCTTCTAAACAAAAGCCACATTTTGAACTTTTTGCTGACATTTTAGAACATCTTGGTTATAAGTTCTGTCCTCTTACCACACACATTCATAGTATTGAAATATATATTTCTAATTAAGATTCATGTGCTGATTAGTACATTACACGTTGCATATAAATTGCAGTTTTAAAAATACCCATTGCTGTTTTATACACTTGCATTGTAGTTTCTGTTCAAGTAAAGCTCTGCACGTCCCTTGGACAAGGCAAAGGTAACAGCAATGTAATGTGCCTCAAGTCATAAAGCCACACTGCTAACTTCTGAAATTCATTCTGCCCATATTGTTTTTATAAAATTAATGAACAAAGTATTCTTCAATAAAGGAAGTTCACCTACCAGAACTGAAGTCCTACGTATCACCTCTGCAGATCCACACTCTAGAAGATTGCATTCTATGCACATTACATTTCTGATCCAAACCAGAGTGAGAGTGAGGGGGAGGGTAGAGGGGAGGTGGGAAAAAAAAAGCCTCACTCTCAAACACAGGGGAAAATAAATAAACAAACAAAAAAACAAAAAAGAACACACACCAACCCTCACTCACAAACACAAGCTCAGCACACAGCAAGAAAGCCCCAATAACAAAACACTTCCCTCAAGAGTCCTGTATCTGCTTCTCCTCTACCTGGAGAACTCCCTCTCAAAACTCCCTGTTCGCAAGCTCCTTGGTCACTTGCCCACTGCCTTATAAAGCCCCTCCCCCTACCAAGGCTCAGCCAATCAGCAGAGGCTTCTAGAATTCAAACTTTAATTAGAAGCCAACAGTTTCCACCTGCCAATCACAGCACAAACTCCATCCGGGGGAGGTGGGAAAAAAAAGCCTCACTCTCACTCTGGTTTTTTTTAAAAAAAATAGGTGTAAGTAATCACCCTCATGCTACTGGAAACAGGGTGTAAGACACCCACCCCTAATCAGCTGAGCACCTTTCAATTGCCACAGACCACACTCCTAAGGTCTGCAATTAGGGGAACAGCATAGCCCAGTGCTGTTCCCTGTCCACTAAAAATCAGGTTCCATACACCACCCTGACAGTTTCTTTTGACATCTTGGAGAAAGCATTTTATCTGTGCTTCAGTTTTCCCAACCGCAAGACTGAGAAAACAGACAAGGACACCAAGCAATAACCATACAAGTACGATGAAGAGATTTTAGAGTATGATGTCTCCGATTAGCAGTAACTGAATTTTAAAGATATGATTTGTTTTTCCAATATTCATAAACGATGTTATCACTAGGCTTCCAGCCCCAAAAACAGATGTACTGGAACACAAGTAAAACAGTCCCCATAAGGAAGCAGAGGTATTAGGGGTCAGGGGAAGAGCTGGAAAGAAGATTGGGACTGTAGGGTAGCCAGAGGAGACCCACAAGAGCATGGACTGACTTCCCGACCCCTGCAGAGCCCATACTGTCTCTTCCAATCTGAGACTCCTGCTCCCTTCAGGGAAGCTCCACTGTTCAGATGGCTCCTCTACCTATTTCCTGACATGGCCCAGCTATGCTCCCCCATGCTGTCCTGACCACCAGCTTCCTCCTTGCTGAGTTTTTGACCCACCACCAAGACCCCCTGCTGGCTCAGAGGATGCTCTGGAGCTGGGGTGGGAAAGGAGTTACCTGACCCAGGACTGACAGAACTACTCAATGCCATTGTGGCTCCCCCTTCCCCTTCTCTCCCCCAAAAAATGCTGTAATGGCATTCACAGGCATTCTGGCATAACTTGAGTGATTGGTGTCACTACACGATTGAGTACCTTACATGTGTCTTTGGATTTCTTTTATGATCTGAAAACAAACTTAAATCTGAATGTCTTTGGCTTGTAATAATTGTTGCAAATATTCTTCTTGAAAGTGTAATATTTTCAACCCATACATTACTAGAGTCAGCCTAACTTCAATACCTGATATCAGAACAAACTGTCAACCTTTAAGCATCAACGGGATTATAGGAACTAGCCAAAAACTGAATCTCCTGTATCATAGAATAATGGAACACTAGAACTAGAAGGAAGCTCAATACACCATCAAGTCCAGCCCCTTGCCCTCACAGCAGGACCAAGCACCATATAGATCATCCCTGACAGATGTCTGTCCAACCTGCTCTTAAATACCTAAAATTGACTATCTTGGAACTGAAAATTCAAAGTATGACTCAGAATGCTCCTCTGCATAGTGCATCAGAGATCATAACCTGTCTTTATGGGTAGTAAAAAATGAGGAAGAGACTGGTCTCCCAGAAACACAAGGACCTAGTGACCCAGCCGATGTCAATACTGAGAGGTATCCAGAGGTTGCAAGGAACAAAAACCTCAGGCTCATTGGGTACCATAAACAAAAAACAGGACTGTGTAGCACTTTAAAGACTAACAAGATGGTTTAATAGGTGATGAGCTTTCGTGGGCCAGACCCACTACCTCAGACCAAATAGTGGAAGAAAATTGTCACAACCATATACAGGCAGTCCCCGAGTTACGCGGATCCACTTACGAACGGGGCTTTTCTCGCCCCGGAACTCGTGGGTGGCGGAACCACCCAGACACGCAGTGGTCCCGCCACCGCGTCCTCCGGGGCGAGAAAAGCTGCTCCGGGTGTCCCTGGTCTGCTGGGGACCCCTCTCAGCAGACCAGCGACACCCCAAGCAGACCAGGGACACCCGGAGCAAAGCCGCAGAGGCGCAGGACCCCGCCGCCTCCGAGGCTTTGCTCCGGGTCTCCCTGGTCTGCTGGTGGGGGGGGGGGGGCGCGCAGCTAGTGCGCCCCCCCCAGCAGACCAGGCTTTTGTTGTGGACGCCTGGGGTAGAGCAGCTGGGGTGCTGCCGGGTTGGTCCTGGGGGGACCTACTCGGCAGCGCCCCAGCTGTTCTGTCCCAGGCTCCAGATTCAGCTGCTGCTGAAACTGATCAGTGACTGATTCCAGGAAGCTGGGGGCAGAGCAACTCTGCCTCCGGCTTCCTGTAGTCAGCCCCTGGTCAGTTTCAGCAGCAGCAGCTGAATCTGGAGCCAGTTGCGAGTTACGTACAAATTCAACTTAAGAACAAACCTATAGTCCCTATCTTGTACGTAACCCAGGGACTGCCTGTATACCAAAGGATACAATTAAAGGATACAACTTTTGGTATATATGGTTGTGACAATTTTCTTCCACTATTTGATCTGAGGAAGTGGGTCTGGCCCACGAAAGCTCATCACCTAATTAACCATCTTGTTAGTCTTTAAAGTGCTACAGTGTCCTGTTTTTTGTTTCAGCTGCACCAGACTAACACGGCTACATTTCTACCACTGGGTACCATAAGGATACTTGAATTCTTGCACTACCAGAAGCACAATGCAACTTGAACTTTGCACCAGCACCTATGGTGTTGCATAAGCCATAATGCCAGGCACTGAGGGCGGGGGTATAAAGGATTTCATAGAAACCAGCCTCTAGCTGGTGGCAGTCTTTGGCACCAAGTCCTTTACTGCTAAGGATGGGATTTAGTTGAAGTCTTAACATGATATTTGGTACCTAATGTACCTGCAGTCTCCAGTGATCTGCTCTTCTTTGCAGAGAAACTATTGTTTTGCTCCTCCTGTCCGCTTTCCAGTGCTTAACTGGTAAGCAAAGAGATGTCAGAGCTCAGGCAACTACATTCTTAACTGATGCAGCAAGCACAGAAATGCCAGGGCTATGAACTACCAAGCCTAGCGATGCCAGGGCACAAATTAAAGCACTGTTCCTTCCTTACACTTGGAGTGGGAAGCTCTAGGAACCAGGAGTAAAATTATTGGTACCACTATCAAGACCAAGGTTCTGGAGGTGTTTTTCTCTTGGAAGCTCTTAATGTCTATGATCTTGAAAATGGCAGGATACTGGCAGCAATGGATGTAAAATCCTTACTAAAATGTTAACTAGTTAAACTGTATGTTTAACCAGTTAACCTCACCCAGGCTGGAGCATCAACCCATCTGTGCCATGGGTGGGGGGCTGCTTCAGCCAGGCCAGGGAGGGCCCCCACCAAGCTGTGGGTAGACTGCTCTGGCCAGGCTCGGGTCCTGCCTGCAGGGCCACAGCTGGTGGGGTGCTGCTTGCCCTCAGACCCTGCCTAGCCATCCAGTTAACCAGTTGCCCAGTAAGCACTCTGGTTAGGTCCATGATTACTGGGTAACCGGTTAACCTTTTACATCTCTAGCAGCAGAAGAGCAACCCTGCAGAGCAGGTTCTGTGTCCCTGGGTCAGAGGTTGGTTTTCAGACTTGCTCCATCATTAATAGACAATACTTAGTTTCCCTATTTTTACACTTGTTGGAAAAATGAGAGTCTCCCAAGCAACGCATACATTGGGAGTGCCTATCACCAAATGGAATGCTTCTCCACAAGAGCAGCGCCTTTTAAATCCCTGAGAACCCATCATCCCTGCCAGAAGAAACAGCTTGTTAAGCCTCTCCATAGGGGGAAAATAGGAAAACAAAAGCACATGAATGAGAAAAAGAGGGAAAAAGCTAACACAAAAAAAAAAAAAAAAAAAAAAAAAAAAAAGGCCAGTAGGTACACAGCAAATAGGCACATGCTAGACACAGTCTTTGGCTGAAGGTGCTCAAGAAGGAACTGAGCATAGGTCCCCAGCAGTCACATATAACCTTGGTACAAGGCCTGAGGCTGTGTTGGGTGTGTGTGAAGGCAAGATTGGAGATTTTTGCTAGGAGTCCCAATCAAAGACATAAGGACATATGAGCACTTGAAGCAGAGAACTCACGGGGATACAACACACAAAAAAAATCCTCTTATTTGACTCTCAGGCTGAAGAATCTGAATTCTACATTCAATGGTCGAACAAAAAAAGGAAGATTCCAAATCAGTGGCCACAAAGCCTTTTGTTTCAACTCCAAACCACAACCTTAAAACAGATACCCATCCACTAGCCACGTCACACATCTGGCCACAGGCAACACACAGAGAATTACCATTACTGGTTTCATTTCTTAAAACTTGGTCACTTCCCAAACACTACTACAGGCAAAAACCAGAAGTTAGTGACTACGAAGAGCCCAGAACCACAAAAGAAAAAACAAAGTACCTGACCCATCAGCCTTCAAATACACACACTTGCCATAAACCCACACAATAAACCTCAAATTAAGACGACAATCAAGCAAATGTTTGTGTGAAACACAAAAGAAACATGGAATTTCTAGGGCCATTCCAGTCCACAGAAAAGAGAGAGCTGTGGGAAAGCTGAGGGGCAGGCCGTTCAAACGCAAGTTTCTAGAAGAATAAATATATCATCATCCTGTGTGAAACACAGGCAGTAATCGTTCCATTTTACTCAGCATTGCTGAGCACTGTACCCAGTGCTGGGTGCCACACTAAGAAAGATGTGGACAAATTGGAAAGAGTCCCAGGAGAATAGCACAAATGACAAAAGGTTTAAAAAACACAACCTCTGAGGAAAAGCTGAGACAAACGGATATTCTTCGTTAAAAAAAAAGAAGGCTAAGGGGGAAGGGGGAACATAACTGTTGCCAAATATATAAAAGGTTATTACAGAAAGGAAACCAATCAATTGTTCTCCTTGTCTACTAGGCTAGGACAAGAAATAATTGGTTTAAATCTCCCTTTATTATTATTATATTAGGAAAACCCTTCTAAATATAAAGATAGTTAAATTCTGGAACAGGTAATCTAAAGATATGTGGAATCATCAGAGGTTTTCAGAAATAGGTTAACAGACATCTGTCTGAGATGTTCTAGGTATACTTAATGCTGCCTCAGGATGGGGGAAATGTACTAAATGACCTCTGGAGATCCCTTACAGCCCCACATACATTAAGTCTGTTAAGTATCGTGTAATTGACTAATCAAGTAGTCGATGCATTTTTGCATCGACTATTCGATTAGCCGATAGGGCGGCACTGCCCCTTTGAAACACCGCAGCAGTTGGTATCCATCTTTTGGTATGTATCTACAATAGGGGTGGGCAAAAGGGTCTCTGTGGGCTGGATCCAGCCCGCAGAGTTCCTACTGCTCCCCTGCACCCCAGGCCAATCAGGACCCAGGGATGGGGGACATGCAGTGCTTAGAGTCAACCCTGGCAGTTCACTCTAAGCACTGAGCACCAGAGGGCAGGGAGCAAAACATTTTGTGTGGTTCCCTCCACCCCCTGGCCAATCAGGGCCTGGGGCCAGGGGAGGAAGCACGTTAAGTCTCCTCCTGCTCTGCAAGGAGTGTGTGGTGCTTAGAAGCGCTGTGCGCTGCTGGCAGGGGAGGAGGAGAATTCACATGCTTCCCCCACCCCCAAGCCCTGATTGGCCTGGGAGCAGAGGGAGCGGGCAAAGTCTCCTCCCGCCCTGCGCTTCTAAGCGCCACATTCTCCTTGCAGGACGGAGGTAGGGTGGGAGGAGACTTTGCACGCTCCTCCTGCCCTCAGGCCAATCAGGGCAGGGGGAGCGTGTGACCGCTCCTCCCGCCCTGTAAGGGGCTCAGCACTTAAAGTCCATTACCAGCTGCTGCTCAGCTGGCGGTTGACTAGGCACAGTACTCCCTTGCAGGGTGGGGGCAGGGAGCAAGAGACTTTGCATGATCCCCATCCCTCAGGCCCTGATTGACCTGGGAGCAGGGACGGGAGCGCACAAATTCTCCCACCACCAGTGGCATGGACACTTAAGAGGGAACTGCCAGTTGTTCAGAACAGCTGGCAGTGGCAAAGACTTAGCATGCTCCTCCACCCCCAAACCAGAGTATTTGGGTGGAGAAGCACGGAAGCATCCTGGCCCTGCCCCTTCTGATTTCCGAGGCAGCCCAGGGCGACTTCAGAAATTTCTGAAGTGGCCCCTGGTCAAAAATTATTACCCACCCCGATCTACAAAAAGAGTTATGACTGAAAATAAAAGAAAATAGTAATGCTGGGGTTTCTACTGTGTATTATCCTTGGAAACTGCATGTCCAAGACTATAAATGTCTAATATGATTATGTGGATACCTGAAACCACATCAGGGCTTTTATCAGTGTAACTATTTTGGAAAAAATTGAAAGAATACTTTTAACCAAAAATTATACCAGTAAAACACAAGCATAGACAATTTACGGGAAGGGAATTGCAACACTTTCTCCCCCACAAACATTAGAGCCTGACTATTTCATTGTTCCTACAAGAGCCTCCAACTTTTTGGATTCTCCTCTTTCCGGACTGGCTCCAGTGCACGGCTCATCTCTTTCCCAGACAGCATGAAATTTACATAAATCTTGTCAGTATCACAGCTAACCATTATTGTTCCAATTTCTAGGAATTAACTTAAGCCACACACATCTGAATTTTTTAATCGTACTATTGTTGTTAAGAAAAAAATTTATAAGAAATAATAAAATGAAAGATTCAGATAAGATCGTCTACCTTTTCAATTTACTTTTGCACTTACCATCACACAGCACATCATCAGTATCACTACTGCCCCGTAAACTCATTCTTATATTTGTTTGAATCTTTCATACAGCAATCATGCAAGGAAGAGATCCATTTTAAATACATAAATATGTAATTGATTGAAAAATCATTAAAATTGACAGTCTCAAAACACATTTAATGCCAAAAACAATTTTAATGCTTTTTTGAGCTAACTAGATTCAAGTAAATGTGCCCTTTATATGAAAAGCAGCAATCAATTAATGTAGATAGTTATGCTACAGTAAAAAATTTTTTTTTAAATTCCAGTTTCAAAATGTTGAAATCTACAACCTATTACTATTATTACACACACATCCTCTGTAATGCAGCTAAATAATTTCAAATAATGACAAATGAAATTTCACACTAGTCAAGGTGAAGATCCTTAAATGACATTTCCTTGGGATTTCTCAGATAAGTGGCTAAAGTGTTTTCACGGATATTAGGCAGCCAGGCCTCACAGGAAAAAAAAAGTGTAATCCACTTAGTGGTTTTCCATTTTTTCCATTTAGTACTTAGTATATCCAAACCTCCTTTTCTGAAAGATAATTATAGTTTGTCCCCAATTAGGAAACTGTCACATGAATGAAACCTTTCTATTAAACTGTAATTAAATTTATACTGAGAATTCATTATCAGTTTAAAGCTGAATTTTTGGAAAAAATATTTTAATTCACCAAATTCAACTAGAAATAAATGAATTTGCATCATTTTAACATATGAAACTGTGAATTACAGAATGTTTAGGCCTAATCTGATAAGGTTACATATGGGGAAAAAACTGGCTTTGCTGTAGTCTCAGATGAGTATTCCGCAAAACTTATTTTGTAATGTCACGGTTGTCCAAACTGCATTTTTCTGTATACAAGATCATCTCAAATGGAGACACAAATATTTGAATTTGTTGCAATACAATGTTGTTCACTCTCATACTGGCAAACGTAAAAACATTTTGATCCCAGCTTCACTTACAGCACATTGAATTCCCATGAGCAGTCCTGTAAAGCAGCAAAGGATAAAACAATTCTTTCTGTGGCCCAGTTTCAAAGTAGTGTTTCCAGAAGTCAATACCAAACATTTTATTTCCTTGTTAATGTCTAGCTAGCCCTTCTTCTCCACCGTATGATGCTCTGGACCCACCTACTCCTCAAATTATGACTACGGTATTCATGGTTTAAAATGAAAAAAAATAAGCAAAGTTTAATAAAGCCAACAATAGGAGCTGCCACTCATGTTAGGATTCAAAATCCACCCACCTCCCCCCCAGTAAGAACTGGAGGAAAATTCTGATATCAGTGACAGCCTCAATTCCCCCCCCCCCCCCCCCCGAGAAAATTAAGAAAAGATTAATTAATTTTGCAAATATTACAACATATCACATTCCACTGAGCAGAATGGGTTTATAATACTGGGACAAACGATCTTCAGGCTCTCTCAGAGCCTATTTGGTGGCACTTGTTCCATGTGTTTTCCCTTCTCTAGAAGTAACTATCGTGTAGAGCAACTGACCTGATAAGTGAATTTTTAGATGTTAATAAACATCTCAAAGAAAAGCCCAGGATTCACACACACACACACACACACACACACACACACACACACACAATCTGAGGCACTCTTATCTTCCTAAAGCCTTATCTCACAGTCTTTTCCAAATAGCGTGAATTTCTTATTAACCTGGTTTCTTCCTGCCAGAACATTCCAACACCACAATGGTGTTTATTCTTAGTGTCATTTCTCACCTACCAAACAATTTATAAAATTATTTATAAAAAATAAAATATCATGTGACACTGTGTGAAAAAAGGAATCAGTTTACCGGGGAAGCACGAGCACAGTGTATGTATCCCACAGATAAATGACTTTCTGATGGGAACAGCGATACCAGGCATCCAGTTTTTGACTGGAATGGCCAGTCAAAAAGGGAACCTGGCAGCTCCAGCCAGAACTGCCAAGTGAGCCGTTAAAAGTCCAGTCGGCAGTGGGGGCCCACAACTAAAACAGGTTCCCTACCTGTCCTGACTGTGCAGCTCCCAGAAGCAGACACAAAGTCCCTGCGACCCCTAGTTCAGGGTTGGGTACAGCCTCACCATTGATTCTATGTTCCAGGGGGGAGTTAATAGTAATCTCCCATCTCTGGGCAGCCAATGGCCTGTGCTCTTCAATGCCATGCTGTAGAACCCCTTATTTATTTGACAAATAAAATATGCAGAATTTTAAAATATTATGCACAGAATTTTAAATTTTTGGTGCAGAATGCCCTCAGGAGTAATCCGTTGTATGAGTCCAAGTACTGCTCAGCTTCTCAACTTTTAGAGAGTCAGGAAAGCACTTTTGTATCATAAATGAACATCCTGGCCCGAATTCTTTTTGTATTAGCAACAACTGGGATTTAGTTTTCCAACTGGATTTTTATGAGGAAATTATTAAAAACAGTTTAGTATATTCACAGTATTCGATGTACAATCCACGGAATTGGCTACGGTAGTTGGAATTACCAAATACAGAACTTCAGCGATTTAAGTAACTTCATGAAAGAATTCATTGTAAATGGTTAATGTTTGCAGACATGGAATGGAATGTTCATTTTACCCATTGAATTTTTAACATGCATTTGGGTATCTGTTCTCCAGCAGGGTGCTTTGAATTGAAAAGTATCATGACACTGCAGTAACACACTTTTTAAAAGGGCTCTTATAACATCACGGTAAAGAGTTCAAAGGGCATTAACTGCTTTTATCATTCTTTTAAGGCCATTTCATCATTACACTCCCTGATGCCCATGAGAATAATAGGCAATAATACCCTTTAGCTATCAAAGTACTGTATTCATCCGATATTATTCACAGTAGATATATACTGCTAAATTTGTACTGAGTAACCGAAAACAAACAGGCATAAACAAAAGTGCATTGAATACTTTAGCATGCAATAGTCCTGGAGGCATTCTGTACCAAAAAAAAATAAAAATTCAGTGTACATTTTTTTAAAATTCTACACATTTTGTCAAAATAACACTACATAATGATTTCGATAATTTATTTCAAAATATCAGTCAGCAAGTATGTCTGTAACAATACAGACACACAAAAATGCCCCTAAGACTAGAAAGAAATCCCCATGGCAACCCAGTTCCTGTTTCTCTAGCCTCCAGCTGGGCTTGGGGAACAGAAGGGAGGACCAGATACCCACAAGCCCTCCCATCCAGACCTCAGCCTCAGCCCTCCAGCCCATACACCCAACCCCCAAATGCCCAGATTTCAGCCATGTAGCCTGACAGGCTCAGGTACCCCCACAGGGGTCCCCCACCGCAGTACTAGCATCACCTTCCCCCTCTGAGCCCAGCCACCGGGCCACCTTTACCCTGAGGAACGCACTCCCGCATTCACCCAGAATCCAGTCATGTGTCCCTCGCCCTTCTCCCCCAACCCCAGATATCCAGGGATGGAGATCAGCCTGATGTTCAGCCCCAGGCTTCTGTGGAGTTTCTGGCATGCCACCCTCTCCTTCCCTCAGAGCATGCTCAGAACTGTAGCTGCCAAAAACCCTCAATGTCTTCCACGTGTGGGTGGGCTCTGCCAGGTCCAGCAACGCCCAGTAGCACTGCAGTCCATATCTATAGGGAAAAGGAAATTCTGCACACACTGTTAATGTCTACAGAATTCTGCATTGCCCAGTGGCGCAGAATTCCCCGGGAATAATAAAAAACAGGTTATCCTGAGCCAATTTTGTTTAGCCAGATCCTGCAGAAATAAAATACTTCCTCTCTTCTCTCAAAGCCTTAAGCATTACCCTCAGCAATGCAGTTCTGTTCATTCCATCATCCAATTTAATTAAGTTTTTCTATTTTAATCTCTAAAATTATTTTATCAATTGAGTGTAAAGTTTTCGTATCAATCATATTGTTCACTTTGCAAAATTAAGAGTTGAAGATAGTCTCAACAGCATATATTTATCACTTAAAATACTGAACATGTTACAAATGAAAGCACCTAATAAATTCAGTTGAGAGAGATGTTGCTACATAGAAATTTTATTTTTCCAGCTAATATTTCCTTCCTCATAATACCAACAGTTTTTAACAACCCTATAATGCAACTACATGAACATATACAACTACATGGAATTATTCAGTTTACCATCTGCAATAGGTAGCTTAATGACTTCACTGAAGAATTAGCAATCAATAATAGACAACCAATAGTATTGTTGATTTCTCAAATTCTCCCATACAACTGTAATATTTATTCTATGGATTAAATAATTAATTATTTTGGCTCTTTTACCTGATATTTTTGAGAGACTCTAAGTGGGTAAGATAATATGTTTTATTGGACAGGTACAAATATTCTTATATGCCCGCGTATTTTTCAATTGATATTGAACTATTTCAGTATTCTAAAAGGAATGGTCAGGCAGTATATCTCCACATGCATAACCCAAATACATAGCTAGTTATTTAGAATTTAGTGAACACAGGCTACTACTTTTAACTTTTGCCTCTCAGATTTGTAGTGTAAGATCAACTAGTTTGACATTTGGCAACAGTATTTTCTATCACATTTTTGGACATTTATAGCCTATTTTTAACATGCTGCATTTAACTACTAGATTTATTATCATCATCATCAACCAAGTGCTCAACACCCCTTGGTGTCTGATGCTTCCCTCACTATTTCCTTCCATCTTTCCCTGTCCAGTGCGGAGTGGCTTAGTTTCTGTAGAATGGGTCTACAGAATGCGTTGAGTGGGGCACAGAATGTGTTGAGTGCACCACCCAGTCTTTGAAAATCAGATTTCTTCGGTGGCCAGGAGTGCCTTTGGGCAACTTCGTTTGAACCGCCAGCTGCGACCCTTCCTGAACGAGCATGACTTGGCCACAGCGATGCATGCTCTTGTTACATCCCGACTAGATTACTGTAATGCACTTTATGTAGGGCTGCCTCTAAAGAGCCTTCAGAAACTTCAACAGGTCCAGAACGCAGCTGCTCGAGTTTTAACTAATACTCGTTATACAGAGCACATTATGGGAGTGCTTCGGCAGCTGCACTGGCTTCCGGTATGTTTCCGGGCACAATTTAAGGTTTTAGTTTTGACCTATAAAGCCTTAAATGAGTTGGGTCCAGGGTATCTGAAGGACAGTCTTCTCTCATATGAACCTGCCCGGGGACTGAGGTCAGCTGGGGAGGCTTTGCTTCGTGTTCCCCCACTTGTGGAGATAAGACTAACATCTACGTGGAACAAGGTGCACTCAGCTTTTGCTCCCAGGCTGTGGAATTCTCTCTCTCGGGATATTCGCATGGCTAGCGTTGTTCCGGCGTCAGGCTAAAACCACCCTTTTTACTCATGCCTTTATTAATGCTTGAGTCTGTATGTGTGCTTTCCTCCTCTCTATATGTTTTTAGCTGGTTATGTCCCTCTGAGGTCTCATATTTTAAATGCTCATATTTTAAATTTGTATATATATTTGTATTTTTTTTGTTTGTTCTTGTAAGCCGCCTTGAATATTTTAAATAGTAAGGCGGGGTAAAAATATTTAAATTAAAAAAAATAAATAAATAGGTCCACACCAATCTATGATTTCATCTACCCGTTCTCTGTGGGATCTGCCTCTCCTATTCGGACCATCCATTATGCCGAATACCAGCATCTTAACTTTTTGCTCATCATACATTCTGCAGATATGCCCAAACAGCTGTAACTACCATTGTATAACCTTCTGCAGTAGGTTCTCTTTCAGCTGTATCTTTCTATGTAATTCCTCATTGGTGACCTGCATCCATCCTAGTCTCAGGAGCTTTCTTTAATGCCAATTAAAGATTTTCTCTCGAATGCCAATATCCTTCTCTTCGAATCTTTCATTGTCATGAATCACATAAAATGTCTGTTGTAGTTAAGAAATAGATTTGCAAACCACTATAAACCACTATTATACCACTAATAGGTAAATGTTGGGATTTTTCCTATACATCACCACCAAGGGTACATCTAGACTACAGGCTTTCGTCAACAGAGGGTTTGTCGACAAAGTTTCTGTCGACAAAGAGCATCTAGACTACATCCAGTTCTGTTGACAAAGCAAGCCACTTTGTTGACATGAGAATGTAGACGCAAAGGACAGTGTAGATGCAATAATGCCTTCTATCGACAGAATTCTGTTGATAAAAGGCGTTATTCGTCGTAGAATGAGGTTTAGCGCAGTTGACAAACTGACGAGTTCTGTCGACAGAACTCAGCAGTAGTATAGACGCAGGTATAGTTTTGTTGACAAAAGTCCACTTTTGTCGACAAAACCCTGTAGTCTAGACACACCCCAAAAGAAAAAACTACTATTGCATTTTACTAAAGTAAAGAATTAGTTTGTGTCTTTTTGCCATATAGATCAGTCTCACTGTGGCTTGCTTTGGGAGGTGGGGGAGGGGGGTTACATTACGGCAACTATGAAGAGACTATGCAAGAAAATATTTGCTACCATTTACAGGTGCAGCCATTAAGGAGCTAGGTAACTAATATCTGGTCAAGTAAATTAATGTCTAGAGCAGTGGCTCCCAACCTTTTCAAGCATACATACTCCTTTTCAATCTATTAATATTTTACAGAACTTCCTTCCCCCAAAGAATATAGCTTTGTCTGCAGCCTGCATGTCCCTCAGCCCATGCCGCTTCTTGAGCTGCGTCCCTCAGCCCGCTCGGGAACCAGTGCAGTCTGAGAGACTTGCTGGCTGCCAGCACGGAGCCTCTCAGCTCCCACAGCTCTGTGCCGACAGCCAGCATGTCCTTCAAACCATGTTGCTTCCTGAGACTTGGAAAGCAACACAGACTGAAGGTCATGTTGGCTGCGAGAGGCTCTGTACATTTATCTTAATTTCTATTTTAAACTTTCCATGGACCCCCTGCAGTACTATCACGGACCAGCAGGGGTCCACGGACCACAGGTTGGGAACCACTGGTCTAGAGAAAACGGATAACTAATCAAAGGAACTCTGGAACTGTAGTGAGGGGAGACTGAAAAGAAGCCAATGTTGGCTACAAAAGTGACTTTTCAAAAAAATTAGACACGAGTAACAGTGATCTTGAATTTTCAGCCAATTCAAGTTCTAATCTTGCAGCCACTGAGATTAATGGACAGTTGACCACTGATTTCAGTGGAAACAGAATCAAGCCTGCTTGATTTTATTAACCTCTCTCTCTCTAAGAAATTTTTCATTTTATTAACCTCTCTCTCTCTAAGCCCAAAGTCAGATTCTTCACAGGAAACTGCCCTCTCACACATTACAAAGTATAAAAATGAAAACATATCCTTATGCACAGGGCTCGACAATAATACAATCTACTCACCCGTGGTGAGTAGATTGTAACCCAGAAGAGCCGGGTTCGGGCGATCTACGCATGCGCAGAACGAACTGCGAATGCGCATATTACCGGACAGTGCAGCTGGCGAGCGGGGCTCGCCGCGGTTCATTGAGCCCTGCTTATGCATTTTTAGAAAAAATTATAATTGCAATGGCATAGCTACTATATATTTGAGAGAATTTGTCTGTCTAGTCGAGAACTCTTCCCCAAGGGAAAGAGCTAAGACCACCAAATTCAGTATACAGCTTCCTCTTATAACTTAAAACAAGGTAAGGGTTTGGTTATACCAAGAAAATGGGATGTGTTCAGAATGGGATTGCTTCCAACAAAACCATACAGAAAAGAGACAATCACTAGGCAGGTGAAGGAGACTGGTTGTGGGTTTCCCGACTCCCCCATCTGGGACTGCCCCAGCCCAGAGCTGCTCACACTTTAGGGATGGTCGGGGGGTGCTGAAGCTTCCCTCCTCTCCCAATTCATATGGGAAAGTTGCTGGCTGCTCCCCTTTGTCAGGGAGCAAGGGGGAAGAGCAGTTTCCTGTATTCCTTACTCTGGCTGAGGAGCACAGGGGGAAGGCCAACCTGGATCTGCCCCAGCTAGGGAACATGAACCCCTCCCCATCTGTGCCCACTAGAGCTAAAGGGGTCACAGGGCCAATGAGACGCACCCCTCCAAGCTGCTGTGGTGAGAGGGAGCTGTGGAAGTCCTCTCTCTCTGGTGCAACCTGCATACTGAACCCCTCATCCCCAGACTAGAGCAATGATTTAAATGAAGCACGGCCATTTTCATTTTATTATCCAAAAAACAAAAATTAATTCAGTTAAACACCTGAGCAATGCTGGGTAAATCATCTAGTACTTCATAACTAGACAATTTCTAAAACGCTAAAATTGATGTTTCTATTGCAATTCATGTTTTCTGTCCCAAAGCAATTTACAGGCAGAAACTAGGAAATTATGCATTGTCACAAAGGAAAAATATATTTGCTAAAAGAAATGTTAGTACTGTTTTTTGTAATGTACTTGAAAACACCCATATTCTTCCATTTCTATGCACCCTGGGTCTATCCTTTTGCTGTGTTGCTAAGAGGAAAACATATATTAAATATATTTTAAAACATCTCATAAAGATAGAAAGCCACAAAAAACTGAGCTGCCTGATTATTTAAAAAAAAAAAATGAGATGCCTGAGTTGTGTTTAGATTTTTCTGAGAATGCTTGCATACGTTTATCTTCTCCTTCTGAGTAAATAAATGAATAGTTTCTCATCAGGATACTATATATATATGCGCAATATGGTATTCATACAAGTCATATTTATCATGTACCTTTGTCCTCCTCACCTACACTCAACACATGAAGTCAGGTACACCAGAACAATGCAAGCTTCTGAACAACTTTCAAAGACAAAAGATTTAATGTAAATACAAAATATTCAAACAAAAATATAGCATCTCTCCCACACTCCACCAAATTACACCACCCTGGCAATAATCACTCCTAGAATAGAACAGTGACACACAAGTGTCTGATCTTTTGCAAACCACCAGGACACTTAATAGCCAAGAATAACCAAGTGTATACTATGTTATTAATAGAAAGGAGAAACACAACTAAGCCAAGAAGCCTATTTTAAAATGAAAATGATAATATTTTCCTCATACTTCCCACTTGTGACAAATGCATAACACACGTAGGTAAATGTATAAACTGATAAAACCTGTGTAAATCCATACATTAGTTTATTATAATAATTTATCCCTTTGTCCACCATCATTTAATTGAAAGGGAAACTACAACCAAAAAATAAATTTAAGAATGCTAAAATATGAAGTATAAAGGTAATATCACTGCAAAAGTGGGGCTGAAAGAAACAAACCTCTCACAACTTAGAGAAGTATCATTGTATGACTCTCCTCGAGATAATAAAAAGTAACAAACTTTATATAAAGCATTATCTAAAAGATTCTACATAATCCTGGTTGTAATTGACTCCATTCACTTAGCTCTACCGACTATGTGGTATTCCTGCTGTATAAAGTCCAGATAGTGAGACTATTACGGTCATATTCTTTGTTCACAAATTAAAAACACCAAATCAAGATAACCTTTCACTGCACTATATTTATGGGGTGCTTATACAAATGCCAGAACAATACATCATGCATATAGCCTAGGAGAAGTTATTTTCATTCAAGTCACTTACATGTCAAATTATATGCTGAACAGTCAATATACATGTATGACAAGCATCAGATTTATGCAGATGGTGTTGGCAGCTTGTAATATAGAGGAGGTCTGGTGGTCCCTTCTGGCCTTAAACTCTGTGACATTGGTAATTCCTTTAGTGTCCTGTGTATAATTATTTTGTAAGTTAAATATTCACAAAACTTCTTAATGAAACAACAAACCCATAGCCTTATAACTGTATGCAAACCTTGAGCTCCCCACACCTATCTGTTTCTGTCTCCCGCTGCCATTTTATTTCGACTTAGAACTAGATATAGTTGCACATAGCATATTTTGGAAATTTAATAATCATTGCATACATAGTTAAGATAACAGGAATTATATTGTAATGATGACTTGGAATATTAAGAGTAATAGCGTTACTGAGAGTGGAAAAGGGGTAAATTAATCATTTAAAAGTTAACTTTGCAAACGCATAAAAAACAATCAAAGAACTAGGTATCTCTAGCTGCTAGGGCTCCTGTTAACATTAACAGAAGTTACATAGTGCAACAGTGCAAAGAATAAACCTGTCAATTTCAGTAGCTATAGTATGTATTAGGAATGTATGATCTTACAGTAGCCATATGGTGGAATTCACTCTTGGGGCTCTGCTGCTTTAAAGGTCACTCAAGCAGCACGCTCTCGCTCCCCCTCTGTTTTTTTAATGGCACCTGCAGTGCCCAATGAGTAAGTTATATTTTATATACTAGAAGAACAAAATATTTGGTTTCCAAACGCAGTTGTCCAATACCATTCCAAGACAGGCAATAACTGCAAAAACAATCTACATGCCTGCCAATCCCAATGCTAAAAGTAGCAGGAGCAATCTTTGTCTATCACCACTAATCGGTCATTTTCAGACTAGCGACACAATCTAGCCCTATTTCTTCCTAGCCAAAGATACAAAGATAGATAATTTTTCTTTAAAAAAAAAAATACAGCAAAAGAATAGTACTAACTGGCCCATTTCCAGGCCACAGATTCAAGCCAACTTTCAGAGAAACTTCTTTTGGTTCCAACATTTACTTCTCTCTCTTTGTGGGTCCCTTCACTACATCTTTTGCTAATATATCCCACTTTTAACACCATTTTCATAAGGTACAGGCTATGCTTTAGACCTGAAACTTACAAAACTTGCATTTTGTAAAGATTAAGACTTTCCTATAATGTAAATATCAATCACTATACATACATATTTTATAGCAAGAGCAGGAACCCATGCTGACAATCCCCATGCCAAGTTTCTGTCCAACAGGATTTCAAACAGTCGTATTTATACCATGTAACAACAGAGCTTATTCAGTCAGTTCTACAAAGAAACTCCAATGCCTCAATAGCTACAACACTATTATTTAAAATATCAAAATGCAAGAGCTACAACAGATTTCCAGTAAAAAGTTAAAGATATTCCTTGGCACTAGAAACCAGATTTTTTTTCTGCATGAATTCTAATGCTGACAAAGGGGCAAGAGTTCTTTTTTCTTCTTTTAGCCAAAGCTTTACAAACTAAGCAGCTTACACTATTAAAGACTTGATAATCATTCTATAACACATTTAACAGATTTGACATTATTTGTAAGATTTAGAAAACGCTAATTCATATTACATTGCAACTGGATGTGATTAAAGATTTTAAAGCCCCTGAAAACCGGGATTCTTGGTGGAAACACTTTAAAGACCATGAACTAAGAATTCGACAGACGTGACTGTTATAACAACTGATATGCTGCAAACCCATTAATCTAAAATCCTGGACGCCAGCCAATCCCAGTGTTCAAAAGGCAAAAGTGGCATGAGCAGCCCTTGCAGGAGCTCATTAGTGGTCACTCGCAGCAGTGACCCGAGCTAGCCCCGTTCTCCCCGCTGGAGGCCCGCAGACGGCTCCCCTTCCCCTCCTGGCTAGAGACCAGCGAGCGGGGGGTCCGCGCGCGCAGCCTGCCCATCGCCACAGGTTGTCCGCGGCGGGCTGGTCGGGGTCCCCAGCAAGCGGGTCTGGCCTCGCAGCGCCGCGGGGCCCGCCGGGCTCGGGGGCCACAGGTCGGACGCCGGGCCAGGTGCCGCCCCCGCAGCGAGCCCGCCCGCCGCGCGCTTACCGGGCAGCCCCGCGCCGCGCCAGGCTCCCCCCCCAGCGCAAAGTGCGCGCGGCCCTCAGCCCGCCCCTCACCTGCGGGGCTGTGCGGGCCGCTCCGCGCGGCGGCGGGCTGGGGCGGCCCGAGGAGCAGGGCGATCCAGAGGGGGCCGAGCAGCCGGGCTCCCCGCGCCGCCATCGCTGCGCGCCCCGCGCCCGGCAGCCGGGCTCCCAGCAGCGGCCCCTCCCCGGGGCGCTCCCCGGCCGGGCGCGGCGGCCGCCTGAGGGGGGCTGGCGGGCGAGGGCCGGGCGGGGGGGTCACTCCATCGCGGGCCGGTCCCAGCGCCGGGCTTCGCGTCTCCCACACACAGCGCGAGGGCACTCACCGCGCTCCGCCCCCGCCCGCGCGCATGCGCCTCGCGCGCGGCTCTTCCCCGACCCCCCCCCGGGCGGCGGCGCGCTCGTGCGACTGCCAACCGCCGGCGGCGCGCGTGGAGCGGCCCCTCCGCCCGGCGAGCTGGAAAACGCGGCGCGGGTGGCAGGGAAACCCGGAGCGGCAGCATTGCGGGGGGGCACGGCGGCGCCATTCTCCCGCGGGAGCCGCCCCCCCGCTGGGCGACGGTCCCCGCACCCCCCGTCGTCTACCCCCCCGACTCCCCACACCCCCCGACCCCTACGCCCCCAGCCTACACCCCACTGACCCCCATACATCCTCCCTACACCACACTGACCCATTACACCCCCACCCTACAGACCCCCTACACTCCCATCCTACACCCCCCTGACTCCCTACGCCCCCACCCAGCCTGCACCCCACTGATCCCCTACACTCCACTAACCCGACACTCCCCACCCTACAGCTCCCCTACACTCCCATCCTACACCCCACTGTATCTCCACCTAGCCTACACCCCGAAACCCTACACTCCACTAACCCCCAACACTCACCCCTGCCTACACCCCACTGACCCTCACACCTCTCTCCTACACCCCATCCCCTCTTATACCCATCTGACCCCCTAAACCCTATTCTACACTCCTGACCTCTACACCCATCCTACACCCCACTGACCCTCCACACCTCTCTCCTACACCCCATCCCCTCTTATACCCATCTGACCCCCTAAACTCTATTCTACACTCCTGACCTCTACACCCATCCTACACCCCACTGACCCTCACACCTCTCTCCTACACCCCATCCCCTCTTATACCCATCTGACCCCCTAAACCCTATTCTACACTCCTGACCTCTACACCCATCCTACACCCCACTGACCCTCCACACCTGCTGCTCCTATGCACCCCCATTGATCTCCTAAACCACCTCCCTCCACCTCTGACCCCCTCTATCTCCTGCACAACACCCCCACGAATCCCCTACACTACCCATCCTACAGGCCACTTATCTTTTAGAACTCCTGCTCAATATCCTCACCCATCCCACACCCCTGTGACCCTTACACTCCCACCAACCTAACACACCAGTTCCTGTATCCTGCTTACTTCCTACACCGCCTGCCCTATGCCACTGATCCTACACTCTTCACACTCCTGATCCTACAGCCCCACTGAACACATGCCCCCGATCCTAACCCCTCTGGCTCCTACTCCCCTAATCCAACACCCAATCCCCTTCACCTCAACACCACACCTTCCCTTCCCACCTCCCATCTTACATCTCCACCAGCTCTACCCCCTCTCATCCTAAACAATAATTGTTGACGTTATTGGTAACTACATTTCTCAAGTAACCAAAGGATAACCAAGAGATGCTTATCTTTAATAATGATAAAAAAGTACATTCTGCAATGCAAAATACAACTAAAGAGAAGACTAAGTATACTTTCAAAAAAAGCAAGACAAGTATTTTTGTTCTTCTGGTGGTAGCTGGTTTTGTACTTTTGTTCTTCTGGTGGTAGTTAGTTTTATATAGTACTAGAGTTTCCCCAGAGTGGGTGTGGTCCTTAACTTGATTTAATTTTTGGTTTTGTTTCAATCATTGCTCTGGGACAGGGTGAGAAGGAGGGGGTTCTATATGCAGGCTACCCAAGGGAAGAGAAGACAACCCCAGCCCTCTTTCACTGCAGCAGCTTGGAGCCAGGTGAGAAGCGTCTCTTCATGATCACTGCAGCTCCACTGGTGCACATCCCTCAGCTGAGGCAGGTCCAGATTCATCTGCTTGCTGCGTTCCCCTGCCAGATTGAGGAATGAAGCAAACTGTGCACTTTCCCCTCGGTCCCTGATGAAGGGAAACAGCTGCTTGGGGATGGGAGGCTCAGGGCTGGTGCAGTCCTGGATAGGGGGTGTACCTTCCGACAAACAGAGGAATAGGAACACCATCCCTACCCATCCTGGATAATAGTCATTGAGGGAGGTATCCACCAAGAACTTATTATATTTTTGAAGCCTGTTATAGTCTTGGGCTTCACAACATCTTCTGGCAAGGAGTTCCAAAGGTTGCCTATGCATTGTATGAAGAAATATTTCCTTTTATTTGTTTGGTAATCTCTAGACTTGTGTTATGAGAAGTAAATAGCACTTCCGTATCTACTTTCTCTACACCCATCATGATTTTATAGACCTCAATCATTTTCCTCCTTAGTCATCTCTTTTCCAAGCTGAAAGAGTTGTCTTATTACAGCCATTCCATGCCCCTAATACTTTGTTGCCCTTTTTCTGAACATTTTCCAATTCTAATGTATCTTTTTGAGATGGGGCAACCATATCTTCACAGAGTATTAACAATGCAGGCGTGCCATGGATTTATATAGAGGCAATACAATATTTTCTGTCTTATTCTTTATCCCTTTCTTAATGATTCCCAACATTCTGTTTGATTTTTGGCTACTGCTGCACATTAAGTGGATGTTTTCAGAGAACTGTCCACAATAATGCCAAGATCTCTTTCTTGAGTGGAAACAGTTAATTAAGACCCATCATTTGATATGTATTGTTGGGATTATGTTTCCAATGTCCATTACTTTGCATTTATGAACACTGAATTTCATCTTTCAGTTTGTTGCCCAGTCACCCAGTTTTGTGAGATCCTTTTGAAGCTCTTCTCAATCTATTTAGGACTTAACTATCTTGAGTAGTTTTCTATCATCTGCAAATTTCTCTGTTGACCCCATTAGCCAGATCATTTATTAATAGGACTGGTCCCAGTGCAGACTTTTGGGGGCCATCATTCCACCGTTCTCTCCATTCTAAAAACTGGTCATTTACTCCTACCCTTTGTTTCCTGTCTTTTAACCAGTTATCAGTCCATGAAAGGACCTTCCCTGTCATCCCTTGACATCTTACTTTGCTTAAGAGCCTTTGCGGAGGGACCTTGTCAAAGGCTTTCTGAAAATATCAGCACGCTATATCCGCTGGATCCTCCTTGTCCACATGTTGTTGATGCCAACAAAGAATTCTAGTAGACTGGCGAGGCATGACTTCCCTTTACAAAAACCACGCTATCTCTTCCAACAAATTATGCTCATCTATATGTCTACAAATTGTGTTCTTTACTGTTGTTTCAACCAGTTTGCCTGGAATTAAAGTTAGGCTTAACAGTTTGTAATTACTAGGGGACACCTCTGGAGCCCTTTTTAGACATTGGTGTCACAGTCATCCTCCAGTCATCTGGTACAGAAGCTGATTTAAATTATAGGTTACAAACCATAGTTAGGAGTTGTGCAATTTCACATTCGAGTCCCTTCAGAATTCTTGGGGGAATGCCCCCTGGTCCTGGGAACTTATTGTTGTTTAACTTAACAATTGTCTGACAACCCAATCTGGGACAGTTATTTAGATTTCTCACCTAAAAAGAATGGTTCAGGTTTGGGAATCTCCTTCAGATCCTCAGCTGTGAAGACTGATGCAAAGAATTCATTTTGTTTCTCTACAAGGGCCTTACTGTCCTTGAGTGCTCCTTTAGCTTCTTGATGGTCCACTTGGCCAAGTGGATGTTTAGCAGACTGTATGCTTCTGATGTACTTAAAAAACCTTGGCTAGCTGGTCTTAATTCTTTTTTTTTAAATGTACTTACCACAGCGTCATGTGCAGTAAGGTCAGGGGGACTGCTCTCCCTCCAACACCAGCTACACTTCTTGTCCTGGTGGAGTACCAGTGTTGATGGAAGAGCACTCAGAGATTGATTTATCATATCTAAGGAGAAGTGATAAATCGATGGCCAGTGGATTGATCGTTGCATCATCAATTCCCGGCAGAGTGGACACAAGTCATAAGTGTCTTCCTTCTTCTTGAGGAAGGTTAGTCCCACCTCCTAGTTCAGATTTAAACTGTGCTTCTGTTATAATCCTGTATTTAACATCAGACCACATTGCTAAAACTATTTCAAACATCCAAAAGTTTCACAGGCACGATCTTGTGGCAGGGGGACACCATTTTTCTGTAAAGCTTAAGGCAAATTAGCAAGGATGTCAGGGAATAAGGTGGTGAACTCATTTCAGATGCTTCCATTTCTTTCCCTGACCCACCAGCATTCTATAATATTTTGGCATAGGAAATCACATGAGGAAGGTGAAAAAGTGTTTACATACTGTGACACTGCATAGATACTTTGTTACCATACCAAGGGCCCAGAGCATTTTAAGGGTCATACCAAAGTTTAGGTAGGTTACAGGCTAGACTGTGATTATGACCCAGCATTACTCTGCACACAATGGGGTTCCCTAACCATGGTGGGGCAAAAGGTGGAACACCTATCTTGGCACTCAACCACATTGCCAATCAGTACATTCACTGCAAGGGGTACTTCCCGATGGTGTTGCAAGCGCTGGTGGATCACAAGGGCTATTTCACCAATATCAACGTGGGATGGTCGGAAAAGGTGCATGACGCGCATCTTTAGGAACTCTGGTCTCTTCACAAAGCTGCAAGATAGAACTCTCTTCCCAGACTGGAAAATTACCATCAGAAGCATTGAAATGCCAATAGCGATCCTTAGAGACCCAACCTTCCTCCTGTGGATCACAAAGGTGTACATAGGGAGCCAGGATCGCAGTAAGGAGCTGGCAAGCAGGGCAGTTATCCTAGGTGCCAAATTCCAGAGTGGCAAAATAACCAGAGATGCACCTGTACATTAAAGGCTATTTAAACAGAGCTGTGAAAATAACGGATGTTTTTGTTCATTGGGAACTTGAAAAACAAAACAAAGCTCACTAGGAACTGTTTCAGTTTAAACTGAATATTTTCTACATCCTCAGTGAATCAAAATGTAAAGAAAAATGTTTTTAAAAAATCAGTTTCTGGTCAAATGAGCATTTTTGTTTTGATTTTGAGTGTTTATGTCTCTTGCTTTTTAAAAACTAAATTAAAGGAAATTCTAAATGAAAAAAGTCATTTCAAGTAAAACACTGAAACATATCATTTAGAAAATGTCAAAAAAGTCTCTTTCTGGAAAAAAAAAAGATTTCAAACAGTTCAGCGAAATCATCATGAATTCTTTAAATGTTTTGGAGTCTGAATCGGCATTTCACTGAGTCAAATATCGAACATCCTCATGCAACAAAGCAGCAGATCCCAGATTAAATCTAAATGAGGACTTTCACTCCCCCTGCCTGTAAAAAGTTTCCATATAAAATGTTCTTGGAGTATTTGGTAAGGTGCAGGCTTAGCTATTCTACAGGAATCCCTGCCAGGTGATTAGTGAAGCAACTGGGTAGTAGAACTTAGAAAAAGCAGCCCTGTGCCCATCCAGCTGGATGGGGGGAGGTGCTACATTATAATTTCTTGAAGAGATAGGAGATGAGGAAATTAGAAGGAAAGATGCCAAGCACAGAGCTGCAAGGATCCCTCCAGCATGAGCAGTGTGCCAGAAGAGTGCTGGTTAAGTAGAGCAGATGGACAAAGCCTATCCAAGAAATATGGGGATGGAGCATAAGATCGTATCTTGCTTCCAGTGGAGTGTTTGTTTCTCTGTTTTTTTCTGGGAGTAACAACAACAGCCTCAGAAAGGTTCAGTTGAAATGTGATGTCAGGGTTCAAAGCAAACCCTTGCTGTTGCTATTGTGTGCTTGGCTGCATCCATTTATAGTCCCAGGGAAGGGAGTAGAACGGATGGTGAGCAAAGCTCAGGTTTCAGAGGCTAAGTTGAGATAAGCATCCACATTTAAATGCCTTTGTTGATTTTACCCTCCTGAAGCTCTCTCTGTCTTTTCCTTCCTACTTCCTAATGCTCCCTGGCTCCTTTCTGTCACTCAATCAGGCTGTCCCTGCATTCCTGCCACTGGACACCTGGGGTTCCAGGCCAGGGCCTTTGCAATCATGTGGCCTTTACTCTGCAAGGTCTGGAGGTTCCACCAGGTCAGTCCAGCAGTCAGAGGCCCACCCCTGTGGCTGAGTCCGGGACAGAGTGCTTCAGGGTTGTCAGCAGACATGAAAAGAAATCAGTGCAAATGAAAGGTTCCATCCGTGTGGTGAGATCCGTTCTTCAGAGAGCATCAGCTAAACTCCAGCTAGGATAGTCCCAGCAGAAGTGGATCAGGATCTGCATCAGGCCCACCTCCCTTTCTTCAGGGAGATGCCATTGGGGAGGAGTTCTTGCTGTCAGGCAGCTATTGCTCCAGAAGCCGAGGACTGGAGGTCTGCTCTCCTGTCTGGTCAGCCACCAATTGTGCCGAGTTCTCCCTTTTAAAGCTTCTCCTTCCAAGTCTAACACCATTCACAGGTGTGGAGGGGTGGGGCGGGGCCAACTGAGCTTACGCACCCTGTGCTGCACAGAATGGGTTATGCATACCCCATCGCAACCTCAAAAGCCACCTGGTTCTCCTTCCCTCGTTATTTTACATCAAAATAAACCAGGTGGAAGCAAGAACAGAATCCATCCCCATGTGTTAGCAATAGCGCCGTACCCCTCTAACACTTCCCAGGTCCCTTCCTCCTGACATTTGAACTCCAGTATGGCTTGGTTCCCTGCCTTCCCCCACCAGCCCTTAACCTTTCTGCCTCTTCCCTCATGGTCTGTGCTGAGAACTCAGGAGCTCTAGGAGAATGTTCTCAGGGCCTCATCCAGCGATGAATTTTCCCCGCACAGTTTGCACCCTACAGTAATCAATGTTGATCCATTGCTAGCTGGCCTAGCAGTCACGCTATCATGGTAGCTGTAACCCATGACAAGGTCTGCTAAAGCATATGAGGCCACAGGGATTGATGTGCGGACCTACAGTAACATCATTAGTATTCAGGGATTCCATTGCTAACTCTGACTCAAGTAAGGACTGAAGAATTGAGCGCAAACTTCCACTGACTTCATTGGGAGTTTTACTTACATAGAGACTTCTGTTTCCTCACGGATGTCTAGAACATCACTGTACCTACTAGAAAGCTATGCCATGGGAAAAAAAAAAAATCAATCTCATTTCCCTGCAGAATCCACTGTTTCTGAGAAATCTTAGAGGCTGTCTCAGAAAAAAAGTCAGTAATTCCTTTCTTCTCCCTCTGCAACTCCCTCCACGCCCTTCCTTGAAGATGGCATTGCATGAGTTTGGACTCCATTCCCACTTGACAGGGTTTCTTTGCAAGCAAAGATCTAGAATCTGAAAACAAAGAAGCCTAAATTCCTCTGCACTGTTCTGGGACGGAGTTTGGAGAGACTGCCAATTATTCATGTTCTATAGTAGGCTATACAAAGGGTCCCGTATGGTCAAAACTCGGTCCCAGAACAGTGCAGAGGAATTTAGGCTTCTTTGTTTTCAGATTCTAGATCTTTGCTTGCAAAGAAACCATGTCAAGTGGGAATGGAGTCCAAACTCATGCAATGCCATCTTCTTGAGTCTACAGCTCTCCTGAAAAATATCTGAGCATGAACTGTCCCATTTATCACAGTGAGGCATTCACTCTGAATCCTACTGATGACAATATACATATTGCTTTGTTGACTCTTTCACACTGAGAATTTTAGCATAAACAGCTCCCTTGACAACCTCTATAATGCAATATTACACACTTAGTTTGGAAACTGAACATTTAGGAGTAACATAAAATAACCTAAATTCAATATCAAAATGAATGACACCACAGATTCTATATGCAATCTGATGATCAGTTTCATATTTTATTAAACAACAATGTCCTTTGTTGAAGTAACCTGAAACTGGCAGGAAATTTTCAGTCTGCTGTACTCTAGCACCATAGAAACCAGGGGTTATGCTGCAGAATTTACATCCACATTTTTGTAGAATACACAAGGCCTGGGATATGTATCTCTCAGAGGAATGCATGAAGCTATCTTTACTAGAAGATTATTACCCTGATTTAATCTTGTTTTCCTAAAAAGATTCAACAAGCTCCTTCTGGTTCCCAGTGTTTCAGCTTGCAATCAGAAATAGATTTTAAACAAATTTTGAATTAATTTGATTTTTAAATCACCTGTGGATAAGTCTTGCAGAATTGTACTATCTTTCCACAAAATTTGAGGTAGAATTTGTCAACATTTTCAGTGATCTTACACATCATCCTCCTTTTGAATCCACCTGCATCTTGATATTCAGGTTATCGGAGGAACAACAGGATATTAAACAAATGGCGTAAATTTCATGCTGGTGAAATGTGCAAGAGTGACTGTTCTGGTGCATCATACCTGTCTATCCATTAAGCAGCTACAGTGATCTCATCTCCAGGGCTGTCATTCTGGCACTTTTCACACATATTAACTCCACTTTCATACAAACAAAGAACCCATCGGGGCAACTAGCTATGGAAAAACACCAACATCCCACCACCCCTTCGCATGCATCTCCGGGTGCCAATGATCAAAACCAGGAAACCAAGGCACGCAAGTCTGAGGGGACGTGGAACACAGGTGATCACACCACAAACCTTTGCATTGTCCTGTCAGGTACACCGCTTGTCAAGTGTGCAAGATCTGTACAGATGCTGTCACAACATGGTTTTACCACTATTTGATTTCCTTGGTACCTGACTGGCAGTTTTATAAATCAAATTATAGTCTGAGTGCTGCAGGCACCAGCCCCCTAACTGAGCATCTAAATCAGACTAATTGAAACAACAAACGTGCCTAAATAGTTCCTTGAGAAAATTTAGCCCTTACAATACACTGCTTTTACTTCAGACTCCACTCCATGGGACTTGTTGACGGGTTGGTATTTCTGCTACTGCTTTTGAAGTGTGCTGATTCTGAGAACTACAAAATGAACATCAAAAGGGTTGGAATGTGACTCAGTGGCCAAGGGAGACACAAGGAAATTCAGAAACACCAACTGCTGCAGCGAGTCGCAGAAAACCCCGAATGGACAATTAATTCACATCAGTCAGATCAGCAGTTTCTGAAAATCCTCAGGACCCGATGGGAGTTTGGTGCATTGAGTGTAATTAGAGTTCCCACACATTTCCGAATGGACCTACACCATGTTACTAGAAAATGCCGTCATGCCTGGACCCACTAATTACCATCCCTTGGTGATACTCTGAGTGGGGCCAAAGCATGAGATCCCGTTTCAGACTGGACTCTCTCTCCCCCCTTAAAGAACCCATCTCTTTCCTCCCACACTCAAAAATGCACAGCATGTAGCAGTAAGAATAAGGTTTATTTCCATATCCGCCACACTCTGTGAAGGGAGAAGGTGGCTTTGTTTTTAGAAGAAGACACAAGTATCTGTGACAGACACCCCCTTGGCAAAGCAGTCCCTGGTCTGTCCAGACAACTTTCACCTTAGGCCTGACAAACTCACTACACCAAATATGTGTCTGCAGCATATTTAGCTGTAAAGAGTAACATACCAGGTATCCACAGGAAGCTTGTGACTTGTCAACATTCATAATAATTGTGGGATGTACGTATGGGTAATATTTAAGGACTAATGTATTTGTATTAAAATTATGCTTTATGACTTGGAGTAAAAATTATTCACTAGAGATAATGTGTCTTGGTGATGGCCTATTTGTGCAACGGGGAACTGTCACCATGCCCTATTTTACTGGTGATGCAATGCAAGGCTGATGTTTAGTCTTGTGCTTAAGTCTTAATACTAAGACTTTCAAAGGAAAACCATCAGAGGCAAGCTGTTGAAAGCACACGAAGATTAAAAAAGGCATTTTACAAGACAGGGGTTTGTGCTGTCTGCAAACAGAAACTAAAAGCTGTTTTCAGCATGACACAGAGAAGGGAGCAGCGCTCTGTATCCATTCATTGAAGAAACCCCATGTGTGTGTGTGCGTGCGTGCGCTGAGGGTGGGGGGGCATTTTCATGAATGTTTGGATTCTGGTTGGTGTGAAACCAGGTAATTTTCCAACCCAGTAAACATTGTGGGAGTCATTAGACAGTAAAAATTAGCTGCTAATAAATGCAGACCCCAGGTCATCTTTTGCGAATTTGTTTTATATCGTGACCCTTGTTTCTACCCCTCTCTGACTTTCCGAGCTCAGTCTAGAAGAGAGCAGGGTGGTTGTGATCCATGCCCCCACCTTTCCTCCTCCACGGTACACTGCGTGGGTGCACCTCCTGCAGCTTCCTCCTGGACGCCCTGAGCCTTGTCCTGGCACATTCCCAGCTGTTGTAAAGGGAAGGTGCCCAGGCCGCCTCATCCTGTGGCCAGACCACTCTGTGACACGACCCTCAGGAGGCACAAGGGGTTGCAGTGGGTGTTCCTGCTCACCTGCTTTGCCCTGCTGTAACGCCAGCCACGGGATAGCAGTTTGAGGCTAGTGTGAGAGCTAGTGCTCTTAGCACCTGGAATCCAAGGGTCACGGGAGTTAATTCAGGACGCGATATCAGAACACATCCTGCCACCAAACCACCAATGTTCATTAATCCACAAACCATCTGGTATCTTCAGGGAGATGGTCCCTTTTTTAAAATCCTTAACCCTACAACTGGGTGCTGTGTGTGCCAAAAAGGAAGGGCTGGGGGGGACAGGAGGCTCAAAAATTGGTCTACCTAGTTTTAGGCGCCCGAAGTCGTGCAGTGCCGCCCTCACTTTGGCTTGATGACCCAGCATGCAGCGTTCCAGGAGGTGACGGATCCCAGGCAGTCGTCACGGATTGTGGAGCTGGCCTAGAGGGCAGGCTCAGGAAGGTAACCAGCAATTATTTGTATGCTGTGGCATGAATACATTAGTTGAGCAACACTTACAAGACTTTATTGAGAAAGAATATTTGTACTAAGAAAAACCCCTTTTCCAGAGCACAGTATTTGACTATTGAAGCTACTTACTTGGAGCTCCCATGGGCCATCCTCCAAAGGTGCCAGGACTGCCTGCTCTCCGCCACCCTGGGACGGTGGATGCGGAGGCATCCCAGCGCAGGGGGAGCAGGACAGTGGCGGCTGGAGACGAGAGGGAGGAATGTGTGTACTATCTGTGATGAGCAGGCCTCTTGCCTGCTGCTTGGGGCACTCGGCATACAACCTAATTATAGGCACTTACATGGCTTAAGCCAGGGGTCTCCAACCTTTTTAAGCACAAGATCACTTTTTGAATTTAAGTGCAATCCATGATCTACCTCAAACCCAAATTCCCTTGCCCCGCCTCCTTTGAGCCCCTTCTCCAAGGCCCTGCCCCTGTTCACTACATAATCCCTCCCCCACCCAGCCTCCCTCCCTTTCACCAGGCTGGGGTGCCGGTTCTGGTCTTAGATCAAGGGATTTGGAGCGTGAGGGGCTCTGAGCTGAGCCTGGGGCAGGGAGTCGGGCTGCTGGAGGGGGTTCTAGGTGCAGGGTCTAGGAGGGAGTTTGTAAGCAGGGTGCTCAGGGCTGGGGCAGGGGTTTGAGGTGCACGAGGGGTTCATGACTGGGGCACAGGTTGGGAGCTGGCTCCAGCTGGACATGGCTGACCTCAGGTGGCTCCTGGGTGGGGGTGCAGTGGGGCTAAGGCTGGCTCACTCCTGCGCTGGCCCTGGACCACTCCCAAAAGTAGCCAGCAATCTCCCTCCCCAGTCCTGTTGTGCCCCTCTCTGCTCTGTGGAGAAAGGATGCAGGGTGGGAGGGGGCACCCTGACATCAGCCCCCTCCTCTCCCTCTCCTGCACAGCAGGCAGGGGGCTCCTGAGGTGACAGCTCCAAGGCAAAGGGCAGGAGTTGAGCAGCAGTCGGGGCAGCTGAAGAGCCTCCTGGCCAAAGCAGTCAGGATCACTTGTCAGAGGCTCCAAGACCTACCAGGAGATCCCGACCTACTGGTTGGTGACCACCGGCTTAAGGGATGCCTCCCAGACCCCTCCCAGACCCTGGGAGGCCCCATTAGCCACATTATTCTGAGCCAGAGAGCACCCGGGGCTGGCTGCACTCGCAGGAGTCGGGGTTGCGACACGGCGCACCGCAGTCCCTAGCGATCAGGGCCCAGAGAATCACTGCGACGCTCACAGCCCAGCTAGGCACCGAAGCTCCTCTGGGGAGAAAGGCACCAGCGCCTTAGGTAGGGAGGCACCTAAGGTGTCCAGTGGGAGACACTAACGCTGAGCTACGTGCTCACCTTCACCTCTCTCGGTGCCAATCCTGCCTGGTGGTAGGCAACGGGGAGCCCTTCTCTGCAAGGCAGGTGCTGGCCAGAAGCCATGATAGGAAGAGCACCGGATGTGGGGACTGCAGTTCAAGTCCTTCTGCCACTGGGGGGAGCCGGGACCTAGCAGGTCTCAGGTGAGCCCCTCGCCACTGACTATCACCCAGGATCACGCCCTCTGGCCTAGGGACTCTGGTGAGTCACAGCAGATCAGCCACAGTGGCAGAGATGGACCCCCTCCCTCCGAATCAGATTAGCCCAATGGTTAGACTATGCTCCCGAGAGGTGACAGCTCCCTGTCCAGACCCCTCCTCCTCAGGAGCGGGGCACGTGGATCTGGGGTCTCCCACGTTCCAGGGGAGTACCCTAGCCACTGGGCTCAGGGTGCCTCCTCCCACACACCCCCGCTGCTGTGGGTGAACACACCCAGAGAGCGTGGTCCAGGAGGAGTGCTCCAAGAGTGCCTGCCTGTGAGGGGCGACTCACCACCACGGAGCGACCAGCTGGCTGTCCTGGAAATCAGCTCTTCCTGCTTCGCTGGATACCTTTTGCTAGGTGATGTCACCCCGTGTCTCTCCTTGTGTCACGGCATCCTCTTCCAGACACTGCCCCCTAGCAGTGCCCACACCTGTGTCTGAGCCCCCCTTCCGGGGGAGGTTGCTGTTGCCTCTGCTCACACCCCAGGGTCCTCTCTTTCTCAGAGCACCCTGATCTCCTCCTTAGGAGCTAACGCCTGGGCGCTTGTCTGGCCAGAGCTCCCCTAGCCCTGCCCTGCCTTGCCTCCCCTACCCAGCACTGCTCTAGCTCCAGGGAGCCTCCTGCTTCCCCAGCAGCCAGGCCCTCCCTGCTCTCTCTCTAGAGCAGCTGTCAGTTCCCCTTAGATACTCCCAGCTGGGCCCTCATCAGCTAGAACTGCCTCAGCTGGGGCTTTGCTCAGAGGTGGGGTTTTGCCCTTAAAGGGCCAGTGCAGGGCAAGCGCCCTGTCACACCCTGGTTTGTGACTCGTTCTGGGTGTTAAGTAGGAGCTAAACCTCTGGGCACCTAGGGGGAGGCTCCAGTGCACACGCTCAAAGAGACGCATAGGTGCGGAGGGACCCATTACTGCAAAAATGTAGGTGATAAACGAGTTTGGGCAACTCCAGGCTTCAGCAAGAGTTTTGTGCATCCCAGCGGTCTCAAAACTAGGACTTCTGTGCCAACCTGTTTTTGTGCTTTCAGGTCTAAATGACTTGCCCAAAGTCATATGGGAAGTTTGTAGCAGAGCAAGGAGTTAAACCCAGGACTCAACGCCTAGGCTAATGCCCTAACCAGTGGGCCATTCTTCCTCAGGTTCTCTTTAGGACCCTGGTATACACATCAGCTGCACACAAACATTCTCCACAACATCCTGCTGAGACTTACCCAAAAGCAAGTACACTGTGCTACAAGCAATTAAAACACACATCTAGTAGAGTTCTCCAGCTCTTAGCACCAGACAACCCCGTCAGCAATATGAATACAGCAGCGAGAAAAAATTATGTGATAATTATTTACTGTGTAAAGTAAATGGTTGTTATTTGGAGCATCCCTTCTAAATACATTATTGATAAAAGACTAAACCAGCGACAACGACAATTAGTAATGCCCACCACCACACATCACAACAATACCTTATCCAGCTTCAAAACAGGTAAAGATAGGAATTAACCCCTAGGATCCATCAATAAGAAAAAGGTTCCCTTGGCACTGAGGGGGAAAATGCAGTGGGGACATAACCTGATAAAAGATGGGGAAGCGGAGCCCAGTGCACGCTGCAAGCCAGGCCCTTCTGTGGCCACTCAGGAGAGAGTCAGATGCCGCCCAGCTGATTAGCAGAGTGCCCACAGCTCAGGGTGTTGGTGGTGCACATTTGCACATGTCTTGGTGTACATACAATTATTCCACACATGGATGGAAACGATTAGAAAGAACAAAGGTGGGGCCTGACACTGAGTAAGTTCCCATTGACTTCAGGTAGTAGGTGCTTGAGCTCTTCACCTTGCAGGCTTAGGCCCTCCCTGAGTTGATCACATACAATTTCCGGGCCCACTCGCCCTTAGATTGCAGGACCCCTTTAAACAAAACCCGGTGAAGGAGCACAGCATGAATACCAGGTTCTCCACGCGATTTAACTGCGGTGAGCTTGGTAGCCACATCCTGGGCACGGGAACTCCTGTCTAGAACAACCATTTTCACCCTCATTATCCAGTGAGAGCTGCAGAAAATGGCGTCGCTTCCTTCCATTCCAGTCTGCGCTCTTCGATTCAAGGCCTCTGATAAGCCCCCCTGATTTATTAGGCCAAACATCTGGAAAAAATGAAGCTGTGTGGCAATGTAAATCCCTACAAAGGGGAGGAGAGAGGGTTCAGCTGAACAGGGATCCTGCCAGAAACCTGAGCTCTGGCGAGGGGGCTGAGATTATGCTCCGGTTCAAAACCTCAAGCTTAGAGCCGGCCTGTGTCTATTTCACACACTGGCTCAGGGGCCACCACACCAAACCAACCCACCTTAGCACAGAGAAATGGACGGGAGCGCAGAGCCCGCAATGGGCGGACTGAGCCACAGCCAACTAGCCAATTTTCATATTCTCTTGCAGCTGGAATGTCTGTAGCAATTCTGCCCTTGACATTCACATGGTAGTTGCTGTTATAAATCACCGCCCGCTGTGGCGGCAGTCTGAAACGGAAATATATGCCTCTCTCCCTCCAAGCAATAGGGACTGCCGGCCGCAGAGGGGACTGGAATGCAAGCGCAGATGACCTCCTCTATGTGGCTGTTATGTGGAGCGGGGTGACTTAGAGGTGCCTATGAAAATAAAGAAATGTGCGCTGTGGAAAGAGAAGAAGGCTGCTAATTGGAGCCAGTATTGATCAGGAACCCGTCCAGGTGGCAAACAAGCAGTCATGGTTTTTACGAAGTGGAATTTTGGTTTCACTTGGGATGTGTTAGGCGGGTTTAGCAGAGTGTGATGCCAACTGTGTTAGCAGGAAAGTCTCGCTTTACAACACAGTCATTGCATAATCGCTAGTTGTTATATATTTTATATATATAAAAAAAATCAAGGCTCTGACAGAAGCAGAGCTCACACAGGTACCTGACACAGAATTATTTATTCTTTCTCCACATCTTCATAGAACTAATATTCTAAATTTCTGAGCAAATGGTATTTCCCCAGAGAACTATTTTTGGCAGTATTTTCCTGTCTAAATCCCCTTTCCAACAATTTGAATAATTCTTCAAAATATTACACCCAGGCTTTTTTGGGGGGTGGCTGGGAAGAGTAGGAGGTTATATTTTAATCAGATCAATTATTGCAGAGAAACTGGGCACCTCTCTCAGGTCAATGGATACTCTATGGGGAATCCATCTAATACCCCTTCTCTTAGTGTGAAGCAGGACCTGCAAGATGTTGTATCAAAGCAGGGGAGAACGGAAAAGCTGGGACAGAGCACAGGGAATGGACAGGGAATCAGAGGAATGGGTTTCATAATTCAAGCAAGGAAACTGGAGATAAACAGGCGAGATGGAAACAACATTTGGTTCATTTCAGTGCTGCCAAACTGCATCAGGCTAAGACTGTGACTGAGGTGGGAGTGGAGGGCATGTTATGAGGGGAACTGCATGGCTCTGAGGATTAGCACGGTGGGGCTGAGGTAGGCAGCTAGTTCTACTCCAGCCAGGTGGCAATTGTAGCTGAAGGTTGTTTCCATCACAGGCAGCCTGAAGGCTTCCATGAAAGGAGTCTGGTGGTTTCACTCCAGTTCCGAAGGGCAGATGTTCAACTCCCCAAAACCACTTTGCATTTGGGACTCTTTAGCCCCTTTGTTGGCAGGCACAAGACCCCGAGGCATGGATGGGAGGCTGAGAGACTCCTACGCCAGGTTTCAGGCCTTCTTGCAGAGCTATGTGCCTGGGACACTTGCCCGGCTGTCTGTGTACATTTTATTAGAACAACACCAAAGGCCCAGCTGAGACTGGGCTGCAGTGTGGACTCTCTCAGAATAAGAGAGAGGGTCTCTCTCATGAAGAGCTCACAGTCTACACAGATCAAACAAATAAGGGGTAACAGATTTCCCAAAGGTGAGAGCTGAGCTTGGAACAGAATCCATATCTGAGTGCCAGACGGGTGTTCTAGCCACTAGACCACACTAGCTCCCCACCCCCGGTGGATTAGAAGAGAATTTCGGTCTCTCGGGTTTTTTACTTTATCTCAGATTGGGACCACTCATCAGCAAACAGCAGCTGGACCCAGCAGGCAGAGAGGAGAGTTGGCCTCCTTGAATCTGCACCACCCGACTCCATTACCACGGGCAGCATCAATGACCAGCCTCTTCTGCACCTGAAGGCCAGGGATCAAGCAACCGAGGGATCTGCACCCCTCCACAGCGAGCTGTCTGTTGCAGTAGGCCAGCCTGGCAGTAAATACTGCCAACTCCACTCTGGGGTAGCAAGGAAACGGCTTTGATGAGTAAGGACCTGGGTTTAAGACAAGCGAAGGTTCACAGGTGAAGGGATGTGTCACCACCACCATACACGGATGCGATGATCAGGCCTGAAACAGCTAATGGAAACGTACCAATCAGCAGTCAGCCCTGTGCAGCTCCCAGCTCAAGGGACAGTGTGTACAGGCTCGGAGAACATGGCTCTTGCACAGTCAAACTCCAGCAGCATTTCAATTTCCGATGGGGGCGTTTGTGGGTGAAAGGAGGTTCTTTGTCCTCCCCACGGAACTTCATTTCTCTGACACTGAGTCTGGGTGGTCCTGCTGTGAGGGCAGGAGACTGGACTAGTCACCTTTCGAGGTCCCTTCTGTCCCACATTTCTGGAATTCAGGGCTCAGAGCTGATCAGTGATTCAGAAGGCAACTTACAGTTAGGCCTCAGTTCTTTTAACTTAGTTTTATTTCATTCATTCATTCATTCATAAATCCAAAGAAGTGTGAAATACTCACTATTGTCTTTATGGCTCTGTACACAGTGGGGACATGGACTGAATTTCAGGCTCTATCACACGCTCTTGCAACTCAGTGGAGTCACGTCTCAGGATACTTTTTGGTAGTTCACAAGCATTCTGGAGACTTACCGTGTTTTGGGGGGGACCTGGGTCTTCCATGGCCTCGGCTATAGAAAATCTCCCTCTCCAGAGAAATCTTCCCGACCGAGTTGTGGTTAAAATCAGCGTTTCCATGTACGATGGGAGATCCCCATTCCATGGGGATGAGTGTACCCCATCCTTCACGCCTCCTTCTGCCTCAAGCAGTAAGGTCCAAGGGTTTAAATCCACCAATCGGCTCTTTGCTGTAGGGCTGTGCAGTCTGGTAGCAGGTCTACAGTGAACCCTCAACTCCCCTGACTGTAAGGACTAGAGGCCAGAGTCAATACCCATCACTTGTCTGTCAGGGCAGTGCAGCCTAGCAGCCAGAGTCAAGAGGTTCATCAATGCCTACAGGGTGGTTAGGGTAAGTGGTCAGAGTCAATGGGGTTGGGCATTGGCCAGGATATGGAGGCTCAGACTCTGTGTTCCACTGGGTCTCAGCCCAGGGTCCTGCTAGTGGCAAGACGGCCTGTCACTGTCTCGGTGGGGATCTGTCAACTGCTGTAGGGACAATGGCTAGTCCCTCCCTGGGCTATGTCCTACCACGATGCCTGCTCTCCTGGTCTGGCATCTTCTCTGGGGTCTCTGGTCTCCTCAGGTTGTGCTGATCCAGCAGGCTCCAACTTCCACCAGCATCTGCCTGAGTGTCATTGTCTGCGTCTCCTTTAGTCTGGGCTTCTGCAGCTCCTGAGCGGGAACCTGCCACATGCATCCTTTCCTGCCAATGGCTAGCCCCAATGAAGCTGGCGCTTCCCTTTTATACTGGCGCTACCCCTCGAACATGCCCAGTACGGACCGGGGGAGTGGCTTTGAAAGCCTACAGTTAGATGTTAACCCTTCCCCACCCAGTGCAAGGTGAGTGCACCTGTCACACCACGTAATGGCATCTTACAATAGAAAAACTTTCAGCAAACAGCTTGGCCACCTTTCCATAGCAATAGCTGCTCAGCAATATGGATGTTGTTCATGCCTCATGTTTGGATAGCCCCAGAAACCAGGTCCCATTTGCATATTTTATGCACTTAACACATTCTGGGGCACTGTGTAAATAAAAAAGAGCGTTCTGTACCAAGAGAGGTTTCTCAAAGGCTGTATCTGCACTGGAATTTTCCTTCCTATTTCCCCTCACGGTGGTTATTGGGTCAACTCCACCAGTGATAGCAATGATGGCAGGGTTAGCACGGATGGGCTGCCGGTATTTTTAACCACAGTCTAATCCTGCTTAGGAAGGCCTAGAAGGTGCTTTAAAATGCTAGTAAGCACCAACAGCCTGTTTGCATTAGTGATCATGACAGTCAGACTGCTAGTGGAGCTGCAGCAGGGGGAAATAGAAAGAAAAACACCAGGGGAGAGAAGGTTCGTAGAAAAACGCCATCCACTTTCTACGTTACCTTTGGTTTCTACACGTTTTAACATGAACAGTATCTGCTGGAAATAGCTGCCTGTGCCAAACACATACTGGTTGATTTTTGCCCTCCAATCATTTACCTTTAAACAGCCACTGTCATTTCTCAGAAAACAAAGGAAGTTGCGTGGTGCTTGAGCCAAAGGTAAAAGCTATGCTTCTTAGGAGTTCATCTGCGCCTGCTGTTTATCAGACCTCTCTGTCTGAAACACTGCTCGGAGTTACTTTGGTAACTCTAAGAAAGCAAAGGATGGATTTTAGTGTTACACTTCTTTCCAAGCACAGTGTTTTCCTGAAGCTTTATGGGAATCAAACTGAATTGGAAACTACACAACGATTCCGTTTCTCCGCAGCCTGCAGCACTTTCCCCTGATCCCTGCATTTTACAGGCTTTGCGCGGCCAAATTTGATAGATGAGACTCTCTTCTCTGCCCAAATTGGTGTGTAGAGATTGATTTAGTTCAGGATCCTCTGCATCAGTCAACTCGGATTCCTTTTATCATGTTCTTCCCTACCAGGTGTGGTTACAGAGTTTGCTTACACATCCCAGATGTGTTTGTCCTAACATCCTTTAACGCTTTGCCCAGAGTGGCTGAGCTTAGGTTAATTAAGGTATTTTACACAGCTCCACCTGGTGACAGTTCAACAATCCACTACATCTCTGGGATCAAACTCGGGATGTTAAGTATCGGTGAATTGAACGGTCAATTAACCTCATGAATTCTTATTGGTTAGTTGACTATTCTATAGCCCCTGAGCAGCCCCTGTCTGGGGGGGGGGGAGGGGAGGAGTTTGAGCTCCCGGATCCAGCATGAGCCAGAACCGAGCTGGGCTGCCTGCCCACCTCCCTCCTAATACACTTTAAATGCAGAGCCGCAGCGGCGGTAGGTCCAGGACCCAGTGCAAGCCGGGACTGAGCTGGGCTGCTGGCCAGCCTGCTAAAAAATATACTGGCAAGGAGTGGGGGGAAAATGCAAGTAGTCTATGGCATTAACCTATAAGCTTTCACTTATCGCTTAATCAATTACACTATTACATCCCTAAATCAAACTGTAGATGTCGATGGCTTATGTTGAACTCTACAGCGTTGGTCTTAATCACCTATAATCTGGGCGCTGAATTCTTCTTTATGACAGCTGGCGTTGCCCATCTCTTTTCCCCATCTAATATGACAAAAACACCTGCACCAGGTTCTAGTCTTGGTAGTGCTTTAATGGAGTGACATCTCTTGTGAAAGTGTTCTGAGCTCCTTGGGCCCTATTGTCCGATTTGGCCCCTGCCCTCAGGCAGGACCACTTTGGGGAAAGCTGCTGCTCAGCCCGAGGAAAAGAACTGGAGTCATCCTCCTATCATGAGTTGTGCTGAACTGTCTGGTGCTGGTCTGTAATTCAGAAGAGCAAAGAATGGAGCTTTCTGCTACAGGATTTTCTTCAATATCTGTAGCCCTCCCTCCATCTCTCCATTTGCTTGGTGGTAACATGGGCTGCCAGTAACATGGCTGGCATCATATTTCATCTGGAACGGCAAATTCTGCAACCGGCCTTTCACGAAAAACACTAAATGTGAACAAAATTGCACTGCAGTTTCTCTGTAACATTCCAACATTTGATCTCTTTCAAGTGCATTATTTCCACATCCCTGGGGAAAAACAGGGGTGATGGTGATCTTTGAAAGTGCATAGTCCTGCAACTAGTCTCTTCGGAAGTCCAGCTGATCATTTGTTGTTCTTTCAGGGCGTTGCCGTCGTGTTGGTGTGCTAGTGCTGCAACGTTCACACGAAGGTAAAATAAATCAGAGCTTCTTGCTGAGGCCTAGCCACTGACGGGTTGGCCCGTTCGTGGCATTTAATTAGGCCTTGATGGCCATGGATGAGGTTCAGGATTCCATTCTGTTTGGAATTATGATGCAACAGCCTTTAACCGAGTTCATCGGCCTTGTTTCATTGTCCACACACCGCAAAGCAGAACTGCCAGGCCCATGGGCTGGGTTGCGGGTGGGCAGCTCCATGCTCCCAGATAGGCGATGGGGAACCTCGGGCGAAAAGGGTGGGGCTAGACTCCCCTGGCTGCCCTTCAGTGCCACCTGGAGCAGCTGCCTGGCACTCAGTGACAATTTAAAGGATCTCAGCTGCGACCGCTAGGTAGTGGCAGCAGTAGCTGAGAGCCTTGGGCCCTTTTGAATCGCTGGTTGGGGGGCAGCTGTCTCCTCCCCCACACCGTCGGCAGGCCTTCTTTTGTCACTTCCACAGTCTCCTTTAGGGCCGAATGTAACTGAAGACTCCCTGAAGTTGAGTGTCTGCTGAGGTTGCTCTCTGTAGCTGGAGTGGTCCCTTTTGAGACCCTGGTCTGTCTGTGTCTACACATGCTTCAGGGGTAGGTGAGCGACTCTGGGCTCGGTGCCAAAGGTCCCGAGACAGATTTTTCCAGGCGCACGTTTAGCAATTGGGATATGTTGCATTAACTTCACCAACAGACTTAAATGATGGTCAAAAGTGGTTTCTGCTCTGTTCTCAGTGTAAACACATCCACACCACACAGATATCTGGCTGTGCCATTTCGGGACCACTCCTGGTTAGATGGATGGGGGTTAAACAAAAAGGGAAAAGCCAGAGGAAACACCAGCCACAGGCTCACACTATGGTCATGTAACTAAACACAACAGATTTGTTTCCTTTCAGTCACACTCCAGGTTAATTTGCAGGCCAGGTGAACAAAGTGTTTCCACATTCTGTGTGAATGGTCCATGTACCAGGGAGGGGAGGAGTGCAGGGAAGTGAGAATATGCAGCTGGGGGGCCGAGGTGGGGGGAGTGAATCAAACTTTGCTGTTACTTTTGAAAGAGAAGATTGTGGACGTCAGGAAACATTTTGGATCCGGAGTGTTGACAGCGTTGCAGGAAGCTGCCGACAAGCCGTGTTCAGACCTGGATGGAGAAGAGTAAACAAGGGAGAGATTATATATAATTACAGGCAATCATGTTGCTGGGGATAAACAGGACTCACAAGCACAGAGGCCCTGAAGTCTGGCACATCCCCAAGCCCAGAACAGAAGCCAGCCAGCAAGAGGCATCGCGACTGGAAAGCCCTTCCCTTTGGGCTGCTTTCAGTTAGCTCAGGGGCTGTTTTTCCTCCTCGTTTTGGCCTGGGGTGTTCCCCCATGAAGAAAGAGTCTGTCAGAGGCAACATGGGAGCCAAACTGAAGTCAGCAGAATCCTTGTCTGTGACATTAACGAATCACTCTGTGAGAAGTGCCGGCAGCCTCTGGAGAAGTTACAGCCTGCTTAGATCAGCACAAACACGCAGGGATTTCTGAACTCAGATCTCTTTACAAGTGTCTCACTCGCATCCCCTGGGGGCGGATGGAAGAAGGGAGCTGCAACCAGGAAGCAAAGGGCATCTGCATGTAACAGGTGGCCTGTTGGCCCCATTCACTACATCAGGGTTAACCTCAAAGGGCCTCCAGTGTGTTTGTGATGGGACTCACCCGCCTGCCCCTGTATCTGGCTCTAGCAGTTGGTACAACTCCCCCTGCCTAACTGTGAGCCAAAGGCAAAGGAATGAGTAGGAAGCCTGTAAGATTAGACCCCCCCCCCCCCCAGTGGGCCTGCCTGGCTCTGCAACAGAGGGAACAGGCAGGAGTATTTGCATGACAGGAGCTGGCCCACTCCATGGGGCTGTCTTTTTGTGACAGCAGCAGAAAGAATGAGCAGGAGGCTTTGCTTCCTCTCCTCCCCCGCTTGCCCTGCACTACAGCAGCAGTGGGAAGGAGCAGCAGGCTCCGCTGGACACTCCCATCATACAGGCAACTGTCCAGTTTTTTGGAGAGGGAGAAGAGGACTCCCGGAGAAACGAAGATACCTGAGCTCCTGCTTCACTCATCTGCTCCTCCAAGGAGTTTCCCAGCCAAAGCAGGGAGGCCGCGTTCTCTGATCCTGATATTTCATCAGGTGACAAGAAGAGGAATTTCTAGAAGCCACAAAACCTGCTTTTCGGCACTTCTTTAGCAACCTGAAGTGAAGCCGCATACAAACCTTCCCTCCCCTCAGGAGCACCTGGCCTTTCAGACAGTGATGGGAAAGTGTAACCCTGTAAACAGTAACCCAGGCTCATCTGTGAACATGCAAAATTACACACAGGCTCCCAGGACGCAAGGGGAGCTGGCTTAAAAGCCGCTCCCGACACATACCAGCTGCCGGGAACCGACTGCCGCATGGAACCGCTGACATTTTCATTCCACATTTTAACATCTCTACTTTCAAAACCTTTCCCTGGAGGATAAATAATTGACTGTATTAAAGGGGCAATGACACATGACTACCTGAACAGCGTCACCTTGTGGTGGGAGGCAGCACCTGGTTTTAATTTACCCAGGTAGTGATGCTTTCTTGATGAATTCTCACTGCCTATTTCTCTTGCTGAAATACCGTCTTGTGAGTCGTCTCAGGTTTCTGAGTCTACCAAAGTAAAGCATGTGCTTCCCCTCTGACTGTTCGGCAGCTGGGCTGGCATCACTATGCGGATGGTAAAATAAGAAAGGAAACCAAAAGGCCGTGTCAATTTCAGCACTGAAGAAAATAAATCAATAGGTGAGACAAAGGGGAATTGATGTTTACTAAGGAGAAAGGGAGAAAAATAGGCCAGAAAAACATTTTGGGGCCTATTCTCATCTGCTGTAAATTCATGAGATTTAATAGGATCTGGCCCCATGTTTTCAGAGCTCCCTGGGGCTACTGCAGGTAACTGGAAATAGAAACAAAAAAGCCCAAAGCAAACGAACAGTCAAGGTGTATATTGACAGCAGGGAGGCTGACAGAATCGCCAGGCCCCTGGGCAAAGCGGGTGGGTGACCTTGGCTCCTCGATCCCCGAAGGGGTGGGGCCTCAGGCAGAAGGGGTGGGGCTGGGGCAGCCCAGAGTGAGTCACACCCTCCTGCCCTCAGCGCCAGCCAGAGCGTGCCGCCTGGGGCTCTGGCGCAGACAGCGTGGCATGCCAGTGGTAATTCAAAGACCCCGTGGCTGTGACCGTGGCCGCCGTCACTGCCACAGCACCAGTGGAGGTGACAAGGCGGTTCCAGGCCCCTTTGAATCGCTGGGCCCGGAGGCAAGTGTCCCGTTTGTCCCCGCCCCAGGGCCTGATTGGCAGTGTCATTTCCACCAAGCCCATCCGTGCCGAGGGATGGGAATGGTGCCCGATGCTGGCAGTCTGGCGAGGGGGCTGCAGGAGAGCAGACTGATTCCACCTGCTTTCCTTTCTCTTGCAGTGGGATGTGGCCCAGAGGGAAGCAGGATGTAAAGCCCTGAGTCTGAGGGGAAGTCTGAAGTGAAATGAGGTTAGCAGCCTCCTGCCTGGTGGACCCCAATCAAATCCCTCCTACAGGCAGAGTCCCAAAGCCTGGCTCATCAGTGTTATCTAAACACGGTGTTCTAAAGGGCTAACTAGCCGGGAGAAAGAGATGCTCCGGGTGGAAGATCTGAGGAGCAGGTGGAAAATCCTGCTCCATGTGCTGCTGTAAGACTGGCAAGACAAAAGGAATCCAAAGAGCGAACCAGTTGAGGAATAACATGCAGAGGATGCGTCTCCAGCAGGTGCCTTGCAAGAGGCCACTGGTGGGACAAAGTCCTTTTTCCTGTCCTAAGTCAGTGGAGTTTCCATCATTTTCATCAGCTGAATGATTTGTTTTGCTGCTTTGACAACCTCATTTGCACGTGCCTGCAGAGAGGTTTTTCACGGTGGAGATTTGGGGAGGAGCCAGTGAGGCATGTTAGCAGGGGGGTCAGCTCAGGAGAGGTCCAGGGCTAGAATATCTGCGACTGAGGCAAGTCAGCGCTGAGGTGCATCCGCAGAGCTGAGGGAACTCGGGGCTAATGTAGCAAGTGCTGAAGGGGAGCCCTGTGTAAACCAGTTAGTGACTTTCTGCCAGGTTCCCATTCATAAAGGGTATTCTTGGGTGGCGTGGCAGGGGCCTGAACGCAGGCCGGAGCGTCTTTGTCCTCCGACTATTCCCAGCTGCCTACACAACCTCTCAGCACCAGAGGCAGGAGCAGGAGCGGTTCCCAGCTGGTCCTAGAAATTAGGGGAAATGGTGATGCACTTTTGCTCCCACCTGCTTCCTGCACTGGGCTGATGGCAGCTCAGAATGTGCGCTCAATAGTCGAGCACCACGTCCTCAGAATCTCAGTAGGATAAACCGACAGCATTAAGGCAGGCCTCGGGCGGGAGCCAGCAGGGAAAGGGAACTTTCCCCTCCTCCAGCCCAGAGCTAAGGCTATTGGTAGGACAGCGTAGCTGGGTAGGATCTCAGACCTGCACACAGGACATGAACTGCGGTACTAACTGCAACCCTAATATTAAAGGGGCACTGTGAAGATTCATAGCTGGGCTAGTGCCTAGAAGCCATAGAGAAAGCTGCTTCGAAATGTCAGATAGAAAACATGAGACACAAGGGGAGTGAGTCAGTACCTTTTACTAGATCGACTTCTGTTGGGAGAAGAGACAGGCTTTCACAAAGCTCTTCTTTGGGGCTGGGACCAACACAGCTACAATACCTCAGAAGACAGAAACCATAGATTCCTGCTGGCCTGTAATGCTGCTGTCAGTTTTTACCCAGCTTTTCAACTCCTGATAAAAAAAAAAAAAATCAGTGCCACTGAGCCAGGATGAGGCAAGTAACCCTCCAGCACCAAGCCAAAAGGCATAGTCAACTGTCTGCAAGCAAACGACAGTGAACACAGGAAGAAAAGACCCCATTCCGTTGAGGAAGTATTTCTGTTTCGAGGTGAGCTGTTTCAAATTAAAACCTGAGAAGCCAGGCTCGTGCATATGTATGTGTGTACAGAAAGGACTGGTTGGAATTTATTTCCCATGTGGAAAATTTCATGAACATGAAAAAAGATTGGTGTAATCTTTGTGGAAATTGAATTTTGTTAAAAAAAAAGCCAAAAAGTTCAGCCATAAGATTTTTAGTTTGCAGAAGGGCTGAGGCCAGATGAAAAGTGACAATTTTCTGCAGAAGCAGGTTCTTTTCATTTAAAAAAAACCATTTAGTTGGGAAACCAAATTCAACAGAAAATTTTCAATCAGCCCATATTCATTTTTTCAAACTATTATTTCAGCTGGGAGAGCTGCACTCACCACGTAAGAGTACAGGGAAAAAAAGCAGGACCTACAGTAAACCCACAAAAAACAGCGAAGAGAAGCACACTGACCCCCGTATTTCACATTGGCGGATAAACAAGGGAAATAACAAACCACGACACTTCCAGAGCAGTGAAGACAAGTGAAATTAATGGGCAGCAGGTTTAGAACTAATAAAAGAAAGTTCTTCCTCACACAGCGCACAGTCAACCTGTGGAACTCCTTGCCTGAGGAGGCTGTGAAGGCTAGGACTATAACAGAGTTTAAAAAAGAGCTAGATTAATTCATGGAGGTTAGGTCCATAAAAGGCTATTAGCCAGGGGGTAGGAATGGTGTCCTTGGCCTCTGTTTGTGAGAGGCTGGAGAGGGATGGCAGGAGACAAATCGCTTGATCATTGTCTTTTGTCTACCCCCTCTGGGGCACCTGGTGCTGGCCACTGTCAGCAGACAGGTCACTGGGCTGGATGGACCTTTGGTCTGACCTAGTGTGGCCGTTCTTATGACAGTTGCTGCATCTTCTGAAGAAGGATCACAGGTGGATTTATCGCCAATCAGATCCAACACCTAAGCTGATTCAAAGAAACACGCAGGTATTTTCACAATCTAGCTGACACGGGTGGGGTTAGACCGTTTAAAATCTACATTTAATTAAACAAAACCAAGTCTGAAAATATTCTGAACACTGACTGTCCTGCAGCGTCTGGCTTCTCGCTTTTGTTTTAGTTCCCCAGAGCAGGAGAAAGGCAACAGAAAGAGGATTTGGACGCACACGTCAGAAGAAACGCAGAGAGTTGGGAATGAGACCGTTTAACCAACCGTCCCTGGGAGCAGTCCATGTGGCCCCTCTAACTCCCACTCAGCGAGCTAATCACTGGGCGCTGGCGGGGTGAGAGTGGGCTCCAGCACCGGGTGGAAGCTGCCCTGAGCAGGGTTACAGCCGGCTGGGCTCCAGGCCCAGATCCCGATAAAGCAGCCTGAAGGTGACAGATTCCATTGTTGAAGGTGATAAAATTGCACGTGGAGTGTTGCAAAACAAGGGTCGGAATTCAGAGCGTAAGGAATCGCGTGAGACAGGACCAGGGATGCTTCGCCCCCCTCTCCTGCACATGAGACCAGCACAGAAAACAGCCGCATATGCAAGGTTTCCGACAGCCTGCTGCTAGGGCTCCTTTCATCAGCCCAGGACTGGGTGGCCTGGAACACAGCAGGCCAAAGCGCCGCTTCCAGGTCAAACACTGGGCCTGCTCCTCTGCTGCTTAGTATCTCACAGGCCGGCACTTGCAGCCAGCAGCGAGGGGCCGCAGGTTGGCAGAGATTTTGATGGGCCTCAGAATGCCCAGGGCCTGCGCCCTCTCCTAAGGCTCTGGGAGGGCATGGGGGTGACGTCACTGGGGGTGCAGTGCTTATCCAGGGCATCCCCTTCTGGCAGCAGTTCCTAGGCACCAAGGGGACGTGGCACCGCCCCCACTGGCCACAGGCACGCTCAGTGTGGGGGCAGAGGGACATGCTGGCAGCCGTGCAGTGCGAGCAGGCAGGAAACCCCTAGAGCCCTTCAGCGCTGCGCAGGGACAAGGCCTTTAAACCGCCAGAGGCGGCAGGTGGAGCCGGAAGACAGCCCAAGCCCTGATCTTCGCTGGGCCGATCCCCTGGGGCTGCTCCAGCTCGAGCCACAGGGCAGGTCTCCAGCCCAGGCGCCTCAGCACGAGGAGGAAAGAGCGGGACGCTCTGCTCCGCTTTGTCTGTCCACACTGCAGAGCCAACAGCGGCTGTGACAAGGGCGGCTTTGGCCGAGCTCCCCTGGGGATCACGGCTGTTTAGCCAGTAAGATGCTGAAGCCCCGCTGGGGGCCCTGGGGACTTGCTAGTCTGCAATTCACCAGCGTGGCCCCTCATTCGGGCAGTGCTGACCTGTCTCCGGGCCTAGAGCAGCCAAAGGGATTTGCCCTGGAAGCTGCGGCCTTTGAATCACTTCGCAGGTGAAACTCCCCGCGCCCTCGGCCTGGTTCATGCAGGCGCCTGGAAAGGGCCAAGCAAGGATGGTTATGTGGGGCTGCTGGGAGAGCCCAAGGGCTGTGCCTGCTGCTGGCCAACAGGGTGTTTGCAAGGCAGGAAAGCAGCAGCTCGCAGAAAGGAGAAGGCAATGAGGGTGGTGGGGGGCACTAGGACAGGGGGAGAATCACTCAGAGCCTGAGGCTAACCAGCAATTAGATCAGCCCCGAACCCCCATCACTCCAGGGGGGGAATTCAAGCCCTGCTCAAGCCTCTCCCCTCCCCCTGCCCACGGCCCAGGCACTGCGTCCCTGCGACACACTTGGCAAGACATACAGCACCAGCGAGTCTCCCCACATGCTCCATCACAGTTTGGCAAAGTCCTAGTTCATCCTTCCTCTGGCGGCCGCATTTACATATTGATTTATGCGCTCGGCGCTCTCGGGCAGGCAGTTCCCTGGAGATTAGACCGTTTTATTTACAAAGGCGTTGGGGTCACAGATACAAACAATTAAGGCGGCCGAGGAACGTCTTTGCATGCACGCTCATGCCGCTGTGCTGAGCAGACGATATCAGTCCTGTCAGTGCTGGGGGAGGGGGAGGCTGCTCCAGCCCCCGATAGCCAGTTTGGTCCAGAGCTGCTGCGAGTGGGAAGAAAGAACAGAGGGGGAAGGGGAGGGGGAGAAAGAGCAACCAGCTCAGGGGATGATGGGGGACCGTGAGGACAAACCTCTGTGGGGTAAGGCAGCAGGAAGAGCAGGACAGAGAACCAGCCCTCCCCTTCACCTGCCAAAGCCACCCCTAACGAAATGCAGCACATCAGCCCCGAGCAGGGAGGTGGGCTCAGGAGAAGAGGGGGAAGGGGACAACCTCCTGGGAGGGGAGCCTGGAAGAGACTCAGCTACATGGCAGAGACCTCCGCTTCCAAGACAGGCACCAGAGCCCTCTTTAGAGGTGACTCTTCCACTGCCCAGAACTCCCGTGGAGGGAGAGGTAACGGAGACACCGATGGCATTTGTGCCTGGATCTCAACCAGCTGCACAGCAGGAGCTGCAGGACACACTGCCCATGGAAAAGTCCTGTGGGCTCTGCTGTGTGCCCTGAACTCAGGCCTCTCACACGCGCAGGGTCCTTGCATGGGGGGAAGGGTTTGACTGATGTGTTTGCAGGGGATGTAAGGCTCACGCCAGAGCCTGGCACAGCGCGGACCACTCGGTCACTGAGCCCTTCTCTACACTAGGACGTTTTTGGAAATAACTAAATTAGACGTAACTCCAGACTTAAAGCATTGAAATAGTGTGTCCCCACTCCGGGGGAGCCTCGAAATTCATCTGAGGCAGGCTCCGTTAACGTGGACGCGCTACCTTGACTTAGAAGCCCAGTGGAGTCACTACCTTGAATGACTCTGGGGTGCAGTTATTTCGAAATAGCAGCAGTGGAGCCTCCACACGACCGTTATTTCAAAATGAGCGTTATTCCCCGAGGAAAACAGGCATTTCAGAATAGACGGCCTGTTATTTCAAAATAACGGGCTTGGTAGTGTGGACGCTTCACTTATTAATTCAACCTGAGGGGGGTTATTTTGAAATAACGCCCCAGTGTAGACCGGGACTGGGTTCCTATCCCAGTGCATGGTGCTCCAATCTATTCCAGTCCTATACCACTTACTTCGGTTTGGCCTCACCTTTCCCTAGACCTTCTCACACTGGGCCATCCACATTCACCAGGCTCGCTTATCAGCCTCCGTGTGACCCAAGTCCTCCCATTTCAAATGAATTTTTTCTGTGTCACTGATATTCATAAGCTTCCAAGTCATCCTAGGTCTACCCCTCTTTCTTGTTGGGTCTTCTGGCTTTCAACTGAGAGCCCTAATCAATAATCGGTTACAATTACAACCACTGCACCTTAATCCTGACCCAGTACCTCCATTCAGCCAATGGGGGAGGAGGGATAGCTCAGTGGTTTGAGCACTGGCCTGCTAAACCCAGGGTTGTGAGCTCAATCCTTGAGGAGGTCATTTAGGGATCTAGGGCAAATCTGTCAGGGATGGTACTTGGTCTTGCCGTGAGGGCAGGGGACTGGACTCCATGACCTCTCAAGGTCCCTGCCAGCTCTAGGAGATAGGTAGGTTAGCTAGGTAATACCAGCCCAACTGGATAAAAGGCCCACTCATCTGTCTCACAGGAGAAACTGCACCTCCACCTGCCCAAGCTCATCAGCACCAGGAAGAGAATTCATTACCAGTGAGCTACCAATCCCTAGCTCCCTTACAGAGCACTTCCTAGCAGGGCTGCTCCAAACACTTCACAGCTCTAGCATTTGCCCTCACTGCCTTCCTGAGACACAGGGTTGCAACAAGGTCCCCACTCAGGGTACAGCTACACTGTGTTTTATTTTTCAGAAGAGGTATGCAAATAGCACTCACATTTGCATACCTTCTTCTGGTTTTTTCCTCAGAAGAGGCTTTTCCACCATTTGGTCCCATCTACACAGGGCCAAATGTCAGGAAAAAAACCCTCTTTCAAAAGCCCCTGTAAACCTCATTTTACCAGGAAAACGGGGCCAAATGGCAGAAAAGCCTTTTCCGGGGAAAAAAACGGAAGAAGGTATGCAAATACGAGCACTATTTGCATACCTCTTCCGAAAAATAAAACACAGTGTAGCTGGACCCTCAGAGACCTGAGGGCAGAAAGCTCCGTAACTTGCTCAGGTTCATACAGGAAGTCGGTGGCAGCACAGGGAATGGAACCCAAGCTAGTGACCTCCGTGCTGGATCATCCCATGCTATTTCCTGCACCCTCGAGGTGTTTACTAATTGGGACTGGCCAAGCAAGATGGATGCTTGGCTCCTGAGACAGCGTCACATAACCTCTCAAAGAAGCCAAACAAAGAGCAGTGCATTTCCTAAGCTTGGCTGCATGTTGTGTGTGTACCACTGAAGTAGGGCATTGGGTACAGGTAAGAACATTAAAAACAACGAGGGGTCCTGTAGCACCCGAGGGACTAACCACAATACACAGAATCACGAGCTTCGTGGGCAAACCCCACTTCATCCGATGAACTGGGCAGGAAATAACAGAAGCCAAGAACAATGTTATTCACAAGGCTTCATGCAATACTGCTTGCACCAGAACCATCCGTGCATGGTATACAATGAGATCAGAATCAGTCCCATCAGAAGTAATTACCTGAAATCAACAAGCTTATTCAGCGATTACATTAGTGTAGTTGCTCCAAATTGACTTGAGGTGCAGACTAGACTGTGGCCCAATGTCTCCTGCTCTGGATAGATGTGAAATCCCATCCCACATATATCCGGGACCCCTCGTTGTTTTTAATGTTCTTACCTGTACCCAATGCCCTGCTTCAGTGGTACACACACAACATGCAGCCAAGCTTAGGAAATGCTCTGCTCTTTGTTTGGCTTCTTTAAGCATTTATGTGAAGCTCTCTCAGGAGCATCTTCGTCCTTTCAAAAAACCATGAAGACTTCATTCATGTTTTACTTGACAATCACGTTCCAAACACTTTCCTATTTACCCGTACAAAAATCCTACACCCACTACTTGTGGGCCTATGGGGTGTATAATACTATCACATCAAATACCTCTAATTAAGCAGGGAACGGAGATTCCAAGGAGATCTAAGCAGCCATCTGACTATGTTAAAAAGTTAGCACATTGCACTATATTGATCCTCAACTACAGCTCTATTGCTAAGGTAATCAATCACTAATGCAGGCTGGAACGTTAATGGCAACAATGTATCAATTTTGCCCACATCCAGTCATTTCTAGTCTATAGGAACACAGCAACCCACTTTATTTCCCACAGCTGCTGTAAATCCTGTGCCAGTAACAGACACAGCACTTTGCAGACATTGCAAAGAGACACAGTCCCTGGCCTGAAGCATTTACAATCTGGCACATGTTCAGAGCAGAGATGAACACATTTCGCTGACAGTCTGAAAAGGAGTTTCCTGGATCAGTTTAATTCAGGAGCCTGCATGAAGATGGGTTGGGCACAAGTTTTAGGAGTCCCACGTCAACGGCCGTGCTTACCACACACTGATCAACATGCACTGGCATATGCACTGCAACATGTACTGACCAGTCGTGACTTGCCCATCCTCCCACGAATCGCTGTGCCCATGCTGCAGAGAGTCACAAAGCAAAGCTTCCTACCATCCCTATGCCACCAGGCACTCGACTCCTAGCAGATGGCCATGAATCCTATAACCACCATACACCCACCAAAACAAAATAATCACCCCTCCCAAAACCAATGGGCACGTAACGACGTAATGGCCAGCAAGCACTCCGACCAAAGAGCCTGGCCAAGATGTGCTTACCACGACAGAGCTCTCCTACAGGCCCAGCTCCTCACACCATCCAAGCTCTGGAGAGGAGGAGGGCTATACGCAGTGCTTTCCCGCAAAGGCCAGGGAGACATTGCATTGGGAGGGGTGACTGCTGCTCAGCTGGACAGATCCAGCTTGCACTAAGCTAGTGAGAGCAGCTGCCTAGAGACAGCTTCACCATGAGCCCGGCTGGAGCCCTGGGCACATACTTACAGTTCTTGCTCTCAGCAGGGTCCTTGCTGCCACACTGTCAGCCGTTTAGCTCAGGTACGTCTGCACATGCTGCAATCATCCCGGCGACTGCATGTCGGCCTGGCCCTACTCGCTGGTTTGGGCCCTGCCAGGGAGCGTGAGACTCTCACAGCTGTGGAGGGCCGGAGCTGGTGTTCTCAGCCCAGCGCCCAGAGGAAGCCCGTTGGCTAGTTAGGCAAGCACCTTGGCTGCTGTCTTGCTAAGAGGCTGATGGCTGGCTGGGCATGAAGATGGGCCTTCTGCAGCTGCAGGCCGCACCCTGACGGGTAATCCTAAGGCAGGGCACAGTGGGGGCAGCCTGCTCTGCTACTACACAAGCAGCGCCTGTCGTGCGATGGAGATTACGTCAGTCTCCAGAGCTGTCAATCAAAAGCGGCATCTCATGTAACCTGTGGCAACTGGATTGTAAATGTATTAAATGACTAACCCACTGCACATGTTCTTCCCATACGTATCCAGCTGCTCTCACAATGCACTTGTACCAGGTGGGTATTCTAGGGCTAGACACATGGCTAGTGAACAGCTGGGTTTAGTTTTCAACACTGGGCAGGAAGGATGGAAACTGGTGTTTTGATGGGGGTGAGCTGAGGGTGGACAGGCAAAGCCTGCTGTACCAAGGCTGTCGCAGAAAACAAAAGCAAGGATTAGACGGCTCTAAAACACTGTCACCCAAACTACAGGGACTATTTCCTTGGCTTCTAGCACCCAGGCTGGGGAGATAAAGCAGTAGCTGAAAGAGACATCAAGTTGAGCATCAGTTATTTACTGCTCTTGATGACGGAGGGAACCCTCACATTTTGTTTCCCTACAGAACAAGCACAAACTCCGGTCTGTTTCACAATCTGGTTCGCTGCTATTTTGCCCCCTCCCAGGGGGCAGTTAACAGGCTGCTCGAGTGAAACATGGTACAATTATTAATTGCTCATCAACACATAAACCACACTGTATTCGCCTTTGCTGCCATCAGAGCAGAGATCTGATCAAACAGGAGAGCAGAAAAGGTCACCCACCAAGACAGTGACTTGGAGAACAATTGTGAGGATGTAAATAAACTCCTGGAGGTTTTGTTTTGTTTTTCTAATTTCCCTCTCTCCGTTTAAAAGCATTAGCTTGTTTGAACTTCCTAAGGAAGTTTCTTATACACTCTTGACTGTCAGGCTTGTATCTGGTTGGGTTTCCTTTCTTATGAGAAAATACCCTCTCTCGTCCGCATGTCTTCATCTCACATCGTGTTTGTGCAAAAGCGTGAAATGTATTCCTAACCTTGACCTGCATCCATGTTGCACATTGCAAGAGCAACAAGAGCAGTGAGATGCAGAATTACAAAAGGAAACCCATAAAAATAGTGCGTCTGTGTGTGGATACACACGCACGCATGCGTGACCTGGACTAGTTCTGCTTTTAACAGGTATGTGATTTAACACTAACTCAGATGTGTACAACTCCTCAGAGATGCTCCCGGCCTGGCTTATCAGCTTCTGTCTCTGTGGGAAGCTCCTGCCAGCCTTTCTGCAAACCGTCCCCCTGCTGCATTTGATGCACCAGATAATATAGAGACCCCTGAGAAAGGAGTTAAAGGCCTGTTACCATGCTGCTCTGTCCCATCACTTTGTTCTAAATGGCCATGAGCACCAAGGGAGGCAGCACAAGTGGAAAGGTAATGAAGCCCTGACACGCCTATGAAGGACCAGTAAGGGTGGATTGTGCTGTCCCTGCTCAGGCTGGCCAGCTCTTGTTCACATGTGTGAGGCTGATGGCCAGTGAGCAAGGACAGCACAGCCACCCCTGCATTTTGCATTTTAGCCTTCCCTGCAGATTCAGGACTGGAGAAGGGCCGGTGGGAGGGATGGGGAGGCGAGGAGAGAGGAAGGCCAGAAGAATTCAAATGCAGCCTCCGCGACTGGGAGGTCTCCTGTTAACAACCACCCTCCTGACCATGAATAAGCCTCCAGCCCCTTCTGACCAGAGACAACTTCCGTCCGCGCTCATCAGGCTGCTTCTTCCCTGCCTCCTCCTACCTGCCCTGGGGGACTGGTGCTTCAATTACACTGCCAGCTGCAGGTCTGGCTCCAAGGGAGAGCTCCCAGCCTGGCCTTACTGGTAAATGCCCCTATCCAGGGCCCCTTAGCGGCTGTGTGGCATTCGCTCTTTACAGATAGCATGGAAGAAAGCCCTGCAGAGACTGTTCCCCCAACCCCTCCCATGACACCCGCTCTGGGAGTGCGCACATGCTCCTTGCTTTCTCTCTGCTGCCTCCACGGTTAGCTAGTCAAAGCATGCACAGCACACCAGCGCGGGGCCAGAACGTTTCACTGCAAGGGACACTGGAAACTCTCGGGCCAGGTTTGGACTAGGGAATTTCAGAAAAACTTTTCCCTGTGGCTAACATCATTTTCACTGCACTGCGGCTAGCACCAGTCAGAGTCCTAGTACATACAGCGCCAGGGGGAATTTGTGCCTAAAATCTCCCTGTGTAGACAAAGTCCTGGGAGGCAGCAGGAGAGGATGCCTCTGTTGGGACACTACAGACATCTGCCTCAGCTGTATCCCAGGGCTTTGTCTACACAGAGCTGTTGCCAACAAATCCCGGGCACTACAGGGTGAAAGGCAGCAATGGTTCAGAGTCGCACGTGTCTGTTTGGTTTTGTGTTGGGTCAGACTGACTGGCTGGGCTTGCTGTAGCCATTACTCTCTGAATGCCTGGAGGAATTTCAAAGCAACAGAGAAGGACAAAGCCCTTTTCTCCGGTGTTCATCTGGAGCATTCACTGCAAGACGCTGTCCTCACTAAGCTTTACTGCTGTACGCCTCTGCAAATGAAACATGGACAGAGTCCCCCCTGCAGGGCTGACAACCCCATCAGCTCCCATCCCCTTGTGAATCTGTAGCTGCCCAACTCGAGAGAGCGCACAGGACAGAACAATTTCGGCTCCAGGTACAGCCCTGCGACCCCACTGGCGCCTCAGGAGTGGCTCAGCACAGAGTGGCCCAGCATGTTCACGTTCGGCAGGCGAAGGCCTTCTGGTCAGATTAGCTCATTGCCTATATTTTCCCCGGCACTGAAATGCCAGCCTGGCTCTAGGGAGCAGCAGGAGCCCCCACATCATCCAACCCCACCCAGAGGCTTCTAGAGTGGCAGTTTCTGCTCCCCTGTTCCGTCTTCTAGCTTTCTGGGTTCCTTCCCCAGTGCTGCCTCCTGAAATAACGAGATCAAAGGGACTAGTCTGTTCCCGTTTCACACCCAGGCTTGGCGTTGAAGCCAAAATAAGCTGAGACCACGCACTGCGTGGGAGGCAGAGAGAGACCCGTAGTAACTCTGTGTCTTGCCGCCTGTTTCCATTTCACTTTCCGGCTTGCAGGCTGAACCCTCCGACTGTTAGTCCTGGGAGAATTCTGCAATTACTGCATTTGGAGCCACAGTAAAACTGCAGCATCCCCCCCGGACTGGACTCCGCAGGAATGGGCAGCTTGACATGAGAAATAAAGTCAGTAGGTGGTGATGACCTTGTGGAAAAGGGAGTGTATTGCAAAGAAGGGATGAGGACACAAAAATTAATCTCACCCACCCATGCCCTGGTACAGCCAGGACTGGAATGCAGTGTCACAGTGACCAGCTGATCTGCACCTGGTCCCTTCTCATCTCACCCGGCTCCAGGTGGAATTACAGAGATCTCAGACCAGGCCCTGGGCTGCAGTCCCCGGGTGCTTAAAGTGATTACCACAGAAGGTCTGAGTTATGCTCCGTTCTGCAGGCTCCAGGCAATGACAAGGGGAATCGATGACCCTGAAAACAGCCCCCTTTAAAGCAAAGTATCTTTTACTTAGAACAAAAGACTTTCACAGAATATAGCTCTTCAAACCCACAAACCACATGCAGCCACATGCAGATCTTGTTCATCGGAGACAATGCCACAGAATTCTCCCTCTGTCAGCCTGCCTCCCTGTCTAAGCTCAGGGACAACTCTCTGGACAGGTCCTGGCAGCTCACCACCCCCCCCCCCTTGCACCGATCAAGACATTTTTAACTGTTTGCAGCCCTTAGATCTAGTGACTCCCAGAACTGGCTAAACAAGGTTTGCATCTGGCTGGAGACAGGACACAGGCATCCTGAAGCTACCAGCCAGCCCCACTGTCTTTCAGGTGTGTGCTTGGGATTTCTTACCTATGAAGCCTTCCTGCAGAGAGCCCACTGAATTCAAGCAGTACAGGTGTATAATGAATGTACCACTGCTCTCCCTAAAAGCTGGATCAATACAAGAACTTCTCTCCCTTGACTCAGCTACAGTGGCCACAAACCATTACAGCTCCACACACAACGCTCTTGCCTGCCACAGCCTGGTTCCTCAGCTGCAAAAGCAAAGGGCTCTCTCACCAGCACTAAAGGGGATCTCCATCAACTGGCCGTAGTAACAGGCCCTTTATCGTCTGCGCAGGCCAGTCTCCAGCAGGCAATGTCAGTTCATACAACTTTTCAGAACGCCTGAGTGATGGAACAAAGCAGAGTCTTGGGTGGGCTACGATAAGCATGGCTATAAACCCTACCCAGAAGCCCCCGCTGTGCCGAGGAGCCCTCAAGTTTAAGACCTGGAGTGAAGTCAGACTCCACGAGGAAGGTAAATGTGTGCAGGTAAATGTGTGCAGACAGCCAGCACTGCTCCAGTTCGGGAGGGGGAGAGGGTGGACAGGAATTGCAAAGGACATTCTGGGTCAATGTATGTCTGCACTGCACTGCACTGCACTGCACTTGTGGCAGGCCCATGCCAGCTGTTTGGGCTGGCACCCTCCCCCCTTGCAGTGTCCTAGATCCCATCTACTCTGCAATGAAACAGCCCCTTAGCCGTAGCCTGTGGCCTGGGCCAGCCCCGTGTCTAAATGCAATGCAAAAGTGCCCAGGAAATGCAGGGAATGGGGCTGCAGGATGAGTGGTCATTGCTAGGGTTACTGGGGAACTGGCTGTCTGAAGCCTGGGTGCTCTTGGCAGGGCAGAGCAAGAAACAACGTAGGGAGCTCAGGCAGGTCACCAAGCAGTCTGACACCCTAGCTTGGCAGCTGGCCGACCAATGCAGGCCACTTGGCTGACGGTGGGGAGGCTGCCAGCCAAGGGTGGGGCTGGTGGCAGAGGGAAGGGGGAACTGGACCCACCCTGCTCCAGCAGGTCCCAGCCCAAGACCCTGACAATGGCAGAGGGAACCTCCACTGGGTCAGTGGGGATCCAGCCAAAACGGGCTGAGCCAGACTCAGGAAACAGCCCAACCAGACTATAATCTAGCGTCCCTGCGCTGCTTCCTATGACCCCTTTGTCTGGTGCCTTGGCTGGGGTGGATGGCCACTAGCAGTCCCAGCTGCTCTGCAGTGCGCTGGTGGGTCCACAGCTCTCGCAAGCCCTCAGCACTGCAGGGATCCTCTTCAGGCTCCAGCCCCAGCAGCAGGCAGGAGGCATCTGGCTCTTCCAGCGGCTCCCCAGTTTGTATCCGTCTTGTCCTGCCCCTCTGCTCCTCAGCACACTGAGAACAGGCGTGAGGAGGGAACGTTTCCGTGAGGCCACAGCGCGAAGTACGCTATAAGGTGCCTCATCCGTGGTGCCAGCTGAGCAGGACTCAGTCCGGTGCTGGAAGCACAGTGGAAGACTGAGCATTCATCATGCCATGTAAATCTGGAGCGGGAGCTTACCCCTTCCTGTGGTTCCTTAGCGCTGGTTAGTCTAGAGCTGGTGGGCTCCTCCAGTTCCCTGGTGGAGGAGAAAGAGCGCCAAGGACCTGAAGAGCCTGTATTTGAGGTAGAGTCTATTCTCCTTCCTGAGGTCACTGAAGGGAACAGAGCGTGACACAGATTTTGCAGTCGTAGATAATAAATCAGAAGGGACCACAATGATTCTGACCTCCTGCACGACACAGGTCCACGGGACCTCCCGCTGCTGGAACCTGAGCAGAGCAGTTATATCTGCTAGCCTATCCTGATTTACACATTGCTGGGAATGGAGATGCCACCACAAGGCTTGTAAATTGCTCCAAAGGTTAATTACCTTTGCTGTTCAAGAAATCCACAGTATTTCCAGTGTGAATCCCTCCAGCTCCAACTTCCAACCCCGGCATTGTGCTATGCCTTTGTCTGCCAGACTGAAGAGCCCATTATCAATGTTTTTGTTCCCCGTGTAGGTATTTATGAGCTGTAAATCGAGTCAGCTTGTAACCTTCTCTTTGTGAAACCGAACGGAGCGAGTGCCTCCGCTCCTGCACTGCGCAGTATGTGAATGGGAAGAGAACCTCACTGAAGAAGCTGTCTCACGCTTCTCAGTGCAGAGTTAAGAGTTACTGCGGCATTTGCTTTCTGATGTGGTTTCTCACTTTCTCTTTTGTGTTCAAGGTCTGCCCTTCCCCTGATTGATAATTTCTTTTGTATAAAACACTTAATGCGCACACACAAAATCATCTGTAATTCCCCTTCCCCCACCTTGTGTCTGCTACTTAGCCATCACCTCTTACAGGATGACCACCTTAAAGCAGGCTACTTCAAGGTGGGAGGGAGTTCTCCAGGTAGAGGAGAAGCAGATACAGGAGTCTTGAGGGAAGTGGGTGTTGTGTTTGGGGCTTTCTTGCTGTGTGCTGAGCTTGTGTTTGTGAGTGAGGGTTGGTGTGTGTTCTTTTTTGTTTTTTGTTTATTTATTTATTTATTTTCCCCTGTGTTTGAGAGGCTTTTTTTTTCCCACCTCCCCTCTGCCCTCCCCCTCCCCTTGATGGAGTTTGTGCTGTGATTGGCTGTGATTGGCAGGTGGAAACTGTTGGCTTCTAATTAAAGTTTGAATTCTAGAAGCCTCTGCTGATTGGCTGAGCCTTGGTAGGGGGAGGGGCTTTATAAGGCAGTGGGCAAGCGACCAAGGAGCTTGCGAACAGGGAGTTTTGAGAGGGAGTTCTCCAGGTGAAGGAGAAGCAGATACAGGACTCTTGAGGGAAGTGTTTTGTTATTGGGGCTTTCTTACTGTGTGCTGAGCTGTGTGCATTAAGAGGAGCATTGCCAGCAGATCCAGAGATGTCATCATTCCCCTTTATTCGGCTTTGGTGAGGCCGCATCTGGAGTATTGTGTCCAGCGGCCCCCCACTACAAAAAGGATGTGGACGCATTGGAGAGGGTCCAGCGGAGGGCAACCAAAATGATTAGGGGGCTGGAGCATATGACTTATGAGGAGAGGCTGAGGGACTTGGGTCTGTTTAGTCTGCAGAAGCGAAGAGTGAGGGGGGATTTGATAGCAGCCTTCAACTTCCTGAAGGGAGGTTCCAAAGAGGATGGAGAGAGGCTGTTCTCAGTAGTGACAGATGGCAGAACAAGGAGCAATGGTCTCAAGTTGTGGTGGGAGAGGTCCAGGTTGGATATTAGGAAAAACTATTTCACTAGGGCTGTGTCCAGACTCCATGCCTCCGTCGACGGAGGCATGTAGATTAGCCAGCTCGGAAGAGGGAAATGAAGCCGCGATTAAAATAATCGCGGCTTCATTTAAATTTAAATGGCTGCCCCGATCTGCCGATCAGCTGTTTGTCGGCAGATCGGGAGAGTCTGGACGCGATGCCCCGACAAAGAAGCCTTTCTTCATCGACACAGGTAAGCCTCGTGAAACCAGGTTTACCTGTGTCGATGAAGAAAGGCTTCTTTGTCGGGGCATCGCGTCCAGACTCTCCCGATCTGCCGACAAACAGCTGATCGGCAGATCGGGGCAGCCATTTAAATTTAAATGAAGCCGCGATTATTTTAATCGCGGCTTCATTTCCCTCTTCCGAGCTGGCTAATCTACATGCCTCCGTCGACGGAGGCATGGAGTCTGGACACAGCCTAGGAGAGTGGGGAAGCACTGGAATGGGCTACCTAGGGAAGTAGTGGAGTCTCCATCCCTAGAGGTGTTTAAGTCTCGGCTTGACAAAGCCCTGGCCGGGTTGATTTAGTTGGAATTGGTCCTGCTTAGAGCAGGGGGCTGGACTTGATGACCTTCTGAGGTCTCTTCCAGTTATATGATTCTATGATATAAGTCAGACAGATAGACAGACACCCTGAGATAACCACCAGGCAACCAGAGAGTTACATTCTGACTGCCCATCTATTTTTCATAATGCTACTACGTGAACCAACAACTTGCCTTGCTATGGTTGACTTGGAGTCATCACTAACCAGTCGAACTGTCATGCCCATCCATTCTAGATTTGATTTACACAGCTGGTTTGGTTTCAATACCGGGGGGAAGACATCGGGGGCCTTGCAAGTCAATTTCCCAGTGATGTGGAGTCTGGTCTTATTCCATGTGTCTTTCCTTTTATTTACATCAGGTCTGCTGGGAGCAACTGCCTGGGGCCCAGCAATTAAGTGGTGGCAGCCAGAGCCCCAGACCCTTTAAATTGCTGCCGGAACCCCACCCAGTGCACTTTGGGCCTAAGGGAAGCAAGTCCCAGCCCCGCCCTTCTGCCAGAGGCCCTGCCCCTCCTGGGACCATAGAGCTCCTTGCTGCCTGCCTCACCCAGCCCGCTGCGCTCTGCTTCAGCACAGTGGTGGGGCGCAGGGTGCCCTGGGGACAGGCATGTTGCTTCCTGCTGCCACGGTGAAGCCGAGCGCAGCGGGCCAGGAGATGGCGTCAGGACAAAGTGGAGCAGGCTGCTGGGTTGCTCCGGCTCCCACCGTCGTTGTGAGTGCGGTGGCGGAGGCTGACCTCTGCGGCTGCCCTGCGCCAGGACCCCTGGGCTGCCCTGGGTCCTGCCCACAGGACAGCTGAGGCAGCCCCCGCGACCTCTCCCAAAGCACAGGGTCTGGGACGGCCACCCTGAACCATCCTGTGGGTGGGGCAGCTCTGGTTACTGACAAAGTCAGCCCATCTTACACCCAACAGTCGCTGCCGGCAAGACCACTGAAATGCCTCCAGACTCCTGCTACCCTGGTTAAGCAGTTTGCAGATCGTTATGAGAGGAACGGGAATAGGCAGGTTTGATGAATCAGTATTTTGTTCATAGTTTCACCTTCTTTTGGTTCCAGACAACTGTGCAGGTCCCTCAGGGCTGAGGCTGTTAAACCAAATCTCCTTAGGATGTCTGGCTAGAAGCTCATCTGAGGAAGGGAGTTTTGCCCATGAAAGCTCTTGACTCTACATATTTTGTTAGTCTCTAAAGTGGCACAGAACTACTCATCGTTTTTAAAGTGACAGACTAACACAGCTTAGTACTTGTTTACTTTAACCTAAATGTAGAGAGTTCATACAATAATTCATCATACAAAACTGTCAGAAATCAAGAAAGACTTATGCATCCTAGATCAATCGTTATTTCATTAGCAAAAGTAAACAAATTAGTCTGACATGATTTACCTGCGATCCTGGCTGACTCACGTTGATTCCCGTCAATGTTCTGTTCTAAATCCCTCTGCAAACTAACAGTAAAGGAGGTTATCCCCAAAGATTTCTTAACAAAGATGTTCGACCTACATCTGCCAGCCTCTGCTACTGCTCTTAGAATAGCACTGCGAAGGAACATACCCAGCCCTGCATGCCACCCAGGAGGGTCCAGGGGCGAGACACAACAGGTATCACTACGGGGCAAACGACATCTCCCTCAAGGGAATTGTTCTATGCAAGAACAAGGCACAAGCCTGGAGGACTGGAACAGCAGGAATCAACCTGACCCATGTGACACAACACAGGATCTGAGCTGGGGTTGCCAATTTTGGTTGGACCTTTTCCTGGAGATTTCATCACATGACATAATATTTAAATAAAGATTAATCTTTAACTCCAGGAAACTCCAGGCCAATCCTTAAGAGTTGGCAACCCTCATTTGAGCTGACCTGCTTTCCCTTCTGACCCTGCATGCATGGTCAAAGCTGACGTGCGTGCGGGGAGGCAAGCTCTCCAGGCGATGGCCCTGTCCATTCTCCACTCCTGCTCTGCCTCAGGCCCTGCCCCGTCAGGCCCCACTGTCTCTCTTTTCTGTTCCTCCCGCTCCTTGCTCGTCCCCTTCGAGTCAAATCCCTGAACCCAAATGTAGCAAATGATATTGGGGGGAAAACCCCGCTCTTCTACGATTTCTTTCTAAAGATAATGGAGCATGCTTTGCACTGCATGCCAGATTGTGAAGCCTGGATATGCAGAAGGTACTGAATTAAAAGCACTACATTTGAGAATAAAAATGTCACTCACAGGTTTTTTGATATACAGTAGACTTCTGATAATCCGGAACCTATGGGACCTAAGTGGTGCCGGATTATCAAATATGCCGGACTATCAGGAGGTACTATAAGATGGTTATATATATAATGTATACATTACATGCTGTATATAAAGTGTTCTTAACCCTTTTTATTGTACATACTGTATACACTATACTGTAACGTTTTAGGTTTTTTAAGCCTATTTTACCCTTTTTGCTCAGTTCAGCTGCTGCCGCTGTTACCTTGTGACTCATTTTTTGCCGAAGCTCACTCACTAGGCTCTTGCCATTTTGATGCCAGACTATCAGGAGTGCCGGACTTATTGGATGCCGGACTATTGGAGTTTTACTGTACCCTGATGTTTGTCAGAGATTTATTTGCAAAAAACTTTGTCCTGCTGAATACAACATCAAATATTATGGATACACAATGCAGCCCTACTCTGTTTTACATTTTCTTAATCAGTATTTCTAAGCTGATTTTATATTTTAAATGTACTCTTAAGCATTTATAAAGAAATCGTTCCAGATTACCATATATTTAATGCACTGAAACAAAGACATTATTTTAAATTAATTAGTCAGAGCCATTTAGTGTGTTCATAACCAAATTCATTGCTTTTAGAAAAAGCAAAAAATATATTAGTGTTTCCTATCTTCATCGCAATAGACATGTTTACGAAATCTCATAATATATTTATGTTAAAATATGTTTCCAAATTTCTTAGGTATAACAAAGGATTTTATATCTTACTAAGGTACTGGTTTTGATGTAGGGTTCTCCTAAAACCAGTTCATCAAATAGTCAGAAGTAAAGAAAGGGAAACCCATTGGTCCAGCTCTAGAAGAAAAGGAATGTTGTCCCTTTAAGGGTTCTCTTGAACAGGCGATTGATGGGAAAAAGACTGCAGCAGGGATAGATAGAAAGGACAGGAAGACTTGTGGAAATAAGTTTTTTGTACTTAAAATTGAGATGTGCATTTTAGATAAAGGTGATCTTCTGAAGCATTTATTTTAAAAAATGTATGTCTGAAAATCCAAGCATTTAAGGAAGCAGAAGACTCAGACTGCGCATCTAAAGATTGATGCAAGTATGTTTTAGAGATGTGACTTCATAATCTTCAGCAACAAACTAATGAAGTATTTAGAGCAAAGATCTGAGACCTTCCTGCAGCCTTTCTTGTCCATTGATAGTATCAGAAACACAGGCGGTAACTATACTACCATATACTTGTCCAACAGTGAGTCCCTTTGAGTATGGATTAGTACAGAGAATTGGAGCGATGTTCAGATTTAGCCACTGAGTTTGGTATTTTATACTTGGCAGAAAGAGTCTACAGCTCTTCCCTAAGCGTAACTGGGATACATCTGAAAATTGAAATCTATGCTCCATTTTTAGAACTGTGGGTGTCCTTTCTGTTGAAGGGAGGTTATTACTGTACTAGAAGATTTACCCAACGTTGCTTGGGTCCTTAATGTTTTGTTTTTCTTTATTTAAACTCAGGGTTTTTTTTCAACGACCTGCGTTCGGATTATGCAGAGGGGTTTCCTGAATTAGAGCAATATCCATCTCTGGGAGAGCTTTCCTGGTGGTTAATTATCTTGATATTTCATAGACAGAATCTTAAAGCATGCCAAAGAGATGAAGTGGGAGGCTGCCTGTTGCTTAATGTCTGTATCCAAGGAATTGTTTTCTAACTAGGATCGTCTGTGTATAATGATGCTTCCTAGGGCCCACTCCATGGGTGTATCACAAGATATTTATCTGCTGCCAAATGGATACTTACACGGCATTTCTAATTTCAACAGCATTCTCAACTGCACTTACACCCCATCAAACACCCCACTGAAGGCAAAGGAAGCAGACTGGTTATTCAACAGACACAGCTGCAAGAGAGAACAAAGGTCCAGTCATTAAAGCTATCAGAGAACCATTATTATTACAACCCTACAGAAATACTGACTGGCATGGATAACAAAACATGGCAGCTGATAATGCTCTTTCGCTTCTCTTTTTACCCTCTCATCATATTTCTTGGAGAAGGAGCTTTGCAAACACTACGAAATTTGCTTGTTGTGTTTAATATTAGCTAAAATTAACCGGCAAAATCCATGGGATCATCCCCACATTTTCAGTGGGCTTTGTTAGTCATTAATCATGTCTTTGAGTCCTTCAGTGAATGTAGGAGATTAAGCTTATTCCTAACTAGCAGTCTGTGGCTCTGTAAAACTTAACTTGAAACATCTACTTAAGTCCCATTGACTTCAAAGGGCTTTAAGCACATACTGAAGAGCTTTAACAAACTGGGGTCTCGTTAGAGGGCCACAAAAAGTAAAAGGATATTGAGCATTCTCAGCATTTGTCTGCATGCAAAGAATATTTATGATGTTTCACAACAGACCCTTTAATTAGTACCTAATCTGGAGACTGTAAGAAAAGCGTAGCAGGCTCTCAATCAGCGCCTTCAAAGAAATGAAAGTATCACAGATGCTTTTCCCTATTAGTTACAGATGGTCACCAGGGAAGGTAACCTCATATCATGCAATTCATAAGACAATGGATTAGGAACATATCTTCCATTTACCAAATAGTATTCTGGCAGCATACTCCATTTGTTTAACATAAAAAGGGTCCTAAAACTGCCTTCGCATTATATTTTTCTGCAACTGAGTCTTTGCAAATTTCTGAGCTTCCTCAAGGTTTTTAAGCATAAAGGCTTTGTCCCTTGTCCCTAGGGAGAAGGTAACACATCAGATACCCTCATCTCTGAGCAGTTTTCTTGTGGGATTAAATGCAATTTTCTCCAGCTATGAATGGAAAGAAAAATCCTGGGAAAATGACATTTTCCACATCTGAGTAAGATCTCACTTTCCCTTGGCAGTCAGCATGGTTTTGTATGTGTCAACACGTCATGGGACGCGACTGTTCCTTGTAGCCACGCCTGATGCCTCAGACGATCCACTCTATTCACAACTTTGTCCATTTTACCTCTACTTCCAGTAGTTTTGGAAATCAATCAGGGCAGGGGAAAAAAGCTCATTTGATGAAGATTTTCCACTGGAAAAGCCAGAGGTCATACACTTAGGGCTTCCTCTGTTCTCAGTATCGTCAGCTTTATCCTCTGAGTGGGATTCCTAGCTGTTACAGCAATACAAATACATAATAAAATACTATTATTCATAAACAGGCAACTGTTTTCCCAAGAGGCCAAACAGTTATATTAGTTAGGTTTAAAAAAATCCCCACAACCAAACATTTGGGAGAAATACAATGCTGAGAAACGTGAGACGTAGGCCAATCTCTGAACAAAGGGGCTAGGAAGAAAGTCCCCTGCGGGTAGCAAGTGTAGGCGATACTCTTAAGTGAAAAATTATGGCATCTTGCACCTTCATCTGAAACCTCTAGTGGGGCATGTTGGAGAAAGGAGGCTGGGAAGTGGCCCACTGTTTTATCTGCAATGGCAAGTCAAAATGGTTTTTGAGTGGAGCCAGAGGATGTCATCCCCTCTTGTTCCACTGCTGAAATCACACTCAACCCCCAGGGATGCGTCATGGAGCAAAAAACTGTTCTCACAACTGTGATCCTCCCCCCAAAGCTCCTGCCCTGGACTCCTTTACTGCCTCTACCGTGTTCCCTACATAAAAATGCATGATTTCTGAACAACAGTCTCTTTATTGCTTGTGTTGAAGGGGGGTGGGGAGATTTACAAGCAAGCACACTGAATGCAGGGGCACCCAGGAGCGGCCCGAGGCCGGCTGCGGCAGTTGGCGCCCCAGGCAGGCGGCGCAATTGGCACCCCCGCCTGTATGGCTGTCAACGGCCATGATGTCATCATCGGGCGCCTGGGACAGCGGTGCTCTAGGCAACTGCCTAGTTCGCCTAGGCTCATGGGCCGCCCCTGGGGGCACCTCATTGAGAGCAAAATGCATGACTCTCAAAACTGGCCATTCATAAAACTTTCTGTCAAAGCCTCTCTGATTTGCACCGCCCCTCGCTGTGCTCTCCTTATTGCCCGGGTGTCTGGCGGCTCAAAATCCCTGGCTAGTCGCTATACCTTAGCCCCCCCACCTGACAGAAAACTTTCCCCCTCACTGTCACAAATATTATGGAGCACACAGCCAGCTGCCACCACAACGGGAATGTTTAGTTCGCTGAGATCTAACCTAGTCAGTAGAGTGCGGAACCTTCCCTTTAAACATCCAAAAGCATATTCTACCACCACTCTGGACTTGCTCAGCCGGCAGCTGTATTGCTCCTTGCTGTAGTCTAGGCTGTCCATGTACGGCTTCACGAGTCATGGGAGCAAGGGGCAGGCTTGGTCACCAAGGATCATTACTGGCTTTTCAACATCTCCAATGTTAATTTTCTGATCTGGGAAAAAAGTTCCACCTTGCAGCTTGCCGAAGAGGCAGGAGTTCCTAAAGATGCACATGTCATGCACCTTTCCCAACCATCCCAAACTGATGTTTGTGAAACGGCCCTTATGAGTCACCAGCTCCTGCAGCACAATCCAGAAGTACCCCTGGAGATTTATGTACTCCCTGGCAAGGTGATTGGGTGCCAAGATGAGGCTGCATGGTCCATCTATTACCCCACCCAAGTTAGGGAACCCCAGTGTGGCAAAGCCCTCCACTACGTTCTCCACATTTCTCAGAAGGGTATTGTAGCAGAAGGGTATTGATTGCCTTGGCTACTTATGTCATAACAGCCCACACTGCAGATTTCCCCACTCCAAACTGATGCCCAACCAACTGGTAGCTGTCTGGTGTTGCAAGCTTCCACAAGGGAACTGTCACATGCTTCTTCATTGGAAGAGCGGGCCTCGTCCTGGTATTCTTGTGCTTCAGGGCGAGGGAAAGCAATTTGCAAACTTCCATGAAAGTGGCCTTACGCATACAGAAGTTTTGCAGCCATTGCAGATCATCCTATACATGCACGACTATGTGGTCCCACCATCCTATACTTATCTGGCATTTGCCAGTCACTCAATTCAAGTGCTTCACAGAAGAGTCTGTTCATGGCCTCCTGAGATTCATCCTCATTCCAGCGGACTCTAGATACACTCTGGATATACTCCAGCATTAGGCGCACCATGTTTAATATCATAATGCTTTGATGCTAACCGGGATCCACAATGGGGTCCATGCTTACGCTGCTATGGCATCTGCACAGATAGACAAGGGAAAAAAGGGCGTGAAAAGAGTGTTTGCCATTCCTTTCAAGCAGAATGGGGGGGGGGAACCAGTGCATTATGGGATGCTGATGACATGTACCCAGAACTACCCAGACCACAGTTTTGCACTGGGAACATAACCCAGAATGCAAGGGGGATAGCTACCCACCGTGCATCACTCTCAAAGTTGACAGGAGCCACCCTTCTGGGGACATGCTACTGCAAACTACGTCCAATTGTTGCACACAGTGAAGATATGTGCCTCCGACTTTACAAAATCGGGTGCTAAAATGTCAACCTTAATAAATGTGACCTTATCTCTCAGTGTAGACATGGCCTCAAAGACAAACTTTCAAGCGTAAACTTAATCAAGTATGGAAAAACATACTCAGAGCTAAATACAAGATGGGAAAGAAGTTAGCTCATATTTTAAGGGCACTTTCAAGGTGAAGCAGCCCATTAACACTCCCGAGGAAGGGACGGGAAGGGGGAAAGAAACCGACACAGAACCTGAAGAAATATCTCCACTGGTCTAATGATCAATACCAGCTGCCACAACATACCTTTCAAGATCCACGGGCCTACCACAATGTATGTACTTCATCCTGTGCATTAAATGACCCAATAACAGCTATGTGGGTGAAGCCAAACAATCACTGCTCTTGCAAATGAACTCTCAGAGAAAAACGATAAAAAAACACCATGTCACCGGCAGGTGAACACTTCTCACAAATTGATCACTCCACATCTGACCTCCCTGTCCCCACCCTCAAAGGAAACCAGCACACTCCTTCCAGAGATGAGCTGCAGAGCTTAACTGCATAATGTTGCTAACATTAAGCTCATGGACTGAAGAGAGACACTGGATTTATAGCTTATTACAACTATCTACAACCTACTTAACAAGCTCCTCCCTTCCTTTCTCCCTATGACTGGAGGCCACTTCACTTGAACAGTCCCTTGAAACATGCATTAACTACTTAAGCTAAACAATGGCTACACCTTGTATTTAGCTGTGACGCACTGAGTACATTTCCCAGGCCAGAAGAAGAGCTCAGTGTATATCGAAAGCTTGTCTCTCACCAACAGAGATATGACCTCACCCACGTGTCGCTCTCAAATCCTGGGAACAATGTGGCCACAACACTGCACGCAGGGCCGGATCTAGGTTTTTTCCCACCCCAAGCAAAAACAATTTTTGGCCACCCTCCCGCTTTTTTTTGTCTGGGGAGGTTGTGCATGCAAATGCAATTTGTGCAGCTTGCTGGGGGTGCACGTGCAAATGCAGCTTGTGCAGCTTCCTGAGGGTGGGGTGAGTGCTCTGGGGGAAGTCCATACCCCGGGTCATTTTCATCTCCTAGGAGAGTGCCAGGGACTCCACACGAGAGGACAATGGGAGGGCAGGTTCATCCACAGCAAGTCAGTTAAAGACTTCCAAAGCATGCAGCTGTTCACATCACCTAGTGCTGGAGTCCCGGTCCCTCTCCTCACTCTGCAAAGGGATTTTATTATTAGAAGCCTTATAATCAGACTCCAACCCCAACACATAACCTGCCCAACTCTTGGTGTCCATGGACAAGAATCAGCCTCACTATACAATAAGACAGTTCAAAGGGTTTAAGAGAACTTTTGTTTCAACTCCCCAGTTCAACTGTCCAGAACAAGACAGGCATCAGACAACAAAACCCCACTAGCCTAGGACCTATTCCATGGGCGCAGCCCTATGCTTTCTCCTTCAGGGACGGACCAAACAGCCTCTGAAGCAGCGTGGCTTGATTTAAATAGCTTTGATTTAAATCTCTAATTTTAATCATGATTTAAACTGCAAAGCAGAAAACCTTGGTTTAAATGAGCAATTAATCATTTAAGTTATACTTTTAAAATATTTTCTTAAAAGACGGTTGAGACTTATTAATTAGCAACCTTTAAAACATGTTGATTTACAACTAAATATTACCTTTTTGCCAAATTTGGTGCTTCTATTTACTAGCCAGGAAAATACACCCAGTGCAGCTACCAACTAAATAAATGCCCAAATAATTGTGTAATTTACATGTAATCATATTCTTAATTTTTACATTTTTATTCTATTACAAATGGTGTATAATAGGAACACTTAGGAAACAGATTTTACCCCATTTATTATTTGCTAAGTGGTGGCTACTTTTTTAAAAACATATGATTTGCACCTACTTCTGTTTGGACGGAAATTCAATTTAAAATAAACAAAACCAGCATTAATTTTTGTATGAAATAAAACTACCTTAAATGTGAAGGACACATAACAAAAAGTATCCAAACACATTGTGCATCTAAAATTCATTTATTAAACAAAGAAAATATCCTTAGTGAATTTAACAGATCAAATCTAGTCATCATGTTCTTTAAGATGTTAGAATGCTCTCATAACCATTTTTTTTACTGAGAGAAGAGGAAAACAAGTTTTTCTGCTTCATCAACTCTCGGAATGAACTAATCATTGAATTGAACTAGCTAAATAAACCAAAGTGATAAAAACATTCTCTCTTCACCTGCAGAAGAAGCTACTGCTGATGTAAACACTGGTTCTGGGTGCTACACAGCAACTTACACTAGTGAACTGGTAGAATTTCTTTAAAAGTTGACAGGAGACATGTTCTATTTAATTTTTAAAATTACTTCATAAGTTTTTTAAATAGGTTATGATAAATTTAGGCCATTACAATTTTTAATTTAATTTTAAAGGTCTATTATTTAAAACAAAGCCTATTTAAATGGGATCACAATTCCAATTTTAATAAAGCTCTCCAGCCCCAGACAGGAAGGGACTTGGGGACACGGGCACTGGGAACACCAGAGTTCTCCTTCCTCGGCCAAAGGGAGAGGGAGAATCACCTGGGTCCCAGGCAGGGGTGAGATGGTCAGGACACAGCACAAGGGGGCTGGGTTCATGGCGGGGCAGGGGGAGAAGGGTTCAGGGCCCCAAGAGTGGGGTGGTGGTGGGGGAATGTTTAGAGGGCCAGATAGGAGATAGGGATCCAGATGCGTGGCAGGGAGGCAGGGTGGGGAGGGGGGAGGGGGGTGAGAAGAGGAGACGGGGTCCCAGCAGGGTTGTAGTGGGCCAGGAGGTGGGGTGCAGGGTTGCTGGGCAGAGGCCGAGCTGGGGGAGGAGAAGAAAGGGGGGAAGGACTGGGGGGGGTCGCAGGACAGTGGGCAGGGGCACACAGGCTGGGGGGGAGGAAGGGATAGCCGGGCAAGGGGGGTTCATAGGCAGGGAAGTTGCGGGGGAAAGAACACAGTTGGGGGGTACATAGGCAGGAGGGAGCCATGGGCGGGAGGTGGGGGAGGGGGAGTTGTGGTGGTACACAGGAGGGAGGGTGGCCAGTGCGGGGACACACAGGCGGGGAGGGAGGGCCGCACTCACTCAGAGGCGAAGAAGAGGCCACCAGGCTCAGCAGCAGCAGCAGCAGCCGCCAACCCACGCCGCCCTCCAGGAAGTGCCCCAGCAAGGGCCGGGCCTCGGGGCTGCCCATGCAGAGCTCCCAGGGCCAGGCACAGGCTCCAAGCAGCGGGGCACGGGGCTCCCAGCTCGGGGCGGCCTCCACGGGACTCCCTGCCTGCTCCTCCTCTGGCCAGAATGCCGCCCCTGGCAATGTGCCGCCCCAAGCACCTGCTTGTTTTGCTGGTGCCTAGAGCCAGCCCTGGCTGCACACACATATGCAGGCTGCAGACCAGTCAATGGCAGGTGGAAGTTTTTACTCCGTTTTTAAATCTGAACTTTCTTTTGTTTGTTTTTTGGTGCTGTCCTTGCCCTTACTACCTGTTGGATGCTCCAGAAACTTGCTCCCTTCCCTGGTTTATTCTTTGCCTTTTAGCTGACAGGGGTGACTGAACAGGGGAATGAATGAAGCTGAAATGAACACACCTGCTTTGGCTTAACAGCAGCTCCAGCTCACATGGCATCTAATAGCGTGCCAGAACATCAATCTGTAGAGCAGCGGTATCTATTCTCGGCAGCACAACTCTTCCAGCAGCAGTGTGTGGTAAGTACTGAGGAGTACGCTCTGAGAGCGTTAAGCAGAAAAATAACAGTGACAACTGTTTCCTTGGCAACAGAATGGCCATTAAAGGCAACGGCTCTTTATAATCCAGAAGACAATTTTTAAAGACTAAACGAAATGTGGAGCCAAACACTTGTCCTCATACTTTCCTGTCTACGGTACCTTCTGTCAGAGGCTCTGAAATTGCCATCACCATTATTTCTCTGCAGTGTGGTAGCAGCTCAGAGCCTCGCTAATGGCCAGGAGCACATCGTGCTAAGCACTGTACAGACACAGGACAAAAAGATGGCCTCTGCCCCAAAGGTTTACAGTCTAAGTACAGAAAACAGCTTTCCCAATGACATAGAGGATGATGATTTCTGTGTTACAGACTGGTGAGGTGTGGAGTGGTCAGGCCAATGTGGTGAGCTGGAAAACAAAGTCAAGAGTCTTGGCGCTCAGTCCTCGCTCTACAAGCGTTCGAATGAAATTGTGAGGCTCAGCTGGGATGATAGATCAATACTGTCCCAACTCAATCACTGTCTGGTCAGTTTGTAGGTAGGGCCACTAAACTCTTCCAGGTCTCCCGATGTCGCCTAAGCTGCCCTTTGGTGACATGTGTCCTTTTAAAATTGCCAGCTGCTTTCTTCTCCTCTAGACTGGCTGCTGTGCTTGTGTGCATAGGCAAGGAAAGGCTGAACACTGTGTGCTACACCGGCAAGCTAAATGGAAGCTAATGGGATAAAAATCACTTGTTGTTCCAGGACAACAAGGGTGCGTCTAGACTACATGGCTCCATCGATGGAGCCATGTAGATGAGGCAGGACGACAAAGGGAAATGAAGCTGCGATTTAAATAATCGCAGCTTCATTTAAATCAAAATGGCTGCCACACTGTGCCAATCAGATGTTTTCCGGCACAGCACAGCAGTCTAGACAGGGATCTGCCGACCCCAGAACCCTTTGTCATCAGATCCTTTATGCCTCGTGAAACGTCGATGGAGCTATGTAGTCTAGACATGCCCCAAAAGACAAGACAAAGCAAACGATATAAATAAAATAACCAAGGGAGCCAACAGGTGGGGTTAGGGCAGAATCAGCACTCAGAGGATGACCGTTACAAGCCGAAGGAAGGCTGGGAACCTGAAGACTGAGAAGCCCTCACAAAATCTGGACGGTTTCTCACTCCTTTGCCCCATTAGTGGGCACTGCTACAAAATCCCTTTGCACCTTTGTTGTTTCTGGAGCTGGAAGGAAGGGAGAGAAATCAAAGGCAGGGGAGAGGTGGGGAGGGGAGGGGTGACCCTGAGCTCAGACGCAAGCAGCAAAAGTGCGAGGAGAAAGAAGAGATGGAGGCAGAAGGCACGAGGCTCAGCTAGCAGGGCTAATCTGCAGGCAACGCCGATAGCCTGACAGTACGGAGCGGAGGCCTCTGTGCAGCCGTGGGTGCTCTGCTCCACTTTGATGGAGAGGGCATTCATTCTTTGTACCAAAGAGACGCCTTTCTCACGGCCACAGACAATAGGCAAATCCCACCCTGACCTGTGGCTGGTTTTTCCCCAGCTGCCTGCCCCTGCTCCCCAGCTGCTGTTACCACCAGTCGCCTTCCAGCCTGGAGGGCAGAAGGTCCTGCTACCCGCAAGGAGAGGGACTTTCCAGAGTCAATTCCCACCCTGCTGCAGCCGAGCAGCTGGGCTTGGGGAGAGAGGCACTTTCCCCCACAGCGCCCCTGCGTGACGACTGAGGGCGGCTGGAGAGGCAGAAGGTGATGGGAAAAGACAGAGATGAGAACAGGAGAAGCAAGAGGAGCCAAAGGCCCCTTGGCCCACTCGATGGCGCTCAGACACTGAGCCACGGCTCCCCCAGTACCTGCCTCTCCCGCGGCTTGGTACAAAGGACCCACAATGCCGGGCAGTTTTGCTGCTCCCTTGGTTTTCCTCTCTCAGGCTCAGCCCAACCCGGCAGCCCCCATGCCCAGAGAGAGAGGAATGTCTGAGCTCAGCCCCACTGGGGCTGGGAAAGGCTCCACCGCCTACCTTCACCCCAGCAGCTGGGCCTGCAGCTGCCCCTCCGCGGAGCAGGACTCTCAGCCCCTGCCCCTGCCCCAGTCATGCTGCTCTAAGCAAGAGCCACTGCCCAGAAGGCCTTCCTCTAGCGTGACCTGAGACGATGGGTTCCCCGTCTGGTCTGTGTCGCCTGCACCTAGCGAGAAGACAGACGGCAAGCCAGTCCAGCCTAGCCTGCCCCATCCCCCAGAGCAGCCGCCTGACCTCCAGCCAGCCTCAAATGAAGACTAGTCGAAGGAAGAGAATTCTTGAAAGGGAATCCTCTGAACGGTCATACATGCTAAAATTCGACACTCTACGTGTCAGTCTCAACAAAGACACTAACTATCTTACCCATTACAAAGATAGCTTCCCCAATTATCACCTCTAATACCATTAGCTCACAGACATTTACCTTCCTCCCCTCCCCCCGCATCCCCGTTCTGTTCTGAAATGTGATTTGTTCTTTTCATATGTGTTCTTTTTTTTAATTGTATCCTTTGGTATATATGGTTGTGACTATTTTCTTCCACTATTTGATCTGAGGAAGTGGGTCTGGCCCATGAAAGCTCATCATCTAATAAACCATCTTGTTAGTCTTTAAAGTGCTACATAGTCCTGTATTTTGTTTAAGTTACACCAGACTAACACGGCTACATTTCTATCACTATTGAGTATAAGAGAAGTGCCCTTCTCTTTGCCTTCCCTCGGGTGATAACGGGAGTGAACACAGTTAGAATCCCAACCTGAACCAGTTGCTTGCTTGTTCTTTAAAGACTCCTTTCAGAATTTCATTCTTTGGCCAAACGAGACCTAGGTAAATTAAAATAAATCGCACAATTCATAAAAAAACCATGATCAAACAAACCCTTCTCTGAAAGAACACTTAAGCTTTTGTGCAGCAGAGGCTTCCTTAATGCTGCCAGCCAAGCAACCCTTCCAGACACTCGCTACCTACACACTAAACAAAGAAAGCAAGGAAAAAAACAATCCCCCACCCCCTCTGCTATGAACAGAACTTCAGATCTCTGCCCTAGAGTGCTAAGCAACATGGCTGTAATTAGCAAAGGGAAACCAGTTCTTCCCAGGCACACCGATTCGTTCTTTGCTGGTGCTTGGCCCTCTCTTTTCAAGTTATGGCGGTATTATGCATTGGGTGTATCTTGAGCTACTCCTGTCCCAAGGGCGAGCATCCCGCTGTATGGTGTGCGCAGAGAGGGGGCAATTGCTAATCTCTTCTCAGGACCTTGCAGGAGTCTCATTTGCTCACCCTCCTCCCGTTGGAGCCAGGGTGGTTGGAATAAGAGCTGGCATGGTCTTGATTTACCCACTGGCAACGGTGTGCTCTTTGTTCATTCCTGTCCTGAAGTGTCTCCTTAGAGGGACAAATATTTTTGTGGCCATTTCTATGTACATAATTATATTCCTTGTTTGGTCATCGGAGGGGACGGAATGGCTGTATCCCATGGGGGGAGAGCGGAGTGAAATGTTTCTGCCAACATTTCTCCACTGAAAAATGCAGATTCGGGTCCACCAAAATAGTTTGCAAATTGAGGAAGATTTCACTGAAGTATTTCTGGTGAATTAAAGCCTCAAACAAAGAATTGTAAAGTTTTGTTTCACCATTTTAAAACTGAAAATTAGACCTTTCAATTTGAAATGATTTTTTGTTTAAAAATGTTCTTAAAGAAAATTAATGTAAATGCTAAAAATTATAAATGCCTTAAACTGAAACTATAGTTTTGCTTGATCCAAAATACTTTTTGTTTGTTCATTCACCAAACATTTCGAAAATTCATTTGGGAGCACCCCAAAGCAAATCCCTCTCCAATTTTTTGGAACAAATCAGCAAAATGAACCCCCAGATACTTGCACTGCTCTACACAAGAATGAATCTGCAGAGGGGATGCTCTCAAAGAACTGCAGTTATCATCGTAAGGGATCCCTCTGCATTAACTGGTTTTGCTGATTCCCTACCATGTTGCCCACTCACCCCATCTACCAGGGTAATTTTCCCATTGGCCTTGGTCTACATTGGCACATTCTGTCACCAGAAACTGTCTTTTGGAGAACGAGAGCGTCTACATTGCGATGTGGCGTTTGTTGGAAAAAACACCCAGTTTGGTAACAAAAAACTTCCCTCCTGCGAGAGACTTTTGTCTTTTCCCCTCCTGTTACTATCAACAAAGAGACTGTGTGGACTCTGCTGTTTGTTTTGTCGAGAGAACTGGCTTCCACCAGCATCCCACAAGGCCTGCCCTGATGGCTGTCTTCAGTGTTTCACTCCACCCACTCCTCCTTTTCCCCTGGCTGTCATTCCTGGGCAAGCGCTGCCCTTCTACACCAATATTCCCGTCGTGTGTATCATCCCACCAAGTCTCTGTGAAGCCATCTACATCACAGCTCTAGTTATTAACCAGCATTTCACTCTCTTCCTGCTTGTGCCCTATACTTCTGCATTAGCACACAGACATCTAAGATTCTGACTTGATTTCCCCCCATAATAGCCCATGCTCCCCCAGATTCTCTCTCACCTGTGGGCTTTGGTCACCTGCCCCCCCTGAACCTAGTTCAAAGCCCTCCTCACTAGGTTAGCCAGCCTGTATCCAAACAAGCTCGTCCCTTCTTGGATAGAGGGACCCCCTCTCTGCTTAGCAGTCCTTCCCAGAACAGTGCTTGGGGCGCAGCTGAAACTCTCTTGGCAACACCATCCTCCAGCGGCTGCCACGAGCCAGGAGTTCCAGACAGACCATTTCTGCCGACCAGGGGAACAGCTCTCTTTGGGCTAATGTAGCTAGTGGGTCTTCAGAAGACCGGCGATGCTTTTCCCAGCCATGGGACCGGGGCGTTATTTCTCATCTGGACCTTTGTCATCCACTCAGGCTAGGATTTAGGGCCCCTCCCCCATAATCTGTAGGTATGTAAGTGTAGCAATGGCGGGGGTCATGTACCTGGGCCACTAACCAATAGCTATAGGTCAATGGCCTGGGTGCATGCTCGCCCCTCCCCCCATTGCTACTCCTATACTTTGTGCTGGATGTGCAATAGAGGTCCTTTACCTACCCTTTGGCCATCCCCCGTGGCCACCTTTCCACTCCCCTGGGGTGGCTGCAGCGGACAGATTATTCCTTGCTTCAGCCACGCTGGGGGTACAGAGAAGAAGCTGGCCAGGCCGGTAAAGAGCACCCTCATGTGTGCTTTCCCTGTGGCTGGGGGCAGCGAGCAGAGCTCCCGGTGTGCCGGGAGGCCCCACTGCAGCACTTCTGAGGATGTCCTGGTACTTTTCAATGGGGCTCTTTTGGGTAATGCTGATGGCCAATTGGGCTCCTGAAGCCCGAGTGTCGCTGGCTTAAGACACAGGAACCTTTCTGACCATCTCACTTGACCTCCTGCTTGGGACAGGATGGAGCATGTTGCGCTGCGACGCCTGCAATCGCATCAGCGACTTGCTGTGGAACCTGAGCACCTTTCAGAACAACCAGCGTCTTGTCTGAAGGACTCCCAAGGGCCGGCAAATCCATCACAGCCCTTCGTAATGCAGGCCAGTGGTTAAGCACTGTGACTGGTCGACCTGGCCCCTTCTTCTCCATGGGCTCGTTGCTGACTCGGTTACGGCTACCGTGGTCCTCATGGTGGCTCCTTAGCACTTTACAAGCTCTGCCCTCAGCTTTTGCGAGGATGGTTTTTGCTTCTCCCGTGTTCCGCAGTTGGAGGTCGTAAGGGACCCTGAGAAATGTCCCCAGGCAAATGCGCATGACACAGAACACTGGCTTCCAACCTTCTGCAAGGAAATGGACCGAGTCCTCTGAGCAAACGGGAAGTGACGCTGCTCCTGTAGCAGGACACTTCACCGACTGAGAATCCCCAAGGCAGCTTCTGCCCAGCGAAAGAGCCGCTGCATAAACTCAACGAATGAGAGGTAAAAATGAAGTCGTTGGGCTTGGCACACGCAACACAGGAAAGATCCCGAAACTCTTGGCGCCTTCTCCAGCCCACAGCCAGGCTGTGAATTCATCATTCGCTTCCCAACCTGGAAGGAAAAGCATGTGCTACCCGAGGGCCAGAGCTGATGAACGGAGCCATAAATCAAACCATTTACAAGACCAGCAATTAGGAAACAAGCAGACAGAAGGGAGAACTCAGTGGCAAAGCAGAGATGCTGCTGGGCATGGGGGTACACAAGGCAAGGCAGCCCTTGCGGCCCTTCATCTCTATTTCTCCAGCCATTCCCCTCCCTCTCCATCTCTGCTTCTCTCTCCTTTTGCCCCCATCCTTCTTCCATCATTCCTCTGCCCTTCTCTTCCCCCCTTCCCTTCTGCAGGGCTCCTGCTTCCAAGCAGGACAGAAACAGGCCTGCGAGCGAACGTATGTACCAGGCACAGCCACGCACACTGCACCCCACTGAGGAATGCGCACAGGACTGTTCACAAAAACATGGGGGGCATGGAGGGGAGCTCTGTTGATGAATGAGGCATCTGACCGTTGGCCATATAACTACAGCAGCAGAACTGGCACATGGGCAGCTCCCACATACCTCGTGAGATCGGGGCTTTATGTCCATCACTTCCAAAGGCAGGGGCCACTGTGAACTACTCTGGCCTCCTGCACATCCCAGGCCACTTCCCCAAAGTAATGCGCAGTGCAGGCCTTGTAGGACTGTCCGTGACGGAGAACTCTCCACAACCCTTCTTCTTACAGTTGTTCCAATGGGCCTGTTGCTAGCTCCGAATGAGACACGATACAGACCCACCTCAGGAGACCCGTCTTCTCTGCCTGGGCCCACTGCCAGCAGCTGTGGCCATGACTCCAGAGGGCCAATGGCTTCCCAGTCACCCCTTTGCTCCTGCAAGGGTGGCTGTGCTGACAGGCCCGATGGCAATCTCTCACTGTTACAGCACACGCCTTCCTCAGAGCGGGCCAAGTCCCTGCCAATGACGCCCAAGGGGAGTGGGCCCTTGAGATCAAACATCTTTCTTGCTTCCGCTACCATTACCGCATGGATGGGACCCCTCTTCCCTGACGGTCCCTGAACCTTCCTGCCCTTTGTCCCTTTAGCGAATGAGATCCTGCCCCTCTGCCCACTCACTGCTGGATCACGGGCCCTGGGCTACTGCCTTCCCCACAGCCACAAGGCCACAGGCCAATCTGCGCACAGGTAGGCAGGGCTGCTTTGGCTCATATGCAGCTTGGGCGCGGGTAGGGGGATGTAGGAACCTGTGTGCATGAGTGCAGTCTGGACCATGCTGCATGTAACCAGCCTTGCGTCTGGCTGTGCGCCATCTGCACCCAGCGTTGGGCACTAGCCAGGCCTTCTTGCCACAGAGCACAAGGGAGCCCAGCTCAGCACCCCTGGAATGGAGCAGGAACCGCAGAGCACACACACACACGGGGGTATGTTGCCCCTCTGATCTCAGTGCATGTGGCTGCGTAAGGGAGGAGACATGCTGAGCTCTTATTTTATAGACGCTCCTGTATTGCCAGCACAGGTGGCAGCAAAACTGCGGGTGGCACTCCAAACACGCAAAGCGCAACACCCAGATATGCCAAGATTTAACGGGTCAAATTAAGCTCTTGCACAAGAATGAGGGTACGTCTACACTACAGTGCTAATTCGAACTAACTTAGTTCGAATTAGTTAATTCGAACTAAGCTAATTCGAACTAACGCATCTAGAACTAAAAACTAGTTTGAATTAGCGTTTTGCTAATTCGAACTAGCACGTCCACACTGATTGGACGCAGGGGCGCATTTAAGGGCGGCTGAAACTGGTTCTGGCAGGGCATCAGGTCAGTAGTTCCTTTGTGTGGCTGCTGTCTGAGGCTCGTGCTTAAACGGACCCCCCCCCGGACAGCCGGTTCTCAGCCTTTCCTGCTTGCTTGCCAACCTCGCCGAGGGACAGCAAAGCATTGGTCTCTGTGCCCGTCTGTGTTGGTGCTTCCCTTCGGGGACGCCACCGCAGGTGGCAACATGGAGCCAGAGCTCGCCCTGCACCTTCTGGTGCACTTTCTGGACTTGCTGCTGCAAGACTGCCAGCAATGGCTCGAGGCTGCCTGGCACCACCTGGTGCACGTCAGCCCCCTGCCTCTCCGCCTGGCCGCCCTGGGGGCCGTGGAGGAGCCGCGGCGGCGCCCCGGCACCGGCGTGCCCCGCCGCGTCTGGCGTCTGGACACCAGCACTGACTGGTGGGACCGCATCGTCCTGGAGCGCTGGGAAGACCGACAGTGGACCCAGAACTTCAGGATGAGGAGGGACACCTTCCTGGAGCTCTGCGAGTGGCTCGCCCCTGCTCTGCGCAGAAGGGACACTCGCATGAGGCCCGCCATCCCCCTCCAGAAGCGGGTGGCCATCGCCCTGTGGAAGCTCTCCACGCCGGACAGCTACCAATCCGTCGGGAACCAGTTCGGCGTGGGGAGATCCACCGTCGGAGCGGTGCTCATGCAGGTATGGCACTCGTCGGCCACCGAGCCGGGGGGGAGGAGGGCTGCAAGGAGGGGATGGGCCGCCCCAGGGACAAAGGGGGGGGCGGGAGGAGGCGAAAGCGCCCCGCACCGGAGGGGTCGGTCTGTCCCGGCCGTACTACACGCCGCCAGGGGGGTTGCTTCCGGGAGTGGGGTGCGGGGCACTGCCAGGGCACGAACGCTCCCAGCCACCCGAGCGCCCAACTGATTGGCGCTTTGCTGTGTCTCTCTCCGCAGGTGGTCAAGGCCATCAACCGGGTGCTGCTCCGCAGGGTGGTCTGCCTCGCCGACCCGGACGCCGTCATCCGGGGATTCGGTGCCCTCGGCTTCCCCAACTGCGGGGGGGCCATCGACGGGACGCACATCCCCATCCGTGCCCCGGAACACCAGGCATCCCGGTACGTCAACCACAAGGGGTACTTCTCCGTGATCCTGCAGGCCGTGTGTGACCACCGGGGACAGTTCACGGACATTAATGTGGGCTGGTCCAGCAAAGCACACGACGCCCGGGTGTACCGCAACTCCTCCGTGTGCCAGCGGCTGCAGGATGGGACCTTCTTCCCCGACCGCCAAATCAGGGTCGGGGACGTGGACATGCCTGTGTGCCTGGTGGGGGATGCCGCCTACCCACTGCAGCCGTGGCTGATGAAGCCCTACACGAGGCACCTCAATCCCTCCCGCCAGGCCTTCAATGCCAGGCTGACCAGGGCCCGCATCGTGGTGGAGGGGGCCTTCGGGCGACTGAAAGCCTGCTTTCAATGCCTCCTCACCCGCCTGGACCTGGCCGAGCACAACATCCCTCCCGTGGTGGCAGCATGTTGTGTGCTCCACAATTTATGTGAGAGAAAGGGGGAGGCTTTCCTGCCAGCCTGGATGGCTGAGGCTGACCACATGGCTGGCCACTACGGTCAGCCCCGCACCGCCGCCGTCCGGGAAGCCCAGCGGGGGGCCGTCCGGATCTGGGAAACCCTGCGGGAGAGCTTCCTGGTGGAGGAGGAGGACTGACCTCTTCCTTGCATGCCCCACTGGGGCCTTCTTCCACCCAACCCCCCTTCCCCTTTCCCCTCTCTACCTACTGTCAAATAAAGACACCTGTTTTTCAAACAAAAACGTCTTTTTATTTTACATAACTGGGGTGGGGGGAGGAAGGAAGAAGGGTGGGAGAGGGGAGGGGAAAACCTGGGATGAGGGAGCTGGAAGGGGAGGGAAGGGAGGAAGGGAAAGGAAAGCTCAGGGGTGGGGGTCCGGCTGCCTCTCCCGTCTCGCAACAGTGCGGGTCCGGGGGCGTTGGTGGGGAATGGTTGTGGAGGGTGGGGCAGGAGGGACGGGGGGTGTGGAGTAAGCAAGAGCGGGAGCAGGAGGAGGATCTGGGGGAGTAGGGGGAGGAGGAGGAGCAGGGGGAGCAGAGGGAGTAGGAGGGGGAGCAGGGGGAGCAGGAGCAGGAGCAGGAGCAGGAGGAATTGGGAAGCGGTCCAGCAGGCTCTGGAGGTGGCCTCGCAGGGCACGGCCCTGCTCCTCCAGGGCCTCCAAACTCTTCTGGCGCAGCCTCAGGTCCTCCTGGACCCAGTGGTCCTGGATACGGATCTGTTGCTCCAGGAACCGGAGGTGCCGCCTCTGGTAGTCCTCTTGATTCCTGGCTCTCCTGCTGACCCAGGCGCGGGCGGCTGCTGCAGGCGGGGTGGTGCGCCCTGCAGGCCCAGGTGCTGCGGCTGTGGTGAAACAAGAACAGCGGTCAATTACCCCAGGGGCCCAGGTGTGTGAAACCCAGCTCCCCTCTGCAAGGCCAGGGCCCCTGCAGGATCCCCAGCTGCTGCTCCGTGGTGGGCAAGGCCCAGGCGCACGGTCCCAGGGTTCCCTCTCGCCCCAGCCCCCCGTACACATAAGGGGAGCATGATGGTACTCACATGTGGACTCCTCCCCGGCCTCGGACGACACAGGCGAGCGGCTCTGTGGGGTGCCTTGGGGGTCCCGGGTCCTGGGCAGGCTGCCGGCAGGCTCCTGCCTCTCGGAGCCCTCCTCCTCCTCCTCCTCAGTCTCTTGCAGCGGTCCCTCTGCCCTGGGGTCTATCACGTCCCGGGGGGCAGGGACAGCATGAGCCCCCAGGAGGCGGTCCAGGGCGTGAAAGTGGGGGCAGGCCTTCGGGTCGGCCCCTGGCAGGCAGGCCCGGGAGTAGGACTGCCGCAAGTCCTTAATTTTCCAGCGCACCTGCTGCCGGCTGCGCTGGTGGCCCCTGGCGGCCAGGCTGGCAGCCATGCGGCCGTAGACTGCCGCGTTCCTGTGGCTAGTGCGGAGATTGTGGACATTGGAGGCTTCCCCCCAAACCTCGATGAGGTCCACGATCTCCGCACTAGACCACGTGGGCGCCCGCCTCTTGCGGCCCCGGGCAGGCTCCTGGGAGCCGCCAGGCTGGTCCCGGGAAGAGGGGGAGGGCTGGGTGGAATCGGGTAGCTGGCTCATGGGTGTCAGGTGCAGGGTGTGCAGGCACGGGTGCTGGCAGCCTTGCAACTGGCACAAACTGTGTAGCCAGCCCGTGGCCCTTTAAGGGCTCCGGGGCCGGGAGAGGGGCAGTAGAGTTTGCCTGGTGTTGGCCAGAGTGGCCACCAGGGCAAGCTGGGAAGGGCTAGCCTCCCACTAGTTCGAATTAAGGGTCTACACAGCTCTTAATTCGAACTAGTAAGTTCGAACTAGGCTTAATCCTCGTGGAATGAGAATTACCTAGTTCGAACTAAGCGCTCCGTTAGTTCGAATTAAATTCGAACTAACGGAGCGCTAGTGTAGCGCCTATGAAAGTTAATTCGAACTAACGTCCGTTAGTTCGAACTAACTTTGTAGTGTAGACATACCCTGAGATGCTCCGACATCAGGGGCTGAACACAGCCCACAGCTTTGGAACGAGTCTCCGATTTTTAGAACTGTCCCTCTTTAAAATCGATGGCCTTTGCCATCCAGCCGCAGCAGTCGTGGGGCGGGTGCTTGCAAAGGAGAATGTCGGAAATAGCAGACTTGAACTAATTGTTACGTTAAAGAGTAACGAGGCACCGGGACCAGATGGCATCCACCCAGAGTTCTGAGGAGGCTCCAATAGGAAACCGCAGAGGCTCTCTCGCTTCACGCGGCCGCCATACAAGATGACTGGAAGGTGTGTAGATTTTTAGAAAGGATTCTTGAGACAATTCTGGCAGTTACAGGCCAGCAAACCCAGCTTCAGAAACACTGGTTGAAACCATAGTAAAGAACGAAACTGTCAGACCCACAGAAGACCGTGATTTGCCGGGGAAGAGTCAACACGGATTGCCTCACCAATCTACTAGAATCTGGTGAAGGTGTCAGCAGCATGTGGACAAGGGCCATCCGGGGACATAGCACACTTGGATTTCCAACAGCCTTTATGCAGACCCACCCCAAAGGCTCTTAAGCCAAGCAGGGAGCCATGGGATAAGAGGGAAGGTCCTCTCATGGAATGGTCACTGATTAAAAGGGCAGAAAACCCCAAGGAAGCACTGTCGTCCAGCACAAAGTCAACCCGTCGATGCCACGGGATGCTGCGAAGGCCAAAAACATAACTGGGTTCAGAAAAGATTCAGACCAGTTCCTGGAGATAGGTCCAGCAATGGCTATTAGTCAAGAAGGTCAGGGCAGCAACCCCATGCTCTGGGTGTCCCGGAGCCTCCTACTGCCAGAAGCTGGGACTGGCTGTAGATCACACAATCAGCGAATTATAGAAGATCAGGGCTGGAAGAGACCTCAGGAGCCCCCTAGTCCAACCCTCTGCTTGAAGCAGGCTGAACCCCAACTAAATCAGCCCAGCCAGGACAGTTTCCCTGTTCTCCATTTCCCTGCAGGGTGTCTGGGTCACTGTCAGGGTGGGCGTGTAATAGTGTTATCCAGACGGAAACCTGGACCTACCCGAGCCAGGCTTCAGAGATCTGATATCAGGGCCTGGCCCTGGCTTTTGCAAGGGCAGTGAGTTAGCCCTGGTGTTCTGGCTGAGTTCCAGCTCGGTTCATGACTTCTGCTCCTTCCATCCCTGCTGCAGCTTCCACGGGGCAACCTTTGCTTTGCTTCCTTTTCCGAATGGCTGCAGGGCGCTCAGGGTGAGCCGCAAGAGGGTTCTTTCTGCCCACCCCCAAAATGACCGCCCCGCTCTCTGCTGCGCCCTTTCTCTTTTGGACGGGAGGGAGGCGTGGGGGTGGAGGAGGGAGCTAACTCTATCCCCACTGAGCTCGATCCCGCCAGGTGGGCGTGAAACAGCTGCCGCGCTGCCCCTCCGAGCTAGCTGGGTTTCCATGAAGGGCAAGGGGAAAGCAGGATTTGCCCCTCAGCTGTGAGCACTTTGCTGCTAGAGCCATTGCTATCCCTGCCCACTAGGTGCTCTATCCCAAGGGCACGGATGCAGAGCCTCCAAGGCAGTCAGTGCTGCCCTGATCCACCGCCCAGACCACTCAAGGGGCTGAGCGCAATCGGGACTTCACTTTGCCGAGTGCGGGAGCCCGAGTGTGTCCAGCACCCACAGAGGGGCCTGGAAGGCTCCTTACTCCATGCCCACCAGCCTGCACCTCTGCATGGGCCTGGCTGCAGTCCATCCCGAGAGCAGAGGGGGCTGATTGCAGGGGAGGACCTGCCGGTCACTTGGCAGCATTAGGAGCACGGATTGTACTTGTTTATACTGAGCAAACCTTTCCCTTGGAGTGAGCATCACACCAATGCTCTTCCTGCTGCCTGTGGTTTTGATCTTGAATAAGGAGGCCAAAAGATTAATTTGTAAGCGATGTTAGTCCTCAAGTGAGGGACCCATCTCCTCTAGCCTTGACCTTAAAAAGGCTAATAATCTCCTCCCCCGGCATCAGGGTCGGGAAGCTTTGATGTGCCTTTGAAAGAGGCTGTGATGCAAAATTAACTAATTAGGTCATTGCCGAGGAAAGGAGGGTAAAGTCGAAATCACTTGTTTCAGGCAGATGGCAGCGAGAGGGAGAGATGCACTAGGCCACAGGCACCCGTCCCAGGAGACAGCAGGCTTCAAGGTCTGAAGGAAAGTAAATCCCAGAAACAAGTAGCCTGGGAACAGAAGCCTCAGTGCCCAGAGAGGGACACCTGCAAAGCCTCTTCCCAGGCCACGTCAACATGGAGCGGTGCCGTGACAAAGGGGCGTGGCACCAGCTGGCAGAGGTGGCACGTGGACGGCCTGGGCAGTGCACTGCCACTGGCCATTGTACTCTTTGCATGCTGACAGTATGGCTTGTTCCCCAAGTGGCTGTAGGGCAAGCACTGCCCACGAGACAGGAAAGTCCAGCGAAGTGTGTCCCAGTCCCAGAGGGCATGAGTTGCCATTAGCTCCCAGTCGGCACACGGGGACTTTCTAGGCTTTGTCTGAGAAGCTTCTACTTGTTTTCCTTGTAAACAGGCCCACGTTGAGCACAGCGGTGGTGAGCCTCTGGCCATGGGACTCACTCGGGCAGAAAGTGCCAACATGCTCCAGTTGCTGGAGCAGAAGCTGAAACCTGAGCAGGGTCTTCAGCCCTGGAAGCTGGCTGGCAGGAAGGAGAAACGTTAGCGCTCTACAATAAACGCACTGTGGCTTCCCAAGCAATCCACGTGTCCCTGGGGCTCAATCGGGTAGTAAAGTCACATACCGTAGGGTCTTTATTTAGGGACAATAAAATTCATCTTGAGAACCTTAATGGCAATAATACCTTACTCAGATAGAGCGTTCCCCGCCCCACACACACACAGATTGCTTTACAAGATAGAGCACCATCAGTACCCCCTTTTTCCAGCTAGAGAAACTGAGGCACAGACCAGTGCCATGACTTGCCTACACTCACCCAGCAACAGAGTCAGGACAAGTATCTGTGCCTCCTGAGTGCCCAGCAGGCTAGGCCATGCTCACCCTCACCCATTAGCACCTGCCTCAAATTTCCCACTGCATCGGTCACTGAAGATTACATACAAAACCCCAGCCAGCACCCCTATAGAATCCTAGCACACTAGAGCTGGCAGGGACCTCGAGAGGCCATCGACTCCGGTCCCCTGCCCTCCTGGCAGGACCCAGCACCCTACACCATCCCTGGCAGGGGTCTGTAACTTTATGGCTAGGAATAACTTTACAACCACAAGTGCACGTCACACACACTGGTTTCATTTTCCTAACTGGGTGAGAAGGCTTTCCACGTGGACAAGGATGCTCTGAAGGGACACACGACGGACAGGCCAAACGTCCACCCTACAATCTGGCTTTACCTCAAATGACAAGACTTCCGGGAAGATCAGTGCTCTACCACGAGTCACACGTTCAATATCAGCCAAGACACATCTGCTAGGAATACAGCCAGAGGGAGCAGTAGCAAGCCCTGAATGAAATGGAGCTGGGCTTTGGCCGCAGCTCTGAAGAGCTACCACTAGGGGAGACAGAAGGTCCCCATGCCAGAAGGCCTGCAGCACAGAATGGTGGGCTGCATGATCAAGGAGTGGCACTGAACTGTGGGCTGCAGCAGACTGGCAGACTGGCGCTGAATGGAGCAATTTCCTTTGTCTACGCAGCTGATGGGAATGAAGCACTTTCCCCTTCCGGCCCTGGGGGGAGTCTGGCTGGCTTTTTCTGTGAGAGAGCCCTGCTTTAGGCCCCCCAGCCTTAAAAACGTACGAGGAAGAGCCAAACCCAAAGTAGATTCCTGCCTCCCTGGGCGATTGTAGCCTGACCCTCGGCAAGGCCCCGCCCGGGGAAGGCTTGTCAGGTGTGCTGAGCGTTGCTGGGATGGGAAAGTGAAGAGTGGGCAGAGATTTTGTGAAGGAGAGCTACTGACAGCACCCAGCATGCAAACCCATACATAGGAACAGCCCGGGCACTGAGTGATGGGAGAGATAAGTCTCCATTTCCAATGAGGAATTTTAGGCTCATGAAATATCATGTCAGCCGCCTTGCTGCCACTCATGCAAGTGGGAACTTTGGGTCTATAGCAGGCCCTGTGGAGGGAGCCTTCTTTACACTTGATTCTACTCCTAGCTTTGCCACTGACTCATTGTATGATCTTGGTCAAGTCACTTTGCCTCTGTGCTACATGTTCTCCTAATGAGCTGCAGCCCAGTCCTGAGGGGCTGCATGGATTTTTCATTGCTAGTGAGTCAGGTTTGACTCTTTGGGGCGACCCCCCCATGCTTGCTGACTGCCAGAGAGGTTGCTTTGCTGGTAGTCACCCTAAGTCTGACCTCCCCAGAGGCATGAAGGACAAGATGAAAGGTATCAAAATAGGAAGCAGAGGAAGCAAGCCAAGAGAGAAGGCAAGGCCTCCAGCGAGAAGGAAGAAATTCAGCTGACGGGTGGTGAGCAGAGACGCCCGAAGGGAGGCAGTGGCACTAAGAGAGCCAGCTGAGTGCCAGGGCCCAGAGGAGGGACATCAGGGAGATATCAATGCCAAGGCATTCTGGGATATTTCCCAGGGCAGCCTGACAGAAGAGAGGAGAAGGCAGCTGGTGACAGGTATCGGCTGCTGGTCTCCCCGACGGATAGCGAGGGAACCGAGTTACTGACAGGCATGGCACCGTGCAGAGGAGGCGGCACGTTCGGGCCAGAAGAGCTGTGGGCCTGGCAATGAGCAGGCCTCATGACAGGCAGCCAGGGGTGTGTGACTGGGACAAGAATGAGCAGACCCAGGAGGGGGCTGGAGGAATGTGGGGTGGAACAGCAGCCTGGCCACAGACGGATCTGGGAACCAGCCCAGCTGGCAAAGGTCCAGCATGGGAGGTGGGGGAAGAGACTCAGAGCAGCACTGTGGTTCTTATCCTTGACATTGACAAAGGGGGATGCCTGAGGGGTTTCAGGAGACCTAGCCTCCTGCAGGGAGCCTGGCAGCTTTTCTCAAGCTGCTTTGCAAGCCAATTTCATTGCCGCAAGGAAAAGCTGAAGGCTGCGCGGCAAAGGCAGCAAGGAGGCCAAGTAAGAGACAGAGAATCCATATGTCCCATGCCCTTCAGCTCAGATGTCCCCCCACAGCACACCCACCCACCTAGGAGGGTGCACCCCTGCCCCATTTCCCCGCTCTGATCTGCGCACTCTCTCCTGACCTGTCCCCTGGCAGATCACCAGTCCCATGAGAATGAGCCAGTTCCTTAGAAGTCGCTGTTAGAAAACATGCCCCAGCAACAGCAAACTGGACAAGCAGGTCACAGATCTGCGGCTCTACGTACACAGACAGGCAGCGAGACGCCAAGCCCTGGCGGGCGAACAGCAGGTCTTTGTTCTCCCCTGCCCAGCCCAGCCAAGTTTGTAGTAAACACACAACCCCAAAAATGTGCCTGGCCATTCGCTCCAGGAATGCCCGTCCCACTGCCCCAGGACAAAGCCATCCTCAGGCGGGTGGGTCTGCGGAGGCAGTTCTGTGGGAAGGAAGCATTTACTAGTGGTTGGAGCCGGGCCCCTGGCTTGCACCCCCACCTCTACGGCTCCCTGTGAGGCATTAAGGCTCAGCTCACAGAGCGCGCGTACTCACCGGCCCAACTAGCCTTCTGCTCGCCCCTCTAAAATGGGGGTGGTACAAATATTCATCTAGAGCCTGCTACCCCTGTGCAAAACCAGGCCACAGCCCAGCCCTGATAGCAGTGCCCAGCCTCTGAGGGGACTCATCTGAGTCATGCTGGGGAAGCTGCTTTGAAACCTCTGGACACACTAGGCTGTAAAAAGCAATCCAGCTCATTACTGTAGTAGTATCCACAGCATATTAGCACAGAGCAGCGAGGGGAAACCGAGGCTAGCGAGTGGGATACATGAGTGGCCCTCTGCATCTCAGTGGGCCACAAGGTTGGCGTAACAAAACGGGCAGCCTTGTGCTTGTGTACCCAGACTTTGCTGGGTACGCCCACTGAACCGTAGCAGCGCTGTGGTTGGCTGCAGAGGTAGCACACAGCTCTCACTGTCAGCGTCGTGTGCAATCAGTACCACCTCCTGTCACGGACCCTTGGCTTTACGGGTGCGTCATGCTACTCAAACCGGTGGGAACAAAACGACGCAGATGGAAACTGGGGAATCTGGGAGCCCTACACATGGGCAACAGAAAACGAAGTGTCTCATGGGCTGCACCTAGACTCCCGACGGGCCGCATTCAGCCTGCAGGCCACATGTTGCTATCACTGCCATGGAATCTGGGAGTAAGAGACCTGGACCAGGGTCAGAGTGCATTAGGCCCTGTACACATGCCGCCAAAAGACATTACTGTGTCAAAGAGCCACAATCTAAGCCTAAGACAAGAGCCAACAGATGGCCACCCACACACCGACGAGGGAGAATAAGGAAACATTGGGATTACTCACCTGATCAAACGTACTTGTGTGCTTGGACATTTGCATGAGGAGAGTCACAAAGAGCACATCTAGCCTGAGACGATACAGCATGGCCTCAGTATTAGGCTCTGCCTTTATGTGTCAGAATAAAGGCTGGTGTGGTTAACCCAATCAGGAAGCCAACAGCAGGTCTCTGAATTTCCAGGCCTGTTTCTGTGTCTAATCTCCCACTGCATTGTTTGTGTCTAACCTGGCTTTGCATGATTTCTGTCTTCTCCTAGTACAGTGTCACCTGCAAATACCATTAATATGCTGTTTACTCCCTCCCTCAGCTCATTAATGGAGATATTACATGAGAGCAAGCCAAATACCAGTCCCTGTGGCAAGCCATTGTATAAACACCTCCTTTAGACATTCCAAACAACCTCTTATGTATGAAGGACTGTTGTCTTGAGGTGTGCATAGCCATTAGAGCTAATGACTTCACCTGTCACCATTTATTTGCCGTGAACCCCGTGGGGAAAACACAGCAATGTCTATAAAGCAAAAATGAGAATGAATGTCACATTGTCACAGAGGGTGTGTGTCTCCATTTAGTGGGGATAGATGTTCGTTCAGCCTGATTAAAATAGCTGGATGGTTACAATCTTCGTACAGATTTCTTACTCACTTCTTGTCTAAATTGTTCTGTAGCTTTGCTGGGTGATGTTAAAAATATGTTCTCCCTTAGAGGTGGCTGCACTTCAGTGGTAGGTTAAGTGTAATGGAGTAGCTGTTTGTAATAAACTATGGCAGTGTAAAAAACGAGTAGTCCTGTGGCACCTTAGGGACTAGCAAAAATACACAGAATCATGAGTGTTCATGGGTAAAACCCATCAGATGAGGTGGAAGTAACAGAAATCAGGATATATAACAGCAAAAGAAGTACCTGTCAATTGTAGGACCAGTGTCAATGAAGCTAATTAAGTGGGCTGGATGTGTCCCATTCATAGCTTTTGATGTGAAAATGGGAATGTTAAAGGCAGGGGAAATTGGCTTTGTAATGCGTTATCTAGTTAATGTCTTCACTCAAGCCCAGGGTAACAGTGTGAAATTTGTAGATGAATTCCAGTTCTGCAGTCTCCCTCTGTAATTGGGTGGTGAAATTCCTTTGTAGAAGAAAAGAAGTACCTGTCAATTTTACAACCCGTGTTAATGAAGCTAGTTAAGTGGGCTGGCTGTGGATGGATTCTATAAAGGAATTTCACCACCCAACTACAAGGGCGGGACCAAAGACAGCCAGCCCTCAGAGCCCCTTGGACTGCTGCATGTGCCCCCCCCCCCCAGCCCTAAAAGCCACATGGCGCTGTGGAGCTGCACTCCAGCAGCAATTCCAAGGAGGCTGCAGTTCCAGCCACCCGGCTGCCCCCTTTGCCCTCCCCTGTCAGCGGGCCTGGGTACACGCTGACACTCTTTGCTTAGAAGAGGCTCCAGGGCTGCACCAGCAGGCAGTGCAGCAGAGGCGCGTGGAGGAGCAGTGCCGGGATTCCCAGGGATGGGGCACTTAGAGGTGCTCTAAGGCAGGACTGGGGTGCATAGGTAGGGCAGTGCGTGAATCGCTCTCCCCCAGAACATTAAACAAAAAGCTTTGCTTTCTGCGGGGTTTTGTGAGTAGGAAAGCCAGCCATTTGGCTCCAGCCTCTTCTTTGTGGGCCAAGCAGGAGAAGAGTTAATCTCCTTGGGAACCAAACTCTGGGGCAGATTTGTTGCTATAACAGATTGATCCGGCAGGCCAACCGGAGAAAGCACAAACCGTTTGTTACTGAAAATGGATCATGCCATCACAAGAAATGCTGGAAAATTATTTCAAGGGAATATTATGTTTCATTAGCTGTAAATGGTATAATTAATAAACTTTCCCCTTTGTTTTTATTAAGTCTTACTGCAAAGAACTTATTACAGAAATAAATCTCTCCAATGGCAAATGTCAACCGAGGGAGGACGGTGTGACGTGGTGTCCTTATAGGAATTGTATGAAATCTGTTGGAGAAACAATGTCAACTCTCGGTAGTAAAGGTTACTGCCAAATTCCATCCTAAGCCCCATATTTAGCACCCCTTCGTCCCTGACGGTTGGCTAAATTAATTTGGTCTGAATATATCCCAGCTTTTTCTAAAGGCAAAGGATTTTTTAAATGTATTTTTGCAAGTTTGGAGAAAATCACTGAACAGTTTTTGAGGTACAGCCCACTAAGAAAAATCACTCTCTATAAAGCTGCTCAGCAAAAGCTTTTCAATTTGGACGGAGCTCCTCCACCGTTATCACCCATATACTCATTCCCCATTACGCTGCTGCACAGGAAAAGTACGGCTGTGATTCGCCGTCAGTGCACGAGAAACCTTTTGATTTTGGAAGTTTGAGGGCAATTGCCCAAACCCCTTCAAATACGGAAGCACAAAAGTGACACTTCTTGGAAATTTTACTCCAAACATAAAATGTGAGTTATGCTCACTGTGGTTACGTCAAGACTGCAAACTTCTTTCAGAAGAAGCTTTTCTGGAAGAGATCTTCTGCAAAAACTTTTTTCAAAAAAGAGCGTCTACACGGCAAAAGCACATCAAAAAAGCGATATGCTTTTTCGAAAGATAGAGTCCACATTGATTGGACGCTATCTCGCATTTCAGTTGTAAGTAGTATATATGGAAAGGAGTGGCCACCAGGGCACCTGTGCTTTTTCCTGGAGGCCTCTTCTTTCGAAAAAAACACTCTTTTCCACATCCACACACGCCTTTTTCCAAAAAAGCTTTTTTGGAAAAAGGCTTCTTCCTTGTAGAAAGAAGTTTCCCACTGTTGGAAAAACCTCTCCGTTCTTTCAACTTTCTGTCAAAAGAATGCAATAGCAGTGTGGGCGGAAGTATAGTTTTTCCAGAAAAACAGCCATTTTTCCGGAAAAACTCTGCAGTTAGACATACCCTAAGGGTGCACCTACACTAGAGGCTTTTACTTTGATTGCCAGATGGCTCATGGCAGTCAGTATGTTTGTTCAGGCTGGTCTGGACCTCGCACTGCTTTTGTATCTGGATACAAATGGTTATAATTTGCCCTAGGCTGATCCCTGTGATGTCAGCTGCATTCCGAATAACCACAGGCAGGCTGCATGCAGGGGGAGGAGGAAGCCCCGCTACAATAGGACTCCCTCCTGGTGGGAGGCAGGACAGAAAGAGGACCTGGAGAACTGCACACGTGCACAGACTAGGCAGGCTCACACTAATGGTATGGTCAGAGGTGCGAGGGAAACAAGCCCGTCTGCCAAGCCTGCACCTAGTCCCTGCAACTTTGGGATCAAAGAAATTACTCCTCTCATCCCTTCCCCACCCATCCACGTTTTTGTAGTTGAACCTACGCAAGAGGGCAGAGTTAAGGTTGCTTCATTCAGCTTCATTTGGACTTTCTAACTTTTGCAATTTGAATGCTCCTTTAATACTATGATTTATCCATTGCACATTCAGTGTTGTATCTATTCACCCCCAATCATAGTTTATCTATGTAGGCCTTCCTGTTAGGTGATCACTTACTGGCGGACTGGCTGTCTCAGTGGATTGCTAACAGACTGTGGAGCCTTTCACCAGGGCTGTGTCTACATTGGCACCCTTTTCCGTAAAAGGGATGCTAATGAGACAAGTCGGAATTGCAAATGCCGCGGGGGATTTAAATATCCCCCGCGGCATTTGCATGAACATGGCTGCCGCTTTTTTCCGGCTCGGGGCTTTGCCGGAGAAAAGTGCCAGTCTAGACAGGATCTTTCGGAAAATAAAGCCTTTTCCGGAAGATCCCTTATTCCTGATTTTAAGAGGAATATAGCTCAGCTCAGTGGAGACTGAAAGTATTTCCCATGTAATGGATGCTGAGAGGCCCTTATGTAAGCTGAGTTTGGTGGGTCTCATGCCCAGCTCTCCCATCACAAACTCACCACCACTTTTTGCATCTATTGGTCAACCCAAAGAGGCCAAGAACTGCACGGGCCATGGAGACAAAACTACAGTTGTTACCCCAGAGGAGGTGCCCCGCCCCATCTCGGGGTTGAGACAAGCTGACGGGGTAATGTATGTGAGAACCTTATCTTGCTGCTACCCACTAGATGAACGGAGGGTGCCCTTCTCCATGGCTATCCATGCCAACCCTTCTCAGCGTTAAAACCCCAACAAGTCTAGAGCTAGTAGGGCAATTATGTTCAAAAATGCAAATTAGCTGATTACATCATTAGTATACAAGCTTCATTCACCAGCAACTAATATATCTACATGTTCTCTTCTGCCAGATAGCTTCCACCTCACCCCACCATCATCCTTAATTCTGCCATTTTCTAATTTCTGGATGCTTGACTTTGCAACATTAATATTCTTTTAACGGGGAGCGGGGTGCACATGTGTGTGCACACGTGTGATTTCCTAGGTTTTAAAAAAAAGCAAACTGTAAAAAAAAAATCACAAATTCCATCCTGTGGCATTATACCGACACCCACATGGTTCATCAGCAGGGCTGAAGCTTTTAGATCTACTGCCCAGACCTCTGCCACTGGCCCGATAGCAATAGTAGGCCACCATCCTTTCTATGGGCTAGTACCAGAGTGGGGAGGAGATCTACATGGATAGTGGTCACGGCGGAGGAAGGGGAGAATAAGGACTCTGCAGTTCCATTCAACACTCTGGACCAGGGTATAGACTTGTCGCCTATGCCCCCAGTAACAGGATCCTTGCCCACTCTTTCTGTCCTCGTCATGTCTTCTCCATTCCTGGCTCCTTGTCCCAGTCAGATTCCTTTTGCCTACCCTGTGCCAGTCTCCATTCCTCAGACTTCCCATCCCTTCCAACTCTTCCTCTAATCTCTCTCCTACCTCTGAGATCCAGGTGTCCCCACCCTTGCTCCCAATTTCTCCTCACCCTCTGCAAGTTCCCAAATCCCAATCTCCCTCTTCAGGTTCCTCATCTAATCTAAACAGTAGGTGGGGGAGAATGGGATGGAGGCAGCAAATCGGACTAGGAACTGTGGCGTGTGGCGATGGCTGGGGGAAGGAACTGGAGTGACTCATTGGTGATTTGAGCTGTTCAGGTTTAAGGCACCTCCGCTGAGCCTGTGTGAACCGAAATATTCCCAAACTTAGCAGTTAGCAAAATGTGCCCAGGAAGAGCTAAGAGCATAACCCTGACTGAAAGGCCATGGTACTACCACATTTCAAACCCCCTACTGCAGGGCCTTCTCTTTGACACAAAAAGGTCCCAAACATTTTTTAAGTGGGTCCCGAACCCTGAGAAACATCGGAGCCATTTCCACAGCAACCTTCTGGAACATTTCAGCCTGAGGCGGACTCCTAGCATGAGAAAATGCAGCCCAAGCTACTAAAGTGTGGCCAGGTTATAAGTAAGGCTAAGCTTTTAGCATGGATAATTTGAGTAAAAGTCACAGGGACGTCACAGGCAATAATGGAGAATTCACTGGTCCCTGACTATTACTACAAATATCCGAGGCAAAAGGGAAGCCTGGGCAGCTGTGGGCAGGCTGGGAACTCCAGGCCCCCTCGCCATCAATGAGGGCTCAGAGCTCCAGGGTCCCCCTCCGCTGGCGGTGCCAAGCTCAGAACGCCCCCCTGCTGCTCATGCAGGCAAAGAGCTTCAGCGGTTCTCCCGATCCCATGGCAGGGATCTCCCTTGCTACCCGTAGTGTCTGGGAAATCTGGGGGCCCCCTGCAGCGCCCATGGCTGCTAAAAGCTGTGGGATCTCCTGCTGCCCATGGAAGCAGAGAGCAACAAGGGTTCCCCCACTGGAGATCAGCAGGGGTCCACCCCTGCTACCCACGGCAGCGGGGAGCTATGGGGATCCCTCTGCAGCAGGGACTCTCTCTGCCTCCATGCCTAAAGCTCCTGGCTGAAGTCACGGATTCCCTAATCTTCAAGGCTAAACTGCAGCTTTAGTGATAAGCAACTGAACAAAGGGTCTTACAATGGAAATTGCTGAACATCCTTAATAAAGGCAGAGCTCAACCCTGCCTGTGTTTGCATACACATGATTGGATTCCTTACCCCACTACGCGCGTTCATAGACAGTCATTCCACAAAAGCAGCAAACCTGTGATGACCAACCTCTCTCTCGGGCTCAGACCCACTAGATATTGGCAGGTACTGTTGTTCTCCTAACAAGCCCCTGGATATATCCTGGTGGCTGTAGAGAACTGCAGCTGAAATGACCTTACCCTGTCAGTAGCAATCTGTCACTTCATGGATCTTATACTGCCTCTTGCAGCACCAAAGCATCAGAGCTGTGAGAAGAAAAGTCGTTCTGCAGGTTCTCTGTATTATTCTCTTTATTTGTGGGGACACATGGCCAGCATGGGGAGCTGCCTGGATTCTGCAGGATGAATTTCACATTCACACATGTGTCACTGTAATTTAAGGCGAGGGAAGATTTCCATTACAAGCCCCGTTTTTCCCTGAGATTTATATTGCAGATATTTGGATACATTTTGGGGCTAAACCTCACTGTGTAATTTCTCTGCCAGGAAGCAGCGATTTTTCTTGCAAAGTGTACAAAGCCAGCTCAGCCTTTTTGTTATAAGTCAGTTAAGGAAATCTCTTTCACGCACACGTCTACAAAGCATGCCCCAAAAAACACAGGAAATAAGCCACATTTTAGAAATCAATTAATTTGTCTGGATTTACTGTCAATTAACAATGTTCCAGCAAACCTACAACACCATAATTGCACTCTATCTTGCTTCTATGTTAACTTTAGGGTAGATCTTTGACGCATTATGCCAGCAAGGGTGATAGCAAAATTGAAAACGTTATGAACCCAGGTCTCCTTACGGCTATGCACCGACTGTCTCTTTAGGAATTCTTTCACTTTCATCAGCCTGATGAGGGAGGAATCACCCGAGAAGCCAGACCAGCTCATATATGCACGCTGGGGCCGCTAATCTGCTGATGACTTAGTCTTGTCTAGCAAATCAGTTGGTTTCTTTTTGTTAACTCTTTATCGATTTTACTTTGACGTAGCCCAATAAAACATTGACAGAAGCAATTTATGTTGTCTAGTGACTCTAGTTACAGCAAACCTCCATGGCAGAGTTAAAGAAGGTCTGAGCTTACTGTTGCTAGCAGACAGATTAGCTTTTTAACCGAGCGTACTCATTTCATTCAATCCGCTTCCAAAACTGGGATGGGAAGCGACTTCCTCTCTCTCCTGCTTCTGGGCATACAGAACTAGCCAGGCTTCCACTCACAAACTGTTTTCTCAGGCTACCAGAGAAGGGCTGGCAGAAGGCGGGGGAGCCCTTCATGGCTAGGTCTCCGTTTCGGATAGTTAGAGAGGGGCAAAAGCCGTTCCAGTCACTTGTGTGGTGGCCAATGTGAAATGAGCTGTGGGCGTTAATCTAGTCCTTAGTGAACAGGAGAGATCGACTCCTAGGAACCTAGGTCACAATTGGCATTGTTCCTCACGATCTCGTTAGAGAGGCCCAGGATTAAGACCAGCCTGCAGAACGTGCTCCCTCAGCTACGCAGAGGGTTCCTCCATGCCAGGAGGAAGGTACACTGGTAGAGGCCAGGGGGAGCTTGCACAATCAGAGCCTATGTTGTTCCTGTAGGTAGGCTGGTCTGTCCTCGGTAGCACCCATCACTCTACAACAGGTGCACGTTCCTTTATCCTGTGCCCTCCCCCAACGCCTAGTTCCACAGCAACTGGGAACATTACTATACCGGCCTCGGAAAGGGAGGTTGAACAAACACACCGAGGCCAGGCCAGGCTCCCAGACTGCTCCTTTCACAAGCCCCATATCGCAGGTAGGGGCAAGCGCAAGGGGAGGCTCCGCTGCGTTCCACATCTCATGACGATGCGTGCGCTCATGGGCCACAGCCAGCACAGCAGCCCCGGTGTCCACGCCATGAGCGGCAGCCTGTCCCCGCTCCTATTAGATGCGCCGACTGCGGGGCCTCTGCCCTGGAAGAGGGAATGACCAGCTGGTCAGCTTCCAGATGTCGCTTCACGAAAAGGAAGGATGAACCGTGGTGAAGGCCCGAGCGGGAGTCCCTGGACAAGTCCCCTGCTGTGTGTGTGGATTTAGACTCTGTGCCTCAGTTGCCCACCTGTCACTGCCCCACCTCCCTGGTCTGTTGTGAGATAGACGGTGAGGTGCCTGGACATGAGCCTGATGGGGGCCAGGGAAGCCCTTAGATACGGTGTCGAGAGACCAGTGATTCTGGGCGAAAGAGAAAAAAGAGAGCAACCCCCAACTCTGCTGAGGCTTAAGAGGGCGCCTGGGCTCCAGGTTTTGCTGACACAAGATGAATGGCTTATGCAGTTCCCTGCGCTAAGTTCCAGTCTTCTGCTGCCCCCATGCGCGGGTGTGGTGAAAACAGCGCGGGATGGGAGGGCCAAAGGGGAAGGAGCTCTCTGGCACGCTCTGTTGGTGTGGCAGGAGAACGGCTGCAGAGGGGGCTCCAGTACGTCGATGATGGCAAGCGATATAAAACCCTAGGCAGATGCGATAGACAGATCAGTCCACAGAGGAGGGACGGGCAGCTAAAGCTACAGGTGGCCAGGCTGCAACATTGGGCTGACACTTTGGGATCTGTGGGCAGCTCTGACAGGGAGAAGCCTGAGAACCCCTGACTGTCCCAGGAGACAGAGGGATCAGCACTCATGCGTCTGCTCCTTCTCGTGTCCTAGAGCAGGCAACATTTCACTCATGAGCACCCCTGCAAACGCATCTCTCGCCGTATCCAACAGCATTCCCACATGCTAATGGCTAAGCCGGCCCGGGGGGACTAGACATTCCCAGGGCTTATCAGAACACACACAAGCGGCCCTCTGGAATGTCACTCCAAAGTCATGAGGCTGGCATTCCACTGCTCTGTCTCTGAACAGCAACAGAAAGCCAAGCGAGGCCGCACGGCTTTGTCAGTTCATAATATTAACACAAACCACGTGTGTCCCCATTGTGGAAGTGAGCAGGAGCCCACGGGTAAGAATGGGGCTGATTTCTCCACTCCTGAGCTTACGGTTCCTCTCTTTTCAGTGCAGCTTTTTGTTTTCTGGAAGGCTTCCCGGGCTAGGCATAGTTTTGAGCAGGTGCATAACCAGAGGGGGCAGTTCGGGTCACCATCTCAGAAGTACAGACGTGTCTCCATCTGTCTCACTGGAGTCACCTGCGGCACTGTGAGAGAGGGAAGGGAGAGTAACCAGCGGGCTGGAGGAGGAGGAGGGGACACGGCCAAGGGAGGGTGCTGGTTCCAGGGGATGCTGATTCCTTCAGAGCACCATAAGCAATCTGCATGGAATCACTCTCCAGAGATCCTGTGGTGCAGTTTGGGTTATTTACAATTTTTACTTCATTTGACTCTGCGCTTTCTTTCCCATGTAGGTGTCACTCCCCCACCAGCACAACCTGTTCTCTTCTCCCAATATATTTTATACCCTGGTATGACTGTGCCCCATTGATTATCCTCATTCCACCAAGTTTCTGTGATACCTGTTATATCAATATCCTCATTTAATATGAGGCACTCTACCCCACCCATCTTATTATTGAGACTTCTGGGCTACGTCTAGACTGGCATGATTTTGCGGAAATACTTTTAACGGAAAAACTTTTCCGTTAAAAATATTTCCGCAAAAGAGCGTCTAGATTGGCAAGGATGCTTTTGCACAAAAGCATCCGTGCCAATCTAGACGTGCTTTTGCGCAAGAAAGCTCCAATTGCCATTTTAGCCATCAGGCTTTCTCGCGCAAAAAATTAAGGTGCTCATCTACACTGGCCCTCTTGCGCAAGTATTCTTATCCCTGAGCGGGAGCGTGAAAGTATTTGCGCAAGAAGCACTGATTTTGTACATTACAAAGTCAGTGCTCTTGCGCAAATTCAAGCGGCCAGTGTAGACAGCTGGCAAGTTTTTGCACAAAAGCGGTCACTTTTGCGTAAAATCTTGCCAGTCTAGACACACCCCTAGTGTTTGTATATAAGCACTTAAAAAAATTGTCAGCTGTCTGCCATTTCATGTTGTGATTGAATGGGACTCTTTAATTACATTGTTTCCCATCAGATCTTATTGTATTTTATCCTCTTCCATCCTCTCCTCTTCACTAGAACACAGTGAATCTCTATTAACAGACCCTCTGCTGAGAGATGTCTCTGTCCGATCCATGTGCTCCTCTGCACCTGTCGGCTTTCCTCTAGCCCTTAGTGTAAAAACTGCTCTATGACCTTTCTAAAGTTAAGTGCCAGCAGTCTGGTTCCACTATGGTTTAGGTGGAGCCCATCCTTCCTGTATAGGCTGCCCATTTCCCAAAAGTTTCCCCAGTTCCTAATAAATCTAAATCCCTCCTCCCTACACCATCATCTCATCCACGCATGAGACCCTGCAGTTCTGCCTGTCTAGCTGGCCCTGTGTGTGGCACTGGAAGCAGGTCAGAGAATGCTGCCAGGGAGATTCTGGATTTCAGTCTCTTACCTAGCAGCCAAAATGTGGCTTCCAGATCCTCTCTCCTACCCTTTCCTATGCCATTGGTACCTGCACGTACCACGACCACCAGCTCCTTCTCTCCAGCACTACACATAAGACTGTCTAGATGTCTCGAGAGATCTGTTACCTTTGCACCGAGCACGCAAATCACGCTGTGCGGTTCTCTCAGTCATCACAAACTGTCTGTTCTAATGAACGAATCCCCCATGACTAACACCTGCCTCTTCCTGGAGTTCCCTCCCGCTAAGAGGTATCCTCAGTGCCAGAGGATACAGAAAGATCATCTGGAAGGAAGTCCCAGCTATGGGATTGTTTCCAGTTGGGTGTTCTCCTTCCTTAAGACTTCTACCTTCTTCAACAGCACAGAGGCTGTCAGACTGGGGGTCGGCCCGTTCCAGTATCCCGAAAAGTCTCATCTATGTACCTCTCTGCCTCCCTTAGTTCTTCCAGTTTAGCCAATCTGGTCTCCACAGCCCATACACAGTCTCTGAGGGCCAGGAGCAGCCACACACACCCTGTCCATAGGGCAGGTAATCATACATGCTACATTGGCTGCAATACACTGCAGAGTCCTCACTCTGCTGCTGCGCTTCTGCCTGCCTTCTCTCTTCACTCCTGGAGCTCATTCCTTTGATGAGGTTTGGATTTTGTTGGGAGCAGGGGGTGTTTTTGATTTTAAGTTTAAAGAAAGTTACATGTATCAACCCCACAGACATCCTTTCCAAACGCCCTCACAAAACTCCTCTGTTAGCCACTCCTGTTCGCTAGCCCCAGGTTTCTTTTAGCATTGGAAAAAAGACCACTCTCAAAGGCTTAACTCCTGGAAATACTTGGCCCACGTGGGTATCTATGCAGCACTACTACTCGCTTATGTTAATAGCCCATTATACTGGGGAAACAGTGAAAAAGCCTTGATCCAAAATGCCATCCAGCGAACAAGAGGAAACAAAAGGAAAATACAGACGAATTCTTTCCCTTTTAGTCACATTAGGGGCTCAGGGCAACGGTGCCGCGTTTTTCAGGCAGGAATATGATTTTTCAGGTTTCCTTTAATTAATTAATTTTCCCAATTTGTGAGACATGCTGCTTGCTGGCAGTGGAAGCACGCACCTCAAGGAGAAGGCCACACCAATTAAAACAGTGCCTGACTGAGAAAATGTCAGTTCCGAATGAAACGCACAAAGAAACTGCTCCTCACTGACAAAGGAGTGTGAATGGCATTCACAAAGGGTGCGACCGCAGCGGCTGTTCTCACAAACCAGGCTCACTCGGATGAAGTACGCCCAGGTATGACAGCATCCGCTAGGGATTTCAATGCTGCTTTCAAACTAGCAGCACTGAAGGCAAGAATACCTGCTCTGGTGGGAAAGTCGTTCTCCTCGGCTACTACAAGTCAAGCTGAGTGATGTCTGAGGGCTGGTTATGGAGTTCCTGAGTGAAGGTCCACGCAGCACTAAGGTGATGGTAAGAAACACTTGCACTCCCCACGTCTAGACTGCTCCCAACTCCAGAGCCACCCCCATGTAATCCAGTCAGCCCAGATTCACTGGTCTACTTAGCATGGCCTGGATCAGCTCCCTCCCTCGTATACCTGCTGGGACATGCTCTGCACTGCAGCTGGGCGTCAGCATCCTGCACCTTCTCTGGGCCACACTCCAGCCTTCTCCCGGCTGAGGAAGGGTAAGGCTGTCTTTAAAGCTGGTTACCTTACCATGACATGGGCCTGAGGGCTCCCTGCTGGTGGTGAACCCCGAGGCACCCCTCTGGATAACCTCCCCCCCTTCTCCACAGGAGAGCAAGAGACCCGTGCAGAACGCCAGGTGCCCACGTGCCATCCCTGGCAGGTCACGCAGCTGGAGCCCTGACCAGACACTTTCAGCTCTAATTTCCACCCACTGCCCTCCGTAGACCCTTCAGGCCTGTGTGCCCAGAAACAGAAGGAGGGGGAAATGCAGCCTCCTCCGGAAGGGATGCTGGCAGGGCGCCTTGAAGGGGACGCTGTTCCTTTTGCAGAAGTCCCTTGGGGCTTGCATTATTCCTGGGGCTCCCGCATTAGGGATGTAACAGTACAGTCTATTAACTGATAAGCAAAACCTTATTGGTTAATGCTATCGACTACACACATTTCTTCCCCACCCCAGAAGTGGCTGGCAGCAGGCCTGGTTCCTAGGTGGGGGTGGGGAGCACACAGGGCTCCGCGCACTGCCCCTGCCCTGAACACTAGCTCCGCATTCCCATTGGCTGGGAACCTGCTGCTGGCTGGTCTGCGGTGCCAGGAGAGGCAGGAAGCTGCCTTAGCCCCCCGCTGTACCGCTGCCTGGGAGCCGCTCAAGGTAAGCCCCTCCTGCCCCCATTCTGACATCCCCAAAGCTCTCATCCTCAGTCCCACCCCGGAGCCCACACACCAGTCACATTATGTTGGGTCCCGGGCATCAACAATTTTCTTCAACTGGGTGATGAGGAAAAGAAGCCTGAAGACCCTGCTCTAGAGGGAGCCTGCGGGGGCTAATAGTTAATCAACTGGAGGGCGGCGAGCAAGAGTTGGCTGCAAACAGCTTTCAGCAAACAGCCGCTGCTTGCCTAGGATCTGGCCCGCGCGTGGGTCCCGAGTGTGAGAACACCGGGTCCACAGCAGGCATGGAAAGAGCAATCTAGCAAACAGCATCCGTCAGTCTCAACAGGCTCGGCCACTGACGTGAGTCAGAGCAGCGCCCGCAGCGACACGACCTGCAAGGAAACTCAGAGCCACTATTGATCCTTCTGCATCAGGACAAGAGCTGCTCCCCAGCTGGGGTCGGCTCGAAATCTCCCCCCTAGGAACCTACTGCACAATTAGGTGCATTATGGGGGTTTTATGCCTTCCTCGGGGGCATCCGGCCGGGCAGCTGTTGGAGCCAGGATACTGGCTAGATGGACTATTGGTCTGCTCAGCTCAGGCGGTTTTTATGTCCTAATTGACAATTTATAGCTCTCAAGGAGGCTGCAGGCAGCAAAGTCGCGTGTTCTCCTTGCATCTCGCTCCCGCCCCTTGCCAGCGGGTGGTGCAGCCTGTGGCTCCAGTCTCCGAGGGAATGCAGACAAGTTGGGACTTGAGTGCTGGCAATCCTCCGGGAGTCTGGAGGAAGATGCAGCAGAATTGGCTACAGCAGCCAGGAGTAGCAATCGGGATCAGGACGACAGTGGGTCCAAACGCTTCTGCAGACAGGAATGAATCCTCACAACAGCCCATGGAGGGGGCGTGTCAGTTACTCACCCCCTTTTCCAGAGGGGGAAACTAAGCCAGGGTGCAGACATCAGTTGCCCAAAAGTTACCCAGCAAGACAGTAGTAGCTCCTGAAATCCCTGCGGTGGGCTGTCTCCTACATAGTGCAGCCACCCTCAGATGAGCTAGAACTCATGGACGCATTAGCCAGACATAAGGAGGGTTACTGCTAAGTGGTCTGCTCCGGAGTGAGACGTGTTACCAGAACATTTCCATTGCTTCAGTGATTCCTGGGAGCCACACAGCTGGGCTGGGGCGTAATCCAGCCTGAGGGAGACTTTCCACCTCCTTACAGCCTTAGACTGTATCCACACTAGCCAGAATGAGAGCCACAATCCTCCGCCGCAGTGGGAAGCTGTAATGGAGACAGGACTTGGGCTGCAGGTGTTTTTCCCAATGCATCACCTAAGGTTGCCAGACTTTCCTTGGTCTTTTAGGAGACAATGGGCAGTTCCATCATGGAGAGGATAGATGGCCTTCCAAAAATTGTGCTTCATAATCTGTGCAGAAGTTCATTCCTGTCTGTGAAAGGACACCACATTCATTAGCCAGAGAAGCAGGCAGAACCTCTCAGCTGTGTGTGACAGAGCCTTTTACCGGGGGTTCTTCCCAGACTACAGGTTGAATCTCTCTAATCTGGCACTTTCAGGGCCTGAGCGATGCCGAACCAGAGAATTTGCTGAACCATGAGAAGTCAATATTGTCTAGCAGCATCACCAACACTTCCACTGCTTGCTGGGCTCTGAGAAGACATGGAGGGGTACATTAGAGCAAAAGAACAGCACAGAACACTGAGAGCCGGGACTGGTGGCTGTAAACAAACTTTATGGGAAACTTGGCCACACCCATGATGAGTGGACATCGGGCCAACTAAAATCATGCTGGAGCAGAGAGCGTCAGCCTGTATGCCATCTCCCTCATGGGTCGTTCATTTCACAGAAAGGAAAATCAGCCATGTTGGGCCAGATTCTCAAGGGTCCAGCAGCACCCGCAGCCAGAGCTGGGCTTTCAGAACTGGCAGCTCCTTGTGCGACCCACACGGCCAGAGTTTCAAGAGATCCTAGTGCTCGACATGCACAGCTCTTCTGACAACCAGGCCACAGCTTGCTCTTTTGGCATCTGGCCCTGACTGTGGGCACTGAGCCCTCTTGCAAGTGCAGCCAAGTCGGGTTACCTTGCAGCTTGTGCCAAGTGTCACCATGAGTCAGTGCCAGGCCTGGGAATAGTCCTGGTTCTGCCTCCTGCAAAACCACCTTTCTTTGTTCCCATGTCTCCAGTTCCGGAATGGGCAGTGTCACTGGGCCTGCACAGGCACAAGGGAGAGCGGGGGCTTTCTGTGCTGTTCTTGGACCCACAACCATGAAACTTAACGGATAAAGCAAACCAGCGGCCAAAATGGCGATTTGTTTCCGTTAGAATCCAGTGTCGCAAGCACTCTAGGAAATTGATCAGCACAGGGGAGTTAGAAGCAGACAGGAGTGGATCCAAGAGGCCAGGTTTCTGCAGTAACCACTAGTGCACACTTCCTTCCTGGCCTGACCTGATCTCAGCCCTTTGCCATCTGTTTCCAAAGACGAGTCCGTGGGATGATTCATAAATGTGCCATCTCAGCACCTTGCCAGGACTCCTCTTCCAATTCCTGGCCAGCAGCAACATGGCCTCCTGAACCCCAGGCAGGCTGTCAGTCCCGCTGCCCCTCACTGTGTGTTTCCCCAGCCCTGCTTTCCTTTCCCATCTCTGTCAAGAAGCCAGTGCTCTCATTGGAAAAGATCCAGACCAACTAGCGCAGAAGGCAGAAGGCCATTGTTTCAGTTGGCAGGCCGATCAATACTTTTCATGCAAAATTATGCTTTCTGTGACTAATAAATATTGATTGTTTCTGTTCCCATGCAGCACTGCAATAAACAAAGCTGAGTAGCCTCTGTACCTTCTCCTTGCATCAGCTCTCTGACTCTAGCCCCATCTCCCGCACATCACTAGACGATAGGCTTTCACACTTGCAATTGTTCCTGCATTTGCCTTAACCCACTGAGTACCATGCTGCCAATGTCTGTCGCACTGCCCCGCCGCCTTTGAACTGGGAGGGTCTGTGGGCTGTGCCACAACGAAGCACTGGAGCATTGGGGTGTCCTGCAGCATGGGGGCAGTGGAGAGGGCTAAGGGGTGCCCTTGTCATATAGCCTTTGGGGTTTGCCTTCAGACACTCACGAAAAGGGTGGAAGCGCGTAAGCCAGGATGCAAGAGGAGATGGGAAAAGACCAGGGCACATTGTGGGCAGGACCAACATAATACACTGGAGAAGTATGGCTAAGAACAGAACGCATGGGAGAACGTACTGCTTCTGGCATGGAAATCACATGGCCAGGGCCAAGCTGCTGGGAACTTGCAACATCAAAGCCCTGAGACTCAGCAGTGACGTGCCTGACTGTGACCTTCACTGACCACATCTGCACTGGATGGGCACCCAGACAGCCCTGACTAACCCCAACACCTGGTCCACTCTCACCTCACAGGGGTAAGCGACAAGGCGCAAGATGGGGGAGACTAGCTGGATTCGCCAAAGGATCGGACCTTCTCTGGCTGTTCCAAAATCCTTGTCAGGAATCTGCAGGGAGTATCCCCAGGATCCACACACAGTCTAGTGCTGAGTAAACCCCAAGTGGCTCTGTACTTGTCAACCACAGCTGGAATCTCAGCAGCGAACAGGATTTGGGGCATTTCCTGTTGCCAACTGGACCTTCTCCTCCCCGGGCCCAGTGTCATCCAGGGAAGGCAGTGGGATGAGAGGCAAAGTTAGCCCAGCTGCACTGAACTTCAGAAAAGTTGGGGGCTGATTCCTGTCTGGGTGGCCATTCAGCTCCTACTTCATCCAAACCATTTTGCCCGTCCCTAGAAAACGCCCCATAGCAAGTGAGAAGTACCTGCAGTTTTCTGGCTGCTGACACCAAGGAGGTGCCGAGTGGTAAGTACCATGGAAATCGCACTGGGGAGTTAGGAGACACCGCTACAATGATCAATATCCCCCCACAACACACCTCTCAAGGTCCAGGGATCTTACGCATATACCACATGTGGCAACAGGTATCTCCTCCTGCGCCCTAAATGTCTCGCTAGCACCTGTGCGGGTGAAATCAGACTATCAGTACCACTGCCAAGTGGACTCAAGCAGAAAAATGACAAGAGACAAAAACACCACATCACCTGGGGGTGAACACTTGTCACAACATGATCACTCCATATCCCACCTCAGCCTCAAAGGAAACCTGTATGCCTCCTTCAAAAGACACGCCCAGGCGCTTACATTCATAATTTTGTGAGACACCAAAAATCATGGAAGATGCTGGATTTTAACTGGTTAACATAATACAAAGGCAATTTCCCCTCCTTTAATATTTGCATGGGACACATCTACCCTGACTTAATTAGCTTCATTAACACTGGTCCTACAACTGACAGGTAAATTCTTTTGCTGTTATATAGACCTTGGATTCTGTAATTTCCACAGCAACTCATCTGCTGAAGTGGGTTTTACCCATGAAAACTCATGACCTAATACATTTATTAGTTTCTATTGTGCCACTGGACTGCCTTTCTCTTAAAGTTACAGGCTGACATGGCTACTCCTCTGAGACTCCTTGTGCTAAACAGTCTAGTCCACCTTGTATTTAGCTGTGACTCACAGCACCTTTCCCAGACCTGAAGACTCTTGAAAGCTTGTTTCTTTCACCAACACAAATTAATCCAATAAATTACTGCACCCACGTTGCCTCCCTAATGCAACGAGAAGGCATTTCACAGCATCAGGATGAGGGCAAGTGTGAAAAGCCGCCAAACAGAAAAGCTTAAGTAAACCACATCTCCCTTTGATAGGGAATGGACTTGTTAGAGAATCTCTCCACTTCTGCAGATCTTCCCCTTCCCCCACCATCTCCTGGGAAAAAGTGTAGGTGGGAGGAGGCTGCTGTAGTAGCAGATTCACGGGCGTAGGAGTTGAGGAATCAATGAGGCTTTGAGCACCGAGAGCCGGTGGGGAGAGCTGTTCTGCACTTCCCCGACACCAGGAATAAATGATTCAGTGGGGGATGAGGCTGGAATTACCCACTGGAGAGATATTTCATCGTGAGGAACTGCACTCGCTGCAGTGTTCATCTTAGTGAGGCTTAATACTGAGCCAAAGGTCAAACCTAAATGGGAATCATTACAGCTTCATATGCATCCAAACACCAGGCCATTTGCACGCATGTAGAGCACCCCCCCCCCCGGAGCCCGCCTGAAACTTGCCCACCTGGCTCCGGGTGTGTGAGAACAAGGTTTGTACACAACAGCCCCAATAGGTGAAGGGTATATGCGTAAGAGTCAGGGGATGTGTGGGCTCCAAGGGTGGATTTGTGAAACATTAATCACCTTTTGGTGCCTACATTGTTACTGACCGTCATCATCCCTGTCACTTTCCATCTTCCAGGCGTGCCCCCAATGCTAGCTAAGACCTCCCAGCTGGGGAGCAAATGCAGAGCCTGGAAAAGAGGGGGCATGGCTCCCAGTTCTGTGCTTACCCTCTTGCTATGGCCCCGTAACACACATGGGGGCCGAGCCCTGAGAGGCAAGGGCAGCACAACTTAGCTGGAGGGCTCAGCTACCCCGGCACTGGTGCTCTCTGGCCTCCCCCCACAGCTAGGGGGTGGCCCTGTTTGGCTCTGGGGCTCGGCTTTGGCCCAACAGCTCCATTTTATTCTGGCCTTTCCCCCTTGGCCTGTGCCCTCCCTTCTACCCCGCTCCCCCCTAGCTGCATGCTGAGTAAGGGCTTTGCGGGCATGAGGGGCCCTCCACGTCCCTCTTGTGGGTGGAGGTCTGGGCTTAGCCTCTCCCTTTCTGCTTCCACGCAGGGCACCGAAGGCAGACTGAGCATGGAGGGGTCATCCCTTCCCCCCGCCAGTGTGATCCAATTGTTTAAAAATCGCCGGCTGTTGGCAGTGTCCTGCCCAGCAGCCTGGTAAGTCTGGGTAAACTACCGGGTTTCTCAGGCGGGTGCAGTCCCCCGTTGCCGGCTGTTGTGGTGCGTAAGACGAGGTCATAAGGTCAGCGACAGCAGGGAAGGACACCGTGGGGCTGGGGAGAGCTTGGACAGCTGCGTGGAGCTTCACTAGCCATGCAGTGTACGTAGCCGTGAGAGAATCTCCTGCCTCAGCAAGGGCCAAAGGTGCTCAGCAGGGGCCCTCAGCCCAAGTGCAGAGGAAGGGGTGAGGCAGCAAGGTCAAAGGGGTGGCTAACTTTAGCGGAGCCCCGCAGAGGAAGGGAGTCAGAGAGGCAGGATTAACTCATTCCTTTCCCCCTTCCAGGCAAGATCCACACATGGCTTGGCCATGGGCTTCCTGCATACCAGTAAGTGCGACACCCATAGCTTATGGCTTTCCACTCGGCTTGGTTCCTTTCTCCCATGTAACTGTGTCCAGCAAAGAGCACAGCCTCCCAAGTCGACTTCCCTCTTCATCTCCATACAGAGAAGCTCTGATCCAGCGCTGGGATGTGCGTGTGACCCTGGCACGATCCTCGAAAGCCACCAGACTCCCAGCTAACTGGTTTATACAACTCCTTCCTCTCTTATGACCTCCACTCGGAGCTGGCACATGCTGTCCATTCGTACCGCCCTCCCCCCCGCACCTCACCTTGCTTGTGCAGCCCAAGGTGCAGCCAAAGTGACCCAAACTCCTCTGGCTAGGGTCGCAGCTGTTCTTGGCTGCACCCTTTGCCTCCCGCAAATAGATCAGCCACACATGCAGACAGCGGGGTAGAGGTCTCCCGCCCTGCCAGATGAGGGACCACTGAGCCCGACACGCAGGCGATATCCTAAACACACACTGTGTATAAACCCCTTGTAAATTGTTTACTTGGCTGCTGAAAAATGACGGAAGAGCAGCAGCTGGGGCCATGTTCTTCCCAGGTCTGTCAGGGATGGGAGTAAAGCAGACACACGCGCAGAATCGGTGTGAATGAGGGAAGTGTGCAGAGGAGTCTTCAGGGTCCATTCAGAGCTATGAGACAGGGAAAGACTGACAGCCATGGACACCTCCCCCGGGCAGGCAAGTGGAATTGGTCTTGGGTACCCCATGACCTCCCCTGACAGCTGTGTTCCATCAGCACAAGGATGCCCTAGGGCTGTTGTGGAGCCCGAGGTCAGCTGGGCCTGGACTCCACACGGTGCTGCCACTTTGAAATGCCGGGAAGAGCCTGGTGCTGGGCTCCCACGGAGGCGTTTCAAAATGGCAGCGCCGCGTGGAGCCCAGGGTCTGGCTCCAGGCTCCATGCGGCACTGCCACTTTTAAGTACCCCCTCTTTTCCCCCACAACCTGCTGCCTCTTTCTGACAGAGGCAGCAAAGGGGGGGAGCGACTTAGGGTTTGCTTATCAGATAGTTGACTAGTCCTCACATCCCTAGGCCTCACCCCTGGTGCTCATTAACAAACCCTTCCTGAGAACAAGTGTCTTGTACATTTCTAGTCCACTTTCCCCTCTTACAAACTGTTGCGAGATGCTACTAATCAGGTTCATGCTCCACTCGAGACGGCTGCTGCTTTTCCGACATGGGTGAAATGCTCTCTTTTTCAATCCATCCAAGTGTTTTTCAATCCATCAGGCTCAAAGAATGCAGGTGGTCAAACAGCAAGAGAGAGCTGCAGATTCATAGTTAGCTAATTCACTTGTACGGTGAATCAAACACACATGTCGCTCCAGCCATCATACTCGCATTAGTGACCCACAGTGGAGCAGCTCCAACAGGAGAGAGCCCCTCCACCCCAGCCAGGTACGCCCTCGCGCAGCCTTCAGAGCCCTCATACAAGAGGCAGGAGACCCCCATTCATATCCCATCCCCCCTCCCCTGAGCAAAGGGGAATTGACCCTGGCTCTCCCATGTCAAAGGTGAGTGTTGGATCAGGTAACTTAGGTGGCTGAATACTTACCTTCCCCTGCTTTGTGACTCCCCGTGGGGCTTCAGCGGGAAATGGGCATCTAGCGGGAGGCAGCTCAGAGGCAGGAAGGCAGGTGTTGAGGGAGCTTTTACCCTGCAAACCGAGGGGCTTTTCATGTTCTCAGCATTCAGGAGTTTTGTGGATTGCACTGGCGCACAATCGCACAGGCAGGCTGTGGAAGAGAAAGACCTAACCCCAGATCTAACCCCTGGGCCACCCGTATTCTCTGCATCATCCTTCATCTTTCTAAGACTACTCTGTCCTTCCTGCTGGGCAGGCTTTTCTTAGGCCTAGGCCTCTTAGGGCTTGTCTACACATGGAGATAGGCTGGAACTAGAACTGCTATTCCAGAACCACTTCCTGAATAATTCCATGCCTGGACGCTCTTCATCCACATTAATGAGCCTTGTCTTCCAAAGTAGCTTCACCTGTTGTGGACACTTCTAATGGAGGGCGCTGCAGATTGGCTTTAAGATGCAAATACAGCCTGGAAAGGAGGGAGGATACACAAGGTCACAGCTGCAGCGCTTTGGTGGAACCTCTCGAGAAAGCCTGTCTCAAGCTCTAAAGAGAATAGATGCTCCTAAGTCAAACCCTAGTAATGAGCTGCACTTCAGGAGGGGAAAGATTAATCATTGCTGGCAGCCAAGAATGTGCAAGTCTAACAAAAGCTAAAGCTTTTTTTATTGCAGCGGGGAAGACGACTTTAGCTAAGAATCGTTAAACCTATTGCAGGAATAAATTTTCTTTGAGTCAAGGCACAAAATGTGGAGTAAAATCCTCTTAAGCCACTGACAATTCCTAATGGAATAGACTTTTTTTTTCCTGCAAACCAAAAAAAGGGGAAAAGAAATTAATAAAACTGGGCTTTGATTATTAAGCGAATAGATTAGGTTTCAAATCGGAAAATATTTACTCAGACAAAACCTACTCAAGTCACTATTTTGCTCAATCCATGCGGCAATTAATTTTTAAAATTTGTGATTATAATTGGACAGAATAATGACATTTTCTGCCAGTATAAATACATATTTGCGAGTCCAGTTAGCCTAGAATTCAGGCAGTAAAAGGAGGGATGCTGAAAGCTTTTACCTTGCTAAACCCCAGGTAAAATTAGTGCTTCTGTGCTCACCAATAATCATTTTGGGGTCAGACATTTCCTGGCAGCTTATGACCGGTTGGAGGATCTGAGGTGAAGGGAAGAAAGCTTATCAGAGTTGGTCATTAAGTGTCCGGAAATGTCTGACTGGGAGGTCATTACAGCTATTACAATTGGGAAGATATTAAAATGAAGAAAAATGGAAGTTGTTTCCTTTGTGTGTGCAAAGTACAGGCATTCAGATCCAGATCAACTGGATTCTAATTCCTTCCAAGGTTGGTGACTGCAGGTTTGGCACAGCTCCACATCGAGCGCTGGAAAGCTGAAAATGGACCAGCTCCTTGCTAGGGAGCATGCACCCAGCTCTCCAGCAAGAGCACTTTCTTCGGACGCTCTGTTCCCACAGATGTAGACTCAAATCGCGTACATGCCGACGTGCCTGTCTAAAAGCTGGATTTGGTTGTCCTCCTTTGAAGGTTGCAGGCACTGATCTAGGGTTGGCCAATGGTTTCTGAGCAAGCTTTGTAGGTTTATCTGATACCAAGAAGGCTCCTGAAAGCAAGGTATTACTTACTGAGCTCTTAAAACAACATGTGCACCTGCCTGTCTGCCCTACGATCCATCATCCGCAGCCTGGGAAGCCAGAGAAAGTCCCAACTGCTTTAGACACTGGACCGCTCTGTGCCACTCACTGACCCTCCTCCATCATGCCAGAGTCTTTTTCACCGTTTAGTGTCCCTTTGATCTCTGGGGGCCTTGGCAAGCAGCCCGATCACTCTGGGCTGGAGCCTGCAGGGAGCATCTTCATTGCTAAGACCCTGGGATTCTTCCCCAGTGTTCCTTGGGAGGTCACGTATCTAGAGCTGGAGGGTAGCCTTCCTGTTGGTTTTTCCAAGAGCTCCCTATTAAGTTAAGTCAATACATCTCTAGAGGAAAGCACCCACCCCGGATGAGCTATCCAGTGACAGTCTCCTTCACCACTCACCCCCAGTATTCATACCAAGCTGACAGCAGCATGTACAGATTCAGAGCTCACAGCTCCACACCTGGCACAGTAGGGGCATTGCCTGTAATGTCATCGCAGATCTGGGGTCGCTGGGAACGGGCTGGTGGCTGGTGACTCATTTTGGCATCCTGCTTGTGTTTTCTATGGTAGTGGAAGCACATGCCGCGTTGTCAGTAGGAACAAAGAGAATATTAAACGGCAGAGGCCTGACTGGACACAATCTTGCTTGTCTGACTGCAGCACTCAACAGTAACAGTGCACGCCACTGCATACAGAGCATCCCCGGGGGAGTGTGGAGGGATAAGGCAGGATAGTATTTTTTTTCTCCGCAGTTATTGGTGTGCCAGAGTTATATTTCCTATGTTCTGTCTCTGTAAGGCTTGAACGCTGCCAACATCCGGGTGTGGGTGCCACTAGCTCCTCGAAAGCATTGCCGTGTCTGGCGACGTGAGCTGTTCTATGGGATTCTGCCTGTTTTCCTACATTCGAAGGCTGTCGGGATCATCTTGTCTGAGCTCTGGCGTAGCCCAGGCCTCAGAACCGCCTTGAGTTAATTTCGGTGTGAACCAGAGCAGATCTTTTAGGAAAACACTCAAAAAACTTGCCAGTGATGGAAAATCCACCCTGTGATAAGGTGTTCCAGGGGACTATTACACTCCCCGTTAAAAATTAACTATCTGAATGTGTTTAATTTCAATTTTCCCCCATTGGAGCCTGTTAGATTACTGCCTGCAGAGTGCCCACTATCCAGGATTTGCTCCCCGTGCAGGTGCTTACAGATTGCAATCAGGTCTCCTTTTAACTCTCTCTTTGTTAACCATCTTGAGTCTATCGTGTTTGCTAACCCTGTCCCCATTCCTTTGCCTCTTCTCTTGAACCCTCTCCAACCTACTCACTTTCTACCTGAATTGAGGACACCAGCATGGATCCAGGACTCCCACGGCAGTTCTACCATGCCAAGCACAGAGGTGATACAGTCTCTCTACCCCTCCCTGAGATCCCACTGTCTACACAGCCATGATTACATTTGTGGTTTTGGCCACGGCATCATACTGGGAATGGAGACTCACATTCAACTGATTCTCCTTTTTGATCTCCAGCCTTTTCCAGAGTCTTTGTTTCCAGAGCCCCCCCCCCCACCCCGAAAATATGGCCTGTGTTTCTAGATGTACCTAATTCGCCAGAGACTATTTCTACCAGAGAGACAAGAAAACTGCCAAAACAACAGAAACATTTATGAATTGTCAGTTAATTGTGAGCTGGAGATGCCTAGTGGTAGATAGAGCCCTGAGCGGATTCAAATTTATATCTGTGGATGCAGATACTCAGGGATATAAATCAGTATCTGCAGAACTGCAGAGCTCCCCTGGGAACCGCAGTAGTGAAAGGAGCAGAACATGGAGCTGCTGCTGCCAGGGGCCAGAGCCCTGCGCCAGCAGCTCCTCCATTGCAGCTTTACCCCCCCTTTCCTCCCCCTGCCCAATCCCGACTTTTCACTGCTGCGGTTCCCAGGAGAGGCCTGTGGTTCTGTGGCTCCCAGAATCTGTGAATATAGATTTGTATCAGCACAGGGCTCTACTGAGTGGGAGCCCACAGGGAACAGAGATGTCACCAATATCTTAGATAAAGGACGTTTCCAGAGTCACATCTCTCTTTGAGGAAACCTTACAGCTGAACCTTAATTCTAAATGGAGAAGTGAAGCAGTGACCAGAGCAGCGGCGGATTAGCCACTGTGCCAATGGGACCTGGGGACTTGGCCGACTAGAGAGCGGGGTCTCCAGAAAAATGGACATCCTGCTCCGCCTGTCCAGCTCTCCTATGGGATGTGGGGGAAGCCCCGTGCCCTGACCTTGCTCCCCAGTAGGAGCCTGGTAGGGGTGGGAGGACAGGTAGGGTGGCCATATAGCAAGTGTAAAAAAATGGGATGGGGGAGGAGATAATAGGCACCTGTATAAGACAAAGCCCCAAATATCAGGATTGCCTCTATGACTCAGGACACACCAGCCAATTAGAGCTGCCAAGTCAGCACTCAGGTAGGGGCAGCCATGGAGACCCTCCCCAGGAACCACAGAGTGGTGCCAGCTGCTTCCAGGCGCAGTGCAGAGCGAGGGCGGAAGCAGTGACCAGGCCCTTTAAATCGCCCGGGCCCTTGGGCAACTGTCCACTTTCCTGCCGGCCCCCGCAATGGGCCTGCCTTCCACAGCCAAGAAGTGACAGTTCACCCCTTACAATTCCACAGAGCACCAGCTCCTGTTACACCAACAATTCCTGGTGCCCCTCAGAGATCCTCGGCTGTTGCAACCTGTCTTGGGGGCTGCTGCAGGTGGAGCAGCTTAGAGCAGCCTGAGGTACCCAGCCATCCAGGTACCAGGGACAGGAGGCCCCAAAGTGCCCCCCACCCCGAGTTGCCTGAGGCCTCAAATAGCTGGTCCCAAGGGCGTGGCCCTTGGAGTTGCCCAGATCTAATGCTGTTACAGAGAAAGCCCAAGTAGCACCAGCAATTCAGACAGCTGTGCCAAAGGCCCCTGGTCAGCACTCAGTGCCCAGCAACTGCTTCGTCCTGTGCTCAGAACTCCGGAGACAATGTGACCCAGCAACATGAGATCTGAACCTACGGTGCAAACTCACCTAGGGCAAAACTAGCTCGTTTGCCATCAGGGTGACAGAAATACAAACCCTTCCTTTCTCTCTGCTCACGGAGCACTGAGCTAGCACCAGCACCAGAACTCCGGACTTCCCTGATGCCCACCCGGTTTTCATTCCTCAGGAACACACTGCAAGAGCTATAACCTTCCTTTAGGCTTCAGGTGTCGCGCCTGGTTAGCGATGAGCGTCATCGTTGAACCCCACCTAAGCGCTGCCTTCTCCCCCAAGCAGGAATAATTCCAGTTCAGCTCCTCGAGCTCCTCAGCGTAAACATTTCGTTCCTTTGTAGCTAAGGTAAACTGGCTCCACAGGCCGAGTGCTCCAAAGTTTGCCTCACAGCCACTGGCCAGTAAATAATGGAGCGACATGCAGGATCATTTGGCCCGGTGTCTCCAGATCCTGCCTGCTTAACTGTGCCAGAAAATTCTGAGACTTTCAGCATGGCTCTGTTTTCAAGAGCGTCAAGTCTGTCAAGCGCAGCTCTATCCTCATTCCCATGATAGGGTTTTATCAGATCACCCCATGCTCGGAGCCTGATTTCGGTGTGCTCTAACAGCCTCCAGCCTGCGTCTCTGCGTGCGGGTAGGTTATTCTCTCATTTTCTCTTCCAATATGACAAGCAATTCTGGGGAAATGGGCGATAAACTCTCCTGCCATTTCCTCTGATTGCACTCATGTGAGGCCGGGGATAGCTGCAAGTAAATCAATACACAGTGCTGAAAGGGGTCCTGCAGATAGCGAGGGAGATGGAATACCTCCCCCTCCTCCCTCCCAAGCTCCTGCCCCATCCATTTCCTGACTTCATCTCCCACCCCTGGGCTCTGCTTCAGTCAGAACGTTGCTTACAGGCACAGATGCAGTCCCACAGCTGAGGAGTCCGGGCTGAAATGCCTTACATGCAACCCTGACTCCACATAACTGTGTCCGTGGCAAAACCCCACAGACTTCATCACAGCCAGGATTTCCCCCTTGGTGGCTACTGACTTCACATCCGGCCTAGCACCTGTCAGAGTAACCAACCTAGGTATGGAGGGCCTGGAGGAGGAAGCAGGCCTCGCTCCTGGTTGCCTGACAGTCATGGCCAGTCCTCACTCAGGCAAAACTCCCTGCAACACTGTGACTGATTGTCCCTTAAGGGCTAGAGGCCTGGCGCTCCCCTCCCCCTCCCATTATGAAGGAGGCAGCACACCACCCGAGCAGGGCAGGCACTGTCTGATTTCCCCAGAAACGTGCAGAGACAGTTCTCAGGGAGGACAGAGGGGAGCAGGGAGGCTGCAGGGACTGAATAGGCTCCAGCAGAGAAGCCTTGGACTTGGTGAGGCAGATTCAGTCAGGAAAGGCCTGGGAGTGGCCTGCTGAGGAGGGATATGAAGGGGCTTGAGGGGGCTCTTGAGGACTTTACTTGTGCTGTTTTGTTAATTTAATAAAGCAGAACCTGAGAAGGGCAGTGGCTGAACAAAAGGGCTTGGGAGTCACTGAAAAAGCTCCTTGTGGTGGGAAACTGAGGCAGGGACCGTTTGCACTGCTGCCCTAATGCCACCCAGGAGCACCCAAGAGGGGACCTGGTCATAAGTGCATGTCTGCCTGCAGGACAGGGAGCGTACGTCACTCCAAGGCAGAGAGGCCATCCCAGTCCTCCAGGAACCAAAAGCCAGGAGCTTTTGTGCGTGTGTGTGTTTGGGGGGGGGGGTGATTAAGGTGAATCACTTGGGTTATAAACACCTCCAAAGGAGGCGGGGGCTGCACAGACAGGTTCAAATTGGTTTTCCTAGAGACCAATGCACAAAGAAAGGGTGTCTGATATAAAAAAGCTGGATTTCAATGGCTGGATCAGAGAGCAGGCCGAGTCAAAGGGACAGGACTTCTCTCTATGCAGGGGCCCCACCCTTTTCAGTAGGGTTGGAAAGGCTGTGGCCCAGCCTTATGAGCCTGAAGGGTGAGCTGTGGTGAGATTCTAGCACGCACGTAAGTACGGGTGATGTTTGTTCTGTTTTCATTCTGTAACACTTTGTTTATTCTGTAACACTCTGGTACGTTTGGTGAGAGAGAAGGAGCTGGCTCGAAAAGAGCAGGTGGGACCTGGTGACTGCTGGCCATATGCTGATCAGAGCGCTGGGCGAGGAAGTACCTCACACATGCCGGCTTGCTGGAGAGCTCACAGATTGGGCAGGCAGCTGGTCAGGAGGGAGAGAGGAGGGTCTCCGCCCCAGAGAGGTATGGCTGGGACCATGGGGTGGGGACAAGGCCTGGTTACTTACCCTGAAATGTGACACGGCCCACGGGCATGTGCCGGAGCGATAAGGACTGACTGGACAATGAACGCAGCCCCACGGTCCGATCCTGAAAGGTGCTGAGCGCCTGGAACTCCCACCGAAGTTGTTTGCCGTGAGGGTGTTCAATACCTGTCAGGGGATGAACGTAACCCTGAGGGAGGCTCTGGCTGCTGTTCTGTCTCCGGGTGGCTTTGTGCACGTTGCTCTCCCCTCTTTGCACTTGCGTGAGGGCCAGAATCCAGGCTGAGAAGGAAATCTTGCTGTGCTGCACGCGAATAGCCAGGGTGGGCTCCAAGCAGACTGCTCCGCTAGACTGTTGGCTAAACACTTCATTAAGGAATCATTGAGACACCGATTATTTATCCTGCGGGGCTGTTCTGCTCGCTGGGATCAATGCCGCACATTAAGCTGAGGGGCTAAAATTACTCCAGACACGCCCAGCCGCAAGCCTTGCTGGGTGCGTTTGCAAAAGAGTTTCAAAAGCAAACAAACCTGGCGGATTCACTGTGTTTGTTTTTGTTTGCTAGGAATTTCCAAAGAGCAAAAGTGATTTTCAGTGGCCCGTTCTGCTGACTTGGCATTGTCTCAGCCAGTCAGCAGATGTCCAGGTATGGACATGTGACAATTGGGCAGTTTTTACTAACAGTGCCATTTAATGCAAATCCCTGCCTTCTGATTGGCTGCTAACACTGGTATCAGTCACTGGATCACGTACAACTCCCTGCAGTCTCATTGGCTGCTGCCCTCAGAACTGACTCCTGCGTTTGTGCTGCTCCAAACACACTTTTAACCCCTCTGGGCTTTGGCGAGCGGTTTTCACAAGCTCTTCCAACAGAAGCGATGCTCATGGGCAGTCGGTGAAGGCAGGGATGGGGGAGGTAAGCCCCCATCCCCACTCCTTCTGCTGAGCCCCAGCCACGCCCACACGGGAGCCAAGCTCCCTCCCCATCCCCCCACAGGGCAGGGAGGAAGGCGGGAGGCACAAGGCCCCAGCCTCCATGGCCCTGGACTACAGGCAGGGTGGGTGCTGGGGGCAGCAACACTTTGCCCCCAGAATGCCTACAGTAGGCATTCTGGGGGCGGAGCGCAGGTGGGGCCAGGCGGGTCATTTGGGAAGGCAGAGCCTCCCCCCACCTAGCATACTGGGACTGTTCACTAGCAGCCAGCATGGGAGGTCAGAACACTGGGATTCTGTGCCCAGGTCGGCCACTCACTTCTTGTGTGACCTAATGCAAATTCCTTTCTGATCCTGGTGCCCAATTCGAGGGAGCTGGGGCCCCTCAGAGGTGCAGAGCACAAGTCTAGGTGGAGCCCCTGGGAGAGCTGCACCTCTAAAAATCAGGCTCATGCCATCTCAAGTTGGCTCCCAAAAACCAAAGGCCCCCAAAATCAGAGCCACTTTGAAAACGCGAGTCTAAACTTTGCAGTTGCCTTCTTCCCGCTGCAGAGTGGGTGTCATGCCTGCTGCAGCGGAGTGTGCGGGTCAAGTAATTAACATCTGGCAAGTGCACTGGAAGTGGGCACGAGTGTACAGTATTGGAATGGGCATCCAGGCTATTTAAAAGGGTGTTTTAAAAGGGCCTCGTGCATCAGTCACTGCCCTGCTACTGTGGCAGCAGCCAGAGGCCCAGGCTCTTTAAATCACAGCTGGAGCCCTGGGCAACATGTTCTGGGTGGCACTGAAGGGCTGGCTGGGAAGGCTAGCTCCTGTCCCTTCCACCCAGGGCCCCATTCCATCTGGGGCACAGAGCGGGGCCCTCCACCATCTCACCCAGGAGCCTGGCAAGTCTGGGCTCCAGCTTGGAGAGAGGCAGGGGGAACAGACAGTACAACCACATGTTCTTTGCTGGGAGCTGCAGCAGAGACAAACCCTGCCGTTGGAGGGATCTGGCTGCATTAAAGAACCATTTGGCTGCTTAAGACCTAGTCACGCGCTGCTCCTGCATTAGCATCGCTCCAAAGGGGCAGGGAAGGACTGGCTGCTGCGTGGCTCTAGAGTGACCAGAGGTCCTGATTTTAGGGGCACAGTCTTGACACTGGAGTCCCAAGTGTCCTCAGGACAAATGCAGTGTGCGGGCTGCGTTTCCAGGGAGTTTTCCACTCCGATTACCATGGAGCAGCAGCTCAAAGCAGCCTCTGGGGGTGGCCAAACGAGGCGCTGTCTCCCGCTTTTACTTCCTCCTGCATGTCTGACCGGAGCCTGCGGACACACAGGCTGCACATGATTGCAGGGTTACTGCCCCCAGCGAGGAAGACTGGTGGCCACAACCTACAGTTCCAGGAGGCTCAAGAGAACAGGCCGGGCTGCAAGGAGGCCGCCAGGGCATGATCTGAGACAGACCCTACGACTTGCCCAGTTAGGGGCTGGACCTCGGGACCACCCTGAGCATTATTCTCTGTGCAGAGCAGCAGCAGCAGCAGCCTAGCAAGCCTCAGTGACGCTGGGCCACAGGTGCTTCTGCATTCAGGCAACCTGCAAACATCTCCTAAAAGTGTCAATAGCCTCCCCTGTGCCCCAGGGGAGGGAGACACCCCCCAGCCACACTGCCCAGGTTCACCAAGCTGTTTGGAAAGCTCAGCGATCCCAGCCTGACTGTTGGGGCGGTGGCAAACCCCACAAGTCAGAAGCTGGCTCCAATACGCTGCTGGTCCAATACCGCCAATACCCACCACTACAGAGACGGACGTAATTCTGTGCTTGTACCGCACCGATCACAAGCTCCTGCTTCACGGGTGGGGCTCTAAGCACTGCAGCAACACAATTATTCACAATAGTATCTGCTGGTTGGTGCAAGCCGCTCATCCAGTGGGAGGGGCTCAGGATGCAGGGCGTGGTAGCGTGAGCTCTTGCTGTGGCCCTGTGAGGCCTGGGCAGTAGCACTCCATGCAAGGTGAATAAATTATTGCTAATTATTCTGACAAAGTGTCTTTTATTTAGAAGTCCAGGCTCAAAAGGCGCTTGCTGATTGGCTTTCGGTGATGTCATATCCTGAACAATAGTACAGTGTAGAGATAAGAATTTTCTCCTCTTTATTTGGAGTATAATTTTCATTGTATGCTGGCAGTAACCCTCCCCCCCCTGCCCCGGACCTCTCGCTGTGTGCGCCTGAGAAGATGAAATGCAGTGGCCTTTGCTTCTTACTCTTGCAGTGAAGCCGTGGCAAGCAGTTTTAATCCAGAAACACACTGTGTTATGCTGCTCCATCCACAACCCCCTCCCCCCATGTCCTCAGGAAGGAGGGGGAGAGAGCTGTATTTTTTCTTTTTGGCTCACGGTTACCGAGAATCAGCCTGATGGCAAACATGGGATTTGCTATTTAGAGGCTGACACCTAAGAAGTGCAAGCAACAGCAAGGGACCCGTCTGGAGTTCCAACAAGCGGGTGTGAGCAGGGCTTTAACCAGAGCAGCGAATTCCCAATAAATAATGTACTTGACATAATTCACCCTTTTCTCCTTCTCTGCCAGTTGATTTGCCAAATTCTCATCGGTGCACAAAATAATTTGCATGTTTTTTCACGGAAACATTCTCTCCAAGCAGGGCATTTCCATGCTCACTGGGTCTCTTTCATACATCACATGCTAGCGTTTCTCTCCCCTCGTTAGACGTGCCATCTAATATTCAACATGAAATTCGCTTTTGAGAAACATTTAGGCTTTCACCTTTGCTTGTTCCGAGGGTTTGTGCTGGTAAAGGCTGCTTGCTACAACATCCACAGAAAGCAAACCTGAAAGCACTGCGACTGGGGTTGAACTGGAACGCACTCTCAAATTCAAACGGACAGGCATTTTTCCGTTCTGTAGGATGTCCAGGTTTTGAATGTATCTTGTTTTGAAGCCCCCTGAAGCTGTTATAACTGAGGTTCAGCGCACACATGCGTGTGCACACAGAGGCTGAGGAAGGGTGACGCAGCTCTGTTGTTTCCTCCAGCCAGTAGGGACGCTGTGGTGTAAATGTTATCAGCCACCCCTCCTGGAGCACATCCCTCCCTGGCAGTGTCAGGGCCACGCTCCTATCGGTGTGCTCTTTAGAAAAGTGTCATGAGAAAACAGGGATCTGGTGTTGCCCTGGAAGCTTTTCCCTTCAATGTCTGTACAAAGTCGTCTGTCTTACATGGGGGGGCAGAAAGGAAACACAGGCACCATTTGAAAGATGCTGCCTGCTTTGTGGATCTCCCAGATGGCTGCTCTGGAGAAATCCGATGTCAGACAATGCGTGCTCGGGGCGGTTAGATCTGCCATGCTCAGGTCTGGTCCACCATTAGAAGCTGACATAGCGACATCAGTGAGCGACTGAACCGATGCAGCAGAGATGCAGCAATGTAGACAACAAATGCTTCCATTGACACAGCTACTGTCCGTGAGGTCTGGCATATCCCAAAACGGAGGTTGACTTAGACTTCAGGGATGTGAGACACTCACACACCTGTAAGACATAGCGAAGCAAACCTAAGCCCCAGTGCAGACACCACTAAGTTGACGGAAGAATCCTTTTTGTTGACTTAGCTACTGGAGCAACAGGAAAACTCATCATCACCGTGACAAGCGTCCAAGCTTTGGCATTACAGCCACCAAGGCCATCGCTGGGCCACTGGAGTGACTATAGTGTAGGTGAGCCTACCAGGAGGTGGCGTACCTACTCTGGTTGAAAACCCCCTTCCATTGGCATTTGGTGTGTCCACACGACGGGTTTATTCCAGCGGGGCCATGTAAGGCAGCCAAGTTACGCAGAGGGTGCTTCCCAGCTCTTCAGCTGAAGTGGATTTGCTCAACCGTGGGCTCCATGAAGACAGCAGGAGCTTCATGGAAACCCCTGCATGCCAGGTCCTGGGCGGGTCACAATGTTCTGTGGCAGAAAGCACAAAGGACACCGCCGGAGGAGCAGGTGTGAGAGGCCGAGTGGAGGACGCAGTCTGAAAAGAATTTGACAGCTGGGTTTCTCAGAGAGGCTCCTTCTAACCATACCCATGGGCAGCCTGTGTTAGGAGGTGGCTTGGCTGGCTGCTTTGAGATTAAACGGGAGCTGGGCTCAGACCACAGCTTTTGGATCCAGACATACATCTACAGCTGAGACTTTGCCCCAGTTTGAGGAAGGCAGGAGAATGGAGGGGGAATCCCAACTCAATCTGTCAGCTGGCAAAAGAGCATACTCTCTGCCTCGGTTTCCCCATCTGTGATATCAGAGTTTACTGTAAAGCACTTTGAAGTGCCCAGAAGTCAAAAGCTTTGTTGTTGTTATTTGCCATTACGTCGCAATATGTCACAGAGACAGCCCTGAGGTGGGAAGCTCAGAGTTGTAGGTGAACTCCTGGATAGCTCAAGGGAAGAAAGTTTGGATGCAAAATTCGGGTTCAAGTTTATCTCCAATTTCAAAACAACTCTATTGGAAGAAATGAGAACAAAAGGGAGATAAAACACAGCACCAGTGGCTGGCTAGAGAAGATCAGAATTAGCATTGCAGGCCTAATTCTGCTACTCTAACTCACTGGATGTAGGATTTTGCTCAGGGTATGACCCCTATAAGCAGTAGAGAAAGATCTGGCCCATCTGTTTACCCCTTGCCTTGAACTGAAATTTCGTGTAGCATTCCCATTTTTAATGAAGCTGTTTTTGATATGTCAATCTTTCCCTCCCTTTCACGTGTGGACATTATTAGACCCCCGAAAGGCTGTTCTGGGATGATATGAATCACAGTGCTGAATGTGGTATTTAGTTTAATTAATCGTGGCTGTCAGATAATGGTATTGATCTCAGATTGAGAGGTGTTGTGTTGGCCTGGATGATAATTAAAGCAAAGTGGGGAGTCTTAAATGTTTGGGGAGGACAGCTGGAAATTGCAGTGTTATGGGAGAGAAACACCCAGGTGCGTGTGTGTTTGTGTGTGTCCATGTCCCAAATCCATTCATCTGAAAAATCCAGCCTCAACACCACTCAGAAGTCAGAGGTCTTTCCCCAGAAATTCTTTGTTTCTGTGTGAGACAAATGTTTTATGGAACCGAGGCCTCACATACGTGAAGGAAGCGGAGGAGATTATTGATCAGAAATGCTCTGCTTTTGCTTGAGAAGCAAGACAAATGAGGGTGGTTACTAAAAGGCCAAGGATAACAGAATGGTTAGGAAAATGGCAGATGTCCTTGCATTAGGTAACCCCCTTGTCATCTCTCAGGAACACATTCCCTCCCATATGCCTCTCAGCATCTCCCCCTTGGCCAGCATCCAGCCAACATACAACCTCACAGGTGTGACACCAGATCTACAACGGAGGAGCTTTGGGGCAGCTCTGGTGGGATTTGAAATTAACCGGTAGGAGCTGCAGGAGGACTGAAAGGTGCCCCCGTCAGCAGAGAAGGCAGATGGAGCCAAAGCTCTGGCTTGCAGTCTGTGCACACAGGCCAGCCAACCCACTGCTCCCTGCCCGCGGGATCCCCATAATCTCCCAGCACAGGCCTGCTGTTACAAACACTCTCATCACTAACGCAGCGGGTGTAGGTAGGCAGGGAGAGCGCACCATCTAGCAGGGGGCTAATAAAAGGCCTGATGCAGAACAAAAAAGCCTGTCAACTGGCATGAGATGTGCTCCCCCCCAGGAAATTAAAAATGATACCCCGTGGTGTACACTGTGTTCACAGCGGGATGGGATGGGCCCTGGGACTGCTGGGGGAGGGCAGGGCTAAGCCGGGATAGGAAGAGGCATCACAAATCTCATCTCTATTATCTTTGGAACTAACAGACGAGGCACTGTGTAGGGGCTAGCTGGGCTCCTCGCGTCTCCATGCACGCCACTGCCATGTGCTGTCCCTGGGAGCCCTGCCCGGCAGGGAAAGCTCAGAGCTGGACAGTGCCCCACAAGAGCTGCAGGGCCTCGTTTGCAGGACGGGCTCTGATACATCACGTCCCATTTCCAAAAGATCTAAAAGACGTTTCCATGGAAATGGGAGGAGAACAAGCTGCGCAGCATTCGGCCCCTCTCCCCTTTGGACTAGGGCCAGCGGAGTCCAGGTAGCTACTGTAACAAAATCCACTAACGACCCTGGGCTGTAACCTAATCGCTTTTCTGTCCCCTCTTCCCAAGAGTGGGCAGCCCAAAGGTCTCTAGCTTCAAGGCGACTCTCCCACTCTCATTTTCTGCCTGTTATTGTCTGTTTCATGCAGCAGATTGTCCCTAATCCATGGAATAGGAGCTGTTGCAATAAAATGGGCAGCAAAGAATAGGATTTGCCATGCTGTGAAGCAGGGAGGGAACGGAAGGGAAAGCACACAGCGCCCTCTAGTGCCTTTTGGCCACGCTCCAGCAACCCCCGGGGCACAGCTCCTACACACAAGATCCACAACAGGCATGCACACGCGCACACACGCACACACCCACACCCACCCCACTGCTGCCAGTTGGGCTCATCCGTTAAGTTTATTAGAACTCCTTCATCTGCCAGATCCGCAATGTTCATCCCTCCCCCCCCCCCCCCGGCTCCCCGTCACAAGTGGCATGTGGAGTCAGATTTCCTTCCCTCCACCGGTTACCGGTGCTACATCCCAAACCTCTGGGCCAAATCTAGTGGCCTTTCAATGCCCACAGGCAGCTGAATCCCTACTCCTCTCTCAAGCCTCATTTCCCCACACAGCTCCCGTCCCCTCCCTTTCTACCAACAGTTGAGCATAAAGCACAAATGGTGTTACCCAAGGCTTCTCTGGCAGCCAGCGCCTGGCACCTGTGCAGCAGAGCAATTCCAGAGTTGGGGACCATCACTTCCCCCAATTTCCCATGGAAAACACAGTTCTACGTTTCTTCTGAGGGTGTCACATCTTCTCTCCGTCCTACCAATCAGCGAGTGCAAAAGAAATAGGGAAGTAAGGCCAACCCTGAGGGGTCAGGCTAACTTCTCCCGGCCACTCTGACCTGGGGTGGAAGCATTGGCACCATTGTGTTCCTGAGGAGCTGCAGGAGAGGAGCAAGGCCAGCCCCTCAAAGAGCTGGTCACTGTCCTAGGGGTTAAATTGGAGGGTTTTTATCAGTCTTTGTGTTCTCCAGGTTGAAGGGTGAAATCCATGTGAAACTTGTCCAATTCGGACAAACTCGGAAAAGACTAAACATGTGATTCAAGGTCTGGAAAACTCCTACCTCATAGTGGCTTTTCTGGAGTCTGCTCTCCCCAGGCATTGGATGGGAACCCTAAGCACCTAACTCAGGGTTTCTGCTTTCCAGTGATTTTTCAGGGGGCTCAGAGTCCGATGAAGTGTTGCTCATCATAATGCCAACGCACCTCTGTGGAGCCAGGCTCCTGGCCCTTCCCTGGCTCTGTCGCCTTCTTTCCTGATCCTGCACAGAGCAACCCTTCCCAGAGCTTCTCTCCAGAGGTCCAGCTTCTTGTCTGCCTGTCCCAGGCTCTCCGTGTGTCTCTCCCTCTCTCCTAGCCCCTTTGCCAGAGCTCCCTTCGCAGAAGAAGATCCCAAGACCTACTCTCTCCCTTGAACAGCTTCTCTTCTTCTGCCCTGCAGTCCTTGGTTAGTCACCCCTCCTCTCACCTGGGACTCAGTCACCCACCCAGCTCCTCCCCACAGGGGCCTTTCCTAAACTGGGCCTGGCTGCCCCGCCCAGTGTAACAGGTGCATTAATTGCTCCTGGCTCCAGGTTCTCCGTGTGTCTCTCCCTCTCTCCTAGCCCCTTTGCCAGAGCTCCCTTCGCAGAAGACGATCCCAAGACCTACTCTCTCCCTTGAACAGGGTTCTTTGCTAGTGTGGGAGATACCCCACCTCACACCACCCATTTCTAATTGCTGCCACATTGTCGTGTGCTCCCTTCTTTATTGCCAATCCAGGCTCACTAACTTTTAAGTTGTCCATAGCATTTAAATAGTCTATTCTGCACCAAGGAAAACAACAACAAGGTGATTTGCCCTCTAACTTTCAGGCCCTGGTGAGATGTGACCACAGGGCCCAATTATAAAAGAGGCCCATGATGCTGACATTTTTGTTTATTCTTGTGGGTCTACATTTTATAGCAGGTGCTGTCATTGCCTGGAGGGTACTTGCTGTCCGTACTCTTTCTCTGACTGTGCAATGCATTCTTTCTGTGGCTCATGCCTAGTGGGTAGAGCACTAGCAGGGGACACAGGAGAGCTAGGGTCTAGTCCTAGCTCTGGCACTGGCCTGCCGGGTGCCCTTTGCTAGCCACTTCCACCTTAAGGAGTAACTGGTGGTCCCGGTGGAGCTTTTCAGCTCTTTTCACTCATATCCAGAGCTCTCAGATTGCCTTTCCCTGTTTCCTGGAGCTCTACGGGCACATAAGTGCTTCGTGGTTATTAACCTCCAAGAGTATTTCCCATGGTCCAGCTTCCCACCTGAAGCGGAGGCTTGCTTTCCTGTGCTCTTTTAGCTCAAGCTCTTTATGGGGGCATCACCTCTTACTGTAGAGGAAAGCAAAGAAATTCCCTCCAGGGCTGGCAAGTATAATAATAGGCTTCTTTTGTCTCCTGACATTTCTGGGACAAAGCCCTGCAAAGGACAGGCTGCACAGGTAATGGGGGGAGGGGCTGACAGGGTGAATTCTGTGATTTTCAAACCTGGAGTACACGCTGACTAGCCATTTTCCACATCTTACTCCTCGCACAGTCTGGAGTTGGTCTAGGTGTTTTTGCAGCCATTCCTTCTCCCTGCCTCCACTCACGTGCTCATCTTCTGGCGAGTCTCATTTTGGGCAAAGGATTTCATTCTGTGGCTGCCTTCCACAGGCTGAGACCTTCTCTGGCAGCATTTGGCTCTTTGTGGGTTACCCGCTTTGTCTGGGGGACACCTGGTAGTTGCCAGCTTTTTCATTCTGTGCAGCTGCTTCAGAGGAGGGTGGAATATGCATGATACTCGAGCTGTATGTGAGATGCCACCTTCCCCTGCTCTCAGCAAAGGAAAGACAGTGGAAAACATTAAGTGTGGCAAAATTTTCCCTATTTTGAAATAAAAAAAGCTCACATTCATCCATTTAGAGAACCTGTGTCTTCCGGCAGTATTCAAAGTAGTGCTTGTGCGGGACTTGAATGATTGTATCAGTTTTGTGTTAGCCCGTCACATTAAGGTCAGTTTCGCTCTCTCAGAATAAGGAGGAGATTTCCATGTGCTTGATTTTCTACTTCTTCCATTGCCTGATCACATTCGGTTCCTTCCTCTGTTTAGTTCACTGATATTTCTTCTTCCAAATCGCTTTCTGTTCTCCTCCAGGAGCAGTGCAGCTAGCTTGTGTGAGAAAGTGGTCATCTGCGGGGAGATGCCTTTCCCTGACAGATGGAGATCAGTTTTCACATGCACTCACAATTACCGCAGTTGGTTCCCCTTATACTTGTATCAAATTTTCTGCCACTACATGCTGTTGCTCAGCCAGGTGATAAATGCCAGAGACAGCTGTGCTAAAGAAAGATGAATCTACTCAATAACTAGTAAATAGACATTATGAAGAAATCTCTCATGCACCAATTTTTCTGAATGGTGCCAGTTAATATACAAGATGCACGCAGTGTGCGAGCAGTTTGTAATATGGACTGTGCAGCATAGCAGCAGTTTTGGGGCTCTGCCTGGTGATGTTTCTGAAACAGCTCTCTGTTGGCTGAACACCACATAGGCGCATGGCAAAATCCAATTTGGTTTTTCAGCAAAAGTATTGATGAAAACCATGCGAAAGATGTGAAACTGTGTCAGTCAGAAGATCCTCTGTGCGGGGGCTAGGTCTGATTGTTACTGTCTCCACTTGCTGTTGTTTCGGTCCCTGGTACAGTTTCTGTGCTCAGTTGCCTGAGAGATGCAGCAAAGGGGGCAAAGGTGGGTCTGGGGCTCCTGGCAAGGCAAGGGCACCCCCAGGAATGCCCTCTGTTGCAGGACGGTGAGGAGCAGAGCGCCCTAGGCTGGCCTCAGTAGCCCTGTGCTGCTGCTTCACCGGGGCAAGTCTAAGTGAGCCTAGGAGAGGAGCCCACAGCTCATGTTCAGCACACCTGTGCTAGCCTACCCCACCATGACTGGCTGTGCAGCGAGAGCCATGAAGCCACACAAGTGCAGTGCTGACTCCCTCAGCAAGGGGACAGAGTGAAAAGCAGCATGTCCTCAGTCCATCACCTGCTCCAGCGCTGCCAAACTCACAGGGATGCATTGTGTGTGTATGTGTGTGGGGGGGAGTTGAAGACCCCCCTGTAGCTCCTGACTGGAGCTGGATGGCATAATGGCTGATACAAAGCTGCTCCCCCCCAAAAAAATTTTTTTTTTCTGAAATGACGACCTTATTTTAAATTATCCATCTTCCAAAACCAGGAGCATTTGAAGTCAAACGGGGTGGGGAGGGGGGGAAATGTATCTGCTCTGTGTTATTTTCTTCTGTAAGCGCACATGTCTCTAACATGTTCCCAAATTCTGTAGAACATTTAAACAATTGACATTTCAGGGTTTAACATTAGATGTTTATTCAGAATTTAAATTCTGGGTTCAGACTGTTAAGCAACATAATGAAGTGATTTAAAACCAGACACACACACCTTTCCTGCGTGATCCTGCTTTTGATAGACTACACTGATGACACGCATTTGGCGATTGCCAAGACTTGAAAGTAGTTGTTATTAACACATCACCATCTAATTAGGGAACTTCGCAGGAGGCTGGGTGTTCACAGACTTCCTTTTCTCTGCTGCTGACAGTGCTTGGATGAAAGTCACTTGGTGTTTTGTTAGGTGACAAGTGAAAATGAGTTTTGTGGCCAAACCACACAACTTGGCACAATTTATTGGACTCGGCAGCTCAAGAGGCATTGGCAGCACTGTGTGTTTTATGGGGCAGAGTGGCAGGGGGTGCTACACATCAAGATTGAGGTGCGTTTGGCAGAGCAAAGGTGGGGAACCTTACTCAATATCTGAGAACACAAAGCTCGTGTTTTAATCAGTGTTTGCCTGGTCTTCCGTGCAGCTCGACACAAAATGTCTCTTTCTGAATATTTATTAGCATCCTGCCCAAAAGCTTCTGCTGCTGTTACATGTTCTATTACTCTGCCGCTAGAACAGATACCACTGGCTAACAAACAAATCCCATTCCATTGCCACTGGCTATTATGAACTATCACTTAAGAAGTGCCAGAAAATTGCACAGCACTTCATAAGCAGGAACCGAGACCTGGTCTCTGCCCCCAAACCATTTACAACTCACATTGAACAAGGCCCAGACCCAAAGGGAAGGGTGTGGAAATGTTATTGGAGAAGAGGGAAAAGTAGGAAGTAGGTGCTAAAGGATTGGTTTGATAGAGCAGAGTGGAACTTATTAGCTACATGTGTGTGGGACCAGCATGATAAAAAACATGAAGCCAACTGTACATAAAACAAATCAGTTCTGCCTGTTACATAAAACTGTGCAAATGATCAAAAACGGAGACAGCATGAATGTATTCAAGCCAAAAAACATAATTCATTTCTTCATGGTTTCACTGGAAATTTGAGGTTCCTGCCATCATCCTGTCCCTGCTGCATCTCTTCCCCTCTCATTCTTTGGCTTCCCTCTTGCTTGCTCAGCTGCTTAATAGGTATCTAGCTTTGCTGGCTAAGACAAACCCACCTTTGCAAACCTTCTGTGAGCCTATGATCGCAAAGGCAAACTCAAAGTAAAGTCTTTAAATGTTCACCACTGGTAAAGGGAGAGAGCTCTGAGTGGCTAACAAAGTAAAGTCTTTAAACGTTCACCACTGGTAAAATAGTGGTAGAAATGTAGCCGTGTTAGTCTGGTGCAGCTGAAACAAAAAACAGGACTGTGTAGCACTTTAAAGACTAACAAGATGGTTTAATAGGTGATGAGCTTTCGTAGGCCAGACCCACTTCCTCAGATCAAATGGTGGAAGAAAATTGTCACAACCATATATACCAAAGGATACAAATTAAAAAAAGTGAACACATATGAAAAGGACAAATCAAATTTCAGAACAGAAGGGGGATTGTGGGTGGGGGGGGAAAGGGAGGGAGGTAAATGTCTGTGAGCTAACGATATTAGAGGTGATAATTGGGGAAGCTATCTTTGTAATGGGTAAGATAATTAGCGTCTTTATTCAAATTTGCATGTAAAGTGTCAAATTTAAGCATGAATGACAGTTCAGAGGATTCTCTTTGAAGTGAAGTCTTAAAAGGTCTTTGAAGTAGGATGCAGGTAATCAAGTCGTTGAGACAATGTCCTTTCTGGTTGAAGTGGCAAGAAACTGTTTTTTCTTTGTGATCCTGTCTGATATCTGTTTTGTGGGCATTGATCCTTTGGCGAAGTGTCTGAGATGTTTGTCCAATGTACATAGCGGATGGACACTTTCGGCACATGATAGCATAAATTATATTTCTGGATGCACAGGAATATGTGTTCTTGATCTTATAACTCACTTGGTTGGGTCCAATAATGGTATCAGCAGAGTGAATATGTGGACAAAGCTGGCAACGGAGTTTGTTGCAAGGGAAGGTACCAGGGTTGGTATTAGTGTGGTATGTCCTGTGGTTGTTGGTAAGAACCATCTTGAGGTTAGGTGGGTGTCTATAGGAGACTATGGGTCGGTCTCCCAGAGCCTCTCGGAGTTTAGTATCCTGTTCCAGTATAGGCTGTAGTTTATTGATAATGTGTTGGACAGGTTTAAGTTCGGGGCTATAGGTGATGACAAGTGGTGTTCTATTGTTGGTTTTCTTGGGTCTGTCTTGAAGTAGTTGGTTTCTAGGTATTCGTCTGGCTCTTTCAATTTGCTTTTTTATTTCTCTGGGTGGGTAGTTGAGGTAAAGTTGAGTTCACCACTGGTAAAGGGAGAGAGCTCTGAGTGGCTAAGAACCACAAACTCTGCCTGCAATTTCCCACAGCTCGTTTACAAGCCAAGAGGAAACTGCATCTTTTGTCTGTCTCCATACCATACTTTCCCCCCTTTTCTGTAAGCTTGTCCAGAACCAAGCAAGCTCAGCTGCCTTCAGTTACTCAAGACCATCCAAACTGGCTTCCTCTTTCTTATTTCCTCCTCTAAATTGAACAGTTAATACCATCAAAATGAGACAAGGAGAGGATTTTCATTATAAAAGAAAAATTACATGGAAAGGACAAGATGAGATGATTTAAATAACTCTATTTTAACATTCAAGTTTCACAAGCATTTTTTCTCCCCCATCCCCCACTTTCTGGAAGTTTAAGAAAAGGTTACTGTCACGTTACTGAATTTGAGGGAAGCAGCCAGATCACTGCTGCACCCATAGGTGGGGGTGTTGGCCCCAAAAATGGTATAAAAGGGGGCCATGTGAGGTGTTGAACAGAAGCTCACTGTCTGCTAATCCTAGGTACGCTGTTCATGTGTTTGTATAATGTCTGTGTGTGCAATTATAAGCATGTATTTGTATGGATACTGAATATTTCCCTGCATGTGGTTGAGCATTGGGCAGGGCCCGGCCTATGGACATGCTAATCAGCGAGGCCCTGTGGGACAATGGCACTCAATGGGCCAAGGACACACCTAAAGAACGAGTAGTGACTCATACCTAAGGGCTACCAGCAGTCAACACAGGAATAAGGTGGACCAGGTGACCTGCGATAGCCAAGAAGAGACCAGGAAGGAGGGATAAATAGGCCATGTGGTGGTCTCCATCTTGGTTCTCAGCTCAGCACTTCATCCCAAAGGCAGCATTGCAGGGATCGAAGAGCCCGGAAGACCTGTGGACCCATCCTGATCCTAGGATGTGCAACAAGGACTTTTGAGCCAGCAGCTGTAACATCTCTGCTAGAGCCTGCATCGAGAACTGGGAGATTTGATGCATGTAACGTACTATCCTTTAACAACCTTACTCTCGTGCTTTTCTTTATTGTAATAATAAACCTTTAGATGTTAGATGCTAAAGGACTGGCCGAGCGTGATTTTTGGGTAAGGTCCAGAGGGTAAATTGACCAGGGATCTGTGGCTGGTTTCTTGGAATCGGACAGAACTTGTTCAGGGTAGGTGGGATTGGGTGCTAGGACCCCCCACCTGTGTATGAGGCCCAGGGCCATCTGGGGCACGGATATTGCTGGGGTGTTGGAGGGGTTTTGCTCGTGAGGCTTCAGGCAGGCAGCTGAAGCGCTCTGTGGGACTGGTTTGTGGCCTGTTTGGAGAGGTCACCAGTCTGGGGGCTGTAATGAGCCCTGGATTTGAGCAATTCGCCCTGAGCGGACACCCTCAGCTGTGCCCAGACACGGCCCGGTCCATCAGTTACTAATGGTGGTCTTAGAATACAGACAAGTTATTGCTAACAAGTCACACAATGTTAATGTGATCTATGCCATCAAATGTCAGCAATGCCCCTCTGCCAAACTGGACAGTCTCTGTGGGAAAGAATTAATGAACACAAAGAAACCTGTTGGAGAACACTTTAACCTTCCCCGGGCACTTATTAATGGATCTCAAAATCACTGGGTTGTTTCAGGCCAATTCTACAAGCCAAATACACAGGGAAGAGTTGGAACTTAACTTCATTTACAAGTTTGATTCCTATCAGAGAGGAATGAATTGGCAGCACACTACCATCCACATCTTAATGACTTAACCAAACAATGGGTACTTAAAGAGGTGAAAATTATCAACTTTTTGTAACTTGAACAATCTACAAAAGCGACGAGGAGTCCTGTGGCTCCTCGTCGCTTTTGCAGATTCAGACTAACACGGCTACCCCTCTGATACTTGAACAATCTAATTCACTATTTTTAAAAAAAAATTTCCCTCTTCCTTCCCCTCCTTCACTTCCCTTACTTATTCTTGGATCTAGACTTTTAATACTCCAGTCATCTGAAGAAGTGTTTTGTGCCCATGAAAGCTCATGATACCATCTACATGTTTTATTAGTCTTTAAGGTGCTCCTAGACCCGTGTTTCTTACATTTTTTAACACCAAGGAACACCAAACAATAATTTTTTATGGGGAACACCAGGGATTTTTTGTTGAGCAAAAAGGTTCGGGGGGGGGGGGGGGAGGGGGGAGTTATTAAACAAAAAAGTCGCCTGCCCCTTTAAGGGCAGCCATTTTGAATTCTGTGCTGCTCTCCACAGCACACCTCCTACAGCCTTAAGAAACAATGCCCTAGACTATTCCTGGTTTAAGTTTTTCCATGTATAGACTAACTGAGCTAGGTTTTCATTGATATTTTATCTCTTGGGCCTGAGCCATACCCCTTTATCAATCCAACCCCTGCTCTGCCCTCCAACAATACTTGGGGAACCAGATGAATCAGGGATTGGGAATAAGGGACAGACTTTCATTTCTAAACTAACCATTTGGGCAGCCTGAGCCAATCTCAGCTTTCTATTGGCTAGAAGTAACTGCCAACCGATGCCTGTTTGGCTCCTTACGAGAAATGACTTTGCAGGGGCAAGCATGTCATTGTTTTGTGTGTTTTGTATTTTTGCCAACATTATAAAAAAGACACATACCTGTTTGTAACTGGTATTCTTTGAGCGGCGCAGCTCGTGTCTTTTCCATATCAGGTGTGTGTGCTCGCCACAAGCACCAGTGCTGGAAGTTTTTACCACAGCAGTATCTGTAGGGGAAGGGCTCTGGCACCTTCTGGAGAGATGTGCATATGCCGTGGTATAGGAGGCGCTGCTGGTCCCCCCCACCCTCAATTCCTTCTTGCCATAAACTGCAAGAGTGAGGAAAGAGGACAGGGTGGGATGTAGACCACCCTTGGCCTGGGGCACTGAGTGCTGGATCTCCACAGCCAGGTTGTTGCATGGATGTAGACCATCCTTGGCCTGGGACACTGAGTGCTGGATCTCCACAGCCAGGTTGTCGCATGGATGTAGACCATCCTTGGCCTGGGACACTGAGTGCTGGATCTCCACAGCCAGGTTGTTGCATGGATATGGCAGAGGCCATGGAGCACACCATGGCGCCCATCCCCTCAGAAGCTGCCTGCAGGGCGGCTCTAGCAGACACCATGCCCTCCTCAAAGCTCGCTCTGAATTCCTTCCAGGCACCTTCAGGGGCGATCCCTCACATCTGGCCATGGTCCGCCCCATTTTTAAATCAGAGCAGCCACGAGGGGCTTGGTGGCTGGCACCCACAGGTCCAGGCTAGGGGATGAACAGAGCTTATGTCCGAACAAACCCGGCCTGTTGGCTTTGGGTCGCCGTGGCGGCACCGTCTGGCCCTCTGGGTTGATGCCTCCGAGGGAGGCGGGGCCACGCGAGAGAACAAGCGCCACGGCAAAGAGCCCACAGGCGGCGCCTGCACCGGGCACCAGGGGGCTCCAAACACCGGGCTCCTCTGCCCCTCGATTGGCGTTAGCCCGGCCCAGGGCAGCGCGCGCCGCGAGAGGAGCGGCCCCGTGGACACAGCGGGACCCTGGAGCCAGCCCGCCTCAGGGAGGCGCTCGCGGGCCGGGGGGCACGTCCCCCACTGACCGGCCCCAGGCTCGGGGGCGGGGAGAGGTCACATGGAGGGTGGTCACATGACCGGTGCCCCCAGCAGAGGCCAGGGTTAGGGTTAGTCCCTCGGCTCGCGGCTCTGGCGCAGCCCCGCAGCCAGTCGCTCCCGCCCCCCGCGCGCTTGGCCCAGCCCCTGAGGCGCAGCCCAGGGCACGGAGCCACATGCGGGCGGCCGGCCACCCCCCCCCCTTCGAACTGCGCCTGTTGGTACGTTCCGCGCGCCGCCCCCGTCGGCCGCGCAGCTGCGCATGCGGAGCCGGGTGGCCTGGCGGAGAAGGGGGCGGGGGCGCGGCCGCTCGGACGTGGCGCGAGGCGGCTGCGGAGCGCGCGGGCCGGGCCGGGCGGTGCCATGTGGGGCCGCGCGCTGTGCGGGGCGCTGCTGGCCCTGGCCGCCGCCTTCCTCGCGCTGCGCGGGCCCGAGCTGCGCGCCCGCCTGTGGGCCCCGCCGGCCGAGAGCAGCCTGGCGGCGGCCTGGGACACGCTCATCGCCCGGCCCGCCCGGCCCTGGAGCAGAGTGGCCGTGGGGTGAGTCGCGCCGCCCCGCCGGGTCCGCTCGCCCCCCAGGGCCCCGGGACCCCCCCTCCCCCCCATCACCCTCGCAGGGCCCCGGGACCCCCCCCATCGCCCTCGCAGGGCCCCGGGACCCCCCCCCCCCCCCCGGCCTGTGACCTGCTCTCCTGCCTCAGCCGCCTTCTGCAGAGCAGGGTTCAGCTTTTAGCTCCTCCCTCCAGGCTCTATACCTGTAGCGGGCTGGGACTGGCCGAGTCCCGTGCACTCATTACCTCCTTCCCCAACTGAATAGCTGGGGTTGGCTCCTGTGCTCCGTCGGGGTGACTGACAGAACTGCAGCTAAATTAGTCCAACTCCGAATCCGTCCCAAAGACACTCTGCAGATAACAAAAGTGCCTCCTGTTTCATTCATGGCGAGAGGAAGATATGGGGCCTTCAGGAATTTTTTGAATGGCATTCTCTGTGCATCATACCAATGATCTTAAAATCTTCCAGCTGAGGATGCTCTCCTAGCTCCTTACAAATGGATCCAGCTATTAGCAAAATAAATTAATGGCGATTGCCTAGCTCCTAGAACTGGAAGGGACCTTGAAAGGTCATTGAGTCCAGTCCCCTGCCTTCACAGCAGGACCAAGTACCAGCCCTGACAAATTTTTGCCCCAAATCCCTAAGTGGCCTCCATAAGGATTGAACTCACAACCCTGGGTTTAGAAGGCCAATGCTCAAACCAGGAGCTATTCCTCCCTCATAACAAAGTTACAGTTCTTTGATGCTGGCCTAAATGTGATTGGAGGACTGTTTGAGTTGAGAGAAACTTAGTTTTGTTATTAGCAACTGCTTCAAATTGAACATGTGTTTAAATCCCAACAGTAAAACAAAAACAGTTCTGTATTATTTTAAGTATATTGGCAAACCTCGGTAACCAAAGGCAACAGCTTTGGTTTACATAAGTACCTAAAAAAAGGAGTGATACACTAGTCCCTATTTTAATTTGAACACGCAGTTGGAAATCTGTCGCTAGTCTACAGCCTTTCATGTCAAAAGCAGACCACTTTGTCAGTTTAAGCAGTACTTGATGCATTTCTTGAAGCTGTTTGTGAAATTCTCTGGAATCCTGGTGCTAACAAATTCAATAATGCAAAATACCACAACTTTCTCCCAAAACTTTTAGAAGTCCTGTCCCTTCCCCCGCATGCGCGTACACTCTTTTCCCAGCTCATTTTTCCTTTCTGTCGTCTTCTTCCAGAGTCAATGCCTGTGTAGATGTAATCCTCTCCGGTGTGAAGCTCTTGCAGGCACTTGGTCTTGATCCTGGGAATGGGAAAGATCATGCTGTCTTAAATTCCAGAAAGGATCTGAAAGAAGCCTTCATCCATTTCATGCAAAAAGGGGCAGCTGCTGAGCGCTTCTTCAGTGATGCGGAGGCCTTCAATCACATTGCACAAGCAGCCTCAGAATACCCAGGGGCACAGGTGTGTTCTGTATTTTAGGACTAGATTTAGAAGGCTTATCTTGTGTACACTAGCAAACTGTATACCAGATTTTATGGCCCTTTTTATCCTTCAGAATGATAGTGCAAGAGATTCGGGAAACAAAAACTTACACTGCTGCTTTATTATATTAATTAAAAAATAAACTTAACCACTGTATGTGAAGCTGCTAAGAAATCTCAACACTCAGCTAATGTACAGATGCTTTATTTGAAAATGTAATTCTTCTCTAACTCTGTTTATTTGGTAGGATCCTAAATCTCAGAATGTAGAGTTGTCTCTCCTTTCTGCACATTGTGGCCTTCCAAAATCTACATAGCACATACATTGGTTCTGATAGTTGGAATGGCTTTCACAAGAATTCTGTTGAATATAGCCTAGGCAACAAATGAAATGCCTGTTTTTATTGTGGAGGGGCAGGGCTGATACCACAAAGAAAATTCTAACTTGTGTAAATGATGCAGGTGGTGAGAAGGTGGATGCAAGAATAAAGAACTAGAAACATTTCCATAAATTTCAGCATCTCCATGATATAAGTCTTGGAAATGCACATCTCTCTGGCATTAGAGAGCACCAAAGAGAGTAGGCAGTCTTTCTAAAATACACACTTCCTAGTTGGATCATCTGCTATGATGTACACTGGGCCTTTGGGAGTTTTTTGCCATGAGCTAAGTTGGCACTTAGCATTAAGAAGGATAATTTCTCCTGATTGTTCGTGTGGAGTTCTCCAGGTGCACTTCCAAACCAGGAACAGTGCTGAATTCTTTTGCAGCTGACTTCTTATTCTAAGTTTTCATGATCTTCTGACTGTAGCAACTTTGTCTTTGTTAGCTGTTTTGCACCTTGATGTCTGGGCCTGTGGTTTGATTTGTAACTGGAGTTTTCCTTTGTCATTATTACCTCTTTGCCTTCTGCTTTTCATTTTCTGTCACCCGTTTAGATTGCTGTCCCTATCAAAAGGGTAACATTCTCTGATCCTTTCTAACCATTGTTTGACCTAGTGATGTAATAAAAGGTTAACTAATTAGCCTCCTCCTTCTCCCCCCCCCCCTCACACTGGCCTCCCCTGCAGCAGGGCCAAAGCACAGCTTCCTCCCTGGGAGTGGGGCCAGCAGCAGGGAGGTTTCGCTTTGGCCTGTGCAGTATAAAGCTTATTTAAGCCTTACACTGCAGCACCCACAGCAAGTGTAACTGTTACGATTTTTACATTTGCAACTGCATTTTTACATCCCTAGTTTGAACACTATGGTGATTCCATGGGTCGTCCCTGAGCTGTGAAACCTAGAGCACCATTAGGGATTTGCTCATCTCAAGAAGCTTTTTACAGGCTTTGCTTTCTTTGTACAGGGCTTATTGTGCACAGGTAGCAGGCTCAGGGAACGTTCAGATGAAGCCCAAGTAGAAGACAGGCTGTTTATGTCTCCATAGGGCCCATTTGTGTAGAGAGAGTAGTTGTTGTAGCTTTGGTGTGAGTTGTTGGGTTCACTGGACTTTCAAGCCTCTGTGTAAATTGTTCAGTTCTCTTTATTTCATTTTCTTCTGGTGTCTGGCTTTCCGCCTGTTTTTATCTTAAAACTAGTCCTCATAATTCCTGTGGTTTTTGATCAACTCACTGATTTCTACACTTCAAGGTGGTAAGAAGCTGAAGATGGAAGAAAAACAAGCTTTACCTCGAATTCTGGTTTTGGGTGCTTTGTGGGTCTGGTCTTGTACACGTTCATAGTGACTGGACTATACATTTCTTATATCTTGTGGTGCCGTTGGTAATGAATTTACCTGAAGATCCCCATATCTGGCAAAATGGTATCAACAGAAACAGTTAATCATAATAGCTCAGTAAATCTTGCTTTATTTATCAGTTACTTGGAGTTCTGGCATCAGCTTAGCTTATGATGTCTGTCAGATTCTCTCTCATCTGTGAACTTTGCCCTTGATTTTGATCAATCTTTTTATATCTTAAAATGATGGTTTTCCCAGCTCACCAATAAGGATAGAACGAACCCTGCCTCCACCCCCAAACTAAGAATAACAAATTAAATGGACATTTGGTAATGTTTATGGGGTGAACAGACTGAAATGTATAGCCCAGTGGGCTATCGGAAGACTAATACTGGCTAATAATGACCTGGGACAAGAATTGCTAAATTTGGAAAAAACGGTCTTGGGACAGAAAATTGTGGAATTATTCTGACAGTCCCATTATTAACACTGTACATTATTAACAGTGTTCTGACAGAGTTATTGCAAATATGTAGAACTCAGTCTATAAAACTGCTAAAGTGCATGTGTGTGATCCTGTTTTTAAATTCTCTCTTATAGCTCTATGTGGGAGGAAATGCTGCCCTAATTGGTCAGAAACTTGCAACAAATCCAAACTTGAAAGTAAGTGTCTCAACTTTGTCGTCAGGCTCCAAACGTCTGGTTTGTTAGAGAGTATTATGCACTATGCACACATCCCACCTCCTGCCCCCACCATTCCTGCTAACCAAACTGGTGAGTGAATCTTGGAATAGTTCACGGAGTGACTTTGTTATCATGAGAAAAGTCTGAAGAGTGCTACTTAACATGAGTACAGAGAAAATGCTGAAATGCCTACAGATTTTGCTCATTTGGGACATGACACTGTATCTTGTTTGTATTGTGTTTGTTTCTAGATACTTCTTTGCGGTCCAGTTGGTCCTAAACTCCATGAACTACTTGATGATAATGTAATTGTCCCACCAGAATCTATGCAGGAAACTGATGAATTCCACCTTATCTTGGAGTATCAAGCAGGTACTTTGAATATTGCAGAGGATTGAACATTAGAGGGGTAAAAGTTATTAGGTCTAGTCCATTGGCATAAGATACTCATTGCAGCTCAATCAAGGAAACATTTAGGATTTCCACAGGTTTGGTTTGACCCATCAACTCAAAACTAACAAACCAAAAAACCCCTCCCTAACTCGCTGTAGTTGTTTCATTAATCTTTGGGATTTCTTTCTGGTATAAATTTAACCCCAGATATGCAGATTCCAGAATTGGAGTGGTGGTGACAAGAGGAGAGAACCAAACTATAAAATGAGCTAGAGTAGAGAAGGCAAGGAAAAATGGTCCCATACTAAAAGTCTTACTCTACATTGAGAGAGGAAGTGCTGGGAATGGAACCAACCAGCCATATTCATTGCATCAAAGCAGGCGAGTCTTCTTGTCTTTTCATATTGTCTTAATTTTATTTTTTATACAATCAAGTTCTACATCTGCTATAAGGGTGTGTGGGATTATTCAGAAGAGATGGTCCCTAAGGTGGTTTCCTTATAAAATAGTTCAGATAAGAGCATGAAACCCACTGTGGTAGCAGTACTTTTCCCATTGTGTGAGAGCCTCCATGAATGAGAGGATTGTACATAGTCATTTGGGAGACCTGGCCATGGCAGTAAGTGGCACTGTGCTCCTGGAACGGACGCCCCACAGTGCTGACTGTTCCTAGAGTGCCACCTTTGGGATGCCATGTCAAACCAAAGTGTTGACCCTCAGTTGTCACTACATCATCTGGTAAATATGCTGGTCAGATCCCAACTATGGTTCCAGTTGAAGCTATTCTTCACTTCCTAGAAACTGTTGTATATTTTAGCCGATATAGAATGGCTGCCATATTCCATCCCTGAGGTTTGTGTCGATGAAGGGTGATCCCTCTATGGTCTGTAAATTGTTTTAGGATCGTTCTGGATGGAAGGGCCTGTTCCAAAAATCCCTGTCTGTACCTAATTATTCACATTGCCCATTCTCATTAAGTTCCCCTCCCCCCCTTTCTATCTTGTTGAATATCCCAATGGTAGATGGTAGCCACTTGCATAGAACTGGACAGCTAGCAACCTGTAAACAGGTCTTCTGACAAAGAAGATCACCAATCCAGAGCTTCCTTATCTTTTAAGCTGTATTTAGCTTTGGAAATATTCTCAGGAACTGATGCTGTACCTGCCTATTGAGTTGAAGTGGCTTAGGCTTCCAGAAGTAGATCTGAAATAGAAGTCTGTTGTAGGACACTAACAGGTGGGACAATTGTCCTGTTTTTTCCCCAAACTGACATTTAAAAAACCAAAACCTGCACATTGTGGTGGTGAAATATCGAAGGTGAAACATGCCTTAAGCATAACGCAACAGTGTTTCTGGCTTTATAATTTATTTTTAAGCTTTCTGCAAGTCAGTAAACTTCAGAAGAACTGTGTAAATTATCTGTATCGACAGCTGTCACTGTCAGAGCTAATCTGGTAGCTCCATCTGTCCTGTGAGCTGTGGTAGCCTGCTAGGTGAATAAACATCTTAAACTGATTTGAAACTCTTCCTTTGAATTCTGGCCCCTCTATATGCTATATCCTGTTCCAATATTGCTATTGTATCAGATTTCACTCAGTGCTATATCTCTCTGTCCCATAAGCTGGGGGATGTAATTAGTCTCACCATTGCCCTCAAACAGTATTAGCTTAGCAGGTTTGATGAGAAGTGTGTATCCTAAGTGAAGTCTACAGGTATAATTACAAAACACCTGCACTTCTATGTTCATGTTAAATTAGACTGATAGCCTTCCCTGAGTACAAAAAGGTGACAAATAGTCTGAACTCGTCCTGCATGAGGCTAACTGTAATACAAGGACTAAAAATACTTGGCTTTCTTTTGCATAGCGGCAATGAACAAGACGAGTGACAGCAGTCTTTTCCAAACAGAATCTGAACAGGAGTTTCATAGGTATCTGAAATGCTGCATGTGTGGTTAACAAGTTTATTCTGTGCCATAGCAGCAGGTTCCAGAATGATCCCAATACTTACAAAAGCCCCGGCTAATGAAACTCTCTTGTCCTTCCCTTTGGATTGCATTCTGTCTGTCTGAATGCAGAGCTTGCTTCTTCAAAGCTGCCTTCCTCCAGAACTCTTCATAACTGCTAGTTCACCCCAGCTGATATGTCTTTGTCTCAGCCAATGGACAACATGCTGTTTGCTGTGTGTAGAGCTTGTTGGAAGCATGTCTGAAGTACACATTCCATGTGGGTGGTGAGCACCTTTGTTTGGTGTGAGATGCACAGTTCCCCTGTGTGAATCAATTGAGCTATGGCTGTTGTGTCTCCCATAGACTTTAACATACTGCACTGTGAAGCTCTTTATAAACATTCTCTGATGTGCAACTTGAGTTAAATCCAGTGTTGTTGGATAGATGTCAGTATGAAAACAGCTAACCAGCTACGGATTTCATTCTCTAATAGTCTGGAAGAGATGAGCCAGTATGCTCTCTCACTTGACTCTCAGACCTGGAGGTTCTCTCCCCGATTACCCTAGAAATGCCCCTGCCTGGGCAATTTTCAGACTCCTGATCTTTCCTCCCTTCAGAGTGCAGGTAGCCATACAAATAATGCTTTTCATCTCTCCCTGCATTCCCTGCCCCTTCAGGCTGCCTCACCACCTGGCCCGCCACAACCCATTCACAACTGGTGTATGGATTTTTCTGTGTACTCCAGTGTTGCGGTTGTACCGGTAGACAGCTGGGAATTAGTGAACATCTGACCAGTTAGATTCTGGCTTGTCTAATCTGTATCCCTGTTCGACTTTTAACAGTGATTTACCCATTTTTTCCTTTACTTCAGTATCCAGAGGTACCCAGTAGGGAAGGGTGGGACCATTTTGTGTATATTTAGGCCTCAGTAGGATACACAACTCAAGTACCCAGCATTAGTACCCAGTCTGTGTAGCCAGGCCTAGAAGGAGCCATGATAGCTCTGGTGCTGAGATTATCCTTTAGTTATTTGGATTAATTGTTTTATTGTTGATTGGGGGATTTCTTCTAGGTGAAGAATGGGGACAGATGAAAGCTCCCAATGCCAACCGCTTTATCTTCTCCCATGACCTGTCAAATGGAGCCATGAACATGCTGGAGGTGTTTGTGTCCAGCCTGGATGAGTTTCAGCCAGACCTTGTAGTGCTCTCAGGGCTTCACATGATGGAAGGGCAGAGCCAGGAAATGCGAGAGAAGAGACTTCTGGAGGTAAGAACAAGAGTCGTCTCCCTAATTCCTGCCCCAGTAAACACTGCAGCACAGGGGGTTGACTTCTTGAGATTTCAGCATTCTGTTAGGGGATGTCTTTGTTCAACTTCCTTGCTGTCCCTCCTGCTCTTGAGGGCCAAAGACTTCAACTCTGAATCTCTACATTCAGCTAACATCAGGAACTCTAGGCTTGTGAATTGGCTGAAATCCTCGAACACTGACATTACTGTTGGTTGGAGCCAGTGAAGTCTTCCTAGAAGTATCAGCCACATTCTGGTGGTTAGACTGTGGTGGACCTTTCTAGTTATTGGAGCTGAATGCAGTGTTCTATCCCACGTTGGCTGCAGCGGAGACCTTGCTATTCTGTAGGGAGCAGCTGTGTCGGGTAATCCAGAAGGGATTCCTTCCTTCCTTGAAGCAGAAGCAGTTGAACCGAGCCTCATGTAAAAGTTGCTCTTTATCGTATGGCTGACTGTCTCCTGATTTAGCGTGTTCTCTTGTGCTTCAGGAACAAGCATTTCATGGTTATGGCTGGAAAGTCTTCTGCATTTGTCCATTAGACAAATATGGAATTGGGTCTAGATAAGTGGTTCCCAGCCTATGGTCTGTGGACCCCTGGTGGTCCATGACAGTAGTGCAGGGGGTCGGAGGGAAGTTTTAAATGTTTGGATCGGGCCTGTTGCAGTGGGCTTGATCCTTACTTTTCTTTTCCTTTTCCTTTCCCTTACTTTTTTCCCCTCTCCTCTCCTCCGGCGGTGGAGGGGACTCTGTGAAATGTTAATATGTTGTAAAGGGGTCCATAAGCTTGAAAATGTTGGGAACCACTGGTCTAGATTATGGTCCAGCGCTATTGTCATGCTCTGAGATTCTGAAAGTTAGAGCCTGCTCCTATTTCTTCCTCTGAGCAACATGGTCCCTTTGCCAACTAGATCGTTTAGAAATCTGACTGCACCCAGAGGTGAGTAGATAAGGGTGCATGTAGTGGGACCCAAGAGCTGTTTCATTCTGTTTCTTAAAGATGTCTTGTCTTTCCTTGTGCAGGCTGTGACCTCTATCTCGGATATCCCCACCGATATCCCCATACACCTGGAATTGGCTAGTATGACTGACCAGGATTTCATGAGCAAGATTATGCATCAGGTAATTAAAATGACAGGAGCAGCACACAGACTGACTGGTGGGTGGTAAGTGGAATTGGGATTGGGCTTCCCTCTTGTGAGAGCAGTGAGTATTTTAGCTCTATAGCCTGCAGAGCCATTTTGTACTCATACTCCAGCCAAAGTCACTGCTCTGCTGAGGTTTTCATACTCAGCACACCTTAGTTCTCTCTGATTTCAAAAGGCACTTCTAATTTTTAAACAGTATCATTGGCATGGAAGCATGCTGTCTGGAAGGGTGGCTGAAGCATCAAGAGGCATTTGAATGTGTAGCATATGTGGTATGTAAATACAATGAAAGCTTTGTTATCCGCCACTTATGGAGAATGGGGGTTGCCAGTAAATTGAATTTGCCAGATGACAAAACTTACTGCTCTACCCCACCCCCTATTTGCAGATCTGTCTCCCGGTAGCCCAAGGCAGGCTGAGGGAGAAGGAGCATCTACTGATAACTTCAGCCGGCAGTGCTGCAATGTCAGTTAACAAAGACTTGTGATTTAACAAAAGATTTCACTGTACCTTACAGCGCTGGCTACAAAAGTGCCATGTGAACATCTGTTCTCACTTTCAGGTGACATTGTAAATAAGCAGTTAGCAGTGGGCAGAACAAGAAGTAGGACTGAGTAGACTTACAGTCTCTAAAGTTTTACATTGTTTTGTTTTTGAGTGCAGTTATGTAACAAATCTACATTTACAACTTACGCTTACCTGTAAAGAGATTGCACTTCAGTATTTGGATACGGTGAACTGAAAAATACTATTTCTTGTATCATCTTAAATACACATGTATTTGTAAAACTAAAGTAAGCACTGTACACTTCGTATTTCGTAACTGAAATCAAGAGTGAAAATGTAGAAAAAAATCTGCAAATATTGAATATATTTCTGTTGGTATTCAACAGTGCGATAATCACGATTAATTTGAGTTAATTGCATGAGTTAAGTGTGGTTAATCAACAGCCCTTGTACAAATCAGTTGGATAGGGTGCTCATGCAGAAAGAGATCCTTCAATCTTCCCAAAAAAACCAGTCATTTTCTCCCCTGTGCATGTAATCCATTGCCCTAAGGCAGGGATAGGCAATAATTTTTGCCAAGGGGCCACTTCAAAAATTTTTGAAGTAGCCGTGGGCCACCCCGGAAGGGACGGGGCTTCCCCACCCCAGACCATGATTGGTCTGGAGGTTGGGGAGCCCCTTTGCCCCCTTTCTACTAGGCACCCATGCCCTGGAAGAGGCTTGGCACGTTGCCCTGCGAGGAGCACGTGGCACTTTGAAGTGCCTGTGGACTACTCACAGGGCCGGGGCAGGGCGAAGGAAGCTTCACGCAGCTTCCCTGCCCCCAGACCCTGATTGGCAGGGAGCACGGGAAGCCTCCTCCACTCTCCCCTCTGTCCTACAAGCAGCATGTGCTGCTTCAATGCTCTTGGCAAGGCGGACGGAGGTTTCGCACGCTCCCCCGCCCCCAGGCCCTAATTGGCCTGGGGGCAGGGGAGCATCAGGGCCTCTGTGGGCCAGATCCACCTGCTTGTTGGGCCAGATCCGGCCTGAGGAGGCCCTTTTGCCCACCCCTGTCCTAAAGTCTATAACCGTCCCCACAGCAGAACAGTTGAGTGGACTGTGGCAACATAATAGAGCACTGGGAAATGTGATTCTACCTCCACGTTCACTCTGTTTTTGTTAGCAGGTCTTCCCCCTGGTGAACTCTGTTGGGCTAAATGAACAAGAGCTGCTGTTCCTCACCCAGTCGGCTTCTGGTCCTCATGCCTCACTGGCTTCCTGGAACGAGGTTCCAGACGTGGGTATCGTCAGCGACATCCTGTTCTGGATCCTGAAGAAGCACGGCAGGACCATGGACAAGGCATCGAACCTCACCCGGATCCACTTCCACACACTGGCCTATCACATTCTGGCTACTGTGGATGGGTACTGGGGAAACCAGGTAGCAGCTGTGGCTTCTGGAGCCAGAGTGGCAGGGACACAGGCTTGTGCGACTGAAACCATTGACACTGACAGAGTCTTTCTTAAAGCTCCCTTGGAATTCGTGACATCCCGTACCGAGGCCCCCTCCAGAATCTCCTTCAGCCCAGATGATCCAGTGGTTCAGTGGCACAGAGAGGGAATCTCATTCCATTTCACCCCCGTTTTGGTGTGTAAGGATCCCATCCGAACTGTGGGACTTGGAGATGCTATTTCAGCTGAAGGACTCCTATATTCAGAACTCTACCCTCAGTAGAGATGCCTTTTTCTCCAGGAATATAGTGTCTGAGAAATATGGTGTTCTCAGCAGGATTTCAGACAGTGCAGTGGAGGGATGGGGGGGTGTAATATGAGATATTAAACAGTCTCTGGATATTATCTGAGAAGAGCCAAAGAATAATACATTCCAGCCACTTGGCATTGACTTGAGTTTCTCATTTTAATATAAAAGCTGTAGAATTTTAATTCAAAGACTGCCTTTTTGTTTTTGTCTTAAGCTGTCATGAGGAGGGAACCTGCTACCAAAATCCCTATTTGGAACAGAGTTGCTGATTGCTAACTTAAGCCAGTCTTGTCTGCAGTGCTTGAAAACAAGGCAGCCAGACAGAATTTCATGCCTATGAATCCCAGGGAGTACCCAGCAGTTCTCAGCCCTGTCTTGCTTCTGATAAAGCAAAACTAAAGGCTCTTGCATTATCTCCTAGCAGCATATTGTGACATTGCAAGAACAACTCTCCACTGGTTCCATATTGTGATCCTATCACTTCTTACAAAATGACTGCTCAACCTCAGTACCCATGTGTGGGAGGGAGCCAGAGTAAACAATATTGAAATGAGACGTACCATACATACATCCTCCATGCACAGAGCTGGAGAGAGCTTTCCTGGGCTATCTGTGAGTTGTGCTCGTATCTGGTCTGCGTAGCTGTGGCTGTACATATAGGATCCTCTTCAATTTCTGGGTGGCCAGAGTAAGATACTCAAGGCCTGTCTTTTAGGAGATAGATTATTTGCTTGTTTACCTTAAAATGAGCCTCAAATCTAAATGTAACTTAGCTGCACAGAAATCGCCCTGTGTTTTAGCTAGTGAGACTCCCCATTTATGCTTTTCTGGCTGGCGTATGCTCATGTCAGCTTCTTCCTTGAGGTCATACATAGACTATTGCTGATGAAAACTTGATTTACTTTTATGCTAGTGCTATAATTTTCTTGGACATGCTTATCTTTGGTTCAGAGGGGTTGGGTGGTCTCTGGAGAGAGAAGTTATTACTAGTTTAAGGTAGCTGACCTGACCTGTCCCTCACACAAGAAATACTAGGAAGAAGCCTTCTGATTGGCAGTATATTTGGTGTGTGTCGCAGAGTTAATTATGATTTGTGTTTCAGTATATTATTCCACTGCTTGTGGCAACTTTGTAAATCACAAGAACAGAGCATGCACGTCATACTGTGAGAACAAGAGAACTGTCTTGTACTGTAGGATATATTTCGCGTACAGTTTTTTAATTAAATGTTATTTGCCATTTTTCTCTTGGTAGTGTCTCAATAGCATTGTACTAAGGCTTTCTGTGCTTCCCCTTGAGAACTAGCTGAAGCCAGCCTACATTGTACAGAAGCAAAATGCAAGTCAGTGTTGATTGAAAACTCAATATGACTGACAGTTTCTTTCTCCTGCTACAGGTATGTAAAATCCTGCTTAAGTGGTTAACTGTTTAAATATGAAGTTTAATTGGTTAACCAATTAAGTGGGAGGCACTCCCTGGGCTAGAGCAGCCCCTGCCTGCGGTCCCCCAGGCTAGCCAGACAGTGGCTGCTCCAGATGCCCAAAGCAGCCCCTGTGTGCTGGGCCCCACAGGGCTCCAGCTCCCACTGGTTAACCTTTCACATCCCTGCTCGCAAGTGCACATGTTCTGCGTTCAGGAACAGATTTCTTAAGTTTAGAAATGATGGACTTCCAACACTACCAACAAGGGTTCTACCGAGTCGCTGCAAAACTTGCTGGCTGATGTCTGAGGAGACTGTGCTGAGGAGAGGATTTTTTTTAGTTGCCATATGCATGAAAAGTGAATGCTACAGTCAGAAGCAGCTTTGAGAGACATTTTCTTAAGGGAAAACGGGGTGTGTGCACCTCTGCTTAGTGTGTCCAAAGGACTGGGCAGTGTTCTACTCTAACGAACTGCAAGCTGTTCAGCCTGGCCATGCATTCGCCTCTGTCATTTAGGCCTACCGCAAACATCATCAAGAAAACCAGAATATAGTACAAGGCAGCAGGGCACCTATTAGAGCCAAGTCCGTAAAAGCATCCCTGCTGTGTAAGGGGACCAGATGGAATGTCTTACAGTGAATCTACCGGAGAGAATTGGCTGCAGTCACCATCAGTTGAATCTGGCAGTGCAAACCTCTCCCCGCATATTGTCAAACTAGCAGAAGGAGGCTGATGCTAGTTTCCTTTCATGCTAGTATTGCTAACTGGAATTTTCCTGTAGCGAAAACCAGAGAACTGATGTAATCTGGACTTATGGGTCTCACACGCATTTACAATCAGAAGAGCAGTGCCCGACAGGGCTGTGTGAGGTATACATTAGGAGCTGTCGCATGCCTTCCTGCTGCCACACAAAATGGCGTTCACCAGTAACTACTGTTGGCTTGTGGATTCAGATCAAATCCAGAATGCTGGAAAATACTGAGGCGAGTCTGTGCATATGGTGAGAAAACGATCATGATGGTCCTTTCTGGCTTTTAGGTCTGAATCTTTCTGCAACACCATGGCAAGAGGGAGGAACCAGGGCTGTAGCGTGCATCCTCTAGTTCCTTAGATATCCGAACGCCTCCTCCAGTGAATTCTATCTTGGGTTTCGAAGGGACAGCACTTTACTGTTTTTGAGGAAAAGGCCAATTTTCTTCTTGGAGCCATTTTAACAGGTTTGAGGTACCTGCCATTAGGATAAATGTACATTATTGCACAACCTTTGTGAACATGGATGCCAAGCACAAACTCACTAGCACCGCCCAAGACAATGCATCCTGCCAGTTCGGGAATTCATCCTTCGTTTATGGAGTAAGAGGGTTGGATTAGATCTCCCGAGGTCTCTTCCAACCCTAATCATCTGATTCTGTGACTTTAAGAGCCACATGAAGGTGTGTAGCAGCACCACTCAACTTACTTTTCTTCCAGGATCTCAGCTCTTAGTCAGGGAAAGCTGACAGTCTACTATCTTGCCTAGGCCCTGAAATTGTCCTATCATTTACCTTGGCCTGTCTCACCTCTCAGCAGACTGCATGGGCTGATGCACCCTACTTAGCCACAGTTGTGGAGATTCCAAATGTGTCTACAGACACTCATGGCCTTTTGTAAAACTTGATGTGAAGCCAGCTGCAGTGTCTGGGGTTCTTGTCTCTCAAGAAGCTTATTGTATATTGCTTATTGTATTTGCTTGAGGTATAGGCTGCTGCTTCTGGCACGTGCAACACTGACATTCAATGGAGTATAAGAAACAAAAGGCACATCCTATGCTGGACTGTGAAATCCACTGATGAGCTATGCTCTGCCTTGCTGATTTACATGCTATAATTTGGTGTTGAACTTTCAGGAACTACTGAGTAATTGTGTGCCATCAGCAGTTTTCCAATCACTTTCTGAAACATGAAGTGGCAAGTGGGAACAGACTCGAGAGTGGCAAAACCAAAGCATAACCCAGTCAGGTTACAGAAGTAATTTGTACCAATTCCTGCTTAGCTAGGGGAAGACCACTGTCCATGTGTAGCTATCCCATTGGTTCTTTGCAGTAATCTTGATGTCTGGCATAGGTGCCGGTATTCACAGATAGAGCAAATTCTTTTAAAGTAGTGCTGTCAAGTACTTCTGGCCCAAAGCCAGGCTAATGAAGGGGGTGCTTTTATTTAAGACTACAGGTGCCTGCTCACCAGCTAATACAATACAGGCCTGTTAGACTATGTCTAACAGGAAACACATGCCTGCAGTTGTATTCTATCGTGATACTACACCATTATCAGCAACGAGAAATGGCTGAGTAAGACAGAGGAACTGGTGCTTCTCACAGCATAGCCACTGCCTTTATTTTCCTTCACACTGGATGAGACTGTTTACAACCCTGTCTTTCACCAGCCAGGCTACAACAAAGGACTGTATTAGATTACTACAGGACTGTGAGATTACTACAGAGCTGAGGCAAGCCCCCATCTGAGTGGAGTGGGGAAGTCTAAGCTAGGGTAAGTGACAGGTGCTGGATTACTTTGCCTTCTCTACCCCTTTAAGAGTAATAGAATGTACCACACACCAGGACTGTGTCTACACTGGCATGAATTTCCGGAAATGCTTAAAACAGAATAGTTTTCGTTATAAGTATTTCCGGAAAAAGAGCGTCTGCATTGGCAGGCTGCTTTTCCGGAAAAGCCCTTTTTCCGGAAAAGCATCTGTGGCCAATGTAGATGCGCTTTTCCAGAAAAGAGCTCATCGTCATTTTCATGATCGGGGCTTTTTTCCGGAAAAGACTACTGGCCTGTCTACACTGGCCCTTTTCCGGAACAGTGTTCTGGAATAAGGACTTATGCCCGAGTGGGAGCAGCGTAGCTTTTCCAGAATAGTGGCTGACTTTGTACAGTAGAGCGTTGTTGCTTTTCCAGAAATTCAAGGGCCAGTGTAGACAGCTTGCAGCTTATTCCGGAAAAGCAGCTGATTTTCCAGAATAAGTGGCCCAGTGTAGACACAGCCCAGGGGCTTGGCAGAACTTGACTGTTTTGTGAGACTGATTTTAATTTAAAGCTTTTTTAGATTATCAATTTAAATTTTCATTGTGGGAAATTATTGGGGGGGTGAGACTAATTTAATGACAATGTTACTCTTGAGATTCAAAAAGTTAGTTCCTAAATGGCACTAATGTGAGCAATGCAACATGTTTTATACAAATCAAGGTGGAAGTCTAAGAAATTCTCAAGCAGCACTGCTCTTCCTTGGGCCATCTAAATTTAGATGAGCTGGAACTATTTTTGCATGGGTTTGTGTGTGCACAGTGAAATCAGAGTTTACTGATGCGTATGAGTAAGACAGACACCAATCCTTTCCAAGCCTAAATACGTACAGAGAGAGAAGGGTAATGGGAACATTGTCAAAGTGAGAAACACGGTAAGGAATGGATGGTGGTATAAAGATCATATCCTGAGCCTGTGGGGGGGAATCACTAGTTTTATCTATGTTGTTGATCAGGAGTCCGGTTGTGTATCCCTCACAGAATGCTTTAAGGAGTGATGGGGAAAGGAGGCCAGTGCACTCCAGCCCAGCACCCGAAACTGTTTTATGCATTAAACTTTTCTTTCAGCCAAACTTTGTTGCTTCAAGCACTATGCAGCCCACCTCACCTTGCTTCCTTGGCTGAGTGGACAAGGCTGTTTAAGGAAACTTTTTGCCACAATAGAGGAAGGCTGATCACAGGGAATGGTGGGATGTCAGACTTTGTCAGGAGGGAGGGGTGTTGGGCACTTAGGAGCCTAGAAGAGGCATGTTTCTGGGGACAGGGTGAGTAGTTTGTATCTCTTTAGGTCTGCAGATCAAACATTGTGGTGCCTCAAGAGCCACACCTCATTGTGAAGCTGTCAGCAGGGCCTCAGCTGCTGCAATCAATAAAGTGCAGCCAGCATATTTCATAACCTGCTAGAAGCAGCCCTCCCAGTCCTGCCCCTCCCCCACTTCCACAGGCATGCTTCCGGGCAAGATTATCAGTGCAAAGAGGTCATTACTAGGATAACCAGTATTTAGGGAAGGGGGAAGAAGCCACAGTCTTCCTGTTCCAGCAGCTCACCCTCCCATGGGCATTGGCAGTCATCTTTCCATGGGCTTGTTGCCTACTTTGGGCTCAAACACGAGTGGCTGCCTCCTCTCTAGTCTGACGGGTACAAAGCAGCACCTTGCCAAGAGGGGTTAAAGCAACTTTGGTAGGCTCACTTAGTTAATAAATCTACTGCTAATGCTGAAGCAAACTGTTTATTAAAGTCTCTCTACTTTAGAAGCAAAGAGTGCTCCTTGCCCAGAAAAATCAATCCTCCTGCACCCCATGAAATGGCAGTGCCCTGCAGCAGGACTATTTCAGAATAAAACGTCAACTAACAAAGTATCTACATCAAACTGATGTGTCTAGTAAGTCGCTTCCCATTCCACCTACCGTTGCTCTTGTCTAAGCTCTCCAGGGAAGAAACTCTGCTTTGTAGAATATCTAGCCCAGGGCCCTCAATCCAGGGGGATGCAGCGAGCAGCGGCTGTAATACAATGGAACTGCCAAACCAGTTACCTTGTGAGGAAGTGAAAACTGGTTTAAACAGGGCAATTCAGTTAGGGAAAAAAAAGAATCTGTAGCTGTTCCATTAGTGTGTTTAATAGATCCAGATCTTGTCAGCCATTTGTCAGCTAACCCCTCCTCCCCAGTACATTAACTTTGGTTCCTGATTGCACTTTAATAACCTTAGAGCTGCATTCATGTCATTTTGCACAATTGCTAATCAGAAAGTACAACGGGGCTTTCCAGTCCCACTGCTGGACCCTTGCCTCAGCTGCACCAGGCATTCAGTGACTAGGTTTGACTCTGGGAATGTTAACTGTCCTCTAGTGCAGTCTGATTCGTTACTGTCAGCTATGCAGAACAGCACTGATGCCACACTAATACAGTTGTTCCCTAATACAGCTACAGTTAGGGCTGGTAAATGACAGGTAGGTTAGGCGCTCAGCCCTCAGACAGCTGACAGGCCAGCAGCACTAGCAGCTGCAGGAAACCCATGGAACACACAGTAGGCTCATCCACCATCAGTCAGCGTGCTAAGGGGGGGTTGTGTGAAGGGCATTGCAGTGATCACACTCACTGGGGGCGAGGAAGTCGAGGACTACACCGATCCCCATCCCGACAGTTTGGCAGTGGATCCGCTGTGTGCTGAAAGAGCAGCTCTCCTGGCTGCTGTGTGCTGTGGCATGCAGGGCAGGGCAGCTAGAAGATACAAACAGTGGGTAAAGGGGAGAGAAACTGGCTTAACTGTTAAACTAGTCTCAGTGTATAACTGAGGTCCTTTCTGTTGAGGTCCTTAGCGTGGCTACAGCTGCTGGGGAGGAATTTCCGGGGCCAGGCTGGGGTAAAGTCCGCCAGCAGCTCCACTGTTCCAAAGGTGAGAATTCTCTTACAGTCTGCTGTTGCTAAGTGACCTCATTGGTGTAACTAGCAGCAAGCTGTGAAAGGCCAAGCCTGGGCCTGGTCTCACCTTTCTGGGGCAGGGAGCAGGTGGAGCTTGGTAGAGGGTCTCGGCCTAGTGCTCCTCCTCAGCCACCTTGTCCTAGCAAGTCTGGCTCAGGCCAACTATGCTACTGTCTCAGTCCCACAAGCCCTTCCTATAGTCCCTGCCTCATCACAGCTGGAGGACAAGGCAGCCCCAATGCACAGAAGCTGGGGGAGGGGGGTAGACCTTTCCCCGCCCAGCACGCATGGGGCTGAATGGACATGGTGCCAGTTCTCCTTTGTGGGCTGCAATCGAATTTGGAAGAGTTGGAACAGACCAAGGAAATGGGATAATTCTGTTCAGGCAGATCCTCCTGCCTGCAGCCAGGCATCCACGGTTCAAAAAGAGAACTCTCCACCGGTGTAAGCTCTCCAAAGGGGACAGCTGCAGCTTCTGCAGGGATGCTGGGAAAGGCAGAAATTAAAGCAGAAACTTTTCCTGACTCTGGTTGGCTGTGTCAGCCTGTCCCTTCTCACAGTGACTGTGGGAATGGAAGTGGGTCTGGCCTGCCACACCAGAACACACACAGCTGTCCACCTGCTAGAGGTGCTAGAAACTTCCCAGAGAGCAGGGGGCTGGAGACAAGTAGCTCCACATGATGAACCCAGCCTGAGGCAGCGGTTAGTGGGGTACTGAAGTAACTCTGCTCTGCCAGCCAGAGCGCCCTGGAGCAAAACCAGCAGCAGGCTAAGCTTGAAAGAGATGCAAATCCCATCTCCCTTCCTTTGCCACTGGCTGAGACCTCGCTCCCTCGCAGCACACCGCCCTGCGAACAGGCCTGGAGCTTGGTGTGCAGGGAGGCAAAGCCGCTCCCAGCTTAGCTGCCTGAGGAAAGAGCTGGAAACGCTTTCCCCAGGTTTTTGGACACCGAGAGGCTGGGCCTCGGTAAGCAGGCAACGGGCGCACTGGTCTTTGGAGCACTGCACGACAGCCTCTCACTGCCCCCGTGAGCACAGCCTGAACTGCTGCCCCTCCACCCGGCCTGCGGGCAGGGCTGTTTCCCTCCTCGGGCTGATCTGGCTTCCACTCGCCTGTCCTGCTACTGTTCTAGCACCCCCTCCACTGAGCTCCCTACAGGGGCTGGCAGAGCTTCCTCTGAGCCACTTAGTGCCTCTAGCAAGGGAGCCTAAGTGGAGAGCTGCTTCAAGCGCTGCTCACACCCATCTCAGCCGTGCAAGCAATGCGACAGGGAGGCAGGGCCTGGACCGTGGTTCCCTCCTGCAGCAGCTCTCGTGGGTAGCTCACCAGAACCTCTGCTGGGGGCCATGGAGCAAAGACTCCCTGAGGCCAGGTGCTCATGTCCCTGGGCAGCCAGCAGCAATAGTGCAGTCACTGCAGGCCATGCTGGGGCAGCTCCTGGGCTGCTCTTCTACTCCGTGGCCAGCCTGCTTTTGCGCTTCTCTCTCCTCCGCTCTTGGGACTCTGTAGGGGATGTGGTCTCTTCAGGGCCTGGCTCCGGTTCCAGAGGCAGCGACGGAGGCTTTGTAAGGGGAGCCGATGCTCCAGCACCTAAAGATACAACACACAGTTACAGCCAGTCCCGTACGTTCCTCTGTGCCACTGGGACTGGCAGCTAATTGCTCAGGCAAAAGGCTGGCAGCGGCAGCGGGCTCCGCAAGGACCGAGACAGGCTGTACCAATGTGGATGGACCAGATGGACTCAAGGTGCTGGCCTAGTCACAGTCCAACACTAACCATGCTCCACAAGGGCTGACACACAGAGACCTCGGCCTGCTCAGTGCCACAGCAACCGCCGCTAAACCCCTTGTAACCTTTCCACACAGACCCGCGAAGGAAACCAGCCCAGGTCTGGCAGAGGCAAAGCGTTGAGTGGAGCTTTCACCAGGATCAGCCCTGGTTCCTGTTCCGCTCAGCGGGGGGTGAAAGGACCCCCCATGTCCTACAGTCTCTGGTGACCACTGCCCTTCGGGGGACCAGAGCAGAACGCAGGGAGGGGAGCTGGAGCTGCTGTTCCAGTCCCTCATCCCCAGAGGTGGTTGGGATTCAGCCGGAGCTGACAGAGGCGGTGATACTGCCTGGGTGCCTGGCTCTGGCCTCCTCTCAGGGGCTGGCTGAAGGCAGCCCGGGGCTCCGGGAAATTGGGGGGATAGGTGGCAGCCATGAGGGTGGAGCTCATTCCAGTAGCCTTTGTTCTTCCCCATTGGTTTTGCATCTCCTGTTCTTAACAAGCACCATGTCAGCAGACCTCATTGTACCGACACGGCCTTCTTGGGCCAGACTCAGCCCGATTCAGCTCTGGTTTCCCTGCACCCCTTTCCATGCCCAGGCAAGACGTTTTAGAAAGGTTTGCTCCCTATTTACAGGTAAGCCCGCAGGCCCAGTGGTCACAACAGGACTCAGCTTCCCCTGGGTACGGCAGAGCTGGCCCGGGGGCGGCCAGGGCTCACTTCAGCAGGTCAGAAGGGTGCTGAATGGAAAGGGCCTGAGAAAGGCAACGCTTGTTTAACTGAAGGCGCAAGCCGTGTGCCAAGAGGCCCTCGAGGAGGCAGCTTACCTGTGACAGGTCCCTGGGGGCAGAGTTTCCTTCTCTCTCCGGGCTCCACCCCTCGTGCAGCAAGGATCCGCTGCCGGGGAGGTTGGGCTGAGCGTGGCTGTGGGGGAGGAGCCTGGACAAAGTCCCGGCACCTGGTGCTTCCGCTGAGCCCTACTAGGAGATGCCCTGAGCAGGGAAGGCAGGCCAGGCTGGCAGCACCGCTCCACCAGAGGGGAGCTGGGGAAGTCCCCAAGCTGCAGTCGCCTGCTCAGCCATGGGTTAACCAATGCAACAGGATTTCTCATTGCTAGCTGGACGGGGAAGACAGCTAGAGCTCAGCACTACCCCAGCCCCGGACGGGGGAGAGGGCTAGAGCTCAGCACTACCCCAGCCCCGGACGGGGGAGAGGGCTAGAGCTCAGCACTACCCCAGCCCCGGACGGGGGAGAGGGCTAGAGCTCAGCACTACCCCAGCCCCGGACAGGGGAGAGGGCTAGAGCTCAGCACTACCCTGCCCCGGACGGGGGAGAGGGCTAGAGCTCAGCACTACCCTGCCCCGGACGGGGGAGAGGGCTAGAGCTCAGCACTACCCTGCCCCGGACGGGGGAGAGGGCTAGAGCTCAGCACTACCCCAGCCCCGGACAGGGGAGAGGGCTAGAGCTCAGCACTACCCCAGCCCCGGACAGGGGAGAGGGCTAGAGCTCAGCACTACCCTGCCCCGGACGGGGGAGAGGGCTAGAGCTCAGCACTACCCCAGCCCATCTCATCCGCCGCAGGCCACACCCTCTGCACTTGTCACGTGCATTTCTGGTGCCTCCGTGCATCACCCCGCAAGCATCTTGCTAAATATCCTCCCTAGCCCTGGGCTTGGCAGGGGGAGAGATGCAAGGGACCTACCTGTGGAAAGCTGCAGAGTCTTCCCATACCCAGCTGCTGAAGACATGGCCTGGCCCAGGGTTTGGTTAGAGCCCAGAGGCTGCTGGGTGCTGGAGGGCTTGCTAGGTGCAGTGGCTCGCTGCTTTGATTTGGAATCTTTGACGGGTTTAGTCCAAACCAGACTCTCTCCCACCTGCAGGGCCGCTCCCACCTTCTGGGCCATGTCCACCATCTTCTCATGCAACAGAAAGAGGAGAAAGTCAGCCCCAGGAGCACTCCCGCAGCAGCGCCTGTCCCAAGCCGAGGCCACTGTGCCTCAGCGTCCATCTGCGGGTTTGAGCAGCCGCTTCATCCTAGGGCGGGGCTTAGAGTCAGGGCCGCGAGAACGAGCTGCAGCACTCGACAGGAGATAGCAACGCACAACGGCCTCCCCTCTTGCGGGGACTGACCCAAGTGATTGGCATCCGTCCCAAAAGGCCCCCTGCTTGCCGCATGCCAGTCGGGGCTTGTGCAGGTGGGGGGCGAACACGCTCTCCACAGGCTTCTGAAGAGCATGAAAGGGTTCTCGTTAATTGGGCCATGCATTCCCGGGGTGCACTTCAGAACCTTTAGGGAGCCTTCAAGTGTGCCCCAAGCTGGGTCTACACGGACCAGTGATTGCGCCACACACCAGTGCACTCCCTGCCCCACGGACAAGCCCTCTTATCCAGACGGCTGTTCCCACGCACCTACCTCAGGGTCAAAGTCGAGAGTGCTGCTCTCCTTGAGGGCGTTGACTCTCTTCTCCATCTCGTGGTACTGGCCCAGCGCGCCCTTCTGATCGCCCTGGTTGTACAGCAGCACCGCGTAGTTCAGAGTGACCAGGGGATTGCACCTGCAGCAGACCGCCTGGAGGGTCAGTGACAGGCAGCCAGGAGACCCGCTCCCAGCGCACAGCTGGCTCCCGCCTACAAAGGACGCGCAGGCAGCAGCCTCCAGCCACGTGTGCAGCACCATGGCAGCCCTCCGGGGAGGCCAGTGCCAGAGGCAGGCAGGCAGCCAGACTGCGCCCGTGGTACAGGCAAGGTGGGTCAGACTTTTCAAGGGGAAGCCCCTGGGTTCCACTGTTCCTAGCTTTCAGGCCGACTTACTGGATTTCTGCTGGAAAGTAAGTTTCTGTTGAAAGACCAAGCACGTTTGGTTCACATCTCGGGGGGAGCTGTGTCAGTGTCTCCCCAAAACAACGAGGGGTCCTGTGGCTACCGGGCCCCAGCCCACAGAAGCTTATGCCCAACTAAATGTGTTATTCCTCGCTACAATTGGTTCGGCAAATCTGTAGCAGGAAAAACAAACCCACACTTGCCCTGCCCCCAGAAAAATTGTCCACTTGGGACCAGCTCTGCAGGCAAAACAGCTGGGGCTGCCACCTCCAGTGGGATGCAGGAATGGCCCCAGGAGCGTGCTCTGGCTGAGAGCTGTCAGGGAACATGGGGCAGGATGCACTTCATGCTCCCTGGCAAGCGTGTGTCTGCGCAGCAGCCGGGGAAGCCTGGCTGGAGGGGAGCTGGGACACAAACCATGCGTGCACCATCGTACACAAGTGCTCCAAATGCCAGCAGATACCCAGCCACTTGCTGGGGACATTTGTTGTCAGTGTCTCTGTGCACTGAGCGAGTATTCCCTGCAAACCTGGCTCCTCCAACTGCTTAGCCACTTGCTGACACCCCTCTCCCCGCTTACCGGGTGTCCCGAGAACAGTCCAAGGACACTGGGGTAGGGGGAACCACTGTTGCACTGCTTAGCAGATCTACAGCTGGAGTGTGCCAGTAAGTGGTGCTTGGAGCTGCAGCGGGTGGCACCTTGGGGCAACCCTCCTCCATGTCTCCCTGCCCTGGCCGGAGCTGGGTGAACTGGAAGCTATGCAGCCAGGTTGTGTGTCAACACAGGAGGGAGGAAGTACCCTACGGACTCCTTGTCTGAGCCACCCACAAGGTCTTTATCTTTCCAGACCTCTATCTGGCACCCAGAGCAAATATCATGCTGCTGCTATACAAGTTATTCATGGAGATGGAAGCAAACTGTAATCACCTCCCCAGCCAAACTGTGTGAGATCAGCCAGAAGCGTCTGTGGGAAAGGGACAACTGGAGAAAGTACAAGGGGCGTCAGCCGAACAAACAAGAGAGACCCAAGGCTCGCACAGCTAGAGTCTGCTTCCCAGCAATCACTGGAGTTGGCTTTCCTGCTGCCTGGGGGCAGGTTTGTTTTCTGGGTAATGCTACACGGCTGTGGCATCACGCCAGCGCCAGCTCGTTAGAACGGAGTTTGGCAAACTCTGCCTAATTCAAGCATTTTCATTAGCACAAAACACACCGGAGCAAGCATCTGGACCCCTGACAAATCACGGAGGGCGTGGATTTGGAAAGCAGAGAGAAAGACACAGGGCTTGGTGGGCAGCGCCTTGGGTCCGAATGCTTGTTTCGGAGATGCAGCACACTCCCTCGTCGTAGGTACACGGCGTGGTGCTCACAAGTCACCTGTCACATAGCATCGGCAAAGGTGCAGTTCTACTCTGAGCAGTGGGGTCCTGGGGGTCTGGTCTCTCCAGAATGCCAGTCTAAATGTGCCCAGTTTGTGAGCTTTCAAACAGACAGACCTGCAATTTCTCCTTGGGTTCCCTAAGGCCAGGTCTACACTAGGGGATGAGTTGGAGTTAAGAGAGACAGTTCCTGCTCTGTTAATTGTGCAGCTGGAGTCGACATACACTGATCCAAACACTGGAGCTGTCCCCACAGCGGGCCTGCCGACTTCACTCACTCCTCATGAGGGGTAGGAGTACCAGCGCTGATGGGGCGTCTGCAGTGTTCGGTTCCTTACTCGACCCACTAAATCAGCGGGCCAGAAGATCATTGACCGGTGGGTAAGTATAGGCGTGGCCCAAGTCAGGCTGAGATTTTCCTCCCTACACATAACAGTACGCAGGCCCCGCTGCACAGCTGGCGTGGGAACCGAGGGCAGGACGTGCCCATGTGATTTCCCCCTAGTTAATAGTTCTGCTGATGAGGAGTGGGAAGAGACTCCCGCTACTCCCAGGGCTGTGCAAGGCTAACAGGTATGAATGTTGCTACTGAAGTGAGCAGTCAACTCTCCGTACGTGTGCTGAGCGCGGGGCCGTTCCATGGTCGCTTTGCAGCGCAAATGGGCTTATAACCTGCTGTGCTTTTCACAGGCTTCGGTGCGTCCATCATTCCTAAGGCGCCAGAGGAAAAGGACTCCTCACCCTTGCCCTCTGGCTCTTGAGGGGAGGCTAAAAGACGGGTGTTGTGTGGGGCCGCCTAGAGGCCGGTGCAGTTTCTCCTGTTAGCATTAGCGGTGGTTCTCCTAGAGCCCCAGTACCAGTATTAACATAATGCCGAGAGGCCCCAACCAAGACCAGAGCTCTGCTGTGCTATATGCTATATGCAGATTTGGGATGTAAAAAGTCATTTGAAAAGGTAACTGTGGAACCGCTACACATCTTAGTCTCACGCACTACAGGCTCTGCAATATGCAGCTTAGCTCAGTGAAGCCCTCCCCTAAGAGTGGGACCAGTAGGGGCTGCTGGCCCTGCTCCTGAGGAGACACTGCTGCAGGCCCCACAGCATATAACCCATGGCAGGAAGGGCTTGGCCAGGCAGCCATGGACAGGAGCTATTCCAGACATGCGGAACAGCCTCTGCCTGCCGTGGGCCCCGTGGGGCTGGAGCAGCCCTGCCCAGGGTGGGTGGGGAGCCACTCCAGCCCCTAGCAGTTAAGCACAATTGGTAAGTCTCACTCATTAAGGGTGAAGCTCACCGGTTACCTTTTACATCCCTCACATGGGCCCAATGAGAGACGGCCCCTGGCCTGCACAACTTACAAGCGAGAGACCAGAGGGACAGAAAGCGAAAGGGATGGCGGGGTAGGGGAGGGACATGTCGTGCCCAAACAACGGTCAGGAAAGAGACTTACTTGTCCAGTGCTACAGCTTGCTCATAGGACCGTTTTGCATTCTCAACATCCTCGAGGTTTGTCAGAGCAACTGCCCGAAGAAACACAGAGACACACGTAAGCTCGCTAGCACGGCCAAGCCTCCCGCGCACGCCTCACAGGGGTGGTTCTGCTTCCCCAGGCCCAGAGCCTGTTTGCAAAGGGGCGTTCTGAACGTCAATGCTCTCGGAGCCCCCGCGTCAGACTCGGGCAGCAGGGCTATCTCCACAGGAGCGATTTCAAACTGAGCGCTGAAAGCCCAGGACATTCTTGGGCTAACCCTGTCATCAGACTTTTGGAGCCAGCTGGGCCATCCCCACTCCGCAGCATGCCTTGCTTGTATGCAGAAATCAACCCCACGTCAACGCTTCCCCCACCCACCAGCTGCAGCAAAGGAAGTAAATGGTGCATTCTCTGCAACCTAGAGTCTTTACACTAGGATTTGAGGACATCAGTAACTCAGCCAGAGGCCGGGGGCTATTGAAGAGGGGGAGGTTCTGGGGCCAGCTATGTGCTGGAGGTGAGACTAGATGGTTGTGATGGTTCCTTCTGACCTTAGCGTCTCAGACCAGAAGTTGAGCCCAGTCCCAGGAAGACGAGACACCGCCTGCTCAAAGGCAGGGCTTCTGCACAGGCCACCCTGGGCCGTGTAAGCACTGAGTGACTCTGCCCGAGCATGGAGAGGACAATGCGCACAGGCCCCTCACCACATCTGGACAGAGTGCTGGTGAGGAGAGCCAGGCAGAGCACACCACGGACACCCTGCTGCTCTCGCCACTAAGCCATTGGAAGAGCAGCGCCCTGCAAGCTTCTCTGCATCATCCCACTGGCCTCCCACATGCGCTGGGACCAGCCGTGGTGGTGTGGGAGGTGCAGATGCTACTCGAGAGCTCACTGTTTCGGCAGGAGAGAAGGCACTGACTTTTGGTCACGGCTGACGGACTTCAAAACAGTCCACCACCTGGTGGTGAAAAGCTCTTGAATACCAGTGTCTCTTGCCTCCTCCTTGCTTTCACACCTTGTGTCCCCAAGGCAAGATTCATTCAGGTCTGCAGAAAAGCGAGTGGGCCGGAGAGAAGGGCCTTACCTGCCAGCAGCATGTAGAGCTCTCCCATGCGGGGCTGGAAGTTGACAGCAGCGCTGAGAAAGTGGAAAGCAGAGGCGTACTGCTGCATTGTCAGGTGGACTAGTCCCAAATTGTACAGAATCTTCCAGTCAAAGGGAGCCAAGTAGTTGGCTCGCTTCAGGCAACTGATAGCCTGCACAGAGGAACACGACTGCTCAGTGCCATGGCCTGCATGGACAAGACTTCCTCCAGTCTCCACCGCAGAGGAAGGAGCCTTGTTTTCTCTCTCTCCTCACCCAGATCAATTAACTAGAGATGGCAACGGAAGGGAATTAGGCACTTACTGCCACGTATTTCTTCTTGCCGAAGAAGCACATTCCAATGTTGTTCCATAAGGGGGGGCTTTCGGGCATAGTGTGGGCTACTACCCGGTACTTGGTGAGGGCTACATCAAAATCTCCGTGAGTCTGCATCATGCTGCCAGCTGCCAAAATGGCCTGCAAAAGAGCTTGACAGTGAGTGCTTGAGGCATGGGACTTCCCCCAAACATGGGGAGAAAAAAATTCAACAAGGTTATTAAACTAAAAGCCAGGCCAATGCCTGGAATGGAGAGTCTCTTTGGGGGAACACTCTGCTGGAGGCCACCAAAGTGAGAGCAGCTGAGAAATGTACATTCTGACCGGCAGGGAGCAGGGCACTGGGAAAGGGCCCCATGCTTCCCACACCCTCTTCCCCGATCAACACAGCTAATGAGCATTACACAAGAACATAAGAACGGCCGTACTGGGTCAGACCAAAGGTCCATCTAGCCCAGTATCCTGTCTGCCCAGTGGCCAGCACCAGGTGCCCCAGAGGGGGTGGACCGAAGACAACGATCAAGCGATTTGTCTCCTGCCATCCCTCTCCAGCCTCTGAGGAACAGAGGCCAGGGACACCATTTTATCCCCTGGCTAATAGCCTTTTATGGAATAACCTAACCTCCAGGAAATTATCTAGCTTCTCTTTAAACTCTGTTCTAGTCCCAGCCTTCACAGCCTCCTCTGGCAAGCACAGTGAGTCACTACAGCAGCTTCCAGAAGCCTGGGCTCTGAAAAGGTCCATATAATAGTTTCTTTTAAACAACAAACTGGCACAGAAATCTTCCCAGGGCGACTTGGGGAAGATGGAAACATTCCTTAACTCCAAGCAAAACCTGGACAGGTCACACAACACTGGCTGAGGGCAACACTGCAAACCATTAAGCATATGTGATTAAAAAGAGAATCACCGATACTGCCCCAAAAGCAACTCCATTTACACTAACTTACATTTGTCCTACCCATTATTTGCAGTACGTCCCAGTGAGCTGGCGTACAGCCAGGAAGGGCAATGTTGTCTTCCTTATTATAATACTTGCTTTGTATTTACTCATTGCCTCCCCCTCCATAGATTTCAAAATGATTTACATTAACCCCATTATTCAGACCCCACGATGACCTAGCTAGACTAAAGTTACCCCCACACATACTACCGCTGGGAAAGAGATTGCGTATGCATTGCAGTCTTTGCAGACTAGCAGGAGAGTATGTTCTACCGCACCCCCCTTATTCAGCCGTTTCTGTGCTCTGCTCCAGAAAGACTGAATTCCCAGCAAAGTGTTGCACAGCTCTCATGATGAATTGCACCAGTTTGAAGGAATACATTGGTGAAAAGCAATTTCCATTTGTTAAAAATCCTTCTGTGGAGAAGATATGAAACGTTCCATTAAAAGCAAACAGGCCCCATCAATAACATCCTCCATCCCCATCAGATGGAGCTCATAGAAATGTGCTTTGGAACAAGCTTTTGTGAGCATGGCTCCCTCCTCACCCTGTGCTCTAGTATGGAGGATAGTTTACATTAATGAGTTTTTACAGCCCTCGTGTCATCACTAACTGGCTTGTACATATTTCTCATGGTACCTTATAATTGCTGGGATCATATGTAAGTGCATTTCCAAGATGTTCAAATGCCTTCTGATAAGCCCCAAGCTGGGAAAAGATAGAGGAGTGTCAGAAATGCAGGCATAAGGGATTAAGTACCCAGATGACAAACAGCGTTTGTGATTATCACTTAAAACCAGGGGTTCAGAAGAGTGAGCGTTACCCTGCACACGTGCACTGGTCTTGCTTCCCAAGCCATAACCAGCTGGAACAAAATGGATCCCTCTGATCACAGAGGGGACACTGTGCAGCTTGACGCAAACTGTCTAGCCCAGGAAATAGCTTTCTATATTGTTTGTGTTGGGGAATAAGAACTATCTGTGCCACAGCACAGATTCCCTGATCACTTTTCCTCACCCCCCCCTCCCGCCACCCCATCCCTCCACAGGGCCCTTCCCTGGACAGAAATGCCCCCAAAAACTGCTTAGGCCACCTTCAACTACTAAAGTCAATGGGAGTGGAGCATGCTTAGCAGTATTGCAGGAGTGAGGCTAACCCTGATCTTGTTCTCAAATCTCAGTGGCTTCAATGGAGATGCTCAAGGAATTGCACCGGTATAATTAAAGTATAAATTCAATCCATGGTGTTACTTGTTGGTGTGTGACTTTGTTCAAATGCTAATACCTTCCCCCTCCTCCACAACTGCACCAGCTCCTGCTGGCAGAAGATCTAACTCATGGAGACCAGCAAGGTACGTGAAGTGGATTTTGGAGTCCAGGGATGTGATGCACCACAAAAAAGTGAAGTTAGTATGTACAGTTGTGCAAATTTCTGTCCATGCTACTCTGCACATGCACCGCTCTTTGCGCTGCCTCTCCAGCTCCCTCCATAGCTCTACTTATGCCCTTGAGTCCTGGCCTGCAGCAGCCTTGAGCAAAGGATGACAGCTGTACCAAGGACTGCAATGAGAAGGTACTTTGGGAGACAGATGAGCTTTTGCTTATGATCTAAGACCCTAGTAATAAAAGTGCCAGTGTTATTTAAATCACTTCCCATTTTCTCCAAGATGCGTTCGTGTTGAACAATTTCATGGCTGCTTCTCTAGGAGAATAACTTGCTAAGCTCCTTCCTCAGAAACAAGGTAATGACTAGTGACATTTTATTGTACTTGGGAGGATGAGTAACACAATTAGGGCAGAAGCCAAATAGAATTTCTACTCTGGCTCAGAACCAGGAAATCAAGTTACTTCCCTTCGGGAGCCAAATGAGAGAAAGAGACAGAGGAGCAAGCTCCACCTTGTCTTGATATGGCCTTTTGAGCAATATGACACACTCGCATGGAGATGAATAGACATCTACTCCATATACAACTGTCAGGTCATTTAAAATATAATTAGGCCCTCACAGTAGCCAACAGTGTTTAGTACCTGCAAATAGAGTAAACCCAGAGTGGTAAGGAGCTCTGTGTTTTCTGGAGAAAACCTGCAATACAAAACACAGTTACACAGCATCTTGCTTGGCAGTAGTAACACAAGGGGAAGTATGGAAGTCCTCAGACCTTGCTCAATGTAAGATGTATCCTTGTGACTACTGCTAATATAGCCCACTACTACTATCGCCCTCACCACCATCATGTGGTGTTAACGGCAAGTTCTATATGAGCACCTCAAAGAGTTTTACAAAAACTGATCACTCTTCATACTTCTCTGGTAATATTTTACATGGGCTAACTGATGCGTAGAAGGTTAAATAACTTGCTTAAGACAGCACAGTGAGTCAGGGACAGAGCTGCCAACAGATCTGCTTTAACCACAAGGTCACCATTCCCAATATGTAGGTGATACCTCTGTGGTTGATAACATACACCACTCTAATGATCCAAGCTGAGAACCAGACAGACCCACCCCCAAATGGACACTTAAAATGAACATGCCATGTGTTTTCAATTAGTTTGTGACTTCCAAGCTCTCATCTCTAACTCTAAGTCATGTACAGTTTTGTAGGCTCTTTAAAAAGGCCTCCCATTTTCAAGGCCTTTCAAACAAACTATGAATACAATGAATAATCAGCAGCAAAGAGAGAAAGCAGGCTGGGGGCACCACATACTAATGGACTTTCTGCTTATACAGAGTTAAGTTCCAAATCCCAGTTAGGGTCCCAAGAAGAAGGTGCATCGCACAAATACCTAGAAGTCTTAACCAGGTTGAAACCTTGTTGTGCAAACTGTGGTACAAAGATAAAGCAAGGACTGTCCCAACCCCCGAGTTTGGATCTACAGTAAGTGAGGCATACTTATAGTAGGGATGTAAAAACCCATTTAATTGGTTAATCGATTCAAGGAGATGTGGGTGGTGGGGCCATGCCCCGCCAGCTGAGGATGGGCTGAACCCTCACTTTCATACACAAAAAAAATGCACCCATTGAAGTATATAACACTCCAGTAAGTTCAAAGCAGCGGTGGACTGCTCACTGCTCTTTCCAATAGTACAGCTGTGACAGTCGTGAGCAGCAACCTTTCAGCTCTGTGTTTCAGGCTTTAGTAGGTGAATCACAGGATTTGAGAACTGGATTTTGTGCACCATTGCTCCCAGCACCTCCATTCATCTTCACCCTTCTCTGGGCAAGGGCTTCAAAGAGGTACCTCTGCGCCTGATGCATTGCCAGCTAGAGTAAGAGGATTACTGCCAAGATCAGAGATGGGCACACAGCTGGGAAATCCCAGCTATGCCCAGGAGCACTGCCATCTTAAAAACAGACACCTTCCTGTCCTGAATTCACCAATCAAAATTCTCCCAAGAGGTAGGGAGAGGAAATTCTTACTCCACTGCTTTCTTATAGACTTCTATGGCTTTGTCGGTGTCCCCTTCCAGCAGGTGAATTTTTCCCAACATCGCGTATGTCAGATCATGTCTGTGGAGCTGCAAGGCATTGTTCAGCTGGTCTTTCGCCTACGCACAAAACCACACAGAGGAAAAAGTAAAATCAATGCGGTTGCAGAGTTCACAGTGAAGCAATGATCCAAAAGTTGTCCACTGAGAGCACCAACCCACGTGTTGCTAGCTTGGAGGAGAAAGGAATCAAAGGCTCAAGCCAAGCCTGAAGAATCTTATTATAAAGGCCCAGCCTATGAGGTGCTTGTTGACATGAGCTCTGCAATGGGAGGCATGGGCTTTGAGGGAGGAACACAAAGCTGAGCACTTCAAGCCAAAGCAAAACATATCGATCTGCCACGAGAGACAGAGGCCTGTTTGTTCTGGTACAGAAGCCAAGATCCCTCAGGGGCTGCTAAGCTTAACGTATGCATTTACAGTTCCCCTCTCTGCCAAATGCTCATGCTAGCAATGAGCCCGGATTGCCATGGACATGAAGAAAGAATTCATCACCAGGCACATGTAAATCCCCTCCCATAGGGAACACTTCCAGACTTCTGTTGCTGTAACATCTTCTTCCTCCCAAGCTGAGGCAATGGGGAGCAATGAAAGTTTGCAGCTTTCTAGCACATGGCACATTAAAAAAAAAAAAAGATGCTGACAAGGTTAGACAGAAAAGGTTTAAGCAGTACTGGATATTAATTACCTGCAACTGTTAAACACCCAGAAGTCTCCCTGGGCTTCATTATATTTTATGAGCCCAAGTGATAGACTCATAGGCTTGGAAGGGATCTCAAGAGGTCTTCTAATCCAGGCCCCTGCACTCATTGCAGGACTGCATATTATCTAGTCCACTTACAACACCTGCTTGTCTGACCTGCTCTGAAAAGTGTCCAATGATGGAGACTCCACATTTCCCAGTGTTTAGGAAAAACTTCCCATCGGTCAGGGTGGTTAATGTCCAACCTCAACCTTCCTTGCTGCAATCTGAACCCATTGCTTCTCAATGTTCTGTAAGAAGTATGCACTAGGCTTCCCGTGGGAGTAGCATCTAACCACTAGCAAGCCCATGCCACGGAGACAGGGAAAGGAGGGGATTCCCTCCATCTCGGCTGCTCTGCCAGTCCTCAGCCCCTGCAAACTCCCTCTCAGAGTGTCAGGATGGGACATCAGACCCTTCCTATTTTCAGGAAAGGCTCCGTAAGGCTAAACACTCATCAACACCTTTGCCAAAGGCTCCAAGAGAGGAAGAGTCCGGTGTCCATGTGGTTTGTTATCTGGCTAGTCAGGCATGCTCTGGGGCTTCTCCTAATGGCTAGACGAGTTCTTTGGACAATGGAAATACTGTCTGAGAAATCTTAGTTCAGACAAGGCCTGTTGGACCCTGTCTAGAGTAGAGTTCTTGGTCGCTTTGTAGCCCAAGTTTACTGATTGCCAGTTATTCCATGGCTTAGCCTGAAGTGAACCACAAACATTTGGGAAGATATCTCTAGTTGCATTCACAGTCCTGTTGGTTATGTAACTCAAGTGCCAATCCTGGCAGAATGTTACCATGTAGCTGCTCACGAGATTGTAAACGAGAGCTCTGTTGTGTGAATGCAGACAGAACAACAGACCCGCATTATATATCCACTTAGCAATTAAACACCCTCCCTATGCTCACGCTCCCGCCCAAGCCCCAAATGTCCTCACTGCCATTCTACAGCTCCACAGCCAAGCCCTGGGGGTATGTCTATACAGCAAAGTTATTTCGAAATAACTACCCTAGCATGTACACAGCCAAACCTCTATTTCAAAATAAATTCGAAGTAGCGGAGGGCTTATTTCGAATTTGGTAAACCTCATTCTATGAGGAATAACGCCAAATTTGAAATAGCTATTTCGAAATAAGTGCTGTGCAGACACTTATTTTGAAATAGGGGGTCGCCAGCCTTCCCAGGGTGTCCTGGTGGCCACTCCAGCCTCAACCAAGAACACTTCTCTCCCTTCCCCCCTCCCCAGAGCCCTTAAAGGGGTAGACCCTGGCCACAGTGCCTGTGCCAGCTCCAAGCCTGCCAGCCCAGAGCCAGCAGTCACTGCCCCTGACCCAGTGGCCTCAAAACATGAGCCAGCAAGCCACTGGCAGCCAGCCCTCCACCGCTCCCCAGGACCAGTCTGCCAGCTCCCAGCAGCCTGCCAGGGTCTGGAGAAGGCGGGTGCCTTCCTGGTCCAGGGCGGAGATCACGGACCTTATTCAGGTTTGGGGGGGATGCCCCTACCATCCATGATCTCCGCACTAAATGGAGGAACGCTTCTATCTATGGCAGGATAGCTGCCAGCCTGGCCACCAAAGGCCACATGCGAACTCAGGAGTGGGTTTGCATGAAAATCAAGTTGGTCCAGCAAGACTCCCCAACCCTGAGCCCTGAGATTCCCCTCCCCCTTTTCCCCCTTCCAGCTCCCTCCTCCCAGGTTTCCCCCTCCCCTCTCCCACCTCCTTTCCCCAGTCTCACCAGAGTTTCAGTCCCTCCCCCCCAGTTTTGTTAAAGAAAGGGAGTTTGTGTTCATGAAAATACATGTCTTATTTGACATCAGGAAGGGGGGTTAGGAAGGAGTAAGTGGAAGGACGTGAGGGAGGAATAAGGCACGAGCCCCCAGTGGGGCAGACCAAGGAGGCTCTTAGTGCTCCTCAGGGTAGAAGCTCTCCTGCAGGGCCTCCTGGATACTGACAGCCCCCAGATGGACCTCCTGGATGGCAGCCTGCAGAAAGGGCAGCCAGGCTCGCAGCAAAGCGTCCAAGTGAAGCACCAGAGTGCCCAGGGGCAGCTCTGGCTCCGTGTTGCCGAGTGCTGTGGTGTCCCGAGTGAGGGCAACCAGAGCATACAGAGACAAAATGCTTTGCTGTCCCTCGTAGAGGTAGACAAGCAAGCAGGGAAACCTGAAAACTGGCTGTCCAAGGGGGGCCCCTTTAAGCACAGACCTCAGATAGCCTCAGGCAGCAGCCCCACACAGTAAGTCCTGACCTGGTGCCCTGCTGGAACAGGTTCCAGCCAGCCTTAATGTGATTCAGAGTCCACTCAATGTGGATGCGCTATTTCAAAATAGCAAAATGCTATTTCAAAATGCATTTTGTGTATAGATGTGTTATTTCAAAATAACTGATATTTCAAAATAACACTGTAGTGTAGACATACCCTGAGAGTCTGGGCCAGCCTGCCTTGGCCAGCTGGGGGTGTTTTAACCGCAGTGCAGATATACCCTCACTGTGTGACACTAAATGGTGTTAAACAAGGTTCAGGGTTTGCTACACAGAAACCTTAGGCCTGCTCAGTGCCACAGCAAACTCTACATTAAAACCCTGGGTAACCTTTCAGTACAGAGACCTAAGGGGAGGGAAACCAATTAGGCATGATCTCCACAGTCCTGGAGGTATGTCCACAGGCCTTGTGTGTCTCCCTTTGGTTCCTTTTCTCACTAATAGTCATTGGCATTGGGATATTTTATAAAACTTTCGCTCACTTCTTAGCATTGAGCTCATAATTAGGGTAAACTTCTCACAGCAGATCAAACATTTGAAAGAAGAAAAACTAACCTGACTAGACGCGATCCCCTTATCAGTAAAACTGCAGAAAAGAGAATTGGGTTTCTAGTAATGTTGTAAGGCCTGTGTACATGGAGGAGTAATGCCCAGCAGAGAGATGAATTCTAAAGCATGTGAATTCTGTTGCACACTAAGGGTGTGTCTACATAGCACCTTTACCTCGAAATAAGTGACACAATTTGTGCTACGCAAACTGTGTAGCTTATTTCAAGGTGATTTCAAAATGAAGCGCTATTCCGAAACGTCCCTTAACCTTCGCACAATGAGCTTTACAGGGACGTCAGAATAGCGAGCCCGTGATATTTCACTGTAACAGGCTTGCTCTTAAGATGTGGAATAGCTCCGCAGTAGAGACGTAGCCTATCTGACCTGGGTATACTCTGCTGGTGCACACTAAAACTCCCTGAACGTGTGAAGTTTAGTGCACATCAGCAATGGGCAAGAGAGGGTCTGTGGGCCAGACCCAGCCCACCAAGTAGTTTGATACTGCCTGTGGCCACCCTGCTGTTCCCTCATCCCCAGGCCAATCAAGGCCTGGGGGCAGGGGAGCACACAAAGTCTCCTCCCCCTGCCAAGGGTGTGCAGCTGTTCAAAACAGCTGGTGGTTCCCTCTAGCTGTGTGCCCCTGGCAGGACGGGGTGGGGGGGGGGGGTAAGAGACTTTGCATGCTCCCATGCCCCCAAGCCAATCAGGGCCTGAGGGTGTGGGAGCATGCCAAGTCTCCCCCTCCTGGCCCCCTTGCACCCGAGGCCCCGCCCCTTTGGGGCAGCCCATAACCTCTTCCAAAATTTGTGAAGTGGCCCCCCTGCAAAAATGATTGCTCAGCTCTGGTCTACATGGACTAGCTAGTGCATATCACATTGGTGTGCACTGCCACCCCATGCAGACATGCTCTCGGTGGTGCTCTTTGGACAAGACAAGCACTCGAATTACCTTGTTGAAATGCTTCAGGTACATGGAGCACACGCCCAGGTTGTGGCAGATCTCCTACATGAAAAGGAAAAAGCTGTGTAAGGGTGAATTGACACTGGCTAATCAGAAAGAGACTAGTACCAGCTATTGCTTTGGCTAGGAACCTCCGTGGGCTTTGCAGTTCAAAGGACGCCCAGCACTTCAACCATTGTGATAATCTATTTGGCTTGATGCTCAGCATAAAATGCACATCCCAGGGGAAGGCCTGTGTAAAGAGACCCGCACTTGGCTGACACTGCACTGGATTATCAGGGAGATGTATAAAGCCATCATGTGTGACCCCTATTAGGTCAAGAGCCCTACTCTGGGATAAACCCCATGGTGCCAGGGATAGGTGTAAAATGTTGGTCCAATGGGACCCGAATTTGAGAGTTATCCCCAGCTGACCAGAATACAGGCCCTCGAACAGAGAGGCTGGGATTCTTTCAGCACCCTAACCATTATGGTGGTCCCTAGGAAGCGTTTACACCCATCCAGGTCACTGCTAAGAGTCTGTGAACACACAAGAGCCGTGCTGCCTTTTCCCATTCTGGGGGATTGGAGGAGCAATTTCAGGCAGCCAAGCACCCCTGTAAGTTTCTTTCTTTCTCCACTAAATGGATCACGTTACCCGTGTGAAAACTCTTTATAGTCGCTACATAGATCACTAGCAGGCAGAATGCCATCTAGGAAATACTCTACCCTCCTATCCCGACAGGATGCCCTTCCCCACACACAACCCCTCCCTTGTGAAGAATGGTAAAGACACAAAGTGCAACTCAAGGCTGGGTAGAGGTAGCAGGGGGCTTCCATACAAAGCAAGTGAAAGCATCAACTCCGATTCCAACACTGATACCTGGGTTATGGAGATCCCTGCCAATGCCTGCCAGACGGGATATCACAGAATCCTAGAATCCCAGAGCTGGAAGAGACCTCAGGAGTCATCGAGTCCAGCCCCCTGCCCAAGGCAGGACCAAGCCCAACCAGGGCTTTGTCCAACTGAGACTTAAAAACCTCTAGGGATGGAAATTCCACCCCCTCCCTAGGGAACCCATCCCAGTGCTTCCCCACTCTCCTAGGGAAATAGTTTTCCTAATATACAATCTAGACCTCCCCCATGGGCTTATGGGTAGTAAACCATAGGGTTAAAGCCACACCCCAGCACATGCCACAGGCTTTGTGGTAGGTCTACACAGCAATCAAGTGGTGTATCTGCAGGACTTGGGAAACATACTCAAAGTAGTTTTAATCTAGCTAGATCAAAGCGAGCCTGAGGAACAATAGCAGTGAAGCTGTGGCAGCATGGGCCACTGCACAGGCCAGCCTCATCAACTTGGGACCCTGGCTGCCTACTTGAACAGCTGCTGTCCCTACTGCCATGGCATCACTGCTACTGGTATATGAGCCAGCGAGCCCAAAGATAGGAGAGCTGGATCTACACGTGTTGCAGTCACACCTCCGACTGCAGCGCAGCCATGTGCTCAAAAAGAGCAGGGTTGAAAGGTCTTCCCTTTGGTAAGAGCACAGCTGCAGACTGTGCCTGGCCCAAATATTTTCCAGGTTAAAATGGAGATCTGCAAGCCCAAAAATGTTCCACAAATTACTAACGGATTTGCCAAATTGTTTCACTGGAAGAAACCCAAACAAATTTTTTTTTAAAAAATACCGGAACATTTTAATGTTTTGGTTGGAAACAACTTCCATGTAGAAATGTCCCTTGTTTTTTTTTAAAACAATCAAAAAGGCTTTGAAATAGTCCAAGTCAAAATGTTTTGTTTACAATGAAACCCTGCAATTCTGTCAAAATGAAACCTCTTGTTTGCCCCAAAATTATTCATTTACTTTTTAAACAAACTTTCTAGTTCATCAAAAACATACAGGCACTTCTGTTTTTCATTTGACTTAGAACTAGGCGTAATTTTTCAGAATGGCTAGTGACTGAATGTCTGTTGCTTGCAGAGCCCCCAGTAAAAACTGGACCGGTCAGCACAGAGTGGGTGGAAGAAGAGATGGTGGTGCCAAATACGCACACATATTGGGCCTGAATTCAAGATGTGCTGAGCACCTAATGGTAGGGAGCCTCTGGGAATCAGGCCCAATACGCTTTGTTTTATAAGCATGAGGATGACCAATGACTTGCAGCACAAGAGCCCATGAGCAGAAACAGCACTTCCCTAGCAGGCTGTTCTCACTGAGCTGTGAGCAATCACCTCTCTTCCCTTAACCTCACTTAATACTCATTGCTCTTGGCAGATCTCTTCTTTCAGCTCGTCTCTTGCTTGGGCGGGTTTTATTTATTACTAGTGCTGTAACAGTGGACTCCATTTTGCAAAGATAAACAATACTCAGCACAGCCCCTGGGTTATTTGGGGACCACTGGAACAAGGTACCCAGGAGTACCAAACCCCAGGCTGGAGAGGTGCTTCCCACATCTACCCTTGAAGAGTACTGTACATGGCTATACAGGATTTGGCTGGAAGGCTGATGTTCTGCAGAATACAAACATGCTGACCAGGTCTGTTTAACTGGGCCCCAAGAAAAAATTCTAGTGAGCGCCAATTAGTAATGTAAAAGGTGCCGTATTTACCCAATCCTTCTGGTTGAGTTTAGCTGCTTCATTGTACACTTCAATAGCTGCTTTGTGCTTCCCCAACAGAAACCTGTGAAAGAGTTTCAACTTTTTACTTTTCTCTGCCCTTCCAATGTGAGGTCATGCTGCGTCGGCAACACCTGCCAGCAAGGAGGACTTGATTTACAAATCCCATAGGTCTGCATATGGCTTTGCAGTCTCCCAATGACAGCTCTGTCCCAAGGAGACTGCAAGCTAAGGAGGAGGAGCAGGATCTCTCTGCTCCATGCTGATCTCTAGCAAACCAGAAGAGTGCAGCTGAGAGAAGCGAAGGCTCCCTTCACAGGCCTCTGCAATATTCCTTTTGACCCAGAGAGAACAGCTCCTACTTAGTTTGCAGAGCTGGGCCTAGCTCCCAAACAGATAGGTGCCCCTCACCCCCCCCCCCCCACCCAATCACAGGTACAACCATGCACAGCACACACCTGCACTAATAGCCCACAAGCTGATCATCAGCATTACTGGCTCCCAAGCAGTACAAATACCACGAAGAAAAAAATTGTGGAAGAGCATCAGTGATTACAGTTAGGAAGATGCACAGATTCTAGCTGAACTGGGAGCGCTCAGCTCTGCAAACCAATCCACGGACCGATGGGGAGGAAACATGCGTGGGATCAAAACGGTATTAACTTTACCCCTGGAACAAAAGCAAAGCTTGCCCTGTGCTGCGGAGCGTAGGAACTGAGCGACACTCACAGAGACCGCGCCACCTGCTTGAGATTGTCAGCACTCAGAGGGTTCAGAATGGAACAGGTCTGAAAAAGTTCGAGAGATTCTTGAATCTTCCCTTCTAAGCGAAATAGCAAAGCTGCAAGGCAAACCACACAGGCAAATTAGTCCACCCCCCTGGTGAAGACAAGCTGCATCTCTGGCAGGCCTGGACCGCACAGGAGGACAGATAGACCATTCAGTTGTTCCCTCTTGTGACAGCAAGGTAACCAGAAACTCAGATCTGAGTGGGCTGAGGGGCAACGCAGACTGAACTAAGTGCACACAGAACTGTTTGCTCAGAGGCTTAAAGCCATGTTAGAGGGAAGGGAGCCCTACATCTTCATTACCAGAACATCTGAAACTCCCTTCCCCCCTGAAATGCTCCCATGTGCTGCAATGTGAATTCTGCAGCTCACCCCCCAGCCTGCCAGCCTGACACAAGGAGCCTCAGCTTTCAGGGCCATTTTCCTTTACAAACAAATCTTTCTTTTCATCTCTTCTGCAGCACAGACTGTGGGACTCTAAAGAACGGGGGGGAGGGGCTGAGAGTGCTTTTCATTTTCATTAACACTGCCAGGCAATGAATTAGCATTGGTTATGTTCGGAGTCTGACTGTGTAAGCAAACACAGCAGCCCCTGCATACTGATCAATGCCATACAACTGCATCCTTAAAGGAAACCATAGCCAGTTAGAGAACATGGCTCTAGCAAGCAACATATTTTGCATGACACACTCAAATGCACAGGGCCACATATAACCAGAGCCAGGCATCAGCCGTTCCAAAAAGATCTGAAGATAACAGTTCACTATGAAACACTCATGTACTCACAAGAAGAACCAATCCTCATCTGTTCATTACAGTGATAACCCCACCTTTCAAAATCACACCAGGCAAGTTTCAGACGTAACTGCATATCTATGCACTCAAACAGCATCAGAAGTCTTTTTAAGAGTTCACAGCTGGTATTTATATTTGTTGGGGATTTCTTTAGAACTGGGAATTGCACTGAAAACCAGAAGTAACTGAAGAGGACAGATTATTTTCATAGTCTTCATCTGACATACCTTGAACATAGACTGCATATTCACACATTCCCTGGGTCTCCTGGAGTTGTTCTTTGATAGCAATCTGAAACAATGAAATTAATATGATATCAAACAGAGTACCTGTAGGACAGCTGAACAGGATTACCTTATATTAACTGAACAAATAATAATAGTTTACAAAAAAGTATAAAACCCTTCAGATATTAGTATGTCAGTAAAGATAAACTGTACATTTAAGATGCTGTTTATTTCAGCCTGGCTAAATATCCAGTCCTAATTTAGTTGGAAAGCATGTTTTCTAGGTAGTGCGATTGACTGAACTGCACTCCACCAGTCTCAGAACACGAAGGCACAATATCATCAATCTTTAATTGACTCTGAATTTAACAACCCACATTTGAAAACAGACACCATACAGTGCCTTATTGCACTGCACTTGCAGATTTCCTTCCACTCACAGATCTGGCAAAGGTGACACTAGCATGTGATATGTTATGACAACAAAGTCCACACAATCAGAAGTTCTGCTCTGAGCTGCTCTGTAAAATGACTTCCGAAATAAATTATTTCCCCCGAGGACATTAGTGGCTAGCTTGATAACTGTTTAACCAATAAACAATTGCTTATCAATTAATGGTCCTGGTTAACCACAACAACCACACCCACCATCCCCATCCCCCTCCTCCTCTTCCTCCCCCGCCATGTTCTCTGCATTTAAAACTCAGACTGGCAGGCTGGCTCAGTCCCAGCCCGCTGATCCAAGTTTTAAATGAAGAGTATGGAGGGGAGCCATCTGCCACCCAGTGCTGCTGCCTCTAATACAGAGGCAGCAGCGAGGAGTGGCAGGCAGGAGCTAGTCCAGCCTGAGCTCCCCACAGAAAGAAGCTGCTCCGACATCCCACACGCTCTCATCGGCTTCCCTTACTCCTTACAGGAGGAGGAATACAGGACACTGATGGGGGCTGCTCTCAGCATTCAATGTAGAGGTCTACATAGACCCACTAAATCGAATGCTAGAAAAGCGACCTCTGGAATACTGATTTTCTTGTAAGTGTAGACATGCCCAGAGTGAGCTCCCTGTCATCCAAGAAATTCTCCAACAAAGATAAGGGAAGCCAAGACAACCCTGACATTTCTGAAGTAGGAGTAGCAAAATAATAATAATAATAATAATAATAATAATTCAAATGCCAATTCCCCTCTTCATATCCTTTTGCAGTTCCCCTTTAATGACTTGTGTTCATCTTGTCAAGAGAACATACTGTTTAAAGGACTCTGTCTGCTCTGCGTTACAGTCCTGCACCACTAAACAGTTCCAACCTACTCCCCAAATGGAAGAGATATCAAAAGGGTGCAACATGTCATGTGTAAAATAAATAACCTCCAATCAAGCAAAGCTAAGACCTTCTCTCTCACTCTGATGGGAGATGTTTGCTTAGCTGTTGCCTCTATGAAATGATCAGCACTATGGAATAGGGTTAATAATAATCTGGGAAACCCCATTTTTCATTAGAAAAAAATAGAAACCTGTACTCATGTTGATATTTGAGTTTTAAAAGGCTATAAGGAAAACCAACTGGGGAAAAAACACACACTTCAGAGTAACTTTTAGGATTGCTTTACTTATATTTTCTCTAAAATTCCCAAAACAAATGTTGTTGGGACACGTAATGCTCTCCACCTGACTAATTTGGAAAGTATCATTTTCCTCCTTAGTTTATAACTAGAAACCTTAATCAAATGTGTTTACCAAGCTCAGATTTCCTATAGCAAATGCAAATCTGGCTTAGGAACAGCTCTTACCTTACACGCATCATAATCTTTGCGGATATAATGCAGGTGTATCAGCCAGTTCCTTCTCTCCAAGATTGGCAGCTCAGGCACTGTGTGGAAAATATTGGCAGAACACACACAACATTCAGAAATGATCCAGCAGAGAACAGGCATATATGGTAACCAGATGCTCCAATATTATTTGGACCATCCTGGTTTTGGAGCTTGTGTCTTATATAACTATTCTACCCCCACACTCTGAAAAGTGTCCCAGCGTTTCACATGCTCTCTGGTCACCCTATAAACATCGAGTCAGCCAACTTCTCCTTGGTAATGAAAGTCTCTACATGCAGGACAGTCTAAATTAGCACTGCACCAGGAGCGTAACTAGTTTCTTGACTTCAAACCTGGAGTCTGCACGTCAGTGTGAGAAACCAGGAGTTCCAATGGACGGACAGAACACACGGTTCAGTGACTAGCCTAAACAAGCCTCTTTCACTGAAAATCCACTCAGCAGCACATCAGAGCAGCTTGCTGCCTTTGTACCCGTTGCGGCAAACCTCAGAGTAGTTAGTCTGTAACTCAGCTGTGTTAGTCTGTAACTGCAAAAACAACTAGGAGTCCTTTGTCCCCTTAAAAACTAACAGATTTATTTGGAGCTTCAGGGGGTAGCCGAGTTTGTTGTTTTTTTCTGTAACACGAATGGTCTGGTAGCACTTTATAGACTAACAAAACATAGAGATGGTATCATGAGCTTTCGTGGGCACAGCCCACTTCTTCAGATGACCGGATTTATTTGGGCATCAGCTTTCATGGGGGGGGGGGGGAATCACTTTGTCAGATGACACACTGGTTTTGTATACATTGTAGTTTATGGCCAGCAATGGCTTGTTGGGTTTGGGGCTTCCATAGATACAAAGGCAGTTTGGGGAATAGACATATGAGAGACGCTGTGAATAATTTAAACTAACTCAGCTACCTCCTGAAGCTCCAAATAAATCTGTTAGTCTTTAAGGTGTCAAATTTAGTTCTGTGAAACAGTGCACGGTTACAAAATGTCACATCTTTGTGGCATATGGTGAAGGCACTGGTGAAAAATCTCTGATGTAGTGAAAAAGAAAGAAATATGCTCTAGTACATCCATGGTAAGGTGCCTGCAGCAGCCAAGACAAGTCACAAACAGGTACTGCTTAGTTGTCTAGGCTCACGTTGGGTTTAACCCACTCCCAGGCATGTCTTTCAGACTTGAAATATATTCTTTGTTACTCATGTCTGCAGTTCAGATGCTGGTAGCCCAGAGGTAACCATAGCAACTGACAAAAAAGCTAAATGTTTGCAAGTCAATAGAATGAGAGAATAGAAGCAAAACCAGGCAAAGACTCTTGCTGCTGCAGCAGCCAGGAGGAGAGAACACTCGGGCACCTTTCTCTCTGCCCCCCCATGGAATGCAGACCCCACTATACAATCAAACGGAGGCGGACCCCTGGCTTTCACAATGACAGCACAGACAAATAAGAAACTGTCACCAGCTTCCAGCATGGGTCAGGATAAGAGAGGAGAAAGAGGAAATGCAGTAGAGAGAGTCCTGGCAGGAGATCCAGATTTTATCATCTTCTCAAAACTTTTAACTTGAATAATGTAATTAGCAAATTTACTTTTAACTTTAGGAATTACAGCAACCAGTAAGCATGCATTCTGCACTGCCCCAGTTGCAGTCTTCCACAGCTTACCTTTACAAAGCGAAGCAGAGTACTCAAAAATGCAAGTTAAACACAACACAACCTCTCACCCCATCTTAGCTGACAAGTTCCTCTGTGTTACAAACACCACTTTGAAGAACTTATATAGAGGCAATATCCTATTGCCTCTATATATAAATCCATGGTACACCCACTTCTTGACTAGTGCGGGCAGATGTGGTCGCCTCATCTCAGAAAAGCTATCTTGGCATTGAAAAATGTTCAAAAAAGGGCAATAAAAATAATGAGGTTTTCCATTTTTCCAAACAAATAAGAGAGCTAATTTTCTCTCAAAGATATTTTGATAAAAAGCCCAGTAGTACAGTAGATAAACTAAAAAGTAAGCATCTTGCTTAGATTCATTTTCACAGCTAACACACACACACACACACACACACACACACACACACACACACACACACACACACACACCCTTTCCCAGTGCAAGAGGTCACTGTTCATTTTCTGAAGAGAGATAATTTACAGATACAAGTGAAGAGGCTATAAATCCCTAGCTATGTAAGTGTCCCTAACAACAAAGCAAAGGCATATGGCAATAGTTCCCCCCCCCCCTCCAACACTCTTCCCCAGGGATTACTGGTTCAATAGACAGACATTCTTCTACACTGATGATTACTCCCAGTACATCTGAACTAGAGTGAGCTGGGCTGGCAACAGCACTGTCATCTACACACAGAGAGACTTTGTAATAGCCTAACTAGCAGGGTTTGACCAGACAAACCCTCTGGGGTTGCAGCAAGAGGTCAAAGAGCAGAGATAAAAGAGGACCCCGTGTCTCAACCCTCTAACGAGTTTGAAAAAACCTAATCAGGGACCATTTATTATAGCAGCCCACAGGAGACCTCTACATGGCATACTATGTATTTGGAATCCCATCCTAATTAGAGCCCAAAACACATGCTCTCACTTGACCTGATCTCATGGTCTTCTCAGCAGTGAGAAAAACTACTGAATGTGGCTGGGCCTTTGCCAGGTTAGTGGAGCATATTTATCAACCTGCTCACACTGGTTCATTCCAGCTGGACATAAAACGGACTGCTCTCTCTGAAGCAACTTGGTCAAGACCCAGGTCAGAGCTCGCCAGAATTTCTACCTCTGTGTTAAGGAGAGAGACTACTCCATGCCTTTCACCCTCATCTTCTGTCTCTCTCTCTTATGGGATCATTCAGCGAATCAGGCAGCAAGTCTGGAGTCAATGTATGCTCAAATAGGGCAGTCTACAGTCTCTGCGGGGGCTTGATGGAATCCAAAGGGGAATCTGTCCAGATTTACTGCTTTCCTCGTGGTCAGTGATTGATTGCACAGCCCACTTCCACCTATGTGATTTTTCTTTCCGACAGTGCCCCTTTAAGGAACTAACTGCCATGGAAGACGCAGACTGAACAATAAGATCTCCAGGACTGCGTGTCTTTGCAGCACTGTCACCTCTCCATTTTGCTTGCCTTATAGGGTTTCTCCAAGGACTGAAAACAGAATTCATACTTTTGTGAAAACCTCCATCTGAAATTAAATTTGTGATTCTTCATACTGTGTAACTGTAGCACATTTATATGCAAGGCATTAAAAAAAACTCTTCACTGTTAAAGGCTTATGAAGCCATTGGAGAGTTCGAGAGAGAGATCTTGAAAGACTTCAAGACAAGGAATGAGATACCAAGAGAAATGATTCCCAGATCAGCCATCATTCCCTAGGAGAGGATGCCAGATGGAGAAAGAACGGCTTTATACTGTGAAGAGGGGTAGAGTACACAGGCTTTCACTTACCCCACATTTTTCCCTACCATGCTCCATTTCACTCTCCCCTCCAAATAAGTTTTGAAAGCCAAGCCTTAGTGGAGTGAGATCAAACTGGGAGGAAGGCCATGAACTAACACAAGAGGCAAGTAATCAGGAGTCAAAAGGAGATAGGGTAAAGAGGAAGACATTAAAAGATGGGGACCAAAACCCAAATTCTCACAAAACCCCAGAATGCAGACTCTGGGGAGAGCTCTGGAGACAGTACAAACAGACAAGAACTTCATTTCAGAATCAGGATTGCTTATCAAATGTATTGTTTGTATGGAGAAGCACCCAGAGGTCCCAAGCAGAGCTCCACTGTGCTGGGCATGGTTCTCACGTTATAAAAAGATCATCCTTGCCCTACAGCTTACAGTCTAGTCACATGAAGAGATGCAGCAAGTGAAGATAAATGAGGAGGAGGAGAGAACAGAGAAGCTATCCTATGTATTTATAATAAGCAGCAGTCTTAATATGTTCACTTCCCAGGCATAATCAACCGGGGATTTCTCTCAGCTGCCTATTTAACTATTTATCGCAATCAACTAGGCCAACAGCCAGAGGAAATGCAGAAATAAAACCTCTCCCTTTCATTTTGATTCCTCTCAGTTAAGGGTAGGGGTTTGTGCAGGTGATTCTGCTTTGAAATTAAAGCCCTCTGTATATTACTTAATATCTCTAATAGCATCTCTATCAGCTGTAGAAAGAATAGGAAACACTGAATTTAGAGACATTCACTTGTTTTTTGCCATGTTCTAACTATAAAGGCTACATTTTAAAATCAACTATGCAATCAGTCTTTAGTAGGAGCTTGGGCTTTTAGGTGTTTAAGATTAAGAGAGATTGATATAACTGACCAGGTCCATCCCTCCAGTAACTGCTGCTTTTAAGACAATGGGGATATACAATTTGTCCCCCAGTGTATCTTACCTTGAAATTCTAGCCCCATTGAAGTCAATGGGAGTTCTGACACTAACTTCAGTGGGGCCAAGCTTACAACCTGAATGGACAGAATAGTTCTTTTGGCAGATGTGTGTTTGTTGTAAGACCCTAGCAGCCAGCTGACCTTGCAATGATCTTGTATGTGCATGGAGAGAACATTGTGAAGGCAACAGAAGTCCCTGTAGGCTATGCTGAAATATTAAAGTAACAATGTAAATCACATCCCACCAAGTAGCAAAAACGACAAAACAAAGTGGCAAAAATAGTGTTTGTAGGAAGGGTTGGCCTGATAGCTCCAGCCTGAAGACTTCAGTGTAGTCATAGGGGATTTACACAATGGACAGTGGCAGTGATAGCTTTTCACACACTACTTTGTAACAACATGCCTCAAACTAGTTCTTCAAAGAGCATTAGCAGAGAATTCAGTCTGCACCCCCCAGCTGGACAGACTTTCCCGCAGGGATTACAATTAATGCCACTTATGGTGAGGTGAACAAGAATCCAAGCTGACCTTAGAGTTATTTGTGGCTTTTATATAGCACTTGTCACCATAGTAGCCAAGTGCTGCACAAAATTAATGGCAACAAAGAGATGGTTCTCTCTCTCTGCTCCAGGGCTGGGTGGATAGACCAGCTCAGGGAGGACACAGGATTTCAGTCATCATGGTCCATTAAACTGGTGGTCTCTCTGTTGACACTGCCCGTCGGAGGAGAGGAGGGAGGAAGGGGAGATATTAGTGAAGTTGTGATGTTGACATTTCACATCAGTTATGAAAAAGAGTTGCTGTAATCCAGTGTTGGAGGCATAGTGACCAATTTAAAGAGAAAGTTTCTATTTATACAAACACCCCCCATGAGGATCAAACATGGTGAGGAAAGAATCTAATGCATACTGATTTCGAACAGTATTATTATTTTTAAACTAAAGTTGGAATGTGGCAGCATTCTGAAATTCGAGAGACGCTCCAATGCCTTGTAGCCATAACTGTCATTTCTTAATCTACTGGAGCAAGACAATTGGGACTGTGGGACATTCCAGATTCACACCTCTTGCCTTCATTGCCATGTTTACTTAAATCCTGCAGGAGAAGAGGCTTGCAAACATCTGTGCATGTCTCCTTACTTCAGCTTCCAAATCTGACAGTGCAGTGAATTAAAATAGAATCATATATATAGACTCTCAGACACTGGGCTACTAACGCCGAAATGCTGGCTGTTCCCTCTGGGTGGCGCTGTTGCTGAAATACTGGCTGTTCCCTCTGGGTGGCCTGTGCTGCATGGGGAGTGCAGGGCCCAAACAGCCACTTGCTCCCCTGTGGTGGCCCAGAAGTGGCCCAGAAGTCAGCCGAGTGCCACTGTGGGAGGCGAAGAGGGGCGGGGCAGTTACATACAGCATGACAGCGGTTCCAGGCCCCGCCCCCCTTCGCCTCCCACCATGGCGCTCAACTGACTGCTGCACTGCTAAGCCAGGCCGCCGCATGGGAGCAAGCGGCGCAAGCGACCCTTTGGGCTCCGCACCCCCTCATGCAGGATGGGGAGTGCAAAGTCCAAACGGCCATTTGGGCTCCACGGTCCCCCCGAGTGAGAGGCAGGAGCGGGAGGAGAAGTGAAAGAGAGAGGCAGGAGGCAGAGGAGAGCTGAGAGAGAGGGGGAGACAGTAGGAAGAGGAGAGAGAGAGAGACACGGAGTGAGACACCGGAGGCTCAGGAGAGAAGACCAACGTGGAGGAGAGACCTGAACATCCCATCTTATGACGGGCTAATTGGCTAGCTGCAAAATAATAGTGATAACAATGTTAACTTTCTCTAAAAAATCCTTGTTAACATAACAAAATAATAAGGTACAAAATCAAATAGATACAATGAACTCCTCAGAACATCCAGTGGATTCCCCTCTCACCAGAAAAGCCTTCAACCACTGAGGGGGGGTTCCAAAGAGGATGGAGAGAGGCTGTTCTCAGTGGTGGCAGATGGCAGAACAAGGAGCAATGGTCTTAAGTTGCAGTAGGGGAGGTCTAGGTCGGATATTAGGGAAAAAACTTTCACTAGGAGGGTGGTGAAGCTCTGGAATGGGCTACCTAGGGTTGTGATGGAATCTCCATCCTCAGAGATTTTTAAGGGCCAGCGTGATAAAGCCCTGATTGGAATGATTTTGTTGGTGTCGTTCCAGCTTTGAGCAGGGAGTTGGACTAGATGGCTTCCTGAGGTCTCCTCCAACCCTAATCTTCTATGACAAGATGGTGGACAGAAAATATTTTTGAACTCTAATACTGAGATTGTCATTTCATTAGTATTAGCATTAGTAACAAACTACTGCTTTGCAGATGGTAAATGTTTGGGAATCCCTTGCTCAGAAGGTAATCAGATGGTTTTAAACAGAGATTCTGCTTCTTACCAAAATGTTTATATTCAAGCTATAATGAGATAGTAAAAGCTTTAATAGAAAACCAACACAAAAACATTGCCCTTTATGTACACTGACCCATATTTGGGGTTGAGGACATCATAATAAAAGGCACAGTCTTAAGAAACTCATTAATGCTGTTAGAAAAATCTCAAAATATAAAAACACTAAACAGGAAATGTTAGATATTGCACTCCACAGACTGAGTATATTTATATTTTCATATACCGGTAAATTATATACACAACGAATATACAAATGCATACCCATGAAAAGACAATGATTGTTTTAAACTTTTCTGCTCCCCAAGCTGTAACCATCCTCTCCTCTTTGTTCATTTCCCCCTTTTTTATTTTGCAAACTGAAGCCAGAGTAGCTTTAAATCAAGCAATAAACCTATATGATATTTAGTTATCTACAGTCAGCTGGGGTTAATAAAACTTGTTGTATACAAGTTAGCAAGAAAACCATAATTCAGACCTGTGATCTCACTATCATATTAATAGCTTCACTTTACACAGAAAACTGAAATGAAACTAAAAAAATTAAAAAACAGTTTTAAGCAAAAAGCAAACATTCCTGACTCCACACCTCCCCCTAGTGGAAGATCAGCCTACGTCAAACAAGAGCTTTCTGTTACTGTAAAATTGCAACCTCAAACTTCTTCAGTAAATTCAACAGAAAAATTACAAATTTCTATTGTTAGGGTACTTTGCTTAGCTAACAAGGTATTAGTGCAAAGTTAAATAGCCTGTGTCTCATTTAAGACAATGACAACAACTCTGATTTACTCCAGATAAAAATGTTTTTCTCTGTAATTTGCAAACAGTTCCATTAATTATTTTAAAAGAACATTTGGCAACAAATAGTGTTTACATTTCACCTATTGAAGGTGAATAGGGAAGATCTAAAAATAAACAACTTGGGGCCACCTCACATTCACAGTTGCCATAGCCAGCATTCAGTAACTAAAGGGTTAAACCCAGGTAGCTAGAAATGTTGGCAGGGAGCCAGAAGAACCAATGGGAAGAGAGTGGTGAAAGCTGAACTGAAAGGAAACCTGCCCGCTGTTTTTCTTTTGGGAGAGTTTTAAACCAGGAGCTGGGGGGAGGGGGAGATTAATTGAAACTGGCAGGGATACCCATGCCCAGAGAAGGAACACACATGCCCAGAAATGGACTGGACCTTGAAGCTACAGCTACCTAGGAGACAGGAAATGTTTTTCGTTAGATGCGATCAGGTTAATTTCTTGGTTTTGTTGTTTGGTTAAACTGCTCTATGCTGAGTCCACGTGCCACACCTCCCCCCAACCCTAAACTGTACTTAAAGCTGAATCCCAGGGAAGCAATTCTCTGTGTTTTGTTTTCTTTGTTGCTCTATAACATCTAGCAATCAAGTCTGCTTTACCAAGTGTATCTTTTTGTTTTGTTAATAAAATCACCTTTTTTAAGACTGATCTGATTTTTGTGTACTGGAAGGTACAGGAGGTCTGTGTATGCATACCTAAGACTGAGAGGCCAGCTATCAGAGATTACAGGTGTTTTTCCCCAAGCTCTCTTGTGGTAAAAGCTTGGGTGCCCCTCTAGAAGAAGTTCCCATGTGATTTCTTCCTGGGTCCAAGAAGGAAGGGCATTTTTCCCACTTGGGTGGTGGCAGCTACTTCCCAAGGTCAGGCAGAAGCCTATAGAGGCAAGGTATTTTTAAGGTTTCTTGTAGGCCCCCACTTTCTGCACTTGAAATGTCAGAATGAGGAACAGCCTTGACACAGGGGGAGAACCAGAAAAGGAAAGCAGCACAGAAGTCAAAGGAGCAGCTAATGGGAAGGAAGGTATGAATAATAGTGCGGAAAGCAGCAGAGAGGTCACGAGAGAGTATGGAGAAGAGGCTCTGTGAGGCGGCCAGGAAGAAATGACAAGAAATGTAGGTGAAAGCAGTTTCGATAGAGTGGAAAGGATGACAGGCAAATGGAGGAGGGTCCGGGATGGAGAGCGACAAGGGAATTTGAGTTAGCATGTTTGACGAGCTCTGGATTATGGGAGGCCATGTGAGAAAAGGTGTAGTGTTTTTTGACAAACAAAATGGTGGCACCCAAAGAGGAAAAGGTAAATCTGTAGGAAATAAACTCTGCAGAGTCTGTAAATCACAGATACTAAGATGGAACTGGACAGCGAGGTATTCTCCTAGTGAAGCTGCCTATTCTTTTTCAGGATTATTTTTGCAATACTGATTCCAAAACTCATTAGCCATAAAATCCTGCCTGAAGAGTTGTCTGAAATGGGAACGACTATATGGAATTATACCAGCAACGGGAGACATCTTGCCCAGTCAGAGCGGGCTGTTTTCACTACCAGCTTACGGTGAGACATTTACTGTAAAAAAGAAAGCTTTGTGTGATAATGGAAGTGGCACAGGTTGTACAATGAGATCAGCATTAAGGTCTAAGTGGTGTAGTTTTGAATACTAGTATCAATGATAATTATGTTAACACCACAGCCCACAGAAGAGACTCTCTCTCTCTCTCTCTCGCTCTCAAAAGGAACACCTATAATTTTGAAAAGATACTAATACAACATTCATAACCAGTTTATTATTTATAATTGCAAAAGTACTGTATTTGATCAGTATTACAGTCTAATTCCCTGTTCCTTTTCAGAAAGATTCATCCTCTGGCCTGCAATCTCCTGTGTCTGGTCTCTGCTGAAAGGTCTTTTGCATGTGGTGGACTGAGCTAAAGCCAATATGCCATTTCCCAGTCATGAAAAAGGAAATTTTTAAGCACATACTGAGAAGGAAGAGGCACCGTAATTCAATAATGACATTTTTGAAACTTCACAGCTGATACATAACCAATCTCCAGAGGGAAGGTGTAACCGTCAGGCCTGGCAGAGATGCCTCTAACTTTAATATGCCTAACACTTTCCATTATAAAACCCAGTGCCAAACCAGTTCAAAATTTCAATGTCACATGTCTGTCTTAGGCTGACCTTTTGCCTGTGCAACCTTTTCCCCTCCTCGTTGTATGGCTGCATTATGATACAGTCTTTAATTGCATGATTACATATATTTCCACTCCCCCCCAGGATATCTGGCCCATTCAGTGCACAAAACAGATGATGGGGCTCAGGCAAATAAATCAGGACTGTGCAGTGAATATAAGTTGTTTACAAGTCCTCTGCCTCACTGGTTGCAGAAACTGGAACGTATGTATGAATGGCACAGGAAACTGCAGAAAGAGAAGCTATGGTTTCTTTTAAGACACTCCAGTACTATCCTACAGAACTGAATACAACCCCTGATTTGCCACAGAATTTTTATCTGATGCTGGGCAAGAGAGCTCCGCTAGGAACATATAGGTTACGTCTACACTCGCAGCTTCTTATGCCAAAAATATGCAAATGAGGCTAAGCGTGGAATATCGCTGAGCCTCATATGCATGCCCAATGAGATGCCAGGAAAATGCAATACATTCTATACAGTCAATACTTTCTAGATAAGAAATATTCTACCAGGGGAAAAAATAATATAAATCTCTATTCCACACGTTAATATCTACATCAGATGTAGAAGCCAGGTGCACACTTTCAATATCAATGTGAAAAGAGTATTTCATGTGTATTATACCTGAAGTATTTATTCATAATTTAAATTATTTCCCACTCCTGAATTATTAGGTCCGGATGAGCCAAAATCTTATTTCATTGTAACGCTCACAAAGTTGGATAGTAATCTGGATGATGCCAATAGTGAGCTCTTGTAGAGCACTTTTCATCACCAACTCTCAAGGTACCTTTCAAAAGGTGGTCAGTATCATGATCTCCACGTTACTGATGGGGAAACTGAGGCACAGAACAAAAATGTGACTTGTCCAATGGCAGAGCCAATCATGTGACCAGGCCAATGGCAGAGCCAGGAACTGAACCCAGGTCTCCCGAGTTCTTATTGCCTACCCCAAGATCCTCTGTTTTGCTGTGGCATTTCTTTCTGATATTTCTTCTAAGTTCTTGTCTGTTTAGCATGCTTTAAAACCATGAACTTAATTCAGAGTGGTGGTTTTTATCTGGAGTTTTCAAGCAGAGTCACTCTCAGAACTTCAAAGGCAGCTTTGAATTTGACTCAATTAATGGATTTATATTAATTTGAAAGTATTAGGAGTTCAGAAATGATAAGCTCTGCAATGCACAAAATCAAGTTATCCAGGTACTAAACTGTTAATGATATTCACCATGTTTGATCCTTTAGCACATTTCCAAAAGCAGAAGAGATTCCCATCTGTTGATCTGCCAGCATGGGGAGTACCTGGAGAGAAAGTCAGGTGCATCCCAAGTACAGATCATAAACTTCAGACACATGTCAATTTCTGCACAAGCTAAGCTATTACTTTCACAACTTTTAGTTAATGAAAGTGTGTATTTTGAGTTCCATTATTTATCTGCAAGTGTACATCCCTGGCTATTGCACAGGGGCAATACTAGAGAATGTGGGGCTTCTGTGTTTTGTCAAATTGGCAAGTATGATTTCATATTTTTTATATATATATAATCAAACTATTTCTTCTCCTTCAAAGACCAGTTCTCTGCAAGTCCAAAATACAGTGAACTATCAAGATAGCTGTGTGTTAAATGCTGACAGACAATTTAGCTGCACAAAAACAACAAATTGCTTGAGACTATTTCAACACCCAAGTCTAAAAAACAAATTATATTCTAAGATGTTAACACTAGTTGTGGAAACGTGTGAATCAGATCTCTGCATGCTGTAAAAGTAAAAGTTTTAAGCCATTCATAGGGAATGTTACAGTACCAATTAGCATACAAGTCGATTAAAATTACAGCTTTAAGACTTTTTTACATTACATGCTGCCTATATTCCCGTTAAATGTTATCTGCAATAGTTAGCTCCTACTATCCTGTATTATTACATTGTTAGAACATTGAATCCTGGTGTGTTGACCTCTGATAAACCTGTTTCATTGATTCTTTTAAACACAATGAAGTAACTTGCTTTGTCTCAGTAATGGAGAATTCATTGAGACAGAATGAATTTCAGATACAGCACTGATGGCTCTATCAGGTGTTCTGACTAGCTGTATACAACAGAAGCAAAATTTATCTAATGATAATTCACAGGACTTAAGATATCCAGATACATAGTTTATTCTAAAGAAACATTGTTGTGACAAACCAATGCCCAAAGCATATAAATAAAATTAGGCTCCAATTTACAGCAAAGCCATTTAGCAGAGGTTAGCCTATGGTTATTGTTTTCCTGAAGCGGAGACTTAATGAATATCAGGTCCCTACATGTGACATTTGCAAACCCCTTAATGTTAGTTAAGGATGCTAAATAATCTAGGAATTATCAGTTTCCCTGAATCTAAAGACTTAATATAGTTATTTCTCTCTCTACATTTTTGGGTGCTTTTTTTTTTTTAATTGGATTGGCATCCTCGTGAAAAAAGAATGCCGAGAGCGCCCTAAATTGAGGATTCTAGCTGTGATGATCGTGGTATAAATGTCCACCTTACTAGATGTGACTGCATCAGATCAGAGTGAAACTCTCCTACGCTACAATGTCTGTACAAGCTGCCTCCACCCTGCACTACTATGTTCCTCTTTTAGCATCAATTGCACAGGACTTAGTTGTCATATATTAACCTTAATCTACAGTGTCAACGTGCTTTGCTAACATCAGTGAAACCCCTACCTCAACTGTGTGTGGTAATTCACAGGGCTCAACCACTCGCCAGCACCGCACTGCGCATGTGCAAGACCCACACTGTGCGTGCGCGAACCGCCAGTGAAAGGGGCGACCGGCTGAAATCTACTCGTCCATGGCGAGTAGATAAGCGGATTTGTCGAGCCCTGGAAATTCAATCTCAGACCCATTCAGTAGATGGGGAAATGAGAGGTGAAGTAATTTGCTCAAGGTGACAGGAAATCAGACAACAAAAACAAATCCTCTGCTCTAACCACTAACACACAGTTCCACAAACTATCAGAAGGGCTAGGAATTGAGGGAACACTTCAGCTTTTATATCCACTGCTACCCTCACAATCCACAAGAGAAGTTAGTCACTTAGAAAATGATCTCCACGAGTCCATTTTGAGTAAGCACAGCTCAAGGAGTGAATCTACCCAACAAGCTGCTTCTTCATAATCAAGTGTGTGCTCCATATTCATTGTAACATTACTGGGCATATACTGTATCTACTGCATTTGGAAACATTCAGGCTCCCATTTAAAGCTTTTCTATCCTACTCTAAACTGCCATTGATATATGAGCCAGAGGGTGCGTCAAGCGTTGTTGTAGGTCTCAAAATGTATTTAAAGTTACTCCAGAAACCTATCAGCCATGACTAGACTAACAGCAGAGCCCAAACTTTCTTTTCTAAATAACCTTTTCCATGACAAAAGGAAATAAACTGGAGTTATGTTCCATAAGATCAACAATACACACTGGGAAAAGTGGCTTCTCCAATATAGTATTATCAGTTACTGTCAAATGATTTGATTGGAGTGCTTGAGGAAAGGAAATTTGAAAGATGGGAGCCTGTCTATTTCAATTCAAAACCAGGAAAGCATTTTAGAAAATATCTGATTAATTTAAAATGCAGCAGGGAGATTAAAATCCCATCTCAGCAGGCTGATATTAACTCCATCCAGATTCAAGGTGCAGGGCTCCCTTTATTCTACCACCATTTACTTGAGAAAATAAATAACACAGAGAGTAATGTATCTTGATGTGGCAACAAAGGAATTGATTTTCAGAGCAACTCACCCCACAGGGGATAAAGGACAAAATAATGAATGGTTTTAACTACTACCATGTCAGTTCCCGAATAATGGTTGTCACAGAGCACTGCTCTGAAGTGCTCACTAACTCTAAAGAGACTGCAAAAGTGACAAGGAGTCCTGTGGCACCTTACAGACTAACAGACGTATTGGAGCATAAGCTTTCGTGGGCAAAGACCCACTTTGTCAGATGCATGTGGTGGAAATTTCCAGAGGGAGGTATAAATATGCAGGCTAGAGATAACAAGGTTAATTCAGGCAGGGAGGGTGAGGCCCACTTCTAGCAGCTGATGTGGAGGTGTGAACACCAAGAGAGGAGAAACTGCTCTTGTACTTGGCTAGCCATTCACAGTCTTTGTTTAATCCTGAACTGGTGTTGTCAAATTTGCAGATGAATTCTAATTCTAAAGAGACTGGTGGCAAGAGTTATGGATTTCTAACCTGATTCCTGCAGAACACCCCAACCCCACAACCTGCTCCAGACCATTTATACTCTCAGGCCATGTCTATACTAGGAGATTAGTCCAAATTTACCAAGTTTGACTTCTGGCCACCCAATCTTACAAATTTGACATTCCACATATTCACGACGAGGAAGAACTGAATGTGGTCTGAGGCAGGCTCTGGTAACATGGATGCCTTCCCTCGGACTCAGAGCCCCAGGAAGCATTCTGGGGAGCTGCGGGAGGCTTCCCAAAGGCCAATAAGTTCGAATTAGCAGCACTGGAGCATCCACACCAACATTATTTCGGACTTACAAGTTTGGAAATAAGAGTTATTCCTCATGAAAAGCAGGACTAGAGCTTGAATTCCGCGGCCCCTTGTTCCAGAATAACGGGTGTAATAGTATGATGCATGGTTTACAAATTTGATCTTGGGGGGCTAATTTCGGTCAGGCCTCACAGAATGCTGATCACTTCCACTTTAGATTGAACGGTGTGTAAAAGAGATACGGTTTAATCTCAACCTTCAAGTCTTCTGCTATCAAAGACCCATGGGACAGGTTAGCTCTGACAGGTAGATAATTCAAAACACAATGCTTTTGGTAAATCTTTCATTAAAAGGGATCTAAAAGCAGGTTGGAAGATGATGGCTCCAAGTTTCTTACTGCTCCTGTCTTGTAACACACATTTGCAAAGACGGGGCAAACTTTCCATTTTGCATCAAAATGAGAAACCCATTACAACACCAGCAGGGAGAAGTCGCTGGATCTAATGCCCCGTGGTAACAGTATTCTATGCAGCATTATCTAGGACCAAGTCCCATGCACACCGTATGTAAAAGTAGCTAATTTATAACCAATTTTTAAATTGTTCCACAAATGTGATTCACAGTCAGGAAAGGAAGTTTAATAGCAGATTTCTACCTAGCACAAAGCCAATCTTCGGATCTCAACTCAGCATAATTAATAAATACTAATAATTAGGTCTTATGTTGAACTTTTCATAAATTGATTCAAAAGGGAGACCTCATTTTACAGATAGGGGAAACTGAGGCACAGAAAGGCTGCACCAAAGGTCCCACAGCAAGCCAGTAACAGAGATGAGAATGGAACCCAGGCTCCCTGAGTTCCCAGCACACAATACTACTTTCAGAAGGTATTAGTAGACCTCTTCCCCATAGGACGCACAGCGCAGAGATTCATCTGGCGGCAGCAGCTGGATTCTTTGAGCAGCAAGTGGGGCTGTGGCAGGCAGGGAGCCTGTCCAAGGGTCCTAGTGGGCTGCTGGCTGAGAGCCACCAAGAGAAAGTGCCTTCTGGTCAGAGCCTGCACCTAGCACCCCAGCCCTTCCCACACCCCAACTCCCTGCCTCAGGTCACAAGCCCCTCCCACCCTAACTCCCACTCAGACCCCGCAGTTCCTTCCGCACCTCCTGCCTTGAGCCCTTCCCACTCCCCAGATTCCCAGGCCCCAGCCTGAAGCCCCCTACTGTATCCCATCTGATCCCCGGCTCTGCCTGCGCTGCCCCTTTGAAGTGCTGGAGCGGCACTTCAAAGAGGGAGTGCAGCATTAATGTCTGCGATTAACGCATCAATTTTTTTAACACATTAATCCTGTCCTGTGTTAATCGGAGGCATTAACACAGGTCAATTGACAGCCCCATTGAATAGGCATTTGTGGGCTAGCCTGGAAATTTAACCACCATGTATAACATTATTTCTATGGTCCAAGTTCCAAACAACTGACTTACAAATAAACTTTTGGAACACAACCTGTTTGAAAGCTGGGGACTGCCTATAATACTATTGTAAGCACATCCTTAAACAAACCTTTCCTTGGGCGGGGTTTTTGAAGTTCTGTAGCCATCGGGAAGGGGGAAGCCTGAAATGATACAAAAGAACAGTGTTAATATGGCAAGGTGTCTTCAGGGAATTCCCCCACAAAACTTCCCAAAAGGACAACTGCCAAATGTCAAAGCACAAAGCAAAAATAGCAGCATCTCTGCTAAAGAATCAACTGTACCAGTTGGCTAACATCAATTTAGTTAAAACCATGAGGCGTCCTGTGGCACCTCTGAGCCTAACAGATTTATTTGGGCATCAGCTTTCATTAAAAAAAAAAAAGAGTTTTACCAAACCCACGAAAGCTTATGCCCAAATAAATTGGCTAGTCTCTAAAGGTACGTCTACACTTGTACCCTAGTTCAAACTAGAGATGCAAATGTAGGCAACCGAAATTGCTAATGAAGCGGGGATTTAAATATCCCGCGCTTCATTAGCATGATCTCCCTGGTGCATTACTCCGCTGAACAGATGTTCTGAAAGTGAAAGTGCACGCCGGGACGCGTTAGTTTGAACCAAACCCCTTGGTTTCTCATTTTTTGAGGAGTAACATTAGTTCGAACCAAGGGGTTTGGTTCGAACTAACACATCCCGACAGGCACTTTCACTTTCAAAACAGCTGTTCTGGGGAGTAACCTGCCGGCGATCATGCTAATGAAGCGTGGGATATTTAAATCCCTGCTTCATTAGCAATTTTGGTTGCCTACATTTGCATCCCTAGTTCGAAGTAGGATGCAAGTGTAGACGTACCCCAAGGTGCCACAAGGCTCTTTGTTGTTTTTGCTGATTCAGACTAACACAGCTGCCCCGCTTAGACTGATCAATTTAGTTAGTGCACCTACGTTTATAAAGTTTGGGGTAGTGAGAATTACATGTGGTACATTTTGCTTATTGAAAATACAACCATATAAAAAGCTCTTTAAAATCAAAGAGGGAAAGACAGAAGCCCATTACACGAGAACAACCGCTACCTACAAAGCTAATTACACCACTGTGGGTCTAAATTGGTTAGTGAGGCAAAATTCTTCCATTGGCCTAGCCATGTCTACACAGGGGGTCAGGTGCATTTAACTGCAGTGCTCAGAGGAGTGAATTGTTCAGAGTCCTGTGCACCACAGCTATGTCAGCCTAGCTTGTTCGGAAAAGAGAAAGGAAGGTTCTCTGTAGTAGTGAGTAATCCCATGGAACTTGCAGGAACTGCGTGGATGAGCATGGGTTTGCAGGACTGGGCCCGAAGGAAAGGAGACCTAACCAATTCTGAGAAGCATTTGATAACGGCATTTGAATACATCACTGGTAAGGTCTGGTGCTGCAATAGGGTGGTCTCATTCTTGTACCCTAGCATGACACCTTTTCTGAATGAGGACATGTCAGATCTGTTGTGCAGGGTGAGGTGATCTAGTAACCCCTTTTCTATTCTTGGCACTGGCAGACAGAGGATACATTCTTAGCATCCCTGACCAGTAAGACTTCCACTCCCACTCCACAAGCTAGTTGTGAAACTGCTGAGCTGTAGTGAAGATGAGATCTTTTCTATGTTGAGAGAATATACACTAGGATCACAGCAATGCACTGGGACAGATCAAAGAGACACCTAGCCCAGACTTCCTCCTCTGACTGTGCCAAATGGTAAGTGCTTCAGAAATGCCAGAGCCCTGCACACAAGACAGTATATCAGCATTTATTTCCCTACACACCAACATCTCGAGCAGAAGTAGAACTGCTGCTTGTAACACACCTGACATGTTGACAACAAAGAGGAAAGAATTATTCTAACAAAGATCATCTAACTCTTTTTATTGTTTTGACATATGGCTCCCTGCATGAAGCCAAAACAGGTGCTTAGGAAGTTAAGGCAGGCATTCACAAAAGGGAAACAGCCTTTAGACAAAAAAAAGCAGGAGTGACTCAAAGTAGGTTTCTACTCTCAAAACACTGAATAGATCACTTCCTGTGTGCAGTGAGGATCAGAACTGTGTTTTTAGTAACCAGTTAGGTGTGACTACAAGCCAATACAACTGAGCTAGAGTCTATTCCATCTCATACAGCACCAAGAGTCAAAGTTAAAGACCAGCCTTCTGTTTAAAGTAGGGTTGTTAAATTTAGATTAATTGAATAGTCAATGGAAATGCCATCCACTATTTGATTAGTTAGTCTAGAAGGGCGCCTCCGCCTTTGAACTGTAACAAGAGCCCTGCCTCCCTGCAGCGCCTGAGCCTCTGAAATGTACAAGAGGCCCAGTGAGGCTCTCATACTTTTCAAAAAAGAAGCCCTACAGGGAACTGGGACCAGCCGAGGATTCCCCACTGGCCCCGTGTCTCCTGCAGCGCCTGAGCTTTTGACATGTACAACCACCATGTATAACATTATTTCTATGGCCCAAGTTCCAAACAACCGACTTACAAATGAACTCTTGGAACACAACCTGTTCGTAAGCTGGGGGCTCTTGTACATTTCAAAAGCAGAATCGCAGCAGAAGCAGAACAAGTGGAGACTGTTTCAGTCCCTGCTCGCGCCATCTCCCCCATGCCTCTACCTCCCCTGCCCCCCGCAGAAACAGTGCTGGGGGGAACCAGCTTTTAAGCAGGCTCCCCCCCAGCATCAACTCCTGCTCTCCTCACTTGCTGCCTCTGATAGAGGCATCAAGGGGGGGAAGCAACTAGTCGCACCACTAGTCAACTATCCAATAAGCTTATGTTTGTCGGCTAGTCGCTTACATCCCTAATTTAAAGCTCTATCCTAGGATCTCTATAACCTGCCTGGTGACTTTGATTGCTGTGAAGTTGATTAAGCGACGAGGAGTCCTGTGGCACCTTATAGACTAACTGAAGTGTAGGAGCATAAGCTTTCGTGGGCAAAAAGTTAGTCTATAAGGTGCCACAGGACTCCTCGTCGCTTTTGCAGATTCAGACTAACACGGCTACCCCTCTGATACATGAAGTTGATTGTGTCTCATGAGGTCTCAGGGTTCTGTTAGTGACTGAATTTGGGAACCATATGATCAAGTGATTCTCAAGATATAGCCATGGGGGGGGGGGGGGGGGAGAAATACTTTTCTTAAAGTTGATGCATTCTGAAGTATTGTTATAGCCGTGTTGGTTATTAAAGAGACAAGGTGGGTGAGTTAATAAATTACTGGACCAACTTCAGTTGATGACAGACATTTTCAGTTGATGACTGACTCTTCTTCATTCTCACATGGCTTTTTGAACAACTCTGGAAGAACAGCTGCCATACACTTCAAACCAGGGCTGAGATCACACATCCTCCCTCCCTCCCCTACAGTGCCTGGCATCCACCAGCCTTTTGGTAGAAATCAAATTATAATACTATTTGAAAAAGTCTGCTTCTCCAAATAGGTGTGTAACATGCAGTTTGAAGGCAAGAATTAACAGAATGCGTAGCCTTCTAAGATTCATACCACCTGGACAGCTAGTAATTCTTTGTCCTAACCCACTCAGCCAGTGTCAGCTTGAGTCCAGTTTTGGAAATAAATCTGGACATGCTCACAGCCATATTGCTTAAAATCTGTGCATTGATGTTACTTGAAAGTGTGGACTAGGCCTCAACTTAGGACTAATTCTTGCCACTTACAACAATGGAGGACGTGGCAGGTCTTTTGAAAATCTCCCTGTGGCATGCCAGTGCCTCGCTGTGAACATTTTCTATAATCACATGTGTCTTGGCCAGGTCTACAAATTGTTAATCGGGGACTCAGAAAAGAGTGAAGCAGAAGTATGGATATAAAAGAAGAAAAACAGCCTCGCCTCCCCCCGCCTGAACTAGCAACTCCTTTCATTTCCATAGCTCAGACATGTGACAAAATCCATGTGCCACTCTTTCCTATTGGGCATTTTCTTATAGACTCCAAAAGGAGGGTGAAGAAAGTGATCTACTGTGCCATGCCCTGCCACTTCCCAGGACCCACTACAAGATCATTCCCTACAGTATATTCTCTATTAGTCTGGGAGACAACGCTTAACATGTCTGAATCTTATGTTAATATTTCATATTACTCCCCCCAGATGTCACTGCACAGAATTAGCCATACCACATAACACTGGCTGATTCCAACCAAGACGGATACATCCCTGGGCTTCAGCACGCTTATTGGAAGAGCCAATTCATTTAGACTGGACTATGGCCATTCTTCCCTGTGGCACAGGAAGCAATGCAGTGGAGAATAGGCAACGCTGCTGACGCTTTACAGCCCCTGTGAGGTAATAGAAACTCAGAGCTCCCAGGATGCACCAGGCTTGTCAGGTACTATTAAGAGACCTTTTCCACCTCCCTTAGAGCATGGTTGACAGACTAAGTCTTAGATTCAGTGAGGGGACTAATTATGGTGATTACATTTCTGTTTTAATCAGTTCATAAATCTCTTTCAGGTCTCCAATGATTAAAACATACGATGAAAACATATGATGATTATACTGCCAGCAGAGGAGGACAGAAGTGGACTACCTGCTGGGCAGCAAGGCACAGGAAAACTCTCTAGATGAAAAAGAAAACCCTTGCCCCTGTTGAAAGTAAGAGTGAGGTTGAATGCCTATTACACTATAAATACAGGATGGCCCTCCCTGGTCTGGCACTCTCCTGACCTGACAGGTCCTGAACAAGGGAGTTTGCCATAGCAGTGGAAGCCCCCTTGCCAACAGCTCCCTAGCTCACTACCCCTCAGTGCCCCCAGCTCCACTTCCACCCTAGCAGGCCCCGACTCCGGCCCCTACCACCACCAGTCCCAGCTGGGATGCCGTCAGCCCCTTGCCCAGGCCAGGCTGCCTCTGACTTCCACCCAACCTCGCTGCTGTCTCTGCTGCCAGTGGTCCTCTGTCCTGGGGCTGCCAGGTCACAGGCTTTAGCTCCGGTTGGGCTGCTGGAGGCCTTGGCCTCATGCTGCTGTGGGCTGCTGGCAGCTCCAGTTCTGGCTCCTCAGTGCCGCAGGCTGCCAAGGGCTGGAATCCCTGCCCCCTACCGCTGGCCCTTCTGGATCCAGGCTCCCTGGTCCAGGAACATCCGTGGTACTGCTGGACCACGGATGTTGCCAGACCAGAGAGTGCTGTTTTGGGGAGGTGCAACTTGTATTACTGTCCACAAAAACTGCAGTGTTGTTTTTAACCCAGTACACACATCTGGGACCACAGATCTAGCACAAGGAGTGAAGCAATATTTAAACTTTGAAGAAGGATGCTGCTTTGTGATAAGATTTTACATTATACTTTTCACAGATCAAACTGTCAATAGTTTCAGCCTAATGCCAAACTGAAAAATTCTTAACACCATGCTCAAGTGATTTAAATAAAAGTAGGTCACACACAGGCTTTCAGGGCATAATCCTTTTACCAGATGTGCCATGCCAAGCTGAAATGCAGCAATTAAACAATTTGTCTGTCAAAATTAAATTGATTTTCATCTGAAAACAAATTGATCTTGGGATGAATTCACTGAGAGCTGTTACTTGCCAAACTCCGCAGCTGGGGGTACCAAAATGTTCATAACATTTGACACCAGTGGTTCACTCTATTTCTGAAAGGAAGCAGGGGTCAGATGCTCTCCTTACAAACCCACTGTTACAGCAAAGTACTACTCTAGCGACCAGTATCTTTCTCCACCAATATCCCTTGGGGGTATTCAGAACCTGCTCATTCTAGTGACTGCATTTTATTTGTATTAGCCTGACCGCCCTGAGTGAGCAAACTGGATTCTGTTCTATATCACTCATCATTATCAGAATTATTAAGTGACTTATCATCACAGAAATTTAGGGCTGGAAAGGATCTCAAGAAGCCATCTAGTGCAGCCCTCTGAACTGAGGCAGGATAACGTAATCCTAGACCCATCCCTGACAGCTGTTTATCTAACTCATTCTTGAAAACCTCCAGTGACGAGGAATCTACAACCACCCTACATGACCTGTTCCAGTCCTTATTTCCACTTATAGCTAGAAAGTTTCTCCTAATACCGAACCTTAATCTCCTTTGTTGCAAACTAAGCTGATTACTTCTTGTCCTACCCTCAGTGGATATGGAAAACATCTGATCATGGTTTCTGCAAACAATCTTTTACATAGTTGAAGATTGTTATGTCCTTCCTCAGCCTTCTCTTTTGTAGACTAAATATGCTCAATTCTGTCAACCTTTCCTCATAGGTCAATTTTTCTAAACCTCTAATCATGTAGGTAAGCTCTCCCCTGGACGCTCACAGCATTCTTAAAGACCAGTGTCCAAAACTGGACACAATACTCTTCAACGATGCCATGTCCGCTGGAACAATTTCCTCCTGCATTGTACATACAACACTCCTGTTAAAACACCCAAGGATGACATTTTGCCTCTTTGAAACTGTGTGAACCAGAATAAGACCAGTTTGACTGTCAGAGCCCAGCCTGAGAATGCAGTGCAGTCAGTTATAAAGCAAACTAATAGACCCAGATAACTTCTCAGTCAGCTCACTGAGAATTTTAGGGTACATTTCAGCAGGCCCTGGTGACCTGAAGACATTTAACTTGACTAAACAATTATTAATCTGAATCTATTTTAACTTCTGAACCTTCTCATTTTCACCAGCATTCATTACGTTAGGTATCCAACAGCCACCAACTTTCTTGGTGAAAAGTGAAACAAAGATGTCATTAAGCACCTCTGCCATTTGCACATTTATGGTTACTATTTTCCCCTTTCATTGATTCACTACCCTGTCTTTGGTCTTCCTCTTGCTTCTAACATATTTGTAGAATGAATGTTTTCTTGTTATTCTTTATGTCTCTAGCTGGGGATGAGAAGAGGGCTACAGAATTGTTGGGTCCCTAGGCAAGGTGTGGGGGGGCCAGCTCCAAGAAGGGGCACGGCCTCCCATTGGCCAGCCCTTCAGCACTGTGCACAGTGTGCTAACCAGTGCTTTGGCCACTGTCATTGCTGCTGTCTTCTCATTGCTGCATAGACTTCCTCTAATTCAGTGGTTCCCAAAATTTTTGGCATCACACCCCCTTTTTGATTTTTGAGAAACCCTCACTCCCCCCCCCCCAAAATAGCAGCAAATCTTGTTGAGCAAAAAAAAAATTGAAATTTGGGGGGCAATGGGGGCATTGACAGGTGGGCTGGGTCACCTTGTGCACCCCCCACCCCCAGAATTTCTTAAGCCTCCCCCCAGGGGGGCACACACACCCAGTTTGGGAACCCATGCTCTAGTTAATCTGAACTCATTTTGAGCCTTGGCCTATCTAATTTTGTCCCTACATACCTGTGGGGGGGAGGGGTTAGATTCCTTCTTTGTAAGGTAAGCTAGTTTCCTCTTTTTGTGGGGTCCTTGTAGAGGTATAGCTCATCCCAGCTCTCCTAGTTAAACCAGGGCGCTCTCCTCTCAACCTTCTCATCTCCCCTGGGCCGTGGGACAGTTGCTCTTGTACCTTGAATAGCGTCTCTGAAACACGCGCGAGTCCCTTGAACCGTGTTTCCCGCTGCCAGGGATCCGACCCACCACGTGCGGAGCGCGTCTTCGGGCGGCGTTCTCCCGCCGCCACGCCCCAGGCCCAGGAGCTCGCGTTCCGCGCCCCCAGCCTCGCACCCAACTCCGAGTGGAGCGACACCGAGATCCCAGCTGCCGCCGGGGCCGTTTCCGGGGGGCTGGGCACGGATCTCGGGGCGGGGGGCGGCGCCAGCGCCCGTGCAGGGCTCAGGCAGCAGCACTAGGCGGCACCGCCCGGGCCCACCAGAGCGACCCCCACCCCTGGGGAGGGCCCCTCACTGCCCCCCCCCCCAGATACTGAACTCGCAACGAGGCCGCGCGGGCGGGGTCTGGCGCGGTATCCCCAGCCCCGCCCCCTCTCACCGGCTCCGCCAGCGCTCCGCCACAGGCCTGCTCGGCGTCGGAAGTTGTCCGTTTCCCTGGTTACCAGCTGAGCGGACCCATAGAGAGGGGCGGGCCATAGGACCGACAACCACCGCGCCCGCCGGAAAGAGCCTCGCACTGACGTCTAGGGGCGATGCCGGCCGGGGGCCTTCTGGCTGTGTCCAGCCAATCGCGAAGCCCGACGGCTGGTTGCCATAGCAACGTCCCCTACTAGGTCCGGCTGCCTAGGAGCGCGCGGAGCGACGCGGAGCCCCCCACCTCCCAGGCTCTAGGGACTCGGTGACGTCAATGGGCCCAGGCCAGCCCGGGGCGCGTGACGTACCCTGAGCGCGACGGCCAGCAGAGGGAGGGGGCTGCGGAAGCGCGGGACTGTGACGTCACAGTAGACCCCGACCCGCTCATACTGCCCCCCTCCCCCCATGCAAGCTGCCCAGGGCGGAGCCGGCCGCGCTTGGTCCAGGCGTTAGGAGCCGCCGCACAGACACGCCCCTTGGGAGGCGGAGCCGCGGAGGCATTGTCATGGCAACGGCAGCAGCCGCCCCCCCCCCCCCGCCTGCTCGAGGGCTGGGTTTCAAACCGCTCGTAGCAGCGCCACTCCGGTTGTCCGCGGAGGCTGCCCCCTCCCCGCAGCTAGCCCGAGGCACAGGCCCGTCCCGGGGGGTGGGCTCCCCCGCCCCGGGTCTGGCCCCACGGGGGGGGGAGGGGAGAAAGGGAGGAAGGAGACGAGTAAGAGTCTGTCACTTCAACAGCCCCTCCCCCCGCTGCTCGTCTCTGCCCCTGGGAGCCTCCTGCTGGCTGGGCTGGGCGCGGAGATATAACAGGACTGGGCTGGAGCGTGCCGGTTGCTTATGGGAATGCGCCAGAGGCCCCACTGCACCACCCCCACGAACCCCGCGGTCAGCACGAGCCAGCTGAAGCCGCCTCCCACACTCCTACCCCAGTCACGGACCACCTCCTGCACCCCACACCCTGCCGGAACCCCTCGGCAGCCCCGCGCCCTGGCCCAAGAGCAGCCCCGAGCCCTTCGCACTCGGCATTCCTTAATCCAACACCCCAACCCTCTGCCCCAGCCTGAGGAAAAGGAGCAGGGGGAGCAGAGCAAGGTTATTTATATTTGAGCTAGATCTGGGCTTGCCCTTAAAAAGGTTGACACTAAGGGCCAGAGCCGGTTAGGTACTTAAGTGCTGAGCATGCTCAGTTAAATCCCTTTGAGGACCCAGGCTCAATTAGGAAGAAAGAGTAGCTGAAATTAAGTATTAAACTAGACCATTAAAAATGTGCTTGTCACTTTTTCAAATGTGCCTTTACTAGCAAGACTTGGACAGAGATAAAAATAAACGTGATTAAAATCAAAATCCTGTGGAGAGTGGGGTCAGGGTGGCTCTTGTGGCAGTGTTAAAAGTTAAATGATCCCAGCAAGCATGTTTAAACAGCTTCAGTATACTTACGATTTGCTGAGAGAGAGGAGAGGTGATGGCATGGAAGAAGTGAGTTCACTGCTCTCATACTTTGGAGTTTACAGAAAGTGGGACTTTTAAATAAACAGTATTTCACAAACACATACAGGGAACTTGACACTGTTTTCAACAAACTAGGGCAATGAGAACTTAAGACTCCTAAGCGATGACATTGAATATTCAGTTCTCCCCCCTCCCCCCATTTAAAATATTTAGGATGAAAGGGTTTTTTATTTGATCCTGCCCCAAAGCTGTTATTACTTTAAGCACCTGTAATCTCATTCCCTTATCTAACTGTATGTCTTCTTTCAAACTCACAAGTCATTGTACTATTCTTTCCCCATGCCAAGTAAAGTAGCTACAACTGAAGAATCAGAGTATCAGTCCATAAGAAGGGAGGAAGATACCCAGACCGTGGCGTTTTTGTGTAAATACAAGAACTGCAGCTTTGGATGGAGAGCCAAAACAGTATTATTCTTGAAATCTGTAGCATAAATTCCTTGGCTCTTTGGATGCCTTTTGACATCTGGTTGCAGACAGTCATCAGAAGGGCTAATCAGCTCCAAGCTTTGCCTCTGCTCATGGACTGCTGGAACCTATAAAGGCTCATTTCTATAATGACTGGGTAGTTAGTGGAGGAAGCTACCCCACTCTGACATACACATTCCTCTTTCCCTATGCACACATTTCAAGAAGAGACTGGTACTACGGCTTTTACGAGCAGTCACCACCTCTCTCACCGGGAGGGCTTGGCAGCTCATTTATAACATATGGACATTAAGAAACTATCATCCTGACCACTCGGCCATGAGACTGACATCAGAATCCAAGTGGCCACTAAGAAAAATCCAGACCTATACGTCCTGTGATGTCATGGTCACTATTTTAGACAGACAAGCTATGAACAGATCCTCCTAATCAAACCACCAATCAACATACCTTAGCAATTTATGACAAACACAAAAATAACTAATAAAATTAACAAAATAAATGTTTATTAGCATTAGGAATGCTTTCTCTCCCTCTAACCTTAACATGGCAACATTCCAGCAGTTACAATGAAATTACCTAAGAACAATTATTTCCACAGTACGAGGTGCTCTCCGGATGGAAAATTGGAAGGTAGGAGTCATGGATCCATCAACCCGCCAGTCTGATTGTCATACCATCCCCCAAGTGCTGAATAGGGCCCCGTCAGCCAAAAGCTGAGGATAGAGCATGTGTGTGTTTTGTGGCTGAGGATTTACTTCACTCTTAACTTCAATACTGTGGTCATACTAAAAGGAGCTAAACACCAGGCAGTCATTGATCCCTATATCACCAGAGCCACAGTGAGCTACAGGGACTGTAGGGTTCTGAAGACAAGCTGTTCGGATTTGCCTTCTATTGGTGGGGCCTTGTCACAGAGTTAGCCCCAGAGCAAGTTACTGAGGCCCATTCAGTATTTTGCATATTGCTATCAAACAGCCAGTCCATACCTCCTAACCACAAATATTTGCCCTTAAGGGAAGGGCCTGCCAACTTACGTGAATGATCAAACAGTCTCACACTCAGCAAGAGATTCTGCAGCTGGCACTACTGAAAAGGATAATTCTCAATAAGTATGGAGAATTAGAGTACAAGAGCTGGGATAAAGAGTCAGCAAGTAAATAATCAGAGACAGGTGGCCCATGCACAACTTAAACACAACATGGGAGATGGCAGTTTTAATCAGTTGATAAGGTCTATACAGCTCACGATTTAAAAACACAATATGTCCCTTCATGTTAGGAGCTGAAATTGCATGTACATTGGGTTTCAGTTCTCAGGGGAGGGAACCACTGGACATTTAAACAGCTAACTGTGGAACACTTCAGGGGACTCCCACCCACACATCACTGCTAGCTCCAGGCAGAGATGCCATTTTAGGAAGCATTTTGATTCACATTTACATTTAAGGGAATATATTTTCAAGAGCTAGAGTGCTGCAATGATAGGACTCTTTAAATGAGAAGTGAGGCCTGATGTTCTTTGGTGATGTCTCTGTTGTGGGGCGCCCAGGCTATTAGAACAGAGTTCTTCAGACAGACACACCCTCACATTAATTCCCCCCACAGCAGCTGTCTAAAGAGATGTGCACAGGACACAAGTTGGTGAGTGGGGTGCATGCGTTCATTCTGCTTCACGGCAGTCCTGCATGAGGGCTTGAGGCAAACAAGCCGTTGGGAAAGGTGACGCACAGCAAGAGTGGGAGCGCAAAGCTAACCTGTAGATGTCTGAATTCAGCAGCATCTTCAAGAGGCGCAAGAGAGCTGAAGGAAATGACAGACTGGTGTTTCATATTGGGAACCTCTCTCTAGACTGCCTCAGCTCCCCCTTTATTCCTGCCCCCTGAACTTGGTAGGTTGTCAGCAAGCTTTTAAGGACAATGGCCTGGTGAAAAATACCACAGAAGGGATTCCTATACAGAAGTCAATTTAATAAAACCACCACCAATTGTGTACTTCAACATAGCTCTTGTTACAGAAATAATAAAAATGGACGCAGTAGCTAGAACTCTTAACCCTTTTAATTGAAAAAATATCCCAATGATTTCAATTGCTACTGCACTAGATGGAGTGTTTAATATTTGCCAGGATAGTTTGCCCAATAACTGAGCCCAAAACAAACAGACAATTCCACCATCTTCCTTTTTAACGTCACCATTTGTAATAACGTAAGTGAAACTCAAACCAGCAAGGAATGTTCCATTTGATACCAAACGGGAAAGGGGAGGAGATCCACAGTTAAACTCTTTCAATGCTCTTTGAGAAGTGGTCAGCGAGTACCCCCCTTTTCCTCCATCAAACGAAAAATTCCTAACACACTTCTTATAGGTTTGATTCTTAGCCAGGTTCAGAGCCCAGGTCCTGGTGGCATGGGAATAGCTAGGTTTGATTTGGGCAGATAACATTCTGGGTGAAAAAGACAAAGCATCCTGAATGGCAACATGCATTCGTCTCTAATGAAACGCACACCAAGTTAATCGGTTTGCCTTAGGAGGGGACAGTTCCGTTGCCAGCAATGGACACAAACCATGGAGGCCAGGGAATCAACGATGCAGGAAGAGGAGAAACTTGACTTCTCACGTAAAAGCCTTCAAAAGAGTCACTGCACCAGCACACACTTCCCCCACCCCAATCCCCGGGCTAAAAAAAGCAAACCCAAAGAAAATGCACAGCAAATAGACATAATCTTGAAGATTTTTAAAGAATAAATATTTTTTGTAATTAAACATTATGCAAACACGTGCCACGCTTGCTCTTTGTCCATGCATATGCGCTATATACAATTTTGAAAAATACTGTTGTCCTCTTTTGTTTTAAAAGTCATATACAAAGTTTTTTCCTTGCTATGTACCCCCCTCCTCCCCTTCCCGAGAATCATCTTTACAATGAGCCAATCAACATTCATTCATGAACTTGGGTGTGTGAGGAGGAGGAGGGAGAGGGAGAACCCCTTACCAAAGTACATCAAAATGGCTGGTTTGGACATGAAAAGCGGTGTCAAGAAACTGGTTTAAATTTCATCTGTACTACACACAGGAAAAAAAGAAAAGAAAAAAGGAGTCGGCTTGGAGAATGAAGCTACGTTACAAGTTAAAGTTGGAGGGTTTTTTTAGTGCATCTGTCACACTCTTATTGGCCGCCTAGAATACTGTTGTACAATGGTTTATCTACCTTTTTTATTACAATATAATTTACTTAAATTTTCTGTTAGCAAAACAGAATCCCATTACTACAGACCCAGCGGTGTAATAGGCGTAGTGCCTCTTTTTGTGTGTGTTTTGTTTTAATTGCATGAGCACTCTAGATGGTAAAGTTTTCAGAGTTCGTTTTATGCAGGGCCAGTCTCAGTCCTCAATGTACTCCCACAGGTCCTTCTCATAGCCTTCATGCACATGCTGCAACAAAACTCTTCGTCGACTCTCGCAGTATCTACAGAACAGGGGAAAAGCACATCGAGATGCTGGTTAGGAACAGAATGCCTGCTGGTTTGTAGCCACTATATATGCAAGTGAATGCCATGTTTTGCACACCCAAAATTCAACCTACCTTGAAAAAGATTATATTGTGTGGCATGTCTGAGGGACACACTAAAAACACGCTACGCAAGGCTTTGACCTGCAGAAACCGAAGTCCTTCGCAAAGCTACCTCAACATTTTCCCTATTTTACAAGCTGAAACATGAACGCATGGAGCGTCTGTGACATACCTACGGGCACAGTATGGGTTAGCATCAGAGCTGGAAACAGAAACCAAGTTCTGCTGACTCTCAGTGTGTGGTGTCCTGGCCACTGGACTACCTTGAGCTGACAGTCAAGTCAATATGACACAAATAGGGACTGGGTCCAATTTTGTTCAACACAAAATAGTCAAGCTGGAAGCAATGAAGACAAAGCAATGGTTGATTAGCCTAGCGCATGGGTTCCCAAACTGGGGGGGGGGGAGATGAAGAAATTCTAGGGCGGGCATGAGGCAACCCAGTCCCCCCTCTCCCCATCAAGTTTGCTGCCCTGTGTCTGTGTATATATAAAATCAGAAATGGGGGCGTGATGCTGAAAAGTTTGGGAACCACTGGCCTAGCGGGACCAAGGCTGCAAAGTTTGCCCACTACATCCTAAAAAGCCTCTCTAATTTGCACATTCAAAACAAGATTTCTCTGCTGAAGCAATTAACACTGATCCCAGAACTAGGTCCACTCCCTATCCATGTCACTGACACTGGGGCAAGGCAATGAATCAAGGGAAGCCATGTTCATTTCAGGTGCAGTTGCCAACTAGAAAGATGAGAGAATTTTTAAAATATTAAGGTTTTTAGTGGAGATTATAAACAGGGAAGCAAGTCTCCACTATCCCTTTACTGCTACTTACTGACACACTGCTGGAGATAATCCCTGTTGACTGGCTATGCCAAAGTCTGCCTCTCACTCCCTCCCACTTGCATGTTAGGGACAAAAAACTTTCCTCCATTAATTGCTTCCTTGTCCAGCAGGCATGGCCATGCCACTGATTCCAAAGCTAATCAAGGCAGCTTGGCAGCACAGGTGGATACCACCAGCAGAAAAGCCGTTAGCTGAGCCAAGGCCATTCAGCTGCATGGAAATGTTGAGCTGTAATATGAGAAGCTACAATTTAGGGACCAACTCATGAGTTAAGGGTCCCACCAGGGGTAAGAGGCATGTGACCAGGGCAGCAAATTCAGCTTCCAGGCATATTTCTCTGTCAGTGTTGCAGCTGTGTACCATGTCTGCTCTGCAAAACCAAACCACCCCTCAGCCTAGCTAAGGCAAAATGCATGTCAGCAGAGAGGGGAAGTTGTCTCCATAAATCTGCAGGAATCTTCAAACAGCCAGCAAGCCTGGACTCCAAACACTACCATATCTAGGAACAAGAGGGGAAGAGTGGCTGCCTGCCCTCACAACAGTCTTGCTTTAAGTTACACCCTTCACACTAACATTCAGCTCTGATCCAGCTGACAGATTTATTTCAATGAACTATTCCAGTTCTTCCCACTGGTATCAGCTGTTGCAATGTAAATCATAGCACAAAGTCCCATTGATTTCATAGAACATGCAATAAATGGAACATGCACAGTAATTGCTTTCCAATCCTCAGTTATTTTGCTGGGGTTTTCTAACTCCTGTTTTCCAGCAATGTCATGGGCATCACAAGCTGACAGGCCAAAGCCAGCTAGAGCTGAACAAGCAAAGTGAACGTTGACTAGAATTTCCCAAAGAATTCTGTAGCACTGCATAATTAAGGTAGCAGGAGACTGGTTAACCAAGGACCTGTGCATGCCTGAAAGGCCACAGAAATACCAAGGCAGGTTCGAATGCTGCATTTCCAGGCAATCTAGGCCATGTTTAATTTGTCTTATGCTGTTATCAACTGCCTAAAACAGACATCCAATATTAAGATCAACTGCATCAGAGCCAAAAAATCACAGCTTAACGCCAGTTAAGTTAAAATGAACAAGTTACAAAATCCTCCAAACTGCAGTCTAACAGGAATGTTCCAGTTTAGTATGGCTGCCAGCCATTACCAGAGTGGGCAGTACCTCTATCATACGACCACTTGTGTTTATATTCACAAGAGAAACTTCTCAGTCAAAAGAGCTCATTTTACTTGAGAAGTGGTTTGATTTTCCTGCTAGACATAACAGACATTTAGTAACTCTGGCCTGATGCCTCAGAACTGAAACCCTTCTACGGCCACAGTAATTTTCCATATCGTCCGAGCACTCCCCAAGGACTCTGAGGAGCAGTGGGATGTGCTTCCTAAGCCCCATCTCTGAGGCAGCGGTGAAGGAGCACGTGACCCTCCCTCATTTCTTGCATGATGCTCTCTCACTACAGCCTTTCCATTGGTTAGCTTACAATCAGGGCAAAGATGCAATGGAGCCCAGCTACCAAACTACAAAAACATTTTGGTTACTCGTCTCTGGGCAAATTTATTGTAAAACATTAAATCAACTTCTCCCTTCGCTCCATGAGAACCTCCCTTGGTCTCTTTCAGTCCCCTTCCTGCAGCAACTGCACTTTCCCGAGGAGCCTTACGTACACTAGGGCCAGGCTGAATGTTTCCCGCCACTGCTCAGTACAAGAGGAGTTAACAGTGCTGAGAGCCCTGCTGGGAACTTCCCTCCAGGACCACAGCAGTCTGATTTGCCCCAAGAGGGCTAAGTGACTATGCTATGAACCAGTGGTGGGAAATCTGTGGCCTGCCTGAGGCCCACTGGGGTTCTGTGTGCAGCCCGTGAGACATTGTTTACTGCTGCTCATGTGCAGAGCTGCCAGACTGCGCTGGTTTCTGTCCGTGTAGTATTTTTCTTCCCGGTATTACTAACGTGACGAAGAGTACACAAAGCGAGGTGTGTGCCAGCTGCACACTACACTGAAGCGCATTGACACAGCTGCCAGAGCCAATCGTCACAGCATGCAAATTCTAGGGACGCAAGCGCAGTAGCAAAACGACCCTGTCCCAGGAGACCACCTTAGCTATGACAATCCTGCAGCCTACTGAGATGAAGGCCCACTCACTAGCCTCGGTTGCCCAAGGGTGCTGGCAGTCTGTCCTCACTAGCAACCCAGAACTGCTAATACTTGATTGGTTTGGGTGCGCTGGAGATCTGCCTGCTCCTGCTGGACTAAGCAGACTGGAGATTGGTTGCTGATCAGGAAACAGGGTAGAAGGCCAACAATGAGTGTGTGTCTGAAGGGGTAAGGTTTGGGGCAGCTGTGGCCAACCCGAGGCCCACCCCCCAGGGCGGTTCACGGCCCACCCCGTGGCTCGAAAGCCACCCCCGCGACCCAAAAACGGCCCTCTCCTCCCAGCTCCCTGTGCTGACCTGGGCAGGAGAGCTCTCCAGCGCAGCCACGAAAGCTGCAGAAATAAAGATGGCAGCAGGAGCCTGCTGTGGCCAAAAAGCCTCAAAACACATTTAAATGCAGTTTCTTAAACAGGCAGAGCCTTTTTTTGTTGTTGTTGTTTTAGAGCTGCTTCCCCTCCCCCCCCATGCAACCAGGGGGTCCTTTTAAAGGGGCAATCCTTTTTGGGGGAGAAGGGGCTCGATAACTTTGTCCCCATCTCTTCATGCTGGATCCACTGCTATCTTGGCTTTTTGCCCAGAATGGGTTGGCCACCTCGGGTCTAGGAGAACCAGGCTGTCTCACAGGCGCTTTCCACAGGCTGTTCCCTGCCATCCCAAAAGTGACCTACAGAGGGACGGTGCCATGTCGGACAGACGCTCAGTCCAAGTGTACCTGTACTTATCTTGTACTTTCTGCTTGATGTCTTGCAGCGAATCTTGGGAAATATCTCGCTCCAGGTACCCAGAAAGCACCTCTGTAGCATTTTCTAAGTCTGCTTGGTTATTCTGCAAAAACAAAAAGTGGGCCAGTTTTTGTACAGACACTTCCTCACACCACCTAAGCATTCTGACTGAAATGAGAAGCAGATGGGGCAGGTCTGTTGGATAACACTTCAGCGTGTTCCTCTCTGCAGACTGGGACAGAGAAGGAGGAGAATTCATTTCACAACTGAACCAGAAGTTACTAAAGCCTCAGAGGGGCAGCCATGTTGGTCTTAACTTTAAAAACAGCAAGTAGCCCTATGGCACCTGAGACGAACAAAAACATACATTTATAAACTTATACAATAGATGTTATTAGTCTCTAAGGTGCCACAGGACTACTCGCTGTTTTTAAAAATTACTCAAGATATTCAAAATTTCCTGTATGTTTTTTGACATAAGTATTATGTTTCTGGGTTTAGTTTTTCCCCGTAGGGCAAACAGAATCACTTCCCTTCCTCTGTCCATCTTGGTCTTTGCTTGTGCATCCATATTCAGTGACAAAGCACAGCTTTTAGTACTGCTGTTACTCCATGCTCCTCCCAGAGTGGTAGGCCACACCAGTTTACTCAGACTTTGCATGAAAAGGTAAATGGATTTCCAGTCAACAGCCACCACAGAGCTGAGAATCAGGGACAGTTTTGGCTTTTAAGCACTCTCTTACTGCTACTGCCCTGAAACCAAGCAATGATGGAGAGAAACATTACATCCAAGAGCTAGGTGATTCTTCCAACAGATTGTACCCAAAGTTGGTTTTCTGTAGCTCTCATAACAGAATGATTATTTTACAGCACAAGCCAGCAGTATGACAAGGATTTACAGTGCCAGTTTACTTTACTCTCCCATTTCCTCAGCAGGGAATGCTTCACGTGACCCCTGATGGCCTCCAATTACATGGTCTCACCAGCATTCAAGAATACTGAATAAACCCCCATCTGTATGAGCTCTGAGTGCACCAGCCCCTCCCTGGATCAAGTGCCCAGGAGTACAGCAATATATTTCCCTACCTCGAAGATAATGGACTGGTTATTCTTTTTGAGGTAGAAGGCAAAGACATAAGTGTACATGAGTGTGGCACGACACTGGCAGAGGACGTCAACTGCTTTCTTCAGGAATTGCACCTCGATCCACGACATGTTGTGCTGCTGCATCTCTTCCATTTTCTGCTTCACCTGAGCATAGAGTTTGTGCTCAAAGCGCAGGCTCTGCATGTGGTTCATGTAGCGGTTGCAGTAGAACAGGTACCTCTGCAGGGCTGCTCTGGATCGCTGTGTTAATTCCCATTTAGGAAAAGTAAATAAATAGTTACAACAAAGTAATGGCTGGAGACTAGGCGAGAATAAAGGGTCTGGAGGACTCCAACGGTGACCAACAGAACAGTTTCCCCATTCAGAAGATGTTTCTGCTCCTTTCAACAGGTCAGGTACCGATAGGACCATGAAACTCACTGGGACTACTGAAACACACCCTAGCCATGAGTACGCATGTCCACCCCTCTGGGGAAAGCCAGGTCCCACTGAGGGCATTGGTGCTTCACAAGGAAAGCCCAACCCCTGACATCTGGAAGATTAAAGCACATCCTACGTTTACAGTGTACACGCACACCCCAGGGTTGTCATGCCAGGCACCGAACGAGGTGGGTTCCCAGCTGGAGGGGAGAGGACAGCGTGGCGGACTGTGTTAGTGCAGGGTTAAGTTTGGCCTTTCCTAGAGTGCTTCTTTTACTTTAACAATCCAATGGAGCTGTTTCAAAAGATACCAAGCCACCAACCCAATTAACAAGAAGACTTCAACTCTGGACCCTCTGCACCTGAGCTAATAAGTAACTTCAGCAGTTGTCTGCAAGAGTAGGCTGTTCTCCTCTATGGAACAGGGACTGAAGGACAATGAGCCGCAGGAGGTTATACAGGCTAAAGATGCCCCCATTTTATAGACAGCACAGCCAAGCACACACACGGCAGATTCTGAGAGGCAGAACAGCTACACAAGCAAGATGCTGTTCAATCATGTAGGAGAGAACAGGTCTCCTCCCAGTACTGCCAGAAACTACTGTGTAATCTCACGGGGGTATGAGGCTTTGCTCTTAATAAAAGGTGGTGTTATTTCTGTTCCCATCACAGGGAACATAATTCTAGAACTCCGCTTGCTCCCAGCCAAGTGTATCTCCATTTAAGGCAGTGGTCCTCAGCCTATTCTGCATCTGACCCATCTTAGAGCTCAAGGGTGAGAGAATCAAATCAGAGTGTGCGAACCTGGTCACAACCCTTCCTGGACCCAGATTACAAAAGAAGTTTGGGCCTCCCCGTCCCATCTAGTTAGGGCATGAATTCTCTTTCTTTTCCCATAAGTCAAAAGACATTGAGACTGACCACAAGAGGCCATGTCAGGAGAAGGAGGATCAGTTGCATGCCCTCAGCCAGAGGTTTTATTGTACGCACATGTGACCACAAGAAAACGTGGAAAGTGGAACACAGGCATAGGAGTTTCGTTCGGCATTAAATGGCTCCCAGCTTGCCTCTTCAGCGCTGAAGACACTCCACAGAGGCAGGCTAGCCAGCCAGAGCTGGCCCTAAGCAAGCTTCTGTACTTCAAAGCTCACTTTCCCCCCCATCTCAATGCATTTTCACAGGGGAGCAAAAGCACCTGTCTAATCACAGAGCCACCTCCCTGGCAGATTTTAAATCCAAGCTGCAACCCAAGCAGGCAAGAGAGCTAGTCAAAGTACCAGAGAAGTTCTGGTCATTGGGAAGAGCCAGGCACCTGTGTCGGAGGGGTTATTACAACTAATCTGTACTGGTCATGTGGTGAGAGCGCCTTTGAATGGCACTTACAAGCAGGCATGCAAGTCTGTCTCAAAGCCTTCCTCAGCATGGGTCTCCTTACAAAGAGATTAAGAACATGACTGTGTGCACGCTGGCTCCCAAATCATCATCGAAGGAAGAACTCATTTTTAACAGAGGCCTTTCTGCTCCTGTAGGAACCTGATGGTGTGTCCCCATTTCAACCTTAGCTCCTTTGTGGCCACACTGCCTTCAAGTGGAAAACAAGATTAACCACCATTCTGGTCTGGCCAGGGATCCAAGTGACATCACTACTAATCCGCACAGGTCCATGCTGTTAGACCCACAAAGCAAACCTAGATCTTCTCTGCAGCTCTTGGACTTTCAAGAGACAACTGGAGTAGTCAAACATCATCATCTCCTTACGGACACTCCTGAATTTAACACTACTATGGGGCACCTCACTGGAGTGTGTATACAGTGCAGCACACCAGGGCCTGATCCTGATTGCAACCTCTGGTCCCAACCCTCAAAGAAAATTAATACCCTAATTAGAACACTGATTTACATCCTTCCAAGTTGAGTGCTGGTTACAGGTACAACCACATGACTAAGAAATAATGTGTATATGACCAAGATAGATTAAAAAAGTGTTTGCTGAACAAATTACATTTTCAGATTATCACATGGAGACAAAACATCAGTTTCACAATATCGATATTTACATTATACTAGGGGAAAACAACCTCAGAGTATGGGAAAGAGGTGCAATATATTTAGTAATGGAGAATAGCATCACTGATCAACAATACAGGCACAAATCACAGGTATCCTAGTTTTCTTTTCACTAGCAGAGTAGCTGAGCCACTAATGATGTGCACCAGACACATACGATGTGCAAAAGGTGGCTGTATCACACATTTCAGTACGTGGCAGCCGTTTGTAGGAGAGGATGTTTCAGGAAGTATGCTAGCTCCCAGCTACAGGAGGAACAAGTGGGTGAACTGAACTGCAGCAATCTGCAGCACACAGGGGGCAGTCCTCCTGTTGCACTGCCCACATTTACAGCCTAGTGCAAGTACACCTGGGACTTCCTGTCAGTTAGCCTGCCTCTCAGGAACACCCACCGAATGCCGGCAACCAGCAAACCAGCCGGCAACAAGAATGGCACGCTCGTTTAAATATCCTGCGAACGTTCTACATCGACCTTATCCCGAAAGGGGGATTTCATCGTTGTGATGGAACCTGAGTCTTTTGGACTCTGGCCCAGCCGGTTCCCGGAGGTTAACTTTCAACAACAACGTAGAACCATAGAGCTGGAAGAGACCTAAGGAGTCATCAAGTCCAGCCCCCTGCCCGAGGCAGGACCAATCCCAACTAAATCAACCCAGCCAGGGCTTTGTCAAGCTGAGACTTAAAAACCTCTAGGGATGGAGATTCCACCCCCTCCCTAGGGAACCCATCTCAGTGCTTCCCCACCCGCTTAGTGAAACAGTTTTTCCTAACATCCAATCTAGACCTCCCCCACTGTAACTTGAGACCATTGCTCCTAATTCTGCCATCTATCACTACTGACAACAGCCTCTCTGTCCTCTTTGGAACCTCCCTTCAGGAAGTTGAGGGCTGCTCTCGAATCCCCCCTCACTCTTCTCTTTTGCAGGCTAAACAAACCCAAATCCCTCAGTCTCTCCTCACAGGTCATGTGCTCCAGCCCCCTAATCTTTGTGGTCATCCTCCGCTGGACCCTCTCCAATGCATTCACATCCTTTCTATAGTGACAACATACAGGATTTAAAGGGTTACAGAGCCCGAAAGAAAAAAGTTTCCCAAACTGGATGTTTTTCTAGTCCCTACCAAGAGTTGTGTACTCACCTCCTGTGCATCTCTTGCTGCCTTTGCATCATCCTCATTGTAGCGATTACAGTTGTACCTGAAAAAAGAGACAGATTGAAATCATGGACTGAAGTTAAAACATGTAGAATGCTGGCAATACAGTTGCCCTCTCTATCTGCCAGTTTAAGGTTCGAAACCTACCAGGCAGATCCATGTGGCTCCCAAGGGCCAAGACACACCCAACAGAACTCTGCTTTACAGTTCTGGTTCCGACAGACCATGTGGTTGCAGCCTCCATCCTTTTCGATGGTCACATGGCATTTGGGACATTCCTGTGAACAGAACAGACACTCATCGATGCTAGAAGCAGGACATGTGCTCTGATCTCTCCCCTCTTGTTAGAGCACCACAAAAATAGGAACCCAATTCAGACAACTTGGTTTACAACAGAGCCATGAGAAATTATACGTCCTCAGAAATTAAAGTGGGCAGGAGAAAAATCAACATGATTCTCTTCCCTCCTAACAGAGCCCAAGAGGCTTTCAAATACTGGAAGAGGCATGATGACACAGCTTTAAGAATGGCCCATCCAGTTTCATGACTAGTAAACTGACTTGCTAATTTGCTACTCCAGGAGGAAAGGTAATTTTGCAATTATCAGTAAAATCAGCAACTGCCCTACTGCTACCAGCAATTCCTGGGGTGGCTCAGAGGATAGGAGAGTATTTTGCAGTAAGACTAAGGGTATGTCTAGACTACAAGTGTACAGAGTTTTTTCGAAAAAAGTGCCCTTTTTTCAAAAAAAAACTTCACCTGCATCCAGATTGCCATTGCTTTCTTTCGAAATTAAATTGAAAGAACGTGGCAGTTTTTTCAACAGCGGTAAACCTCATGTTACGAGGAAAAATGCCTTTCTTCCCCAAAGAGCTCTTACGAAAGAAGGCGTTCTTGCATGCAGACAGGGCTTTTTTGAAAAAGAGCATCCAGATTGCCTGGGTGCTCTCTTTCAAAAAAGCAGATCGCTTCTTCAAAAGTCCTGTGGCAATCTAGACGACCTCTTTCGAAAGAGGCGTGTAGTCTAGACATTCCTTAAGTGTGCTCCTCGCATGTTGGGAGATTCTTTTTAAGCTTTGAAGACCAAGACTGAGATAGTCCAAGAGAGACTTTTTGGACTGGCTAAAATTGTGAAGTGTTTAAAATCTGGTTGCCACTTATGGAAGCCAATCTGTGTAGACGTAAACTTTAGGTTTTTTTAACGAAGTCCCCAACAGGTCAAGAGCTACTGCACTCAATATTGTACTCAACTGTTTCCTCTGTTTGGGTAGAACAGCCCATCACCCCACTGTAGGCAGCAAAGTCTGTTTTGCACAGTTCCTATAATGACACCAGAGATGCTTTTGCAGCATCTGGCCTTCTTCATGGCCAAAGTTTCAGGCTGCTCCAGGCTACGCACTAAATATCTGAGCATTATGCGCCCTGGGGGCCATCTGGGATCAATGACAACTGATCTCATTCATCTAAAAAAGCATCTGAAAACCTGAGACACAAAGTGAAGTTCTGCCTTCCCACCCCATCAACTAACTAGACCATTGGTTCACCCAACATGCCCAGTCTAAACCACACTTGCCATGCAGTACTCTCCGCATGCCTCTCCCCCCCACATGCCATCTCAATCAAGGCCTTGCATTGCCACTGCTGGCAAGGTTCAGTCAGCTCCAGAATAACCGCTGAATGAAGGGAGCCGGGAATACAGCACCGCCCATGGCACCATTCCTAGAGCTGGGGCCCCAGTCACATAAACCATTTGTGTCATGAGTAACAGTCTCTTCCTTTGCTGTACTCCAGAACTACCTCCCCCCCCCCCCCCGCCTCCCCCACGGCACTGTCAGGGAAACGTACCTGGTTTCCTGGAAGTAGTTTAACGATTGCTACATTGCACACAGATATTTGCCGACTTGCCTACTGTGTGGGAAACAGTTGGAGCAAGGCCCAGAGAAAAAATTCCCAAGGACACTCAAACCAATCTGCAAATGGCTATGTCTACACTGGCACTTCACAGCGCTTAGTAGCCTTCTGGCTCGGGGCATAAAACCCCCATCCCCAGTGGAAACTCCGCTGCAGCTCTGCAAAGCGCCAGTGTGAAGCAGGCTCCAGCCGTGCTCCCAGCACTGGTAGCTCCGCCCCTCCTGGGGGTGGTTCATAGAGCACTAGGGAAGAGGGCTCCCAGCACTCATGCTGAGAACGTACTTTCAGTTTAAAGTGCTGCCGCAACAGTGTAGGCAAAGCGCATGCGTAACCGGCATTACCGGCTAAGGGGATGTCTCTACACTTCACTTGCCAAACGGCAAAGATACCAAGAATGTGACTTCCACCGCTTCATGCACGCCTTGGGGGCACGCCTGTGCAGCAGAGATGCTCTTCCAATTGCAAAACAGATTTTCAATCAGTTTGCAGCTATTATTCAGCAGTCACTGCATTTATTTCAAAACACAATTCCACACACTTTGCGCAAAGCCACTTTTTACAATCTGAACTTAAATTCCTCATGTGCATTTCAGGACTGGCACCTAGAGAAAAACAGGATGTTGCTAACCTCACACACTTGGGTAGAAAGTTAAGACAGCTCAGCCACAATTTCTGCATAACATTGCAGAGATTTATGAACAATGTATCTGTTTCCACAGTTTAAAAGCATATATTAATGTTACCAGTCCAACAATTAGCCAAATATTGGTCCCACAGTATGCTGCTCTGAAGTCGAAGCGGGTGTCTGGCACAGCTAGGAGTAGTTCCCTTTGAATAGGTATGTCTCGAGGTGGCACAAATCAGTAGCGTTCCTCCTTAAGATCCATTGGGAGCTGAAACAGGCTGGTAATTCAGCAGTGAGATGCACCTGGGAACTCTGTGGTGGAACTTCCAGGTCATTCACTTGCCCAATGTTCTTTTTAACTAATACCTCCGACTTCCTCACTTAGAAGTACTGAAATTCACCCTGAGAAGGCAGCTCAGGAGGTTAAGTTCTTTGGGGAAGGGACCTATTTTTTGTCTTGTCTTTGTGCCGGGTCTGCCCAAATGTGGCCCTGTGCCCACAACTGGGGATCCTGAACTGCCCCAACGCAAACAAATACAAAGGCCCTAACCATAACCACGGTTCCGATTCATCACGTAACTGAAGTCGCCATACCCCTTCCAGGCCCACGGAACGTGAATTACACAGCAAGATCACTATCGCTCTGAAGGAATTCCTTCATCAGACTGAATGTCAATGTAGGAACCACAATTCAAGAATGCACACTAACGAAATGCTGAACAGGGGAAGAAAGCACAATAGCAGTAACAAGTCACTAAAAATGCTCGGGAGAGGTCATTTATGGATTAAGGGGCCAGGAGAGGGAGAGGGATTCAGGGAAGGAAGATTTTAAGAACTATGGCCAAGCAATAACATTTGATCAGGAAATCAAATTACCATACCAGTGGATTATTCTGGCTGGATTATTCTGGCTAGATTATCTAGCCACCTGCTGTGATGCAAGAAGTAACCCCATTAAAGTGCTTCAAACCCAAGTGAGTGTCTGATTATATGGTACAGTCAAATCCTGCACGTGGAAACAAAGGTCAAGGCAAACCTGTTCCTCCTTTGTCAGGGCCCATTTTGTGATGTTTATCACCCTCCACTACCTTATGCTCAGGTTCACAGGAATTCCATCAGTTCATAAACTGCAGTTCTTATCTCAAAGCAGGCAGAAGAACAGCAGTGCTTCCTGCAGCATATGAGATGAGCTATTCCCGAGACCCTCCGCCCCATGAAGTGCTACACAGTGTTGGTGCTGGGTCTGCATTCTAGCTCTCACACTCCGGATGTATTTTTGTGGTAAGTGCAGGTAATAACTGGATTGTCAAATCCCCAGCTCAGCTGGACACATGCAATTCTGCACCTTGTTTATTAGAATAAAGCGGCAAGAACTTGATGCCATGACACTTAGAAATTATTCCACTAAATGGGCTGCTTTAATGCACTTGCGTATCAGAGAGAAGATGCCACCCCACACGGGAGGCAAGACTGTTCGTGGTTCTACACAGAGCTGCAGCAGCAAGCAGTGAAAGGGACAAATCCTTAGTTCGGAGCCAAGTCTGCGAGAAGCCTTGTTTGTGTGTAAATATCCACCCAGGGTTCCCAAGCGTGGGAGTGGCACACACAGGCAGATGTTTAGAAGTGACCCGTAGAAGGCAGACAACGGGGCCTGGGTTCCTTTACAGTGGATAAGGGCCTGACCAGGGCCATTGATAGGCAAGAGGCAGCTGCCCCAGGGCCCAGGGATTTAAAAGGGTCAGGGGCTCCCAACCAGTGCTGCTATCACCACAGCAACAGCCAGACCTCTGGACTCGTTCAACTGCCACCAGAATTCCCAAGGCAGGGGCGGGCAGAGCTGACAGGTGGGCTGGGGAAGCCAGCCCCCGCCTCTCTCCACCTGCCTTCCTTCAGCAAAAACCAGACCTGACCATCCTGTGTTGAAAGTACAAACAAGCACAAGTTTAAAACGCTCTTTTCAGGCCTTTCTGAGGGACTGGGGAGGAGCACACAAGTACACAAACCCAGCTTTAAAAGAAACATTTAGTCTTAGCACAGAAGTTTTCTTCATGCCCCATCATATTAATAGGCTAGATAAACAATCTCAGATACTGCATTATAACCTGACACAGAGACCAGAGCTCTTTGGGGGCAAAAACAAGGAGCATCGGTTTAATTTGGAGCAATTTTAAATGGATTCAGGGAAAGACTGACTTGTTTAACACGTAAGCAAGGCTAGGTGGTGCTTCCAGCCATAAAGTTTTGCAAACTCCCACTAGAAACCACATTACCAGCACCAGCATTAAACAATTAATAAAAATCTGCACTTTAAATCTGATCAATTAATTCATAAAGAAATAAATGCCAGAATACAGTAATTCCTGAACAAAAAGCATATTTAAGCTGGATTTCATTTGTGTTCTCAGAGAAGCTGTTTGGTTTGCCCTCATCATTACTTTCCTGAAGGCCTCATGGTGCCTTTTTTGACAAGGCAAGCTTGGACAAACATGTCGCATATTCTCCGGAGCACCATGATTTTGAATATGCAGAACTCAGGGACTGAGATCTTCTCAAATCACACTTTGGCCTTGGTAAAACGTAGGGAGTTTTCCCGCACAGAGAAGCAGCCACAAGGAATGGCACTGAAACCTGTGGTAGTACCCAGAGAGGCCACCATCTTTTAAGGACAGCTTTTGGAAGCTAGAAGCAGCAGCAGCCTCTTTAGTCTCATTTACACTGCCTTATTTTTGGCCAGAGAGCCAGATTGCTCATACAACATTGATAGAGTGAGACTATTTCACCCAATAGGGAGTTTCAAAACTGGATCGTTCGAGTTCCTTTCAAGGTTCCTTTCTGCAAGACATGCCCAAGTTTAGAATACGGAGAATTATTCTGGGCCTAATTTCCCTGTGGAATTATTGAGTGTGGCTGTTTCTTCCCCTTGTGCCTGAACTAGGAACATGAATGGTTAATCACTTAACTGGTATCATGTTTACCAGGTGATGCTTACAGGTTACAGCACCTCCTCCGCCCACCCTGTTTAACCAGTTAAAACAATACGTTTAACTGATTAAATAGGGTTTTACATCCCCAGCCTGAACAGGGGTATGAGCATCTAATCAGCCTCTTGAAAGGGGTGGAGTAGCCTGGGATGGCTGAGAACCACTGTTGCAGAGCACACAAGGAAATCATTTCGTTTTCCGTCGAATTCGAAAGGACAATTCATTTTACCAAGAAATGTCCACAAGTCTGCCTGGAAGCAGAGCAAGTTTCAGAACTGGAGGCAGTCAGCAAACGAAGAGGGCCGTTCAATGGAAGCACTGCTTGAACCCAACATCCCAGTGCAGTGGGAAGTTCTGCTCCCACTAAAACATAACCGATTCTACTCAGACAGTAAGCAAGCCATGTCCCAGATGCAAAGCAGCTGTCTTCAGGAAGCAATGTTGTTACCAGGTTACACTGCAAAAAACCTTTCTACTCTCAGCAAGCTCCGCCCCCCGTCACACACACACTGCCTCTTGTCCTCCCCAGCAAAGGCCCAGGTTTGCTCCGGAATTGCACTCCCCACATGGGAGTTGTGTCTTGCTTCCTTGCCATCATGCCAACCCTTGTGTTCATTCCACACGAAGCGCATAAAACTAGCCCCCTGACTTTGGATAACCAATGCATTTGCATAACAAAATCGCAGCAGCTGGTCTGTCAAGTCTCACCAGGCTCCCTGCCCAACAGCAGTGAACAAGCCCTGAAAAGCCAACCCCAGGGGGACTTGGGAAGAGAGGTGTAAATGAACCCAGCCAAACCAAGCTGGGGTGGCAAACATCTCACGCTGACAGCAGAACGAGGCCCTGATTTCTGCACAGAAGCCCCACGAGCAGTAGCTTCAGTTTGCTTTGGGTTTCCTCTTAATGCTTTAGGACCAAAGCAAATAACCAGAAGCCCCATTTCTGCTTGCATCTGGGACGATCACGTTAGCTTGCTGCTGTGCTTAGTGCTGGACGCTGAGAACACCGCGCTGGGGTGGAGCATGTTCCTCCAGCCAAAGGGTTACGCGGCTGCTCTGGCTTTCATCAGGGCTGCTGTGAAGGAAACTGAAACCAACCTTTGTGTTTGCTGCAATCCAATTGGAAGTTTCACTGTCATCATCACACTTCTTAATCCACTTCTTTAACCACTGTTCAGGAAAGGAAAACAGACTCCTCAGACGTCATGCAGCTTTGAATCTCACTAACACAGACGTTCCATTATGCTCACGCTTCACATGAAAGGTGCCCCAAATTAACCCATTGCCAAACAGAGTGGAGTGAGCTTTAAACTTGCAGCAGAAAATCTGCTACTTACTACAAACCTCTCTAGTCCGGCACCCTGGGGACTTGACCAGTGCCGAACCAGAGAATTTGCTGGATCGCTGGAGGTTAATATTGTCTGGCACAGTTTCTCAAACTGTGCTCTGCAGAGCCCCGGGGCTCCGCGAGGCTGACTAACTGGAAACATCGATAGGTACAACACATACAATCAGTGGACCGCTGGGGCTCCGCATAAATTTACACGCATGTAAAGGGCTCCGGAGCCCAAAAAGTTTGAGAACCGCTCGTCTAGCAGTATCCCCAACACTTCCACTGCTTCCTGGGCTTTTAGAAGACATTTGGGATAAATTAGAGCTAAACAACACTGAGAGCCAGGACTGGTGGCAGTAAAACTGTATGGGACTGCAGGAACCTTGGCCATACTCATAAGGGGACATCCAGCTAACTAAAATCATGCCAGTGCCAGGATACTGCCGGACCAGCGAGGTTCAACCTGTTGATAAACCCTGAAACACAGTATTACAGGACCCCAGGCATGCCAGAATGCCATCTGCTCAGGACTGTCCTACTAGTGAGTCCAGAAGAGCGGTAAGTTTTGGAAAGTAAGAGGAGGCGGCGGCAGCAGCCACCATAAGAGGAACCTTTGTGTCCTCCCCCTCGGGGGGAGGCTGTGGTGTTGGTAACACTCTTGAAGGCGAGGGAGGGGACTTGTCTGAGGACCAGGTGTAAGCAGTGCAGGTTGCACCGGATGGTTTCGCTCTTCCATCTTCACGGCCATGGTGGGAGTGGGGACCACAGTGGCTGAGGGAGAATTCTGACACTGATACCATCAAAGCAGGCTTAAGCACAAGGCCCTGGGCATGGCGGTAGGCCCGTGGGGTCCCCAAATGGCCAGCTCATTGCTCTTTGCCACTGAAGAAGAGGAGAACATCTCCAGACTCCAAGAGGTGCCAACCCTGACAGTACCGGGGAATGGTAATGGGGGGAGACCAAGTTCCACAGGAGCATGGTCAGTTTGCCAGCTGCTGTCTAGGCAGCGCCGCAGCAATTGGTGCTTGTCACTTCCCTGACATGAAGCGGCAGAACCCTATGCCCCCCTGAATACAAGCACAGCAGCAGCATCGGTCAGGCCAATAGGGCAAATCCTGCGCATGCCCAAGGCTTGCTGTTTGGGGGAAATAACCCCTCGCACTCCCGAAATGAAGCCCAGGGATGTGAGCAAGGCAGCTGAAGGCTCACACCTAGACTGTCAATACCCACAGGACCATACTGCTTTGCCAGAGAGCCCCGCAGTTCTGCAAAGCCATGGGTTCAGCGAGGGTGCCCACGCTCACCTTGCACTTAACAGGATCATGCCAATTCTCACCGCAGTTAAAGCTGTAGGTGGAAAGGAGAACAGATTTACACAAGTTGCGCTATCACGCTGTGCTTGGGAGTCTATCAGTGCCACTACAATTCCTTCTACAGTGCTTATGTCTTTTGGTTACTCCATCGGATGGGCCTGGCACCAGACCTTGCTCAAGGCAATATACTGTGAGTGTGTTTCAGTTTCCCTGTAGTCCCATGCCCCCTGCTGGGTGCATGACACTTGAGATTGTTCCGGGAGGGGCCTAGCTCTCGCAGGGGACCTGAAACGGATTAGTTTTCCATGGGGAAGTAAAAGGCTGCCTTGTGAAACAAGCACCTGGGCTCTTAATAAAAAGCCTAACGTTAAACAAAATGTCACCTACGCATCGTGCTTGAAAATGGCTCGAGAGGTATAAACATGGATCCCTTACTTTATAGGGAGTTGCCACGTTTAACCATTTTCAGACTCCCTACCTCTCCCAAAGTGTTTCTGCTACTGAACATCTGTTTGAAGGAGATTAACTGCCCTAACAGTTTGCAGACTTCCATACAATTCTTGTTGCAAAGCTCCTTCCCAATACATCTCAAGAGCATTTTAAAACTTACGCTCCTTACCTTTCGGTAAAGTGAAAATCAACTGTAGTTAGGGTGAAAGCCCTTCAAAAGTACTTTATGCACGATGTAAATAGCCACCCTTTGCTACAGCGCCTCCTGTAGAAGGCGCTCTCCCACGTGGCAACCTGATTAATTCTGCTGTAACCCTCGGCCTGCGAACACGAATACCCTCCCCCTTACATGGGATCTTGAGGTCGCATGAGGGTGACTGGTTTTTCAAAGGCCATTGAGTGACTATGGGACTGACTGATTCCCAGTCCTCGGTTCTACCCCTAAAATGACCATACATTAACATATTAATCCTGCCATTTCTCAAATGAAATTCCAGGCATTTATCAATTCATTTCCCAGGGTTAGTTTTTAATTTCATACACGTCCACCACCAAACGCTCTCAGAACGATTCAGATAATGAGGAAACTGACTTGAGCAGCTCCAGTTTGCTGAACATGACTCCTGTTTCTTCATTAAATGAATCAATTGAGGGAGAGGATCCAAGGTATTTGGAATTGCTCCAGAAGTTTCTCTGAAAGTTTTCACCCTGTCAGCTGTTAGACATTTTCACTTGGAAGACATTTTCATTTTCCAATTAGGAAGATGGGCAAGAACATTTTCAACTGAAGCAAAAGAAAGATGAACCACAAAACTAATACTCACTTTTAAAAGCTCTCCCCCCCCCAACCGCGCTCCTCAACACAGCCATTTACACAGTACATAGCTTTTAGCTTCTGAATGGCCCTGGAAGATCTCAAATCACAAGAGTGTTTTTACCAAAACTGACGTCCACATTTGCAGCGAACAGGTTTAGCATCAGGATATTGAACTTTAACAACATGGTGGCAGTCTGGGGCAGGACACCATTTTAACAGTCGATTACACTACAAAATAAAATGAGACAACATGACACACAGAACTACCAGGAAAAGAGACTCTCCCCAACAACCTCGTCAGTTTCTTTTCAGCCCTTCCCCGCAGCCCCACATTGTCCCTGCGTCCTTTAAGCTTAAGTGTCTCCAGGTATGTCCACATTGCAAATAAAACCTGCAGCTGGCCCAAACCAGGTAACTTAGGCTCAAACCTCCCCTTGAAAAGACACACATGTTCTCAATCCCTGTAGTAATATACCTCACTGCTCGGTCTGCATTTGTACTGTAGCCACCTATATGGACTTCTACGTATTACAAAGCACTGGAGATTGTAACAGGACATGCCCAATGTTACATTAGTGCAATGTCAAAAAGGCCGATTTAAACAAGTGTCAAGACGCGAAAGTTTGTTTGACTGCATCCTTAATTTTCCCAAGCTATTTCTGATTAACAGAACAGGCTGTTTACAGTGTATCTGAAAATACACAACACAGGTGCAGTGAGGTAGTTAATGAACTGAAAACTTCTCAACTTGTGTCTTTAAATCTTAGTTTCTAAAAGTTGGTTTATTCACCCCTACTTAGAACACATGAATATTTTATTCAAAGCTGTTATACAGCTTCATGTCTTAGACTGTCACCTGGGGTCTCTCTACACTTTAATGGGTGGTATATCCTGGTTCTGAGGCTGTAAAACATTTACCCAAATACAGTGACTACCACCTTGGAAAACAAGGGGCAATTAAATCCTTTTCAGGATGAATATAACACCTACTGCATTTTCCTCATCTACTGTGGCAGTACATTTCTAAATTCTAGGTACTATTCCATGGTACCCCTCCTCCCCCACACAGCACATGCCTTTCTGGGTCATGTATCTTTCTATAACTCTGGGTTTAATATTTTCCCCATAATTGTACATAAGCTAAATGGTCTATAAACACTTGCTTCCAGAGTCCTGTCTTGTTACAACGGATTAGATCATCTCTTGACCAGAAAACTATAGCCACTGATCTTGGGCAACTTGGAACATAATGGCCATAACAGAGTCAATGACAAATGCCTGCCAATTTCAAAAAAGCAGAACCATAAGAATAGGAAAAATTCTGACCCTCAAGTTCTCATATGCATATCTCCTGTCACAATTTAAAAATCTACACTGCCCCCCAGCACCTGGTCTGATTGAAATCAAGTGTTAACAAGGGGGCCCCCCCATGTAACAGCAACTACTGAACCATATAATTCAATCAAAAACTTGTCCAATACACCACTACACATGGAAATAATCAAAGATAGTTAAAAAGTCTTCCTGTGTCTGTGCAGAAGAATAAAAACATTAGAATAATCATTTATTTCATTAAAAAATGCAATTAAACTTACCTCTACAAAACTATTAGTTATTAAATGCTGGTACTTTAATTTAACCTTTGAATCTGTGATCAGACGCCTATGGAAAGGAGAGAAATGCAAAAACATTAAATGTAGAAGAAAACACATTTCTTTGCACACAGTCAACTAAAGAAAGAGTGTGTGTATTAACACTGGTTGCTTTCCCAGATAATACTTTCAGTTACATGGTAGGGATGTAAAAGTTTTGCTAGTTAACTGATAAGTGATGCTTATCAGTTCTGGTTAAACAGTTAAACTCCTGTGGGCTGCCAGCAACCTGTGGGGCCAGAGGCTGGTGCAACCGGCAGTCCACAAAGCTGGCAGCCCACAGGGGCTGGAACTGGCATGAACTGGAGACTGGAGGCAAGTGGGGCTGGGAGCCAGAGATTTGTGCGGCCAGGAGCTAGCAAAGCTGGAAGCCCATGGGGGCTGGAGGCTGGCAGGGCCAGCAGCCCTCGGCACTCGTTCAACAGTGTAAAAGATTTACATTTCAGTTACACAGTTAGTATTTTTAGAAGTTTTTTACATCCCTATTACACATACCCATGTATCAGGATCCACAAATTAGGAACACTTACCTGTTTCCTATTTGTGCAACATTAGAATACCACAATAGCAACAATGTCACTCTTACAGCTTTCCTTTCTGAGCCATAATGCAGAAGCACAAATGACAGTTGTACAGTTCAAGTTAAGTCTGGTTTGAGACGTGCACTTGTATTTTTCTAAGGCTTTCCTGAAGACTCCAGGAAGTACAATAAGCAATTTTGCTAATTGTAGTCATGACAGATTTGTATGTTTCCTGTAAAACTGCTTTCAAAACCAGAACACACTGGCTGCACTGCTGACCCACAGCAGGTATGTCCAAATGTTATGTGGATTTCAATGGAATGTTAATGATCATCAATTTAAACCTTAATGGGATATGGCTGATATAGTCATATACAGAAAAGCAACAAATTAAAGCTGCAAGATCACCACAATACATAGTCTTCCGGACAATGGCAAAAGCAAACAACATCTCATTAAATCAATCATTTCAATTGTTCAAAGGTTTTAAGGGAGTACAGGAGCACTCAATTATGTTTATTAATCTAACTTTGGGTTGTATAATTGTTGTGGATATACTGAGTTTAGGATTGATGCACTGTAAATAAGTACATTAAATTATGTATTACTGAAAACACATGCACAGGACTTCTAGGGCTGTCAATGGCAGTTAACGCACGCAATTAATGCAAACAAATTAACTAGTGCAAATATTAGTAATCCAAAATATAAAGTGAGCACTTTAACCTTTGTTTCCTGTGTTGTAACAAATAAATTTACAAATATAGAAAAGCATCCAAAATATTTATAACACATTTAAATTGGCATGTATTATTAAAACTGCAATTACTTACAGCAGTTAAATCTAACAATTAATTGACTTTTAAAAATTGTTTGACAGCCCTAATGCCTTCAGGTGTACAAGGCAGCACAGCTGAGACTTGCTGGAGACTATGACAATATCCTTATGAGTATTTAAAATCTCAGCCTATGAAACGGGAATAATTTAAGCTTTGCACAATTTATGGTTAAACACAATCACTTACTGGAGCTCCAGAAATCCCAGGCACACCTGCACCCTGAACATTCTGTGCAGGAGTTGAAAAAGGTTCATAAAAGGGCAACAAAAATGATTAAGGGGATGGAATAGCTGCCATACAAGCAGAGATTAATAAGACTGGGACTTTACAGCTTGGAAAAGAGACAACTAAGGGGAGAGATGATAGAGGTCTACAAAATCATGACTGCTGTGAAGAAAGTGAAGGAAGAATTATTTGTTCCTTCCCATAACACAAGAACTAGGAGTCAGCAAATGAAATTAATAGGTAGCAGGTTTAAAAATAAACAAAAGGAAGTATTTCTTCACACAATGCACAGTCAATCTGTGGAACTCCTTGCTAGAGGATGTTGCAAAGGCCAAGATTATAACAGAATTCAAAAAAGAGCTAGATATTAATGGAGGATAAGTCCATCAGTGGCTATTAGCCAGGATGGACAGGGATGGTGTCCAACTGGGAAGGGGTGACAAGGGAGGGATCACTTGAGGATTACCTGTTCTATTCGCTCCTTGTGGGGCACATGTGGCAGTTCTTGTAAACACTAAGAAACTTTACATGACTTTTCTGCATACATACACACACACTAGCCTGTTTATAACCAAAGGGCCACTTCGAAGTAAATACTGAAATTAATGCACAATATTTATAAACACACAATAAACATTGTAATAGTGAGCTTTTCTATGGGACCTGTCATCCATAGAGGTGTGTTTGCTTCACGTAAGCAGAGCTTTCACAAGCTCATATTGTAATAGATTGAAATGAATATGCAACGAATTGTACAGCGTGCCAAACAAACTCGAGCACTTTCAATACTTGTAAGTGCTAGACCTAATGAAAAGTATAAGAATTGTGCATACACTGCATGGGATTTTCAATTTATAATGTCTTCAAGTATGTCAAAAACTTCTATGATCATTCAGGACCAAGTCCATAGCTAGTTTACCAGTTTTTAAAATGAAGCTATTGGTTACCTGAGAAAACAGTGAATTTTAATTTGACTCGTGATATATGTGTATGGAAATTTACTAATAAGTTCACCTTTGGGAAGAGAATAGAAATGATAAATTTCAGCTCCAAATTTTCCAAATGCTGTAAATAACAAAAGACAAAACCCTCAAATGTAACTAGAATACAGCTAATATGGCACTAGAATTTATATTTATCAAACTAAGCAAATAAACCACTTTCACAATTGCACTGTGCTTCTGTCTGATGGGTTTGAAAGGGTCACTTTTAAGTGACAACTGCATTTCTATGCCATTCATCTGAGGATCACAAATTCCTTAAGTGGTTGGGAGTTAATGCTGTTTTAGAGACATGGAAACTGAGGCAGCCAATTCCCAGCTCCCCTGCTCTAGGCAAGCTTCCTTCCTTAAACTAAGTTAACTTGCAGACTGATCTCCCTGAAGAAACTGAGCAGAAGCAGCACCTGCTTGACAATTTGTTACCCACTGACCTCTACCAACAACAGGAAATAAAGCTTATATTCTGGGGAAATGCTTTTACCACCGCTCCATTAAACTTCACCCCAGCACAGATAGTAGTCACAGATCGCAGAGAGGTAGCCAGTAAAACAAAAGCAGTCATGTAGCACTTGAAGACTAACAAAATAGTTTTAGGCTAGTTTTAGGCGATGAGCTTTTGGGGGCAGACCATTCACTTTCAGAATATGATCTGAGGAAGTGGGTCTGCCCCATAAAAGCTCATCACCTAATAAACTATCTTCTTAGTCTTTAAAGTGCCACATGACTGTTTGTGTTTTACCAAGCACAGTAGTGATCATTTAACTGTGTGGCAGTTGTCTTGACCAAGTGATAAGGTTTAAAACATTACTGCACTACCAAATATCTTACTGTCCATGGAACTTAAGACCTAGAGCAGTGGAAGGACAGCAGGATGATGTGCTATGGAAAGAGGTAGCTAGTTTGGATCAGAGCACCCAACACTGAAAACTCAGCCAGTTCTGCCTGCTCAGGGGTAGCAGGACAACCACTAGTATGGTTGGTGATAAAAACAAGACACTAATATTGGAGAGTAAGCACTTGTGACTTGCTGCATCCTCCCCTCTCTCACACAGAGTTCCTCAACACTGTCCTTTCAATTTTGTCAGAGTCTTCTTAGCACTAGGCCAAATGGGAAGATTTGCAGATACTAAACTGTTCAAGATAGTTAAGACCAGAGCAGACTGTGAAGAATGACTGGGCAACAAAATGGAAAAAATAATCCCAACTATACATACAATATGATGGGGACTAATTTGTCTACTAGTACTCAAGAGAGATCTTGGGAGTCACTGGGGATAGTTCTCCAAAAAGATCCACTCAGTGTGCAGCGGCAGTGAAAAAAGCAAATAGAATGCTAGGAATCGTTAAAAAAAGGACCGAGAATATCTTATTGCCTCTATATAAAGTCATGGTTCACCCACATCTGGAATACTGCATACAGACGTGGTCGACTCATCTCAAAAAAGATATATTGGCATTGGAACTAGGGGGTCACCAAATGAAATGAATAGGCAGCAGGTTTAAAACCAACAAAAGGAAGTTTCTTTTTATAATGGAGATTGCCTATCTCCTAGAACTGGAAGGGACCTTGAAAGGTCCCCTGCCTTCGCAGCAGGACCAAATACCATCCCTGATGAATTTTTGCCCCAAATCCCTAAATGGCCTCCGCAAGGATTGAACTCACAACGCTGGGTTTAGCAGGCCAATGCTCAAACCACTGAGCTATCCCTCCCCCCTTCTTCACTCAGCGCACAGTCAACCTGTGGAACCACTTGGCAGAGGAGGTTGTGAAGACCAGAACTTTAACAGGGTTCAAGAAAGAACTAGACACATTCATGGAGGATAGGTCCATCAATGGCTATGAGCCAGGATGGGTAGGAACGGCGTCCCTAGCTTCTGTCAGGGGCTGGGAATGGATGACAGGAAGGGTGAGGATTACCTGTTGTGATCCCTTCCTCTGGGGCATCTAGAATTGGCCATTGTCACAAGACAGGATACTGGGCTGGATGGACCTCTGATCTGATCTAGTCTGGCCGTTCTTATAGGAACAGGACATGTTATACCCTAGAACTTCACCATAAGTTGTAGAGAAGCTGAGTAGGCAGACTTTTGCTGGTTGCTACTGGATGGCAGAGGCTACATGACAGCAGCAGTCATTTAGCACCAGTAATAAGGAAAGCAACAGCAGTACATGTATGTGAAAGCAATACCAGCAGCATTAGACAGGGTGGGGGGCACAGAAGAGCCTCCAGCTCTGGAAAGCTTCGAGACGACAACTTTCTTCCTCCTCCCACACAAGATCAATGACTATAAGGGCCATAGGAAGCATCCCTGGCAAACCCGCAGCTACACTGGTGGATCTGGAAAGTCTCTCCTCACTGCAGAAACTGTCCTGCTCACCTGCAGCACAGCTTAGAGACCTTCTGCCTCAGACAGGGCAAGGAGGAGCTGAGTCTGTGCTTCCTCTGCGTGCCTGGGGTAAAGAAGCCCTGAAAAGTGTGTTCTTGTCATGAAAGCTTTTCCCTTTAGCAGGAGAAATTCAGCCCTTTGTAGTCGGGGAGGCCAGGGTTGGAGAGCTAGAGAAATGGTGACCTCACAGGAGCGCAGAATGGAAGTGGAACAACTGGCAGAGCAGGGCTTTTGAGTCAGACGAGGGAAAACTACTTTGGCTCGCAGCTGTTTCATTCCAATTAATAGCCTGAAGCATGTGAAAGGGTGAGCCGCCTCGAAGCTTCAGGGAGAGCAGGGTGGGGACCCTACAGCCCGCAGCTTGCCTTTCTTCAGCCCACAAGGCTCAGGGTTCCTGTCCCCTGCATGGGGCCTGAGCAACACAAGTGGTGGGTCAGCCCATGGGCTCAGCCTGGCAGGGGGAAGGGCAGCAGCTCTGTGCGCTGCAGGCAATTACTCCCTGAGACCCTGCAGTGTGTAGGCCCCAAACCCCTGCTCCCTCCCATCCAGACCCCACTCTGCTCCTGCACCCTCAAGCCTACTCCAACACTCCCCTCACCTTCCAGATCCTGTCTCCCCACCCACTCCTGTCCAGACCTCCCACCCAGCCCCCACCTGCTCCTTGGCAGCACCTTCCCACACCCTGAATCCCTCGGATGCCCAGAAGAGGTCATTCGTCCCTGGGGTAAGCCGAGCCTCAGCGCCACCCCACCCTCCACCACGGGACTGGAGCTTGAACACAGCGTCTTTCCTGTTTCTCAGTGGGGGGCAACAATGGGGGAGGGGAGTGTTCCTCCTCATTTGGAGGTCAGGTCAGTGAGGGTTGGTTGTGGGGTTTTTTGGGCGGGGGGGATGAGATTCTCACGTGTGTGTGTGGCTCATGACTGATATTTCTGTGCATCAGTGGCATCCATCCCAAAACATTTCCCCCAGCCCCGAGTTAATGTGTTAAGGCTCATTCACCTCTTGTAGAAGAGCCTCTGGGAGGTCGCAGATTAGGGAAGAATGGAAACAGGAAGGTAAAAGACAAGTGCTTGCCCAGAGAAGAGTAATTATTCACCCATGGAATTATATGAACATAGCTCCACTGCTGTAAATCTGGACCCCAGTGTAGAAGATCCCTACAAATAAAGTCTATTTAAAAGGTGGCATCTAAAATACCATGCAGTTGTCACTGCACGACAACGTGACTCCCTCCACCAAACACACACGGTCTTCCCCCGTCATGTCTGGTTATGAAGATATTCAAGATCAGCTTTCCACTTACAGTCAACCTGGCTCCCCTTTCTGACTGACTCAGTGATGCCTCCATGTACAGTGACACTGCGATTCACTCTCTTGGAACAAAGCGATGTGAAACAGCCAATGAACATCAATGAACAAGTCTGGCTCCAGAGAGGAGGAGCAGCAGGTTGACAATGAGCACGCTTCAGTGCAGACGCTAATCAGCCATGAAGAGGCAGACTGGATGTAAGTGAGGATTAGGATTGTGAAAGGTCGACCTGTTCTATCTGTTCAATAATAAAGGGCTCACTTCCCATTAAAAACAAGAAAAAGAACCCATAGAACTCATCTCTGCATAAGGCGGCAGTCACTTACCAGAGCTGGCCATTTTCTGAGCAATGCCACTTATGACCCTGGCTACCATAAAAGGGTAATTGAATCTCATGATGGAGGGTGGAATTCATGCAATTCCCTATGCTGAGGTGAGAAACGCATCTCCCCCAACAGCCCCGGTGGGTCAGGCAACACTACACAGGTGACCAAGGCATTACAAGAGTGCTCTTGTGAAGCTTCCGGTATTTTTTGCTGCTTGATGGCCTGCTGCAGAAAATGCTATATTCCTAATCAGATGGGCGGACACCAATGACTGTAAGGCAGTTAGCTGGGGTTTTGGTGGCAGTCTGCCAGGGCATTTATTCTACTTGGATGTTTAATAAGTGTAGCAGGGATTCTCCCCTTTAGCAGAGCTGAAAATGGGCACACCAATGCCAACACAGCAGTTTCTTGAACTTTAATCTAGTTACACGGTAAGCCATGAAAGGAGCTTTGATTGAGCCATTCTACACACACAACACTTACGGGAGGGCAAAATGGAAAAACATTAACAGAGGAAGAGTAACATGATGCCACCCTTCAACTGTGGTACTTACATAACTGTATTGTCGTCAACTAAGATATCACAGCCATGAGCAGGGCATGAAATAGTCTGAAAAAGGAATAAACGGGTCAAGTAAGGTCTTGGAATATTTTTGTGCCCCTCATGAAGAACCCCAAAGGATTTTATTGCAACTAGCCATAGCTGCTCAGCAAAAATCAGAATTCCAGATTCGTTGGCCAGATCCACCTCTAAGCAGCATGACTGTGTCCAACCTGGGCTACTGTACTTACAGTGTATGCAGTTCAGACCCACATGCACTCTGTAGATAAAGACATTAACCTCTAAGACTTTTTATTCTTTTTTGTTCAAAAAGACTCCTGCCTCCATCCATCCTTCCCTCTTCCCAACACAAGATCAGCACAAGTCACACATACAATAGTTACCTGTCCCATGCCTTCCTCCATTATTTTGGTAGTTAAATATTCGCTCCAGCACTGCATACAGAACTTATGTCCACACTCTAGGCCAGTGAAGTACTGCAACAACAAAGAGATGTGACACGGTGTACATTCTGTCCTTCCAGGAGCTGTGCCATTCTGCTTATTTCATCTCTTACTTGCAGTGCAGCATCTGACTGTTCTAACAACCCCACCTTGCTACTTTGCATTGCTGTCAATGCCACGCTGTTACACCAACTTGCAACACGCACTCAAGGTAGCTGCAGCCTGCATCCTATCAGCAGCAGGAAAGATGCAGATGGAGGATTCGTCCCTCCCTTCTCAACTACTTCTAAGTCATCACTCACTGCACGTTACATCTGTACTTGGAGCTGAGTGGGCATGGGAGGGTGAACCCCAGCTTTAGTAGACATTCCTGCTAACTCTCATTGATCTGGTATGCTAAAAGGAGCAGGGTAGCCATGGTAGCGAAAGTAGCACCGCAGGTTACCCCCATCCAGCATAAACCTGTCCAGACCCCAGGGGCATTGAGGCAGCTAGACCATACCACTGACACCCAGGCTTCCCCAGTGCCCATGTGGTCACAGCTAGAATATTACTTGTGCACCTGGTGAGAGACTTTCTTCCTACCTTTTATTTTTTGAGTGCAAAACACTAACAAATGCTGCATCATGGAACAGTGCTCAAGTTTGAATACCACCTCTGTTTCCTTCACTCCTCTTCACTTGGAGATCACATTCAGCCCTTCTGCTCCAGAGTGATTACCAACCACACCTGCCCAAGGCACGTACCCAGGCACAGACACGCAGCAAGGGATAAAGAGGGACTCAACTGTGTTATGGGGCTAATGGTGAGTATCAGGCTTTTACATAGGTAGAGCGCAACATGAACTGATGTAGAAAGCATCTCTCAATATATCAATTAGTGTAGCCTTCCTTGGAATGCAGATGTTCATCTGATCAGAAGGGCAAGAACCTAGTTGGCAGAAATAAATTACCAACAGATTTGATACAAATGTTTAGCTCTAACCAAAGTGTGCCAAGACACCATTTGGGACTCATGTGATTACGTGAGGGAGTAGGGGGAAAAAAAACAAGAGCAGTAAGTCTGACTGCTAAAGTAGAATGACTCTGAATACATGGGATTCAGACAAAAGTCTCAAGTTGTGGTGGGAGAGGTCCAGGTTGGATATTAGGAAAAACTATTTCACTAGGAGGGTAGTGAAGCACTGGAATGGGTTACCTAGGGAAGTAGTGGAGTCTCCATCCCTAGAGGTGTTTAAGTCTCGGCTTGACAAAGCCCTGGCCGGGTTGATTTAGTTGGGATTGGTCCTGCCTAGAGCAGGGGGCTGGACTGGATGACCTCCTGAGGTCTCTTCCAGCTCTATGGTTCTATGATTCTCCCTCGCTGCTCCTGTGCAAGTTCTAATTTGGAACGATTTCAGGACTGAACCCTCACTTCATTTTCTACACGTGAAGTGTCACACACTTGTGAAAGGCACCACATTTCTTTCAGAAAGATGTACTGTTGTGAACATCGCTCAAGATTACACGCCTTACATTTCCGTGGGCATCTGACACTGGGGCATAAGGAATTTACACTTCCTTCCCTGGCATGACCACCCAACTCAGGTGCCGCTCTGGAGGCACTCACACTCTTCAAGGCCCTGCTATGAAGGTCCTTTGGCCTCCACTAGAGCTATCTAAATAAGCAATTCAGCTCCATGCTGCCTTCCCCTCTACTAACCTTGACCAGCTCTAGAGCAGGCCCAGGGAACTCTGTCTTTCAGTGGCAGTTTCCTGTGGGAGAAGCTCTCCATCTTGATCACCAGGCAGTTACCAACAAGGCAGGCAGCTAGACAGCCATAATCTCCACTCTGGAGAAAAACTGGCTCTGTTTTCAGTTAATTTGTGCACCCCGATGACGATGACATCTGAGGAGCTGCCAACATCCCTGTGCCTGACCTTGAGATGGAGCTTCAGGAGAATGGCAAGGAATGTATTTTGTTGCAGGCTGAGGAATCTCTGGCAACCCTGGGTGGAACTATGCGAGGCTCAGATCGAGAGCGTACTGATCTACCACAGGTCTATGGTAACCATGGCACAGAAGGCTCATCTGCATGGGATGGGAGTTTGCAGCCTAGAGATCTCATTACCAAGGGTATCCTCTAAAGGCTTGTCTACACTGACAAGTCACTGCACCAAAGCTTCCTCGCTCAGGAGTGAAAAATCACCCACCTGAGTACAGCAAGTTTCAGCCCAGTAACTTGCCCCTGTAGATAGGCTCCCAGCACTGGTAGCTAAGTGCCATGTGGAGGTGGTTTTCCTACAGTGCTGGAGCCACGACCACAGGGTCATGCTACAGCACTGTTGCCAAAGGACATATCAGCCCAGGAAGAGAGAAGAGCGCAAGGTGTATCCTTGGTGCAACGTTCATTTTGATGGCTTCCCGCAAGCCAGAGACCCGGTAGCTCCTACTTCCTTGTCAGTCTCTGCCTCCTCCCAAGCAGTACACAACACCTACTTCTCTAGCTAGCCACTCCTCACCGAGAAGTTCCTCCACATCTGCCTGAGGCTGACTGGCAAGAAAGGAGGAACCCATAAAGGCCCCCCCACACACCCCTGGCAATTGAGACAGCTGAAGAACATTCTGTTCCAAAAATGGCACCTCAAGAGCAGACATTACCTTTCCATATTGATAAGACTAATGCCTTCACTTGGGGGGCGGGGGCAGGATCAGTGTCATCTTCCTGCTTTTTGCATAGTATCTATAAACACTCCAGTATTGGTATTTTACTACTGCTTGATATCTGCATCTGCGCTTTTGTAAACAGTAACTGAGCACAGAGTCAGGACTCTGCTGAGCCAAGACTGATGTTTACCAGAACAGATCCATTTAAAACATTTTCCTACAGTAAACAGCTCCGCCAAAGTGACAGATCCCAGAAAGGCATCCGTACAGCTACAGAACAAGTGCACAGCATGGATGGGCTGCAGAACAAGCTTCCCAGAAACACTGCCCTCTTAATGCTCCCATCGAACCTGACCTGAAGAGACAGCGTTCTGTCTACTGGGCCTTTCCAATTCCTCTCCTCTCCTCACCTCTCTGCCAACAAGCGGTCGCAGTAGGATGGCTGATGGCCCAACATCTATGCACTGGGAATCAAACAGGCCAATTTTCACTTGGGCCATCAGACTGTCACTGCTGGATTCCGACTGGTGCGAGAGCAGGACAAGGCTCTCCCAGTATTCCTGACCATGCTCGTGTGTCCTGGAGGTCACCATTCTACCAGCTGGAGTGGGGATTCAACCCAAACTTCTCCTGAGCAGGCCAGATGGGTTACTATACAGAACACAAAATCTACCCTCCCACTACCCCTGCAAGGCAGAGTGATGCCATCTGATCTTTTCACCACAAACAGTCTTTCGTGAATTTTTAGCACTCTCTAAATCTCAGAAATCCCCAGCATTCGATAAACTGGAAGGAACTCTTACAAATGACAGTGCTCTGGATCACCTGGGAAAAGTCAAAACTGTTCAAAACTACTAGTTGAGTCTCTCATTCTACCTCCTTTTCCCTGACATTCACACTTCTGTCCAATCGCTACTGACCTTTTTGGTGAAAAACAAACAAAAAAATGTAGCACTTCTGTCATTTCCACATGACATTTTCTGTTCTTGTCACCCCCCCAGCAATCCCGGAACTGTTACTATCCACAGCGCAGCCTCCATGCAAAAGATTAAGTTAAAACTGAAACTAGATAGTTGACAGCGAGCCCAGGCACAGATCCAGGCCTTTCCTATGAAAGAGAAAAGAACCTGGTTTTCCTGCCCCATTTCCCCCAGATTCTTCCTATGCTGAAGAAATTGAGGCTCTCCTATTCTGCTCAAGCTGATAGTGTCTCCAAGAAAATCCTCCTGAGTGAAGCTATTCTCCTTTCAGCTAAGGACTGGACCGGGCAGGCGTCCAAAAATCACCTATTACAGGTCAAACACACCAAAGAAAGCAACAGAACAACACTGGCCATTACCTCCAGCCTTCAGCTAAACCTTCCTGCACATCTGCAGCCTACCCTAGGTGACGATCCCTCACTCAGACCTTGGGAGACAGGCCAGTGCTCGCTTACAGTCCCCCAACCTGAAACAAATGCCACCAAGAGCACACTACGTCAGAGACACTAACCCAGGAACCAACCCCTGATAAACTCCACTGCCAACTCTGTCCACACAGCTATTCTAGTGACACTACCATAAGAGCTACGCCATCGGGCACATTCACTTGCACATCTGCTATGACCTTACATGCCTGCAATGCCCTTCTGCTATATGCACTGGACAAACTGTACTGTCTTTACACAAAAGAATGGATGCAAAACAGGCATCAATAACAGTAACATTCAAAAGCCAGCAGGAACATTTCAACCTCCCTGGACACTCAGTCCCTTACTTAAAGCTGCCAGACTTCAGGAAAAACACTTCCAAACCAGACTGCAGTGCTTCTGTCCACATGCAAACTTGATACTCACTACAGAAAGTGAATACCCCCTTTTGGTATTCTCACCGTCTCTATTCGGGGTGGATGTGGCCTGCTCCCAACAAACTGGCCTCATTAACACTGCTCCTCCGCATAGTAAAGTAACACTCCTATCTCTGCATGTGTGTAAATATACTTGTCAAACTGAAGGATCCACTTGATGCACCTGACGAAGTGGGCTCCTACAAAAGCTTATGCCAAATAAATTTAAGTCAAGACTTTAAGGTGCCAAAGAGTGATAGGCAATTCAGTTATTACACTGTTCTGGCCAATACACTACTGCCAACTGTGCTGAGCTTGCTGTCTGGAAAACCCTCCAGACTTAATTCACTAGTATTCCCATGGTGGCCCAAGAAACAGAACTGTCGAGTGCAGTCTATCTTTGTGTCTGCTTTAAAATCACTGATTATGGAAGATTTACTGGAAGCTGAAAATTGAAGCAATTACGGCTGCACTGAAAGCAGAATACTGAGAGACTATTTGCCTGGGAAAAGAGAGGGTGAGATTTTACTTAACGGGAAGTTTATGAAGGGCTCCTCAGCAGAAAGCTAAAGTCCAGCTATGCAGAGCAGAAGCTTGGGGCCCAAAGTCCCACCACTTGGGTGGGGGGGGAGGGGGGATGGGGGAGTCAAAGCATCAACAACTTCACTTTACAGGGTCAAGAGGTGTGGGGCCCTGGGCAACTACCGTGCTTGCTGTATCCTAATTCTGGCCCTGGATCTTATATGCAGAAACACAGTTGTAGTATAGGTAGGCTGCGTGGTTTTACAGCACATCGGGAAGGTCTCAAAGAAATTTTGAGAAATCCTGAGCTAGATCATCTCCCACTGTGATATTGAGGAAGTCAAGCCCATTCTTCAGTAGACGCACAGTCAAACAATCCAGGGCCCAAAGAGTGAAGATACTAGCTTTGTGGACACTGGCCTACACCCAGATGCGTAAAAGCAGTGTCTGAAGGGGCTAGGTTAAGTGTCACAGTGATGCACAGGGCATTAATATGAAGAGGCAGTAGGGATATGGGGGAGGTGCCCACGTGGGGCAGGAGGCTGGAGTTGAATTTACTGTGCTCCACTTGCGACGTGGAACACTGGGAAGTGGAGCGGGGAGTGAATACGTGCGCACACTAACAGCTAAAGTGTCTGAGGGGGGAGGTAACAGACACATACCTTTTATGATGGATAAAAGGTTTATTCCAAGTGACTTTTCGCTTTTTTAAAATTTTGTATTAGGCGTGTTAAGTCTGGTTGTTCCTGGCTTTAAGAGGAAACTTGCTAGAACTCTCAGGTGAACACATTTAAAAGTAAAGAGGGTTCTTTCCCAGATATTTACATTAGGCAGTTTAGTAGTCTGAATCAAATTAGAGTGTATTTTTAATATCATTATACAACAAAGTGGATTCACAAATTTCTCCCCTTGGGGCTCACTTTAAGGATGAGGAGGAAGTGCAGAAGGCTCTGAAGACAAAGGGAGAAGGAATGGGCAAATCTATTTCCTGAACAGTGTATTTGCATTTATGGAGACTGGCTAGCAAGCACCCAATGTACATTGCACCAGTGCAGCACAAGACTGAGAATCTCCCAGGTGGTGGCATCTGACCCTTGCTCATCCTTACACACAAGCAGCTCGCACTGCTTCCTGGCACATGCCTGACAGCCAGGCCAGGCAATAAGACAAACTCTTTCAAGGCAGCTCATAAAAGCCAAGTGCAAAATGGAGACCTAGAAGTTGGGCTAAACACACCAGCGTGAGAATGGAATGGTCTCATGTCTTCCTTATAGAAAGGCTTCCTGGTCCCAAAAAGATCAAAGCAGGTTGCCCTTTGGTTTGGAGATCAATCCATTTGGAATTGTAAGTTAAAATAAAGAAAAGGAAGCTCCTGATGGATACTGGTTGCTGGCAAAGCCAGAGAAGCTGAGAGGTTTGTGTGTCAGAGACTTACATTGGTCTACTGATCTTATCCTTCCTCTCCCTGTTTGTTCTGTTCATCTGCAGCACCCCAACAGCCAGCACTCCGGGGCTGGGGCTGTCACGTTACTTGACTGCACAGCACACAGCAGCCCTGGAACCCTGACACCAATAGCTTACATCTGGGACTGTGCAAAACAAGGAAATCTGGCAATCCTGCCAGGACTCAGGAGGCTGAGCTGTAGCCACTGGAGAACAGCTCCACTGAAGCTATTCAGTGAACACAGACCCCTGTGCGCATAGCTCCCCATCTGCTAAATCTAGTCACTACAGAAGTGACTGTCCTTTTATCTTCCCTCAACTCCCATTTCAGTTTTATCATCCTGCACTTTTTAATTGGTCTATTCCAGGCTATCTTGTCCTTTTTCAGTTATATCCACCAGTGTTTTCAGTTATATCCCTCTCGTGTTTTTTCACAACACTGATTTTTAGGATCATGTGAATTCCCCCCCGCCATGTGTCACTGTGCATCTGACTTTTTGAAAAATAATATAATTTAATTGATTGGTCTGTGCTTAACTGAATGGCATTACAGCATTGCTACTCACAACCTGACACCACACCTTAACATGTGCCATTCTTCATGTTTCTGCAAACACAATAATGGTCAGTATACCATTGGAATGTCACACGCCTAACTCAATACATGACAGATTTACAGTGCACCTTTGCATCAGGCTTTGTTACTTAACACCTCTGTCTCTGCTCAAATGTGATTAGGTAAGACTGTGGCAGGACTTCTATACGAAAACATTTAATGCATCACAAACGTATTGCTCAGATATACTCAGAGCATCCTCTCGGCCATGTCCTGGCTGGAGGCTAACTCCGAAATGTTCCGTAATTCTCAAGAGGTTACAGACTTCAGTCATTCTGGGAGCGGGGGGGGGGGGGGGGGGAGAAGAACACTAGAGTGTAAGGGTGGCTCACAGCTTCTATCCTGTGGGAGCATGGGAGGGTTCAACACTTTAGACCTGGGGGGAGTGTGAGGTTTGCAGTTTCACTCCTGCTCCCCATCTTGGGGGGAGGGGAGAAGAGGCAAGGGTTTCAACAGTGATGCTCTGGTCCCAGCTTCTGCCCTGTGGAAGGTGCTACTGCTCCACTCCTGGAAGGAGAGTGCAGCAGGGCTGGGGCGTTAGCTATTGGGGGGGGGGGGGGGAGAGGGGGGGGGAGGAACACGACAGTACAACACTGGGGCTGAAACAGGCACTCTCCTTGTAGCTAAAGCCCTGAGCTCCAGCACCCACTGTGAGCCTCAAGCCAGGAACAGAGCTGAAGGGCTGAATAATCCAAGCCCCAGCACCCCTCCATCTAAATACCTGAGCCTGAATGCTCCCCTTCCCCCCCCTCCCCCAATTTCTGAAGCCCTGAGCTTTTGCTTTTTTCATTTGGTCTGCTCTGCTGTCTGATTACACAGGGTGTCTGGTTGACAGCTAACTCCTTACTTCTGGTGTTCATATCCTTGAGGTCCTACTGCATCTGCATGATCAGAACTAGCATTTGCAAAACTTTGAAATCAGAAAATGTGTTTGTGCCCTTTTTTGCTTCTCTGATGAATTACCATTCTACCCTCAATTCATGCCGCAAATATTAGGCTTTAATTTTTTTAAAAACTATTCTTTGTCTCCATCTACTGGTAGAGAAACCTCTATTTAGTCATATGAGTAGCCCAGGAGAGTTAAGAGAAAATGCTACCTAGAGTCTGAAATCCCTGATTCTCAAGAACAATCACATTTAGCAAACTTGAAAAGTAATGTCCTCTTGGAAAAAATCCAAGAGAAACAGCATATTATCCAAGTTATTCCTCTGCAGTGTCCCCAATACTACTCCGCAGCCTTGTGCTTGTAGGAGATGAAAATAGGAAACTGATTTTCAGCAACATGTCAAGAAACTATACTCTATTTTCACTCTGAAAACCTAAAAGTTACATCTGTGAATTGTAGGGTTTATTTTTAAAAACCAGCAACAAACAGGAAAGAAATTGGGTTTTTAAACCTACTGTAGCAAACTGAAGAGTGGGATTTAAAAGTAGAGAATCTCTGGAGGTGGGGGACAGAATTACATAATCTGACCGTCTCTAATTTCAATGGGCCAACAATACTTAAGGATGAGTGTTGCAGGAGAAATAGCACCCTGAACTCTGATCCTGGGGGAAAAAAAAAAAAAAAAAAAAAGGCTTTTCAGTTTTCCCTAGATTAGAAGTTTCAACTCCCTAGTGTTACTTAAATGTACTTTTGAAAAGACCATTTATTTTTGTTTGGAGGAGCATTCCTATTTCTCAGTGCTTGCACAGGGTTTAAGTGGTAATACATTTGAAGTAATCTGTTTGCCCCCAAAACACGCAATTAAGTTTTCACTGACTAATGGGGAATTTTCAGTTTAAGATGACAGACTTGCACTGAGCAATGAACAATTGCTCTGTGCACTGAGCTGCCAGGTACTCACCGAGTTGGGGTAGTTCAGATAGCAGATCTGACAGGGCATGTCCTGGGCTGATGACCTTGTGTTCATCTGACGTGTTCGAGACTTTTTACTGGGGTTAATTACGTGACACTCAGCAAAGAGCTTCTCCAGGTTCCCATCAAAGTACCTACACGATGCACACAGGAAAAGGATGAGAATATAGCCCCCCACACTTATAAATCTGAACAGAAATAAATTAGACACATTATCTAACAATTCTTTCCTTTCAGAAATGGCAGACTGCAATTTTCAATGAATTTCAGAATTCTGCTCGTACCAATTCAAATTGTGTTAGTGTCTTTGATCAGGTTATGCTTTGAGAAAATTGTACTAAATTCACAGCTGTGTCCAGAGTTTCAGAAATAACAGTTAGAAGCTGTTACTTTTACACAGAATAGTTCCAGACAATAACCCTTCACTGGGACACAGGCCAGGATTGTACTGCAAAGACTTAGGAAGCTGGCAAAAGTTTGAGTCCATTTCCCACAGAAACCTATGGGTGTGTTGCAGGGAACTGCCAAGTCCTCAGGTGCATGCCACTCAAGTGAGTACACAAATCTGAGGAAAGTGAAGACCTGGCATAGATTTCACTTTCTATAATGAAAGTAAACTTAGGTCATGCAGTTACAAATTTGAGTGACAGAACAGGAACAAAGGCACCCTTCAATAAAATAGCCCAGAGACAGTAAAACAGAAGTGATGATATGTTTTGGAGTCAAAGGGCTGGTGAGGTTTTCTGAGAGTCACCTGCTATTTGAAAAAGGAAGGCAGTGTATGGTGTGGCTTTTTTTTTTTTTTTTAATAAAGAAAACTGATATTGCATAAGGAAATGAGAATGGAGACTGGCAAGCAAGCTGACAGGACAACAGCAATAGAATGTTTCAAGCCCCACAGACAGTTTCCATCCTGACAGCTGGAAGACTAAACAATTAGCACAAAAACCCACAGAGACTATATATTCCGGTGCCCTTTGATCACAAGGCATTTAGGTTAAAGGGGCAATGGGAAGATTTTTTCCATACAATTCAATTTCTTTACCCTAGTTTGTAACTCGCTCGGAGCCTTTTGTGCCAGGGAGACAGACAGAGGAATGGGTTGCCTGGCCTATTTGGTCTGTGAGCTCCAGCCTCATCAACAGGAAAGCTACAGAAAATGTCCTTATTTAAAGGAACAGGAGAACAAGACACCAAGGCTGTGTCTACATTACACATTACCTTGGTGCAAACACTTTGCCTGGGAAGGTGGAGAGCAATGCCGTTAGAATAACCTTAACCCTGCTCCCCGTCAACAGCACTTTTCCTGCCATTAACCACCACCATTTGCGGTGTGAAACTGATGGGAGAGCTCACACATTGGCTCAGAACATGTTCACCAGAAGTGCTGCAACTGCACTGGAGCATGTTTGTACTGCGGAGCAGTCTCCAGCATGTAACTCCTCTGTAGCTTTTACTGCCAAAACCATCCCAACATGTGGGTCAAAGCTCGTATGTTCCATTTCCCTGCATCACTCATCTACTTGACACTGAGGTTTGCAGCAAGCACAGAGATTGTGGGTAGAGCCAGTAGAAAAAGATCAAATACTATAAACCTACCAAAGAGTTACTTGTTTGCCACCACCTGATGAAAATGTTCCGATCGGTGCTAGTTACACACTAAGAAAGGTTCTTTTCCTACCTCAGGACTGTCCCACAATTTAAAAGTTCCACACAAATGTCAGATGTTTAATGCCATGAGGAAGTTAGGGAGTGCTTACTTCTGATGGCAGACTGCAGCTCCCTATTCTGACAGAATATCACCATGAGATCAACACAAGGAAGATGAAAGCCAGTTGCTTTTCATAGTAAAGCAAGTGCATCGGGCTCTGAATTTAGAATTCAGGATCTTCTGTGCAGTTCATTATCTTCAGAGGGTTTCCCGAAGGGAAACTGGCCTTGTAATTAGACCCTGCAAACAACTCTGGTGTACAAGAAGCAGAATTCTTTGCAAAAAATTCTTCTGGGAGCTACATTTGAGACAAATCAGCTTGAAATCAGCACTGCGACAAAGAAACAAGCTATGACATTTATATAAGTCCCACCCCTATTTCTGTGCTATCAGAATGCTTTACAATCTAATGAATACTTCTCCCAACTCCGCTACAACTTTTGGAGAAGAAAGGCACAAAAAAACATGCTAGTTGCTTGTGGAGGAGCAGAAAATGAACTAGGACTCCCAAGCTGCAGGCTAGGACCCTAACTCCACCCTCTGTCCCCTGTAATCCATTATCAACATTCTAACAGGAAGTGTTTTCTTAGCTAAGTGGTGTCGCACACAGAGGGACTCCCATGCTTCCACTTGGTTAGTGGACACTAATAAAACCCAAGAAACAATTTCCTTGGTGACTTTTGTCATTATTTGTCCTCCATCTCCAGCCCCCTCCCCCACAGGCCACAAAAAAGCACCACTAAACTTCCAAGCCTCATAGCCACTGCTACCCAGGATTTCTGTGTCCTCCCTTCCTCACTGGCAAGCGGAAGAGCACTTTGGGAGAAGAGACTCAGGTAGATCACTACTACCTCCTCCACATATCACTGAGCAGCAGCAAGGACTTGACTCTGAAAACCCAACTTCAAGATATCACAAGATCTTCCATGCAGCTAGAGCAGTTGCAGGTGACTCACCAAGCCTGACAGATTAACTCATTTCATTGCAAATGGCTGGGGGGCGGGGGGGGGGGGGGGGACGACACAAAAAAGGCTATTTGTTACAACAGCTCTTCCTCCCCCACAAAAGTCAGCCAGTTAAATCCAATCCAGGTGGTGTTTGCCCAAAAGTTACCACTATCTAAGAAGGGGTCAGTAGAACTACATTTGCTTGTCTTTACTAAAGAGATATGAAGGACATGAACAAACTTCTAACAGTGCAAGAGCGGTGAGCTGTACTCTGATTGTCCGAAGAGTCCAAATGGGATCAGGAAGAAATTAAATGAATACTTTGCACTGGTCTTTGCGACAAATGAAGTGAGGAAGGAAAGAATCACTTGGGAAAGAGTTGGGAGTCTTTGGAGCTGTCAGGAAAAAAAACTCCTTTACTGGGTCAGAGCAATGGTTCTCTCCCAGCCCACTATCCTGTCTTCTAGCAGTGGCCAGCATCAGATGCTTGAGCGCATAAAAAGAACGGGGCGATTATTCCATGATCCATTCCTGTGCTAGCTTCTGGAAGCCAAAGACATAGGAACACCCAGAAGATGCAGATGCACCCTGACCATCTTATCTAACAGCCAATGCTGGACATATCCCTCCATTAACTTGTTAACCCAGTTACACTTCTGGCCTCTATGTGCTGTGTAAAGTACTTTCTTATGCTGGTTTTGAACCTGCTTGTCTATTAATGTCAGGATGCGTCCACTTGTTCTTGTTATGTGAAGGATAACTAACATTCCCTTTCTCCACACCATTCGTGATTTGTAGGTCTCTCTCTCTCTCTCTCTCTTCCCCCCTCCCCCCCCCACAAGGTGAACAGTTCCAGTCTCTAGTCTCCTCATATGGAAGCTGTTCCATACCCTCCATCATTTTGTTTGACCTTCTCTGCACCTTTTTCTAATGTTAATATTTCTCAGATGGGATGACCAGAATCGCACACAATATTCAAGGTGTGGGCATACTATGGAGGATATTTTTGTCTTCTCTCTCTTTCCCAATGGCTCCTAACACCATTAGCTTTTTATGACTGCTGCTGCACACTGAGTGGATATTTTCAGAGAACTAGCAACAATCACTCCAACTAGGGATGTAAAGATTGGTTAAAAATGTTGAGCTGTTATCCAATTAAAACTATATAGTTTAAACTGCTCTGGTCCCTCAGGACACCACTATTTACCTCTTCAAACTGTGAAAACTGGCCATTTGTCTCCTAGCCTTTAATTTATTACTGATCCATTAGAAGGCTCTTTTATCCAATGAATCCACAGGTGATGCACCAGGGTGGGAGGTAATGGTGCGGTCAAATCCCCCTGCCCCGATTTCAATTGCTGAAATCGGGTGCCCTCACTTCGCTCTCCCCCCACACCTCTGCAGGCCTGGGTAGCCTCTGCATAAATCCTGACTTAACAGCCTTTGGTAAGAGATCTTGTCAAAGGATTTCTTCAAGTCCAAGCACACTATCTGTACTTGATCATCCTTGTCCAAGTGCCTCACACCTTCAAAGAATTCTAAAGGATTGGTGGAGAATGATTTCCCTTTACAAAAACCACGTTAAACTTCTGACCCCACCGATAGATGATATTCATTTTCGTGTGTCTGATCATTTTGTTCTTAGAATAGTTACCAATTTGCCAGGTCTTGACAGGAACTGTACTAGCCCACAATTGCCATGAGATCTTTAAGAAAAGATCAGTGTCATTGGTACAGAGTAGGGCTGTTAAATTGTCAGTCAATTGAATAGCTGACTAACCCTGTGAATTCTTATTGGTTAGTCAGCTATTCCATAGTCCCGAGGCAGGGCCGGCAGCCAGTGCGCTCGACCCCCACTCCCAAGGAGAGCCCTCCCTGCCACTCCATGCTGCTGCCTCTCTATTAGCAGCACAGGGGGCCAGGCAGCAGCTGGTCCATCAGGGGAGCCTGTTTAAAAACCAACTCCCCTTGCAGACTGGCTGCCCATTGCCTGCAGCTGCTGATACAGAGGCAGCAGCGTGAGGTGGCAGCAGCCCATCTGGGGGGGCAGGAGGGAGGAGGGGGTCCCAGAGCAAGCACAAGCTGGAACTGAGCAAGGCTGCCTGCCCACCTGCTGCCTAATACACGTGAAATGCAGAGCCGCAGCAGGAGTAGGTCCAGGACCCAGCATGAGCCAGGACTGAGCCATGCAGCTGGCCAGCCTGCTAAAAAATTTACTGGCAGAAGAGGGGGGAAATGTGTGTAGTCCATAGCATTAACCTATAAGTTTTTGCTTATCGATTAATCGACTACACTAGTACATCCCTAGTACAGCAGCTGACTGAAGTGGTAGCACGCGTATCGGTTAGTAGTTCTGTTATTTCATATTGGAGTTCCTTTGGCATTCAGGTGACTTCAATTGATCACTTTTCTCCAAAACATCATTCAGGGACAGTTCCTCAGATCTGTCACCTAAAAGAAATGGTGCAGGTATGGGAATCTCCCTCACATCCTCAGCTGTGAGGACTGATGCAGAGAATTCGTTTAGCTGCTCTGCAATGATCCTGCACTTGAGTACCTTGATTGTTCAGTGGCCCCACTGACTGTTTCACAGGTTTCCTGCTTCTGATGCACTTAACATTTTTGCCGTTCATTTTTCTGTGTTTTGCTAGTTGCTCTTTCAAGTCTCTTGGGCCTGCTTAATGTCATTTTTATACTTGACCTGCCAGAATTTATGTTTAGTGTTCTCCTAAGTAGGCTCAGGCTTCCAAGTTTTAATGGACATCCATTTCACCACCTTTCATATGCTGTTTAGCCATAACGGTATTTTTTACCTCTGTTACTACAGTTTGAACCACTCTAGTTCAGCACTCTCTGGTCCAGCAACATCCACGGCCCAGCATGATTTTAGTGAGCTGGATGTCCACTTATCACAGGTGTGCTCATCTCCCGCAGTCCTGTAAAGTTTGTTTACAGCCACTAGCCTGGGCTCTCGCTGTTCTGTGCTGTTATTTAGCTCTAATTTATCCCAACGTATCTTCTAAGAGCCCAGCAGGCAACGGTAGCGTTGGCAGTGCTCCTAAGCACAAGCATGGTTTTTATGCTTTCGCTACTCATTGATTGTACCAATACAGTAAAAAGATGTAACAACACTAACACTTTGTTCCGACGAGAGCTGATAAGCCTTGGCATATATACGATGTATCAGAACAGTCAAACATTATTAAGCAGCACTGCAAGCATGGTTCCATTTATCCACCTGAGCGACAGAAAAATGAAAAACCTCACTCACTACAATAGCGACCTCCCCTGGTTCAGCAAATTCTCTGGTACGGCACCTGTCAGGTCCCAAAGGTGCCAGACTAGAGAGATTCAACCTGTATTATTTGGAATATATACATTTAGTTTGAGCCTCTATTGTGGTGTTTTTAAAATGCCTCTATGCAACTTGCAGGCATTTCACTCGTGTTCAAAAGAACTAGACAGATTCAAGATGGTTAGGTCCATCAATTACTATTAGCCAGGATAGCTAGGAATGGCATCCCTAGCCTCTGTTTGTCAGAGGCTGGAAATGGATAACGGGAAAGGGATAACGATTGCCTGTTCTGTTCACTCCCTCTGGGGCACATGGCATTGGCCACTGTTGGCAGACAGGATCCTGGGCTAGACAGACCTTTGGTCTGACTCAGTATGGCCGTGCTTATGTTCTTAACTGTTCCTTTTTAATTTCTCCTCAACTTTCTCCCTCGCTTTGGTGTAGTTCCCTTCTTTGTAGTTAAATGCTAGTGGTTGGGATTCTTTGCCATTTTCCCCCTACAGGGATGTAAAATTGAATTGCATTATGATCACTAGGATTAAGATTTTGGCACAGATTTTTATTAAAATTCACAGGCCAGCAGCCCGAATCCGGCCACCTGGGACTGATGTGGATGTCATTGAAGACTCTTAAATGGGATCCATCACTTGCATGACCAAATTATATCCTTAGTGATCATTATTACTGAGCAGGTTAGCTATACTCACCTCTGGTATCAGATCCTGTGTGCCACCAGCAACCAATCATGAATTGCTACTCTCCTTGTGGGTTCCAGGACTAGCTGCTCCAAGAAGCAGTCAATTTCTAGACACTTCTCTCTGCATCCTGTCCTGAGGGGGCATGTTCCTAGTCAATATCAGGACAGCTGAAACTCTCTCCCCTATTACTGAGAAGCCTCTCTAATCTATTTTAGCATTTCACAGTCCCAGCCACCATTCTGGCTCAAGTGGCTAGTAGTATAGTCCTACAGCTATCCTGTTATTCAAGCACGGAATTTCTACTCAAAATATTCTGTGGTACCGTTTAATTTAGTTAAGATTATTACATTTGACTACACATAAGCTATTCTGTCATTTGTATGGGTTTTGTTGCCTGGTATTACTGTGTCCCTCTAATCATCTTTTCACCTATTTATTTATTTAAATATTTTTACCCCGCCTCTATTTAAAATATTTGAGGCAGCTTATAAAAATTTTAAACACAATATATATAAAAATTTAATACACGAGACCCCAAAGGGACATAAAACCAGCTAAAAACATATCAAGAAACAACCACTTTTTGCCTGAGGTCGTCTTCCTCCTGAAAGGCCAAATTAGTAACAATTTCAGAAGAAATATTTCCCCTCCTTCCTTCCAATTTTTGCCAATAGCTCTATAGTTACAATATGAAAAGGTTGAAATGATCCTCAACATGCCATGCTGGACTATTGGCTGGGGATAAAGCTGTCTCAGAGCTAGGTACCTAAATAGACTGCAATTTCCTGGCAGATTTCAGAGCAGATTTGAAAGCACTGATATACCTCTAAGTACTAGCCATATGTTCAACTTTCCTCAATCACAGGTTCAAGAATCTTGGTAATAAATAATCATCATCAACAACAAAAATGTGAGGGTATTAATACTGCCGAAGGGGGCCTGCCTAGAGGAGTCAAAATCATGCAGTGGTGGGACGGACAGAAGGGAGATTCTGTAGGCCAGACATTGCTCTGGCAGCTAGGCACGGGATTGCGTTCAGAGGATTAAGGTGAATAACAGCCCCTCTAATTGGAACTTCGTAAACAATTCTGCTACACAAAAAGTAAAATCCAGCTCACTCTCAGCTATGTAGCATCTGCAAGGCTAAAAAAATAAATGAAATAAGCAGTAATATTTTTATTCCACACATTTCCTGCTGCAGGACCTTTAGCCACATAGTTTTGAAAGAAACCAATGTGACAATTTAAATATTCAGATGATACATGACAAGAACTCCAGATGGTACATGAAGAGAATTAGAGAAATCTGTAAGCAGGCTGAAGATCCATCATATGGCAATGAGTTCCAAGGATTTGGTAGGCAGTATGGATATACAGATCAGTGATTTTAAGAAAACCACATATTCCTATTCCGAAGAAGTGGGCTGTGCCCACGAAAGCTCATGATACTATTTATGTATTTTTTGTTAAAGATGCTACAGGACTGTTGGTTTTTTTCAGTTACAGATTAACACCGCTACCCCTCTGACACATTTTCCTAGTACAGGTTACAGTATGTGAGTGCCTCACTCTAGAAAGTGACTGTTAAAAATAGCACCTGCTTACTGAAATAAAAGATCTGCTCCCTCTGCACAGTGATATTTATTTTAATAACATTTTTGCTTGTTGCAGAAACTTTACAACTAGAACAGAAAATAACGTCCATCCCAGAAGAACAGGACAATTTACACTAATGTAAACAGCAAGGTATCAGAACATTTAGTAATAAAGACCTTCTGGCTAGTGCATTTAGTCCAGGGGTGTCCAAACTTTTTTCAAAGAGGGCCAGATTTGATGAAGTGAACATGCGTGAGGGCTGACCATTTTGCCTGACATTCTTTGAACCATTAAAATTAAATGCAAATTAACTATTTTATGCAAAGTTTATTGCAAACAGCATACTTTTCATTTCGTCACATGGATGACAAATCTAAACAGGTGTTAAATCACTCTGCCTTTCCTATCTGAAGGCCAGATGAAAAAAAAAGCCAGGAAGCTGAAATATATGTCAGGAACATTGTAAAGTACATTACATATTATTGGTAATAAAGGTTGTCTGTCAACTTTTAAGTTCAAAAAATATGAACTGATTTAGACCAACTGACATTAACTGAGATTTTACAATGTATTCATCTCAATACATATGGATTCGTTAGAGGCCATAAAAGATAGATATTGCCAAATTACCTGTGGGGCCGTATTAAAGCGGAACACGGGCCGCAATTGGCCCGCGGGCCGGACTTTGGACATGCCTGATTTAGTCATTTCTCTTAGTCTGATATAAAGTAGCAGTAACTTGATTCTTACATAGTGTATCCAACAGAGTTTTTTACAAACTTATAATTCTGTTTCTTACCATGTATTTTTTCAAGTGTTTGCATTAATAGCTACCTGAGCCAGATTTCTGTATAATAATGGAATTGTATGAAATCTAATTTGGGTAAGTGTCCACCAATATCGAAAATTAATCCCCACCTACGAGTGAGTATGTAGGATATCAGCTATCCAACAGTGAATCATGCTTAACATCTAGTTTTAAAACTAGAGAAATGTAAATCATGTCCATTCTTCACACTGACAGAATTATGCTCATTGGGAAGTACAGGCATTAGGGAGTCCATCTTTTAACTAAGACATTCTTGTTGCCTCTGTCTAGTCCATATGAGATTCAAGGACACTGTCCTCTTAGTAACAAGACTCAACTCAGAACTCACATGCAATTAAGCAACTTCTCAGGTTTAATGGGAGTTATTAGTGGGTACTATGCGAATTAATGTTTAGAAAAGCGTGCAACTTTGATCAGAACAGCACATGAAAAGTTTTGCATTCAAAGATATTTTCTTCCACATAACAAAATTCTGTACTTGGACTGGAAGTCTGGGTACCATGCAAAGATGCCAGAGGCATTTGGAAAATGGTCTCAAAATGAGTTTTAGATGTGACAGGAGTGTTTTAAACAAGGGTACCTGCTTCAAATCATTAAGACGGAGAGAGTAGGTGCCCACTCCCACTAACTTTCCAAAGTGGTTAGGTACCCTAACCAGCACGTGCGCCTTTGAAAATCGTGCTACATTCCCAGATAAAAGCTGTATTAACACGGATTTAAAATTCAGAGTAAAATGCATTACATGGGTACTGAAATTGCCTCTAAACGAGTATTACAAACCAAAGAAATTCCTTGTTAAGGTAAAGCTTTGAAGATGTTCAAATCTTAAAAAAAAAAAAAAAAAAAAAAAAAAAAAAAATAGATGCAAGCACTCTTGAAAATCTTAGTTTGTGATGCTAGGCTATATGAGGAGATCTTGGCCCCAACTGCTATATGCACCTTATCTATTACATACAGCCAACACATGTTTCACTGAGTCAACCATGCCAGCCCTCGTGGCTCCTTCCTTTTATGGGCCAGACAGACTAGGTTTGTGACACAGCCACATAAGAACCACCCTAAAAGATCAAACAAGCAACTTAGACTTCTACTTCCTTCCTACACGGAGGAGAAGGATTTAATACATTACCCCTTCAATCAGCCCCAACTGACTTTTTTTGCTCCTAAGAATGGGGGTGTATGAAATACCTTAAGTGTGCCACTAAAACCATGTCACCTTCCGCTGGTGTATTACAAAAGGACATAACATGACATTTTCCAATCTGGATTTGTGCAATTTGCCAGACACTCTGCAAAGTCAAACTGTCTGACATCTTTGGCTTCAAGGACAAGGCACAAGTGCCTTACCGATTAACAGAAACCAGAGCAGGCAAAGGACCTGTGGGCTATTCCAGAGGTCAAACAGGTCCAAGCCGGTTGCAAGCATCTTCCCTTTTACTAGGATTAGATGGAAGACCCTGACAGATTGTAACAGAAATCTTAATATGGAAGAGGTTGAAAATTATTGGCTATCCTGTAGTGCAGGGCTATTCAACATGGCCCACAGCTCGTTTGTTTGTGGCCCATGATGCAGTTTGGGTGTAGGTTGCTGCTTGGGTTGATGTGTGTTTTAATAGTTAAACTCCTGGACTGTTATTGCTCATTAAAAGAGCCGCCATATGGGTGGAAATTGGGTAAATATTACATTTTATTGATATCAGCAGAACTGATTTAAATGGGGCCTGTGTGTTGTGTTGTCTCTCTTTAATCTTTGTATTCATGCCCGTCAGTGTGAAAAGCTATTTGTATATATTTCCAAATACATTTGCATTTATATGTAACCACACTTAAGTTGTGGCCCTCAGCATGTGCTGTGAGTAGCACTGTTGCTTCCAAAGTTGAGTAGTCCTGCTGTAGTAGCAAACGAAGGCAACCATTTCTCTCAAGAGTCAAATACCAGAGTCAGCCTTCCCTGAAGTCCTTAGTGGGACTCAAGGTGTTAAGGACTCTGGCTCTGGAGAAGCAGTGCTGCTGGCCTTTACAGGCGTAATGTAGTCTCATGTATTATGACAACATTTGGGTTGCAAACACAACGGGGGCATTTAGGATTAAAAATTCTTTCACTGGAGTTTGTAATCTCATGGAATCCAGACAACTTGTTCTTCTTTTACTTTCATGACTCAAATAACTCACGATGCGAGGCACTGACGGGCACAGCAATTAAGTCTATGTCACCACACTTTCTGCTACTATGCTTTGGGGCTAAATAAAAAAGGAACTACTGAATTCATACAGGCCACAAATGAAAGTTGCTGACAGTGCTATTTTTTCCTCCAGAAGAAAAAAAATAAGGTTTGCCTTCGCTACAACAGGTGGTGCAAGTCATGACACTCGCCAGCTCAAGTGAGAGCAAACACGACCCAAAATACCACTAGACCTGCACTGAGCCATTGGATTAACAGCTGGGGCATGGTTGCATCCCACTGTATTACTAATTTGAGCACCAGCAGCATTCGAGTTTCAACACGCCCTCCAATTGACCAGCTAGTTGGGTGCTTTCGGTTCCAGCTAACTCAAGCTAGAGATATGTGTATATGAATAGGAGTCAGGTTAGCAGCAGCAACACTGAAAGTAAAGCTGCACCTTAAGATAGCAGGCCTATGCGCCCTATCATGGGAAAAAAAACTTGTTTATTGCCAGTGATAATGACAACAAAATCCAGCCTGACTTTCATATCCCAGGCTGAGTTTATATACTGGGCAAACAATGGTTTTTTTTTCCTGGTTAGCCACAGATTTTTTTAAAAAATTTTTAAAAATAAAAATCAGACACACGAACATGGCAACTTACATAAAGCATTTTTAACATCTATGATTCATTTTAACAGTCATTTTGAGACTGGTGATAGGCTTTAAAATTAGATACTGAAAAGGGACACTTGGTTCTCAAAGAAGGGATTGCAGGTCAGTGGCTAGAAAAATATGAGAAGTCATGAAACACCTGGAGGAGACTAACAGGCTGACCATGAAACTCTGAGGAGAGGATGATCAAGGGCTGGAAGGAAGAGGGTTCAGAACCCTGAGAGCTAGTGTCTGGAAGCCTTTATCCCATTCCAGTTTGTCTTCAGAAGTTGCAATATTAGAAGACAATAAAATTAGATACTACTCCATAAGCTGAAGATGTCACATGTAACCATGGAAAGCAGCCATTCAGATAACAGTGAAAAAAATCCTAGATCCATCTTTTGGTATGCTCAGCAGTGGAGAGATTCAAATGTAGCAGCTCACAGCCCTGGTACAAGTGAAAACCTTGGAAGGTAACAAAACTTCTGTTCCAAGTACCTGTCTGTCTTTCCTAACAGACACCCTCATTCCCTGTAATAATGATACTTTCTAATCAAAAACTAACTGGTAAAATTCATACATCCAGAAGTACCTTCAGCTTTGTGGAAATTCAAGCACAGCATCCTGCCAACTGCAATGACAACAGCATGAGTCATTGAGATCAAGAATGGAAAATTGCGATACTTGAGCATTTTTTTGTTCTGGAGTTGTGTAGCATGCTGCACATCAAATGTTAGTCGCTGATAATATTATTTCCACACAAGCCTCAGTCCTCCAGCAATCCGCTCCACACAACAATTTTGCTTTCAGACACACGTGGAGGACAATGGATGCTTAGTCATTGTTTCTCTTGACTGGATGCCCTGCTAACAGCATTACAGAGAATCTGATAAACCTGCTCTGATAATTAGAGAAACTCATCGACAATTATTTGGACTCTACATAAAGTGTCACACAAAAGGATAAAGTTAACCTGTTGAATATAAAATGTGCATGACAAGTGCGAAATATGCCATGGGACAGTCTAGATCTCCATGTTTGGAGAAGATGGTCATGATAGATTATAGAACATTGGTAATATGGGTGAAAACTAAGAAGTGGTTTATATTGCTAAAGAAAGGCCACAGGATATGTGGGTACTCAGCATCTAAGAATAAAAATCTGGCTACTTATTTATGTGCTTTATCTTCTTAAGCATCCAAGTTTGATATTAAGAACCAAAAAGAGTTGAACATTGTTCTGTCCGACTCTCCGACACTGCAGAGGGGGATGTGTAAATGAACAGCATGTTAAAAAAGGCACATTTCTTCTTTAAAAAGGCATACTGCTAACACCTTTAAATACTGAAACATTTCAATTATCTTTTCCCATTTATTGGCTGATTTCTGGATTCCACTCAGACAAAGAAAACACTAGTCATTTTAAGGACTGATTATACCAGCACAATGCCAGAGAATATTTAAAACAAGTGTTTGGTTTTGTACGACTACCATATCTACATTAAGCAGATGGCCACATTCTTTGAAATAGAAATCTCACTAAAATAGAGGGACGAGTGCAGAAGAGGGGTTCGTTCTTCTTGCTTCTTTTCCAGCTCTGCTACCAACTCACTGAGTGTGTGAAATCTAAAGCCCTGAAGCTCAAATGACTCTCTCCTCTCCATGACATCACAAAACGGCAATTCTAGTCTTGAGAAGCACTCAAGTTAGTACCATGTCCTAAAAAGAGGCTGCCAGCTGGGTGTTCTCTAGGAAGACTTTTCCCTAGCCATCCACTCTTTGGTATAAAACACCTGAGTATCAGGGGAGTGCTACAGAGTAGGGATGTTAAAATGCATGTATTTGTGTAAATGTGTAACCACTGACATTTTAATGGTTACAGGTTTACACACAGGAGAGCAGACAGGAGCTGGTAGATCCCCACGAGCACTGGCTCCCACCTGGTGCCACCACCTCACCTGATACAGAGACAGCAGGAGGGAGAGTGTAACCATGCTGGTTAACCCATGAGCCCTGGCTTATCAGTTAACTGAACACAAGTACAGGTAACATCCCTACTACTTACCCTGTAACTCCTGAGGAACCTCCTCCCCTGCTCCCAATGCATGGAGTGATTGCACCTCCAACACAAGGAGTTGTTCATAAGAAGGATCTCGGAGAGGGATGGAAGCAGAATGGGAGTACATATCCCACTTCCACCACACGAAGGCCTCACAGACCCCATGTTCTATGTGTAGTCCCCTTACTCTAAAGGGGCCTCTGTTTTATTCTGAAAAGACCCTGTGTGCTACAATCCAGACTACAATTCCCATGACCCCTTGGGAAGAAACAGGAAGGAAGGACTCTTGTGTGAGAGAAGACTGCTCTCCATGTGCTTGAACAAAGAGGCCTAGCAGTCTGGGACTCTGCCTTGCAGTTTGGAACCAAAGGGGGAGCCAGGCTGCTGCCAAGGTCATTGATCCAGTGCAGGGGCTGTTGGAGTGCAGCTACAGACCGTTGCCTGTTGCAATTGGGAGTTAGCAGGCTGCTTCTTATAGGCACAGCATGAGGCAGTAAGTTTTGGGCCTTGTTGGAAAAGTGCTGCCTGGGACAGAGCTGCTGTTTAGCCTGGACCAAATCTCCACTACAGCTGCAACATCAGCGCGCCAACGCAAGCAAGTGTCTGGGACTGAGTCTAGGGGTGTGCACACTCTGGGGTGGGGTCACTGGTAGTACAAATGTTAGCTGTATAAGCTTCAATTATTGTTGTGTGTTTTGTTAATGCTATTCATTTCTAATTCTGTTAATCCCTGTTTATTTAAATTAAGTAAAGATTGTTTATTTTAAAGTATTCTATTAGATGTATATGATTTGTAGTTGTTCTGGAATTAGATCCAGATTTATGTTGGAATTAGTATGTTCCTGGAGGCTCTCAAGGCACCAGTGAGTGTGTACAAGGCCAGCCAGGTGGAGGCACCACCATTTTACATTCATTGCCAGCAAGGGACTGCAGCAAGGGGGTGAAAAGGGCTTTCCCCAACTAAACACCATCACCACTGGGGTGCTCAGGATCTCTTTTAGGTAAAAACATCATGCGCCCATGCACACCTGCGAGTAGTAACCCGGGGAAAAAAAAGGAGGTAACATATGGGACCATTCATGGTGAAAGTGGGAGAAGCGATGGAGATGAAAGTGGGAGAATCCAGGCTGTAGTTCGCTACACCATCCTCAGGCATCCTAGTAAAACCCCTACTTGGGGCTGGACTGGGGTTTTGCGGGTCCTGGGTCTGCCCTGAAGTGTGGCTGTGTGGCCTGCATTTATTGTTCCTGCCCCGGCAGCAAACTGACTTTGTCTAGGGTGAGTCTGGCACTGGCTCTGCTGCGTCAAGAGGCTTCACTGGGTCGCCGGAGTGTGCATTCCCAGAGATTTCATGGTCACCCTGGAGTCTGAGGCTATGAAGCCTGAGTCCATTAGTACTAACAAACCCAGGCCCTATAAAAGCAAGTCCTAAAGCATATACTAGAGGGGCCTGGAGCCGTGCGGACCACCTCTGCGGAGATGGTGTGGGCAGCTGCGTCTGCTGCACCCAGAGAGGCCTAAGAGTGGTTCTGGCCACAGTTTTCCCTTCTTCCAGAACAGATGCAAACTCAGTTGACTAACGGCTCTTGCTGCTGAGAGTCCGAGTCCTGCCTCTGTGCCCTTGGGCCACTGGGTGGCTTAGAGCTGCTCTCTGGGGAGAGCGAACCTGCCCTGCCCTTTTGTGGTGTTGGAGCCGCACCAGTGATGGGAAGCCATCTCCTGGCATGGTGCCAGTGACTTACAGCGCCCTGGCTCTTTGACAGAGTCCTTTGTTGGTGCTGATTCCTGTATAGCGTCCAGGGCACTGAACACCAAGGAGGCTGGGCCTGGGCGGTCGGGTGCCTCAAATCGAAGTGTTGCTTTCTCCAGGAACTACTTCAAATGAAAGTTTCTTTTTTGTGAGGTTTGAAAGTCTTGCCAATTTCACAGTGCTCTGAGTGATCTGCCTCCTGCAAGCACCTACGGCATGGGTCATGAGAGTCGCTAATCGGCACAGACTCATGACAAGTACTTAAATCCCTGGAACAAAATACAGGACTATGTAGCACTTTAAAGACTAACAAGATGGTTTATTAGATGAGCTTTCGTGGGCCAGACCCACTTCCTCAGATCACCAGACTAACACAGCTACATTTCTATCCTTAAATCCCTGGGATTCTAGTAGGCTCCACAGCCCTGGGCAGGTGGTGGGACAGAACCACCAACTACTAACGCTACAGCAGTAACTACAATCCAATGGAGATGGCTAAGGGAACACTAGTGAGCAAGCAAACATGCTTCCAACACCAGCCGACAGTAAGAAGGAACTGCGGGGGCAGGGATGTGGTATGCCCACATCTTGAATACTGTGTACAGATGTGGTCTCCTCACCTCAAAAAAGATATTTTGGCCTTGGAAAGGGTTCAGTAAAGGGCAACTAAAATGATTAGGGGTTTGGAACGGGTCCCATATGAGGAGAAGTTAAAGCGACTGGGACTTTTCAGTTTAGAAAAGAGGAGACTGAGGGGGGATATGATAGAGGTCTATAAAATCATGAGTGGTGTGGAGAGGGCCGATAAAGAAAAGTTAGTTATTAGTCCCCATAATAGAAGAACTAGAGGACACCAAATGAAATTAATGGGTAGCAGGTTTAAAACTAATAAAAGAAAGTTCTTCTTCACACAGCGTGTAGTCAACCTGTGGAACTCCTTGCCAGAGGAGGCTGTGAAGGCTAGGACTATAATAGAGTTTAAAGAGAAGCTAGATAATTTCATGGAGGTTAGGTCCATAAAAGGCTATTAGCCAGGGGTTAGAATTGGTGTTCCTGGCCTCTGTCAGAGGCTGGAGAGGGATGGCAGGAGACAAATCGCTTGATCGTTGTCTTCGGTCCAACCTCTCTGGAGCACCTGGTGCTGGCCACTGTCAGCAGACAGGATACTGGGCTAGATGGACCTTAGGTCTGACCCAGTACAGCCGTTCTTATGTTTATATATACTGAGCACCATGAAGGTAACACTCTAGTGGGCTTCACAGCTGACCCGATAGGGGCCGCTATGGGGAAAAGTTTCCAATGTCTGTGCAAGCAGCACATGCACACTTGATTAGAATCCACATGAAGAAGAAACCACGATTGAAGTCACCACCCCGAAATACAAGACACAAAAATTACATGTCCAAAAGATGAAAACTAGCCAGGCTAGCATACACTGTACTGATGCCCTGTATCAGTCAAGAAGGATTTAGTCACTGCAGGATTAATGCAGAGTCTATTTCTGGCCACCCAAGACTCAACATGTTAGACAGAAAAAGACTAAAATACAAGGACAACATGCAAAGGGCACCCCATCTGAGTATTGCAAGTATCTGCAAGGTAACAAGTACACGTTTGCACTTGCTTCTCTCAAGGGCATTTGGAATCCTTGCAGAAATACAAAATTCCTAAAGCACACACACGGGATGGAGATGAGGCAAGAGCAACAAATGTCCCCTCGTTATCGGTGCTAAAACAACTGCTGGGGTGCACTGACACAAACAAGGACCAATTTCCCCTGCCTTGCATTTTCCATACATGCTGTATTAATCTGATCCTGGCCAGATCAGTCCAGTTGCCACACTTCCTCCTGGGTTTTAAGTGAAGGGTGTCTGTCTACCCAGAAGATGGCTACTTACCTCTCCATCAGCTTCTCTTTATCCCAGTTGAAATGGCTAAGTAGTATTCTGGTGATGGTTGCCGGATTCTAGAGAAAGAGAAAATAAAATAATGTACAGTAACTACGAGGACACTCATAACTCAGGACACTGGTGATCAGTGAGTTAAAAAGGCTCTTGACAAGCAAATGTGGAGGTCAAGAATACTAAATGTTTATCTCCATGGTGAATGAACTACTAGTCCAAGCTAGGGATGTAAAAAGTAGAACCGTTTAAATGGTTAACATCAATTTATAAGCGGGCTCCTGCTGCACAGCAGCTCCCAGCTTTATATATATAAGCTTTAAACACGCTGCAGGCGCTGCTGTATACCACTAGGTTTTTTAATGGTCACATTTTTAACCGATTTTTTTTACATTTAGTTCAAGTAGTTAAGCACATGTGAAAAACAGGCTTGTTTAAAATGTACCTGAGCATAAGCATTGTTCATAAGTTCTACCCTAGATATTCAATTAAGCAAAATGGAAAAAAAAATATTGTAAACTCAATGCTCCGCATTGTCACCACAGTGACTTCACGTCTACTGCATATCACTAAAGCAGGGGCTCTCAAACAGGGGTTTTACAAGTGTCAGCCTCCACCCTAAAACCCTGCTTCACCCCAACATTTATAATAGTGTTAAAAACTATAAAAAAAGTTTTACATCCGAAAGGAAGTCACACTGAGGCTGGCAGTGTGAAAGGGGTCGTCAGTACGAAAGTTTGAGACCAACTGCACTAAAGAGAAGGCGGGTGAGGTGGACAGAACCTCTCTAAACCATAGATGTAAAACCTCAGTTAGTTAACTGGTTACATGTTAAGTTTAAATGTTAATTGACTAAATCAGGGCTGCTCCGGGCTGGCTGCTTCCTGCAGGGCCGGAAGCAGCAACTGAATGAGCTGGGAGCTGCAGACTGCTTGATTGGAGCAGCCCTCAATCAGACTGCTTGATTGGAGTTACCCTGGAGCAGGCTAGGAGCTGCTCCAGGGTAACTGCATGTTGATGCTTACCGAGTAACCAGTTAACTGATTACCTGTTCACATCCCTACTCTAAACCAGGACTCTAGTTCAGCAACATCTGCAGTCCAGTAGGACCACGGAAGTTCCTGGGCCAGAGTCTGGCTGGGCTGGCGGCAGATGCTCCAGTGGGCTGTTAGCAGAGCTGGAGAGCGGGACCTAGAGGAGCTGCAGATTGCTGGTAGGGCTGGAAACCCAGACTGCTGGGCTGTAGGCTGGCAGGGCATCAGGGTCAGTGGCAGGAGGGGCGTGGGCATGGAGGTCCGACAGGCCTGCTGTGACCACAAGTCCAGCTGGGCCTGGCCGCTAGCCTCCTGGCCAGATGCCCTCCCCCCCCAGCTGCCAGCTAGGAGCAAAGCTGGACTATCGGGCTACGGTAAGGGGACCAGAAGTAGTGACCTCCCCTTGTCTGGCAAAGTTTCTTGGTCAGGACCATTCAGATCCCAAGACCAGAGAGGTTCAACCTATTGTATCTTCTACTGGATCAACTTCTCTTGGTGAAAAGCAAGTTTCTGAGCTGCAGATACTCCATTCACAGTCTAAATACACGAACAGACTGTTTAGCACAGAGAAATAGTAGGGTACTGGGAATGTTGAACATTCATTAAAGGGGGTAAACAGTGAGCTGCTGACTTTGGCACAAAACAGAATTACTCAAGAGAATTAAGGCCAAAACAGACTGAGAAGTGTTACAAAGGAATCTTCACAAAACTGGGCCACTGGGCAACAAAATGGCAGATAACATTTAATGTTGATAAATGCAGAATCATGCACATTGGAAAACAATTGCAACTAGCCACACAAAACGATGGGGTCTAAATTAGCCATCATCACTCAGGAAAAACGTTGAAGAAATCATGTTGTCAGAAAACTATCCATCCACTCAATATGCAGCAGCAGACAAAAAGCTAACAGAATGGTAGGAACCATTACAGAAGGGATAGATAAAGACAGTAAATATGCCACTACATAAATCTATGATATGCCCTACTTGGATTACGCCATGAAGTTCTGTTTGCTCCATCTCAAAAAAATATTCAAAATAGAAAAAAAGTGGTGAGTAGGGCAGTACAAAATAGCTAGATATGAAAAAGATTTAAAAGCCTGTTTACAAGATTTAAAAGGCTGTGACTGTTCAGCTTGGAAAACAGAGACAACCAAGGGGGGATCTGATAGAAGTCTCAAAAATCAGGATTGGTGCAGAGAAAGTAAATAAGGAAGAGTTATTCCCCTCTTCACAACACACAAGAACCAAGGGTTATCCAATGAAATTAATAGCAGCAGGTTTAAAAACAAACACAAGGAAGTATTTCTTCACACTATACCCAGCCTGTGGAACTAGTTGCTACTAGGGATGTAAAATCTCATTTAGTTAACTGGTTAAAAGTTCAGTTTACCCAGCTAGCGTATTAAACTGGGCTGGAGCAGCTTCCTGCCTGCAGAGGCTGGGCCATGGGGCTGGCTCCTCCAGCTCTCACCAGTTAATCGCAACCAAAAAGCATTACCTGTTAGGGTAATGCTAACCAGTTAAACACTCACATCCCTAGCTGCCGATGCTGTAAACACCGCTATTAGTAAACATGCTCAGGAATGCAACCCCATGCTCTGGGTGTCCCTAAACCTTCAATTACCAGAAACCAGGACTGGACAATGGGATTAATCGAATTGTCCTGTTCATTCCTTCTGACGCATCTGGCACCAGCCACTGTCAAAAGACAAGATACTGGGCTAGATGGACTTAGACCCAGTATGACCATTCCGATGTTCTCCTGGAAGCCCAGTGTGGAGCAGCTACTCTGCCCTGTCCTCAGTTTCCCCTGTGGGCTATCAAATTCAACAAGACACAGACAGCTAGTGGTGCCCCTTTAGGGGTGTGGGTGTAAGTTTATTTAACCAAAGCCCAATCAGACAAGCAATCAAGTGTCCTTGTACCTTAGCACAGGCGGGGAGGGAGGCAGATGGTGGAAAATTACTATTTGTCTACTCCATGGGAGTCCTCTGTCCAGGCTCTTCGCTCCTAATGCCTTCATGGCCTGGGACCCTGTTCTGGAGTCAGGTCTGCCCTCACACCAGGGGGAAGAGCTCTCCTGACTGAGCGCCCCTACACAGGCCAACCTGATGCAGCTCCTCTCTGGAGCAGCACGTAGGTTCCCAGTTATCCAGGCCTCTTTCTTTCTGGAAAGATCCTGTGATTGGGAGGCGGCTTTGCTAGGACTGTGTCACTTTATCCTTTTGTAACTGTCTCCGTCCAGGAGCACCTTTCTTGGGTCCCCTTTTCCTGACGAGCTCCCCTGAGATGTTCCTTTTCCAGGCATTCTAGACCTCTCCTCTGCATTTTGGGGTTGGTGGAATCATTAGAAGCCCGTATCTGGCCCAGGTATTCCCTAATGTATTAAGTGCCACCCTGTCACCGGGATGGATCTGGGCTGGCTCATTCCCCTACAGAGTTTGGTCCCTGACCCTGTTGGCAGTGCCCTTTTGGTATTGGAGTTGATTTTATTGCCTGACCACCTAGGTCACAAGTTACAATTTCAAAATTTACAATCGCTAAAACTTGCACTTTAGGGAAAAAAAAACCTTCATTTCAATAAGGCAGTGTTTGTCCAGTGTCTCTGGCAGCGCCCTGCCAAGCATATCTGGCAAATGCCATATATGGGTTTCTCCAGCTAATCATCCCTGCACCATCATACACATTTAAATCAGTGTTTTGCTGTAAGACAGTGACCTCTGCCTTGCACTAGAAATCTAAGCAAGTCAACAAGAAAACACAGCAGTGAATTTGCCAGAAAGATGCACAAGGATACAAACTTTTCCTACATTATTTTTCCCTGCTGCAATGTTAAAATGCTCTTAATTATCTTCAAGTACTGTCCTCGACGGGCTGCAGCAGCCCATCAGGCCCTTGGACCACTAAATTCACAATTCTGTATTTTCCCCTTAAGCCCTTCAGAGATCAAGTGGGTACAGCAGGAGTGAATAAGGGGACCGTTTTGGAGTCAACTGCATCACACTGGCAGGAAAGCAGAAGGTGGATACAGAAGCATCAGACATCTGAAGACCAGGGACCAGTATGCTATTTTGAAGAGGAGAAACAATTTTTAGTCAAATGCTTTGGATACAGATTGAACTTTGGTGAAATAACATTTGTTTGATTTGTAATTGTACAGCATTTTGACAAAAATGAACTAGTTTCATTTGCGGAGTCTACGATTTCAGGAAAATAGCATTGCAGCTCTCTACATCAAATCTTCTAAATCTGGAACTCCAAGACATCTTCAGCAATGTAACAATAGAGAAAAAGTAAAGGAAACTATTTTCCTCTCTTCCTTCAATGGTAGAAGGCTTCAGTGTCACAAGAGGGAATGCTACACCTACATACCTGACATACTGATGTCACATTACAGGCCCAGCGAGTTGCAATGTGTTTACGACCAGAAAAGTGGCTCATTTCTACAAGCCAGCTGAGGTGCAGTTTCCCTTAGCTACTTCACTACCAAATTACATGTCTAAAGTCAAAGATTTACTGGCAGCATACCAACCTCCTACCAGATCTAAAAACTGGGTTATCTGCTTTCCACAGCACAAGATCTAAGACTTAAAACATAGCTGGTTTTGTTGACACAGAAGGCAGGATATGACAGCTTTGTAACTCCATCCCTAATCTAATACAAGTTAAATCTTTGTTCATGAATTAAGCTAACAGCACCTTGAAAACCAGGGAGGAGAAAAGTTTAAACGGCTTAATTTGGTAAAAATCACCATGTGATTTCAGCCACAATTAACTGCAGATGTGAAAAACCTTTGGCATTAAGGGCTGTACTACTTAAAGTGACTACTAACAGTCCAATATGCAGTGATAAAAAGAAATATTTGCAACTGACATCTGAGACTACATTTCTGAAACTATACTGCACAATCATCTTTAATGCTACTACTACTGTATGAATATATAGTTACTCACACTCTTTTGGTTCTTATTCCCTATGCACTGTGCTAAGTTTACAGAATAGTTTAAAAGCTGCATTTTAATAGACACAACCAGCAGATTGTCTTGCTTTATGTTCTTATTCATTGAGTTACTCCTATTGCACATAAGATTATAATCCTTTGTGCCACCAGAAATAGTTGCTACAGGCAGGCTGTGATGATGCACACACAGGATTTAGTCTGAAACAGCAGCAGGAAGAAGTAGGTTATAAGGACATCTCCTGTTTACAAAAACACATTTTAATAACCAAATAAAGCAGCCAGAAACAGATGGCAAGCAAGGGAGAGACTAGCTTGTGTTCCAATATTAGATTTTCATTCAAACAATGTTTGAGGACAGCCAGAATACATTTACCACACAAGACCAATCACCTATTAATTTTACATCCTTAAACCTAGAAAGGTTGCTTACTATTCACTAGAAGCTAATCAAAAAAGTGAGTGATATCTTGAGTGTAAGTGAAATAGAAAGCAGCCATTTTGTTGAAAAATTCTAGAAACACTTTAAAGACAAGCTGACAGCTATTGTAGAAGGGAAGATACTCCCAACTGTTTCACAGAATTTGAACGACTGCCACTTGTTTGAGGATTTATTCTGTTCTAAAGGAATCTCTCTGCTCTCTACTTGGGTATCCAGAGACAGGAAGATTAAACATGAAAAGAAGAATGCAGGAAAGAAGCAAATGGGCATCCTAAAAACTTCAGAATGCAGGTTTGTGAAGTTTGGGGGGGGGGACACTATTGGGAAGTGATGAAGACGACTGAAGTGTAAACTCCTTAAATTTTGCGGATTGATTGTATTTATAGCTAAGCAAAAATACAAATCAAATTGTTAAAGTCAATTTGTTCGGCTACCAAATAAAACCTTTGCATTAATTGTTGGCCAATCCCCACAGAGGGGTCACAGAAGGGAAAAGCTCCACACTCCTAAAAGAAAAAGTTAAAACCCCGTGGGCATATTAAAATGATACATGAATTGTGAGCTAGCTTCAGAAAAATTGAGAACACATTTAAAATGGGGGATCTGAAAATACAGGCAGTCCCCGGGTTACGTACAAGATAGGGACTGTAGGTTTGTTCTTAAGCTGAATCTGTATGTAAGTCGGAACTGGCATCCAGATTCAGCCGCTGCTGAAACTGACCGCCAGTTCTGACTTACATACAGATTCAACTTTAGAACCCCAAGCGTTCCCAAGTCAGCTGCTGCTGAAACTGATCAGCGGCTGATTCCAGGAAGCGGCTTCCTGTAGTCAGCGCTGGTCAGTTTCAGCAGCCGCTGACTTGGGGACGCCTGGGGCAGAGCAGCTGGGGTGCTGCTGGGTTGCTCCAGTAGTGCCCAGAGCGGCGCTGCGGGACCAACTGGCAGCACCCCAGCTGCTCTGCCCCAAGGTCCACAACAAAAGCCTGGTCTGCTGGGGGGGACACTAGCTGCGCTCCCCCCCCCCCCCAGCAGACCAGGGACACGGGGAGCAAAGCCGCAGTGGCAGCGGGGCTCCACGCCTCTGAGGCTTTGCTATGGCAAAGCCTCAGAGGCGCGGGACCCCGCCGCGGCTGCGGCTTTGCTCCCGGTGCCCCTGGTCTGCTGGAGACAGTCCCCAGCAGACCAGGGACACCGGGAGCAGCTTTTCTCGCCCCGGAGGTTGAGGTGGCGGGACCGCTGCCTGCGAGCTCCAGGGCGAGAAAGCCCCGTTCGTAAGTGCGGATCCGACGTAAGTCAGATTCGCGTAAGTCGGGGACTGCCTGTACTGGAGTGACATTTTGTAGTATCTGATTGTCATTGCATTCAGTTTCAAGACAAGTTTTCTAGGCAGCTAATAACAGAAATGCATTTGAAGAAATCAGCTTCTCACCAGTACTTGCTGTTCCAATCTAGCATTCAGTACAAACCAATAGGCTTTTAGTAGGAACTCAGCTCATGTTTAGCTCCCCAGCAAAACCGCTCCACCTCCTCATGACACAGCATGGATAAGTTCCTCATCTTGGGCTAGGTCTAGACTACAGGGCTTTACCGGAAAAAGCTACGCAAATTGTGCTCCGCAATTTGGGTAGCACCCCCCCTCCCCCCCCCCCCCGATAGCTTTTCTGCCATTTGGGCCAGTCTAGACAGGGCGAAATGGCGGAAAAGCCTCCTCTTTCGGCGGAGCCCTTACACCTCGTTTGCTCTTCCTCAAAAAAAAGCAGAAGAGTGAGTACGTTCCTTGGATACCTCCGGTATCCCGCAAAAGCCCTGTAGTCTAGACGCAGCCTTGGACATTACCATTATACAGCATCTACTTCAGGGCAGCAGCTTTTGCATTTCTACAGTTTGCATCAAAGGTTAAACTGACAGCAGGGAATAGAACGACCATGCCTCCATATGGCCTATTGGGACTCTACATGGCCAAACCCTTCTAATGCTGCTCGACTGTACACACAAACAATGCCTTCTGTCATCCTGCTCACACAAGCTATCCACGCCAATACTCTCAAAAATGCTGACTCTGCCCAAATCTCTCAAGTATTTGAGTGACGGGCTCAGATACACTCCACAAGCGGACACACCAAGAAAGGTGAAATTCCTTGGCTAGTGGCAGCTAGCTGATCTCCGAAAAGATGTTTCAGCAAATACAACAGAAAGTTCTATCTGTTGTAGAAGGACATCTTGTACAAGGCGGTGTAGAACAGGCATCTCTGTAAGATGTGCAGTGTAGAAACTGGAAGTTAAGTACTTAAACCACACAGCCAACCACCACAAACATCTTTTTAATAAAGTAGCATCAACATATTGCTGCAGTCATCCCATGCTACAAATAGTTAATCAGTCAAAACAGTAACCATTTTGTCAATATCCAAGTGCCAAACATTTTTGAGCATGCGCAGAACAGCACTGGATGGGCTTATCCCAAAATCCTCTGCGCCAAGTCATTGATCTGTCTCGTAAAACTAGCTCACAGGTCAGGCCAGTGGTGCTCTGGGTCCACTTAGTGAGCTGGTATTTTAGTGACGTAGCTGCTAAAAGGCAAACACATTTATATGATGCAACTTGTACAAAAAAAACTATAAACCTCTCACCTGCCTGAGCAATATAACAAAGCTTGATCCCTCCACAGCCACTTGCTAACATCCAGTCAGCTATTAAGCTTCCTGGCCTCCAGCTACTCATCTCTGGGTTGCACACACTTAAATTAATGGGGGGGAAGGGAGGGGAGTCAGGCTGACTGATGCAAACACCCAGTATAAAGGTGCACCAAAGCCAAGAAGCATGGCTCAGAATGCATAAAACTCCCAGTACATCCTAGTGTCCCACCTAGGCGAGTCAAGGGCTTTACATCTCCCCCTTGGTGGCAGCGGCTCAAGTCCCACAGTGCCACACAAAAGAAAGCAACCAATGGGGAGGCACAGAATATTAGATATTTGTTTCTACTCCTTGGTTAGTAGCAGGCTTGAAACCTACATTACACACCCCCCCCCCCCCCCCCCGGCAATAACCTAGCTGCATGTTATTTAGCCTTCCCCATCCCTCACTGAAGACAGGACTACCAATTTAAGCTTAACATGGTGGGACCCCAACAGTCTGTCACTGAACACCACTATTCACTAGGGACGTGACAGTTTCACCAGTGGAGCTGAAGCAGCACCCCACCTGCCGTAGGCAGGGGGCAGCTCCAGTCCCGCAGAGGTCCACCATGGACACCAGTCCCGCAGAGGTCCACCATGGACAGGGGCTACTCTGGCCAGGCTGAAACAGACCCTGCCTGTAGGGAGCCCTGGCCCGCCACAGGCAAGGGGGGCAGTACAGGAAGGGGCTGCTCTTGCTAGGATGGAGCGCCCACCTCTTCTCCCACCACTCACCCACCTTTATATTGTTTAACCACTTAGCTAATTCAAGGGGATATAAAATCCCTGCTTCTCACTCAGGCTGCTTATGTGGAGAAAACTCCTCCCCCCCAAACAACCCCACAAGCCATGACCAAATCCTTAGGAAGATGCAGCCTTTCCATTCCATTCCTTTCCATTCCTGTTCATATCCTAGGTCCCGTCTGGATTCCTAGAAGCTCTGCCTTACTGGCCTTCTATGGCCACTTTATCTTCAGTCCTCATCTAATGTAGCAGGAAAGATCAAATGCCTTGCCTCTTTCTGACCATGTCACCCATTTTGAATCCCTCCATCACGCCCTTCTCTCCCCCCAATCCAAGTATCAGCTTAATCCTGCAAAGCCCTGCTGCACTCCAGGCTTGTCTGCACAGCAAGTTACCCTGCTGCAATCTTCAGCACACCAGCTGGTCATCCAGCAATGTCCCTACATCTTACATCAAGCCAAGCCACTCTGGGGGACAGAGTGCCCCCAGCAGCATTCATGCAGCAAATTAGTGTACAGCAAGCTGGGGCACCTGCCCTACTTACATACCTGCTCTAGTTGTCAACTCTGTAACAAGGTCAGTTTCGCCTGTCTGCTCTGTCACTTCCAAAACATTGCCACACACTCCAGCATGCCACTCCCATGCTTGGAATTGGCCTTCCAGAACTCCCTGTCCTCATACCAGCCTCTCCCAAAGGCACTGCTGCGGCATCCTCTGAAAAAAGGCTGGCTGGCAATGGCACAAAGCAGTGATTTGAAATTCAGTTCAAGATTTCTACAAATATACAGTGTTATGGCAGACTGTTGTAGCCTAAAAATGGACATCAAGTGTAATCAACTGCTTCATTTTGTTGTTTGAGCTCTCTGGAAAGTTTCTAGCTTAACCATTAATTGGCACAAGGTTCCTTTGCCTCATCAAGCTCTTGAAACACTGAATACACAAGTGACAATTCCAGAATGAATTCCCCAGTGAGGAACGCCAGTAGCATCTCTCAACTAGAAATAATCTTGATTTGTCCAACTTCTCAAGCATTCTTGAAAATTATTTGTCGTCTCAGATGATTACATAAACTCTGCTACTGCATCGCAACACAGAATTAAAAACTGCACATGGATTACAGGAAAGCAAGGCATTTAAAAGGTCAGATTTTGACATCTGTTTTTGAAAGATAAGGATCAGTGGTCTCAGAATAGGAACAGATTTTCAACTGAAATACTTACAGATCTTCATTCAGGATTGTTTTGACTATTAGCATTTCATTGTGGCACATGTATATAAAGTTAGGCCTTTAAAAACACCAGAAGGAAGTACCACAAATTAGAGGCACTTGCCAATAGTGACCAGTGTCACTCGACACCATTCAAGAAATAGAACACACAGCAACACTGAACTTTGGTTCCTTGGCAAACAGTTCTTCTGTTTAACCCAGAGGTTCTCAAATTGGTGTCATAAAACCTCAAGGGACTTAATTACCCCTCCTATTTTTAAATATGTAAGGAGGAAGGTGTCACTCCTAGGCTTGCTGTATGAAAGGGCTCACCAACACAGGAAGTTTGAAAACCTACCCTTTCCAGAGTTAGCACCCATTGTAGTCAGAGAGCTTTAAGACAGTAGGACAGCTACCATTACAGAATATAATCCAGCCACGTTTTAGCATAGCCATTACAGGAAAGAATAGAAAACTTTTATCCTAAGGTGTTAACGCCCCACATGGCTAAGGCCCCTCTGGATGCTCCATGCCAGGGCTACTCACACAGCCCATGTAAGCACCCACTGGGCAATGCAGTAAAACCACCTCCCTGAACGGTGTTAAGCCATGCTCAGCCTAGGGAGGGCCATGCTGTGCAATTGTAGAGACTCTGAGCTGTGTTGAACCAACCGTCTTCTAGCAGCTGTTCAGGTTGCCCAGTTCCCAGCAATAGTAACCACTTGAGTTGCGATTGTGACCTGCAGTATCTCGAGCACCCTGCGTGTTTTTGAAATGCCTGTTCCTAACTGCCCAGCTTGCTGAGCACACCTAACAGATCTTCCTTGTTGTGTAGGGCTGCCCAGCTGGCTCCACGCCCTAGAGCCACGTTTCTCAAACTGTGGGTCCCGACTCCTCAGGGGGTCGCAAGCAACTTAGAGGGCGGTGGCGGTATCACAAAGTTTGAGAACCCCTGCCCTAGATGCCCGCTTGCCTGGAGTAGACCGCAGTACTCGATCTCCCGGGGAGAAGAGGCTGTGCAGGCTCAGCTATGGACCTGCTGTGGAAGAGTGGACATGGATGAAAAGAATGCGGGGGGAAGCAACGGGTGTGCCAAGCTCTCTTCCAGACTCACGGGACCAGTGTTTCTTATACTGTGTTCTGCAGCACACCGATATGCCACAGAGAACAACAAAATGCAAAATAGCCACCTTTAAAGGGGAAGGCGACCGTATAACTTTTCCCCCGACCCTTCCCCCCCTTCCCCAGCCTTTTTTGGGGCTTGGCTTTAAAAAAATCCTTGGTGTTCCTCATAAAAAAAAATTGTTTGGTGCTCCTTGGTCTTAAAAAGTTAAAGAAACACTGCGCTGGATGGAGCAAGTAATTACCTTCCCTCTCCCCACGCCCCACTGTGTCAGCTACATACAGTGGAGGGCCTGCCCTAAGCTCATGGCTGGTCCTGCCAACAGAGGATTTCCCTGATTGTAAATATAGATGGTAATATTGGCCCCAGGCAGTGCGTATGAGAAGGAAAAAGCCAGAGGAGAACCTGGAGAAGCAGCTGAGTGTTTCATCATGAGAGGAAACATCTTCTTGGGAACAAAGCTCCCTCGAGTGCCATGGCGCATGCTTGGGGATTTCTGAGCAGGGAAATTGTCTGCTCTTTTTACTGCATGCAGGGAAACAGGACTTGGTGTACACAGACTGTCACTTACATATGGATTTTTGCCATCCTAGCAGAAACCAACATTAAAGGCTCCAAATGCTTAGGTTTCAGGGGCAAGAGCCTCATTTGCTAGAAACCAGAATTATAACTGGATGAAACGTAGAGCCTCCTGCATCTCAAGATAAAGTGCAATATGGTATAGATCAGGGCTACTCAACTTTGGAAGCCCCAGGGATCACAATGATACTCTCAGCACATGCAGAGGGCCGCAACTTAATCCTAGAACACTAGAAAGGGAAGGGACCTCGAGAGGTCAAGTCCAGTCCCCTGCCCTCACAGCAGGGACCAGTACCATCTACCATCCTGAACCATTAAACGCAAATATATGCAAATAGCTTCTTTCACATTGATGGACATGAATACAAAGATTAAGGCAAGACTACACAACACGCAGGCCCCATTTAAGTAAGTTATGCTGTTGATAATAAAATGCAATATCTACCCATTTCCACCAATTGGCAGCACTTTTAACGAGCAATGACAGTCCAGGAATTTATTAGAACGCATAGCAACAGAGGACCATTATATTGACTCACCGCTGTGGAGCATGTTCCCAGTGGAGGCCATGTTGAAAGGATCCCACCTGCGGGCTTCATGTTGAGCCCCGCGTAAACCTAAACCACACCATGGGCCGCAAACAAAATGTGCAGACACGTGCACAAGCGGGTCAATGCAAGGTGTCTGTCAGCCTAACTTTGTAATGTAAACCAGGCCTAGATCTGTGATTATCTTGGAATCCAAGAGGCCTCAGATGGTGGTCATTAATACCTTTCAACATTTACTTTGGTCGGTCCATGAACAGTCTTTTAGAACAACTTCCTCTAGTTGGAAGACGAGGAATGATTGGCAGCCCTTTCAACTTCCACATCTCGTCAAGCCCGGATAACAGCCCCACTGAAGCACAGAGACTGATGAAAACATACTCAATGTGCTCAGATTCATAAGTCCGACAGAAAACTATTTTGCCTCAAGAAAGAATGGCTAAGCAACTGTGTCACCTGCATGTGTGACCGTGCCTCTTCTACAAAGAACTCAAGGCCTGTCTATATTTACAACACTACAGCAGCACCAGTGTACCACTACAGCAATTCAGAGTAGACATTCTACTGCAAAAAAAAGGGTTCTCCCATCACTGTGGTCAATCCACATCCTGAGAGGTGACAGGTAGGTCAGCTGAAGAATTCCTCTAATGTCTACACCAAAGGTTAGGGAGTGAAAAATCCATGCCCCTGAGAGATAGCGCTATATCAATGCTAGTATAGGCCAGCTGGTGCAGCACAGACATACACCCCAGCAAATAGTTAGCTCATACACATGCACAAAAATAGGATATACAGATTCAGATTGGAACTGTAAAATTGACATGTGACATGACCTATTTTGCATAAACCTTTTAAAGTTATGCACATTCATATCCATAAGCCGATGTTCATAAAGCATGGGGGAAAAGGGGGGGGGGGGGGGCGCGTGAGAGGTCCATCGATGGCTATTAGCCAGGATAAGCAGGAACGGTGTCCGAGCCTCTGTTTGCCAGGAGCTGGGAATGGGCAACAGAGGACAGATCATTTGATGGCTCCCGATTCTGTTCATTCCCTCTGGGGAACCTGGCGTTGGCCACTATCAGCAGACGGGACCCTGGGTGGGATGGCAGAGATGCAGAAGCGTGAACATGTACATGGCTAGCAGATGAGCCTGGGCTCATCAGTCAACCTTCACGAGGGGTAAGCGGACAGGAGCCAGTATCTGTGGGGAGCTAGCTTTTGAGCCAGCTCCCCATGTATACCGGCTCCTGTGGAGCTGCCTGCCTCCCCGTGCTGTTGCCTCCGACAAAGACAGCAACGTGGGGCCACCTCCTCCTGCACGTAAACATGTAACTGCTGAAATTTTCAGCCTTTATACATTTACCTGTACACATTTTAACATCCCTACTAGATGGGCTTTTGGTCTGGCCCGGTACAGTCATTCTTACGTGTTTCAAATTGACAGCGTTACACAATGGTTTATTACAATGCGCCTCTGGATCATTACTTGTTTGCTCACACTGTACAGCCCAGCATTCCAAATTCATTACATGGCTCCGTGTCAGAGTTGTAATTGGACTTGGTAAAGAACAACTGCTTCCATTTTTATCTGGCTTAAGTGCCTACTTACTCTGAGGTCTCTCTCCCTGTGGTACCCACTTACATACAAGCTTGGAAATGGGGTGGTTGCCTCGTTCAGTCCTACCTTCATTTCAAGAAGCTTTGGGGGAAGGGGGGGTAACCGAGTTAGTCTGATCAGGATAAACTTAAAAAACAACCAATAGTCTCGTAGCACTTTATAGACTAACAAAACATGGAGATGGCATCATGAGCTTTAGTGGGCACAGCCCACTCCTTCAGGTGGGGCCCACGAAAGCTCATGATACCATCTATATGTTTTGTTAAAGTGCTACCAGACTATTTGTTTTTTAAGTTAATTTTAAAAGACTGCCATCAGACATGGGAAAACAACAATGCTGCTGTCTCAGCCAATCAAGGGTTTCCAAGAGAAAAAGGAGCAGATTGTGTGTTCTCCTGTCCCTTGCACATCTTCCATTGAGGACACTCTGATAGCAGAATTTTTTTTTTTTTTGTCATCTGAAGACAGCAGCACTTTTCCATTCATGTCCCTGACCCACTTTAAATAGGATTCAAGATGCCATCAGACTGCATAGTCTACCTGCTCTGGACACTGTCTAGTCAAACCAGTCAGACACCAAACGAGTATCCAGCCCTCTTTTCATAGAGTTGCTATTGCCATCGCCTCCTCCCTTTTATCAACAACTAAGGCTGTGGCTAGCCTGAATGAAGAGGCCATTACTGAAAAGGGACAACCCCCAGAGCACTCTAGTATCCGAGAAGGACCACCACAAAACAATGCAACATCTTGGCTTATTCCACATGTTTTAAGAACTCCCGTTATGACTAAAGCTAAGGTTTTCTAGGGATGTTTTCAGTCCAAGTCATGGACAGGTTATGGGGCATCCATGAATTTTTGTTTACTGTCCATGACCTAGTTCCTGACTTTTACTAAAAATATCCCTGACAAGACGGGGAGGGAGAGAGTCCAGTTTCATAGAATCATAGAACCATAGAGCTGGAAGAGACCTCAGAAGGTCATCAAGTCCAGCCCCCTGCTCTAGGCAGGACCAATTCCAACTAAATCAACCCAGCCAGGGCTTTGTCAAGCCGAGACTTAAACACCTCTAGGGATGGAGACTCCACTACTTCCCTAGGTAACCCATTCCAGTGAAATAGTTTTTCCTAATATCCAACCTGGACCTCTCCCACCACAACTTGAGACCATTGCTCCTTGTACTGCCACCCGTCACTACTGTGAACAGCCTTTCTCCATCCTCTTTGGAACCTCCCTTCAGGAAGTTGAAGGCTGCTCTCAAATCCCCCCTCACTCTTCGCTTTTGCAGACTAAACAGACCCAAGTCCCTCAGCCTCTCCTCATAAGTCATATGCTCCAGCCCCCTAATCATTTTGGTTGCCCTCCGCTGGACCCTCTCCAATGCGTCCACATCCTTTTTGTAGTGGGGGGCCCAGAACTGGACACAATACTCCAGATATTGCTTCACCAAAGCCGAATAAAGGGGAATAATCACATCTCTGGATCTGCTAGCAGTGCTCCTCTTAATGCACCCTAATATGTCATTAGCCTTCTTGGCTACAAGGGCACACTGTTGACTCATATCCAGCTTCTCATCCACTGTAACCCCCAGGTCCTTTTCTACAGAACTTCTACTGAACCGGTTGGTCCCCAGCTTGTAACTATGCTTGGGATTCTTCCATCCCAAGTGCAGGACTCTACACTTGTCCTTGTTGAACCTCATCAAATTTCTTGTGGCCCAATCCTCCAATTTGTCCAAGTCACTCTGGACCCTATCTCTGCCCTTAAGCCTATCTACCTCTCCCCCCAGCTTAGTGTCATCCACAAACTTGCTGAGGGTGCAATCCATCCACTCATCCAGGTCATTAATAAAGATATTGAACAAAACCGGTCCTAGAACCGAACCTTGGGGCACTCCCACTAGAAACCGACCGCCATCCTGACATCGAGCCATTGATCACTACCCGCTGGGCCCGGCCTTCTAGCCATCTTTCTATCCATCTTACCATCCATTTGTCCAATCCACATTCCATTAACTTGCTGGCAAGAATATTGTGGGAGACCGTATCAAAAGCCTTGCTAAAGTCAAGGTATATAACATCCACTGACTTCCCCATGTCCACCGAGCCAGTTACCTCATCATAGAAGCTAATCAGATTGGTCAGGCACGACTTGCCCTTTGTGAATCAATGCTGACTATTCCTAATCACTTTCCTCTCATCCAAGTGCCTCAATATGGATTCCTTAAGGATCCCTTCCATGATTTTTCCAGGAACCGAGGTAAGACTGACCGGCCTTTAGTTCCCTGGATCGTCCTTCTTCCCTTTTTTGAAGATGGGCACTACATTTGCCTTTTTCCAATCATCAGGGATTTCTCCTGATCTCCATGACTTTTCAAAGATAATAGCCAAAGGCTCCTCAATGACATTTGCTAGCTCCCTCAGTACCCTTGGATGCACTAAGTCCGGACCCATGGATTTATGTACGTTTAGCTTTTCTAAATAGTTCCTAACCTGTTCTTTACCCACCACGGGCTGTCCATCTTCATCCCATCTTGCATCACTTAGCGTAGAAGTCCGGGAGCCCACCTTGTCCGTGAATACAGAGGCAAAGAAAGCATTGAGTACTTCAGCTTTCCCCACATCATCTGTCACTAGGTTACCTCCTGCATCCATTAGGGGCCGCACACCCTCTCTGATCACCTTCTTCTTGTTAACATGCCTGTAGAAACCTCTCTCGTTATCCTTCACATCCTTAGCCAGTCGCAATTCATTTGCGCTTTTGCCTTCCTGATAACCCCCTGGCATTCTCGAGCTATACCTTTAAACTCCTCCCTGGTCATTTGTCCAAGTTTCCACTTTTTGTAAGCTTCCTTTTTGTGCTTAAGTTTACCAAGGATTTCCCCTGTAAGTCAATCCGGTCTCCTACCATGTTTGCCTCTCTTGCTACGCGTCGGGATGGTTTCTTTCTGTGCCTTCAATAAGGCTTCTTTAAAATACTGCCAGCTGTCCTGGACTCATTTCCCCTTCGTGTTAGCATCCCAGGGGATTCTGCCCATCAGATTTCTGAGTCAAAATCTGCTTTTTTGAAGTCCAAGGTGTGTATTTTACTACTCTCTTTTCTTCCTTTGGTCAGGATCCTGAAATCTACCATCTCATGATCACTGCTTCCCAGGTTGGCACCCACCTCCACTTCCTCTATTAGTTCCTCCCTGTTTGTGAGCAGAAAGTGAAGCTGCGCACGGCCCCTGGTCGGATCTTTCAGCACTTGTGTCAAGTTTAATGGGAAGAGGGGGGGCATCACATCCATACGACCATTGGGGTGGCCGCTTTGGGACACTCAAAAGTGTGGAGCCCAAGGTGGGCTGCCCCAAACCGCCCTATGGATGGGATATCTCTAGGTCCAGGCTCCTCCCACTGCCCACAGAAGCTGGGAGCAATGGGGTAACCTCCCTATCCCGTAAAGGCTGGGAGCTACACTCCCCCCGCATACATCACTGTGGGAACTGAGGGGCCACTGCTACCAGCAGCAGCTGCTAAGAACAGCCCCAGGGCTAACATGGCCAATGTCAGACCTCTCTGGAAGTGCTGGAGTCCACAAGTTAATTGGCACCTTAGTTCTGCCCAGTGTTAGAAGGCAGGCTGCTGCACCACACACACTCACTCACTCACCCACCCCAAAGCCATTCTTTGTGTAACTCGGGGTAAGCAAGACAGGGCTGCACAAAGCAGCAACAGGCACCTTCACAGAAAGATGGATTATTGGCTTCAGAAGGCTCCACAGCCAACACTGAGGAAAGGTAACTGCAGGGTAAGAGAAAGGGCACTGACAGACCCCGGGACAAAGTGAAACAAGGACCAAATAGGGATGTAATAGTGTAGTAGATTAACCGATAAGCAAGTGCTCGTCCATTAATGCTAGCAACCCCATCCTCCTTCCCTGCGGCTCTGCAAGTAAATTCTTAGTGAAGTGGCCAGCAGGCTGGCTCAGCTCGTGCCTGGTCTTGGCATCAACCCCTGCTGCAGCTCTGCATGAGCTGGAACGGAGCTAGCCTGCCCGTGCCCTGCTCTTCATCAACTGCTTGTAGTGCAGAGCCATAGCAGGGGTAGTTGCCAGGACCCGGCCCAAGCCAGGACTGAGTGGTTGCAGTGCTAACCCACATTAGTTCATCATGCAGTCAACAAATTGTGTTGACTACATGATTAACCAACTGCATGCTTAATATCCCTAGAATCAAATATGGAGCTATTTCCATAGCCAGATTCTAGAATGGGACACCAGGGCTGGTTACAATAGCACAGTAAAGAGTTTTCAGATCACACCACTCCCAACCAACAACAAAACATTTTATGTTTCTAACAGCCTTCAAGATCTATACGACTCTGCAGCCTGCACCTCTGATAGGACAGGCTTAGCCATGAACCTCATTTGTCTCATCTGAAACCAGTAAAGCGTAGTCGCATCCTCTATTGTGCACCATCGGCTTCCTTTGCTCAAATGGACAAGTGTAAGAAATTAAAGAGTACACACACTGCATTTTTTACAATTCAGTGTTAATTCCAGGTATCCGCAATATAGGGAAGGCTTTTTGTTTGAGTGAGAGCCTCAAAGCTAAACAAGCTCAGCTGTAAATAAGAAATCTTATGTATACAGTACTTATTACAAAAACACTTTTATAAACTAGGAAGGGTTTTTTATCTAAAAACAAAAATGGAGAAAACTGACTCAATCCACACTGGCCTTAAAATCATACGTGGAATACTCTGGCCATTGACAATGGCTCTTTGGGTGGGTTTGTTCTGCAGATCTTTTTGGTAATACAGGAGAACTACCCCTCATTTCATAGATGCTTGCCAGGCATTTTAAGTTCTTATCATACAAAATCCTTCCACCAGTGTGAAATCTGACAGTTGAAGTCAGACCTGTTACCAGTATGATTAAGTTTGGAAGGATGCATTCTGTTTAGGGCAACTAATGAACTTCACAGTTTATGGAATCACGGAATCGACATTAAGCTATCCAACCCCCTCTTCCCCCTCCCCTCTGACAATGCAGGATTGTATCCTTTGAGACAATTCCTAGGGTTTTGCCCAGTCTAGGTTTAAGATCCGTCAAGAAATGAGGCTTTTGAGACTTGTGGGCGACTGTCCAATCTCAATTAGACAGTATTCAGTCTCAGTTATTTCAATTTTGTCCCACTAATCCTGTTTTCACAACATAAACCCTTCCAGATTTGTGCCCACTATTCACTCCCCACACCCACACTCTCTCTCCTAATGAAGGTTTATACATTTAACTTGTAACCTTATTTCAATCATTTCCTCCAACCCCATAATCCTCTGCATACTAGAGTTCCTAATGCCAGAGTTTGCATAAAGGATCCAAGCACCTCAGGGGACTACAGTTTATTGATTTTTCTTAATATGAACAAGATCACTATGAAGAACTAAATTCACCCGGATACTCTTCCTCCCTATACCAGCACATTGGAAAAGTTGGTCCCTATTTGCCCAGACTATTCTGGCTCTCGTGTTGTTTCCCACTTTATTTTGGGATACTGAACATAGCGTATGTGTGCTTTTTACCATTGAGCAAGAATAGGTGCAATCCCCAACCATATCAATTACTGTGTATACACACACAGAACCCCGTGGTGAGGGCTTGGTGATGCAGAGGCCACAAACCCCCAAGATCAAGTCTTATTCTAGGACACAAATGAAAGGTAATAGTGTCATAGCTTTGCATGATCACAACAAAACACAAAGATTGTCCAGCTTGGTACCCCAAGCTTGATGAGCCTAAGTACTGGAAGAGCAAGAGTTAGCTAGAGTTACAAGCAGAGTCATAATGGGAAGTTTATTGGTAACTGCCCATTGAGCACCAAACTAGGAAGGATAAAAATAAATGATTTAATAAACTGATTTTTAATCATCATCTAAATCATTAAGAATACTGCATTTCTCTCTCATTAAGAAACAGAGAATTAAATCTAACCACAAACATGCTAGACCTACACTTCATCTCATAAAAATGAATGAATGGCTCTAGTTCAGGGCTTTCAGTTCGTTTCTCAACAGACAAGTCACATGTACAAAGAGACGGAGACTGGATAGGATTATTGTTGTTCTGTGCATGTGGGGTGGCAGAGCTGGGCCTAGCAAGGCAGAGGAGCTAGTTAAGACGCTGCCTTGATAGACATGATATACAGGCAGTCCCCGGGTTACGTACAAGATAGGGACTGTAGGTTTGTTCTTAAGTTGAATCTGTATGTAAGTCGGAACTGGCATCAGCCGCTGCAGAAACTGATCAGTTTCAACCGCGGCTGAATCTGGATGCCAGTTCTGACTTACATACAGATTCAACTTAAGAAACCCATGCGTCCCAAAGTCAGCTGCTGCTGAAACTGATCAGCGGCTGATTCCAGGAAGCCCGGGGCAGAGCAACTCTGCCTCGGGCTTCCTGTAGTCAGCCGCTGGTCAGTTTCAGCAGCGGCTGACTTGGGGACGCCTGGGGCAGAGCAGCTGGGGTGCTGCTGGGTTGCTCCAATAGCGCGGCTCCTCGGCGTTACTGGAGCAACCCAGCAGCACCCCAGCTGCTCTGCCCCAGGCGTCCTGATTCAGCCGCTGCTGAAACTGACCAGCAGCGGCTGAATCAGGATGCGTGGGGCAGAACAGCTGGGGTGCTGCCGGGTTGGTCCAGAGCGGTGCTGCGGGACCAACCCGGCAGCCCCCAGCTGTTCTACCCCAGGGGTAGGCAAGAAAAGCCTGGTCTGCTGGGGGGGGGGGGGAGGGAGGGCACTAGCTGCACCCCCCTCCCCAGCAGACCAGGGGGACAGGAGCAAAGCCTCGGAGCACGCCCGCAGCGGGACAGCCCAAGCGCGCCTGGGCTGTCCCGCTGCGGGCGTGCTCAGCGGCTTTGCTCCCCGTCCCCCTGCAGAACGGGCGCGCTTGGGCTGTCCCCCTGCGGGCGTGCTCAGCGGCTTTGCTCTCCGTCTCCCTGGTCTGTAGGGAGACGGGGAGCAAAGCCTTGGAGCACGCCCGCAGCGGGACAGCCCAGGCGCGCCCAGGCTGTCCAGCTGCGGGCGTGCTCTGAGGCTTTGCTCCTGTCCCCCTGGTCTGCTGGGGGGGGTCCAGCAAAGCCGCTGGACCCCCCCAGCAGACCAGGTACACCAGAGCAAAGCCACCGCCTGGGTGGCTTTGCTCCTTTGCCCGGGAGCAAAGCCACCCAGGCGGCGGCTTTGCTCGGGTGTCCCTGGTCTGCTGGGGAGGTCCAGCGGCTTTGCTGGACCCCCCCCCAGCAGACCAGCGAGACCGGGAGAAGCTTTTCTCGCCCCGGAGGACACGGGTGGCGATCCGCCACCCGTGAGCTCCGGGACGAGAAAAGCCCCGTTCGTAAGTGCAGATCCGACATAAGTCGGATCCGCGTAAGTCGGGGACTGCCTGTATAGGAAAGAATGGAGGCAGAATAGAAAGGCAAAGTAGACTGGAAAGAAAAAGAGAAGACATTCTGTACACACTCAGCTTCCTATATTCCCTCCCACATGCTCACAGAAATACTGTCATGGCTTATGGGCATAACAGATGCCCAATCTGGTAATATTTTGAAGGAATTCCTTCCCTGGGTAAAAAAGGAAAACATATAAAGTGTAAGCAGTGAAAGGAGGAGATACTGGGCCTAGTTACAAGAATGAAACACCGTAAGGAAAACTGCTCATTGGAATGAAGTGATGTGGATGTGCCTGAAGAACACTGTGGATGATCAATTGGTTAACTTAAATAATTCACTTTGCAAAGCATCGTTCTTCAGGACTTTCTCTGTACTCGTAGTAGAAGTGTGAGCTAAGTCAATTCCCAAGCTGTTTGTTATGTTGGATATTGCGAGAGAGTTTCAACAAGTCATAAGGATTCGTTTCTAAAACATTAGCTTAGCTATCACCCAAGTATCCAGCACAGAAAGCTGAAGTAAGACGAATCTAGAGCGTCCAGTTGCCACTGGGTATCATTTTCTTTTTATATTGCATAATACATGCCCCCTATTTTGGCCACAGACTGTAATGATGATTTCATTAATCTATTCCGTTTTACTTCAGCACAGCACAGCTTTCCCAAGAGAACCCCATCCTATGTCTTAAAAAACAGAAATGCCAGTGAACTTAATGGGGCTCACTCCAAAATTAAGTGTATTCTATAGTCAGTCCTAGCTTTTTTTATTAATTTGGAATCAGAGCTGCATCCTTACTAAAAAATGTAAATGATTAACTGAATAATTAGTGAGAAGAACGACCATTCAAATAATTTTAAAATTTTGTTTCAGGATCCCATTTAAGTGGGAAAGATTGGTCTTGGACTATCTGCAACAACTTCGACTAAAAGTACCAGTGCGTGACTCTGCACTGCTGCAACTTAGCGTATTTCAAGACAATAAAGTATCAGTAGCAAACAAAAAGATTTCAATCATCCAGTAAAACCACCACGAAGGATGTGTTTATGATAAGGACCAGCAAATACCCACAGGCCACCACAGATGAAAAGATTGCTTGTGGTTCACGTATGCCACAAATTCTTTTTAAGTTGTTAACAATAAAACACTTCATTGACATGGTTGAGTCCTTACTCCAGGCTACACTCCACCTGGTAGAGCAGACAGAGACAGAAGGTTCGAGACATAAGGCATGAGAAGGAATTTGAACAGTGTGCAAGAAGTAGTGAGAAGCTGCCAGTTTCAGCCTTGATGGGAGGCACAACGTACGCAATGATTCAGTAATATGTGCATGTGACAACTGAAGATGGCGTTGCATCTCTTTGAAAAACAATAGATACATCGGGAAATGCCCATGCAAGATAATATTTAAAAGTAGTGGCAGTGAATGCTGTAATAAATTGAACAAAAATTCAATTGTTGCATGCATAGTTGTGTCAGACAATGCTGCAAATGTGGCAAAGAGGAGAAAATACTTCTGTTTCTTTTTTCAGGTATGCTCCGTAACACATGGCCACAGTGCCCATACAATGCATCGTTTAGCCAAAGGCTTAAGGAACTCTCCTTCAGGAAAGATAGAAAATGAAGTTGCAAAATATTTCCATAACCACCATTTTGCTTCAGCTTCACTGAAGAGAGCAAGAAGATCCAAACTAACTCTCCCTTCAGATGTTGGATGGAAATCTGTGATTGACTGCTTTAAACAGCTTATTAAGAACTGGCTTATTCTCATACAACTTTGTGAAGAAAACAGTGATTAAGTAGATTTGGTATCTCATCCAAAGTATCTAACATTGGACTACAGAGGAACATTGAAAATATGCTCACTATACTGAAGCCTTAAACTTCAGTGAAATTGCTGCAGCACTGCTGATGCTGTAGAAATCTGGAGACATCGACAAAAGAAGTACCTCCCCAGAAGGCTAAACTCTAGGGCACTAAAGAAGCAAATGGATCAAGCTCTAACTCCACTTCATTTTCTTTCAAACATTCCTGACCCCAGCTAAAAGTAGATGCCAAACTTCTGAAGATGGTGCTGCTGCCAGGACATGGACATCTCAAAGTCACTCCTCAGCTATAATAAATTTCAGAGCCAGAGTGAAACCTTCCAATCAGTATACTGTTCAGAACCTCACCAGTAAACAAGTCACTCCCCTGAAATGGTGGAAATCATTAGCCAGGCACCTTGAAACTGAGCTCCTTCCCTTGCAAAGCCAACTTTTCCCAGCCTTAGCTTTCTCTGCAGGCACAGAGAGAATATTGTCATGGTCTGGCATTATTCATTCTAAGGTATGAAATTGACTAGGAGATGAAAAAGCAAGAACACTAATAGTCTTGTTTCAGTCTATCAATAAAAATGACAGCAGGAGTGGGGAAGATGAGAGCTAGTTAACATTTGGTGTTGTGAATATGTGTCTGTTAAGTGTTAAACTTTGAAAATTAATTTTAAAAAGTTTAAGGAAAACCTTCAGACAACAACTCAAGAGACTACTGCAATTGCAAATGTACAACATTTATGTAACAGTTAAGATTTGGTTTAATAAAATATAAGTGCTATTGTGAGAGAGATTTAGTTCTTACCGTCCCTAATGTACTGCTGCTGCATCTGCAGCTTGACGGAGGTAATAAATATAATGTGCTATTTCCTAAATTAATAAAAATCAATATAAAGTGGGTTTTACCCACAAAAGCCTATGCCCAAATAAACAGTCTTTAAAGTGCAACAGAACTCCTTGTGTTTAATACAAATGAAGTTATCTAAACAAATTACACAAAGTATCTCTCCTAAATGTTGTAAAATGCTATAAAGAGTTGTACATGTAAAATTAGTGATCAGATCTGCACCTTGTTTAAGAAATGTGAAATAATATTGGTGGGAAATTTGATTTAAACCAATCCACCTTGCCTCAAACTAAAATTTGAAGGAGTTACAGTCTTTGAACGAAGGACCTCCTTGTATTCCTGTAAGTATTTGGCCTTTTCCCCACCACACCTATCTAAAGGATTCATAGGAATGATACTTATATCACAATGGGATTTGTTCACTATTTGACAATGGCCTTGTTCAAGTGTGGACATGCATATGAAAAAGTCAACTATATCCAGTCTAGGTCCAGCCATCACCTCTTTCCACATCCCCCTCTGGCCCCATCAGTGATGTCGACTCATCCACTCATTTGTCAGCTTCTCACACCAGCTGCTTTACACATGCCATGGCCTCATGCAAGAAATGCCTTTCCCAAGCTCATCTACAAGGCATAGACACAACCTTCATAACATTCAAGTTCCTCCTCAATGCCTCTCTGTCTATGCCTGTGGAAATCACAGGCAACACTGATGAGCCTGAGAAGTGAGTGGGGAAATGTACACTTCCTACAGTACTGAAAACGTAATACCCTCCCCTTTCCCTCTACCTGTGCTATCACTGGCAGGTCAGTCAGGGTGTGATGGTGCAATCCGACATCTGTGACATCAAAACCCAGCGCTTTTGCCAACACAAGCTGTGTATACACCAGGGGTGGGTAATCACTTCCAGAAGGAGTGGGGCCAGGACACTTCCATGCTTCCTCACCCACAGACCCTGACTGATCCGGGTGTGGGGAGCACGCACATCTGGCCGTTCCCTCTAGGCATCCGTCCCTAGCAGTGGGAAGAGACTTCACATGCTCCTCCCTTCTGCCCCTGATCAATCAGGGCCTGGGGAGGGGGAGCACGTAAAGTCTCACTCCCTGCCCCTGCCCTGAAAGGAAGTGCTGCGCATAGAGTCAAACAGCAGCTGAGCAGCAGCTGGGGGAAGACTGAGTGCTGAGCCCCTTGCAGGGTGGGAATAGACTTCACAAGCTCCTCCAAGCCCCGATTGGCCTGGGGGCAGGGGGAGTGCAGGAGGTTTCCTCCTGCCCTGCCAGGAGCACACAGAGCTTCTAAATGCTACACACTGCTTGCAGGGCGGAAGGAGACTTCTTCTGTTGGCAGTGGCTACAAAAAACCACCTGCTCCTCTACCCAACAACAGCATTTGGATCCTTCTTCCCTCAACTGCTGAAAGCTGGAGTCTGCACTGGGGTGACTGTTGCAGCAGCCGGGGAAGGACCCAGCTCTGGCATGCCTGGGCAGCAGCTCAGTTTGACTTCACACATTTCCTGGAGAGGTTCACTAAGACAGGGAGCATACTACTCACAAACTAGCTCCGAAGAAGTGAGCTGTGCCCACGAAAGCTCATGATACCATCAACGTGTTTTGTGAGTATCAAGTGCTACCAGACCATTTGTTGTTTTTTTTCCCCTGCAACAGACTAACTCGGCTACCCCCTGAAGCTCTATAGACAGAGTCCCAATTCTCAGCAGCCAGGAATCCTGCCTAGTGTTGCCCAAGACAGTAGGACAGCAGCACCTCCCTTCAAAAGAGGCTGGCAAGATGGTTAGTGTTTCCAGACGTTACCACGATGGTTACACTAAGTTTAAGTACTGGCCGAAGTTTCAAACAACTGCCGAAAGCTAGGCTAAGGGATGGGATTTTCAACAGTCTCAGTGGTCGAGGCACACAAGTCCTGAGTGCTTCTAAAAATTGAAGTCTTAGGCACAAATGTGAATTGTTAAAAATTTAGAGCTGTAAGTTTAGGTCCATTAAGGGTGAGAAAGTGAAACACTTACTGCAAGCAATCCAAGGTATTTAGATAGTTAATTATACTTGAATGAACCAAGTATTTTGAATACTGAGTGTAAGTACTCTGAACTAAATCGGGTAAATATTAGTTTTTAAAGTCATCTTTAAATTCCAGATAAGAGCATTTAAAATGCTCAGAAAACAAATTCCAAGAAAATACAAACTATACTGGAATGGAGTTGACATGGGAAATCAAACATTATTGCAAAGTGTGAATGCAAAATGTCTTGGATCAGTTAAGTGCAAAAAATTAAGTTGTGTGGAATAAGAATGCCAAGTGCTGATTAGACAAAACCATTGGCTTCTCAATATTCTCAACCAAAAAACCCCCAGGATAGTTATGTGTTCAATGGCAAACTAATTTTCACATCTGACTACAAGACAGAATGCAAATACTTCAAAAGCAGAGCCAGGCACTTCTTCCCTCCACATAAGCTTGATAGAGGTTTTGGCCGTTTTTAATTCTCGTGTACAACTTGCATTGGTATCCTGGGCCTTGTTCAAACACATCTTTCCTAGTACACTGTATCTACAACAGTGGTCTCCAACCTTTTCACACCCAAGTTCAGTGGTCCCCAACACAGTGCCCACAGGCACCATGGCGCCCGCCGGGGCATTTGTGCGCACCCGCCAACAACCTGGGCCGGCCCCGCCCCCGCCCCCGCCCCCGGCACGCAGGAGGCGCCGGCCCCAGGCGCCCAACATGCACCGGCACTGGGTGCACAGCGCTCAGGCGGCCCCAGCCCCGGGGCATATGCGGGCGCTCGGGCGGCGCCGGTACCGGCCCCAGGCGCGTGGCTCCGGCGGCAGCACCGGCCCCGGGCCCACAACGCAAGGCACTCGGGCGGCCCCAGCCCCGGGGCACATGCCGGCAGCAGCGCCGGGTGCAAGGGCATCCCAGTCCCCTGGTGTGCCCCCGGACGTGCAGCCCCGCCCCTGGGCGCCCGGCACGTGAGTGGCCCCACCCCCTGGGTGCCCGAGAGCCTCTAAAAGTTGGGGACCACTGCCAAGATCACTTTTTAAAATGTCAGAACAAGCCAAGATCTACAGCCCCATCCTTCCCTCAAGACCCCGCCCTCTCAGTTCTTCTCTCCATCACTTGTTATCCCCAGCCCTTATACCCTCTCAGGGTACAGCTACGCTGCCACTTTTTTTCAATTCTTCTGTAGGAGGAGGTTTTTCCAACATCTGGCCTGTCTAGACTGGGCCAAACGTCGGAAAAACCCCTTCTTTCAGAAGCCCCATTATTCCTTGTGGAACGAGGAATACAGGGGTTGCCAAAAGAGCATGTTTGTTCTTCCACTAAAAAAAAGCAGAAGAACAAACGCATCCCTGGATGTGGAAGAGTTTTTCTGGGATGCCTCTGGAATCCCAGAAAAACTCCCGCAGTCCGCGCTAGTGAGAGTATGGCTACACATACTCCCCCACCCCTCGCAAAGGAGGGAAACCCCGGCGCACACCTCCTCCAAGGACTCCTACCCCACACAGCAAGTCCCTAGGGTTCCACAGACATGGGCTGTGGTACTGTGCTGGCAGTTTGGGGGAGGGGGAGCAGCCAGCGCACTTCCTGAAACCCTGGAAGTGACTGACAGCTACCAGACTTCCTTCCACCCCGCAGGAAACTAGCACTACCTCCATTGTCACTGGAGGTAGGTAGTGGGACTTCTTGGGGGTGAGGGAAAAATGGGAGGGCCTCCGAACACCTCGCTATCGACTGGTTGAGCCTTCCCGATTGACCAGTCGATCGCGATCGACAGGTTGGTGGCCACGGATCTGTGCATGTTTACAACCAACGAGATGGCAGTTTTCTTGCAAATCCTGATGCTATTGCACAACTCCACTAAAAAACCCTGCAGTAGTCTGTTTGCACACATGCAAAGCCTCTGCATCCTGTTTAAGCTAATCGCACTAGCCACTACGTCACTTTGTCCAGTAGAACAAGAAAAAACTACATTCTACATTAAGAGGCACAATCTTAAATATCACTTATGTATGAAAGTTAACCCATCATCGGTACAAAGGTACAAGTGAAAAGTTACAGAAAAGTTTTCCAGTCTGTTCTAATGTTTCTGATGCCACTTTGTGTCGTCATTTTCACCTACTGAGATGGCTCTTTCATAAAGGAACGGGGAAAAGGAATGTTTTCCAACTAGGAAAGTGACAGAATACAGCAGTTTGGAGGGATTTGAAGATGCAGTGTAGAAATGTAATTTTTAGAGTTAATGGCAAATTCAGTAATTTTTCAGCTGGAACTTCAATACACCCAGAACTAGCGAGTCACCATCTTGTCAAAACTCAGTGCTTCATGTCCCTAAGTTTTGCTCTCTGCATAGCTCTGAGCAAGATGTGAAACATTCGTAAGTCGGACGCACAATGGCTGCCTTATTTCATTGCCATACCATAAACACTAAGTTTACTCTTATGTCCTATAAGAACGGGAAATTCATACACGATTAAAAACCACCTTCAGTTGTAGCAAGGTAAGGTGACATACAGAAGAACATCTATTGCTTCAAGTTAAGAGTAAAATGAAAACTACACAGCGTCAATTGTAATTGTGCAGTGACACTGAGCCATTCATTTAGCTATGTGCTATAGCTTGGGCATGTTAAGTTCTTTCATTTCATCTGGTGAGAACTAGAAGTAGAGCCCTAATTCATTTGAATGCCCTAACTATATATTAACTAAGTATGTTTCACCTATGCTTTTCATTTAAGTTGTGATATGTGATGGTCATGGAGGTGAACACGTAACAGGAGCTAGGTTTTCAAGTACAGTAAAACTCCAATTGTCCGGCATTTAGTAGTCCAGCACTCCCGATAGTCCGGCACCAACTGGAACCTGGAAGTACTCTGGCCAGCTGGACCATTGGAGCTGCTGTGAGCCGCATGGGCGCTCACGGCTGGGAAAAGGAAGGGGAGAAGAGGGGAAGAGAATTATACCCCTGTGACGGGTCTGCTGGGACCCGCACTGCATCTGGCTGGGGGGCGGGCAGGGAATGGCATGACAAGGGGTGAACCCTCCGACGTTTTGCCGCCACCGCGAGTTTCCAGGAAGGGAGCGGGCTCCCCAACCCCAGACTGCAGTAGTGATCACCAAGCAGGGGGGTGAGGGGCGGCGCTGCGGGACCAACCCGGCAGCACCCCACCTGCTCTGCTCCGCCGCTTCCCCAAGTCTGCTGCTGCTGAAACTGATGAGCGGCGGATTTGGGGAAGCGGTGGAGCAGAGCAGCTGGGGTGCTGCCGGGTTGGTCCAGCAGCGCCACCCCTCACCCGCCTGCTCGGCGATAACTACCGCAGTCTGGAGGGTGCGGAGCCCGCTCCCTTCCTGAAGACTCTCGGCAGCAGCACAGGGCTTCCTCCGCCTCCCTGCAAAATGGCAGAAAGTTGGCCCCTCATTGTGCCATTCCCCGCCCACCCCTCGGACACAGTGCGAGTCCCAGCAGACCTGTCACAGCCCCCCACCGGAGTACCTCCCGATACTCTGGCATATCCGATAATCTGGTACCACCTAGGTCCCAAAGGTGCCGGATTATCTAAAGTCTACTGTACCATGACAGCACTTCCACTAGGGATGTAAAAAAACTTCTAAAAGCATTAACCATGTAACCAATTCAAATTTTGATTGGTTACACAGTTAAGTGAGTTCCACAGGACAGAGGGGAGTTTAACCGTGGAACTTGTGTCACCCTCCTCAGTGCAGTCCTGGGCTTCTCAAGTGAAAGCTGCCAATCCCACTGATGGATGGTGATTTTGGCAAGAAGATGCTAAGAGCAAGAACGAGACCAGCAAATTCGAGTTTTTTTAAATACATGACCAGAGCTGGAATTTAACACACTGCTAAATATAGAAATCTAAGGCATTAGCCTAATATATGCCACTTAGCTGAGAAGCTCAGGTTAATTTTTTCACAAGATGACAAAGTGATGTCACTCTGCATCCCACCTGCCTTCTCCCCTCTCCCAGGTGGCCAGGGGGAGGAAGCCAGGTCTCAAGTGCTGCAACCTCAGCCTGGCTCAATCCGCCAGTCACTGGCAGGAGAGAGCCAGGCCTGCCAAGACAGGAAGGGGAACGGAGGGGAGCCAGGGCTGAAGGGGGTGTAGTCAGGGCTGTCCTGCCCGGCGGGGAAGGGGGAAGACCCATGGCTGCCTACCCCCAGAGAGTGGGGGGTTGGCGAGCATAGCAAGCAGGGGGTGCAGCACCCTAGTAAATGTACACAGATACAGTGGACTTACATAGCCCACTAAAGAAAATAATTCAAAATATATAGAGAATCACAGGACCAGAGGGGACCACCAGGGTCATCTAGTATAACCCCCTGCCAAAAGGCAGGCTCTACCGTGTCTAAACCATCATATAAAAATTGATCTCTAATGCCAAAGTACCACTATTTTAAAACTTCTGAAATTAACTGATAGGTCAGCCAATTAACCAATTGGAACAAACAAGTACCATGTAATAATTTTTAAAAGCTGTGCAGTAATAACTCAAAGGAGCTCTTACCGGAGAGCTTTGTTAGAATTTTCATTGTACTGCTCCTGGGAAACACAATGCATTCCTGTTATAATGAAACACCTTATAAACACCATATGACAGAAGAATGAAGTTTAATAAAGCATTCCTTCTACTATCACAATGCCTAGGGCCCTAAACAGTATTTTATTATCAACTAAGTACTCTCTGAGAAGACAGACACCAAGGCGTCACAATTTACCTCATACAGGCTACTAGGCCAGATCAAAACACAATGCATATTAGGTTTAAATAGGTCTTTTTCTTACAATAGACTGTTACTCTGAATGCTAGCATCAGGCAGTTTGGAGTATGTAATAGTGTCAAGATTCCATCTATGACATTAGGTAAGATTTTTAATACAAGCCACTTGGCATCAGCATTTTCTGCAAACACTGGCACATCAATCCTATCATGGGCTACATATTTGATTATGTTGCCAGCAATGCTGAGTCCAGTCAACACTGAGAACATTTCATAAATCCCATGGCCAGAAATCAGTACATTCTGTGCTAACCAGAACATCTAAGGAAATCCATTGTTTAAGTTTAATAGTACCACTTTTTCCGAGCGACAATAGGTTCACATTTGCTATAAAAGAGTTCTATTTAACAGCCAGAGAGAATTCTGGGGAATTTCCACATGCCTATTTGTGCCGTACTCTTGAAAACACGGTTCCGCAATATTTCAACAAACACTGCATTGTAACTTAGGAGTGTCCTGGATATTCTGTGCGTCTGTGTCAAGGTTTTTATTTGGTAGGGGTCTGACTCTCCCCCCACAGACATTAACAAGACTTGCTAATGTCAATGGAAGCAGGACTAGGCCCTAACTTAGGTACCAATTTTCAACATTACAAGTGCTCAAATACATTACATTTCATCTGTTCAGCTAGTGAGAATGGTTAAATTTAGGCTACCATGGTGGTTTTCCAGTAGGCCTGGATCCTGCAGTGCTGAGCTTTCCATCTCAATCCAGCAAAGCACTTAAGCACAGGCTGAAAACTAAGCACATTCTTTGCCAAATTAGGGCCAGAATTCTCAGCATCTCACAGGATAGAGCACCAAACTACAAGTTATGCAATTATGAAATCCTGTAAGAGAAACTTTTGGGAGTCTGATATGTCAGTGCATTCTTCTTGAGTCTTGAGCAGTATTTTTGCCATGTCAGCCACCCTAGATTTTTAGCCAAGTATTTATAATATGTTTACCAGTTCCAAGAAAGCAAAAGACTAGCTGTTCTACTGGTAACAGCAGTGCTGATATAATTCAAAAGATCAAGTAAAGCCTGTTAACCAGAATGAGAAAAAGACTGAAGTCAAACCAAGCCTTTTGCTTAAAATGAAACAAGGAGAAAACTAAAACGAACAAGACTAATCATCCACATCACCGTTCTACTGAGACTTCAAAGTAGAAATATGGATCAAAAGACTGAAGCTTAATTTTCTACAAGTGTGTTATTCATATAAAATGTGAATGCAAATAAATGTAGTCAAGATAGAAGTATGACAGGATACAGAAAAGCCTCAGTGATAACACAGGGTACATCTCTACTACCGGTGGAACAACACTGTGGCAGTCAATTCCATTGGAGCTCATTTCCACTAAATCAACCACCGAATTAGCGATGTAACAGCATAGTCAATTTAGCTTATCAGTTAACGCTACAGACTACATGCATCCACCCCGCTCCCCCAAGGTACAATTTTTTAAGCAGGCTGGACAGGCTGCCTGGCTCAGTTCTGGCTCACACCCAGTCAAGAAGCTCAGATTTCCCTCCTCAGACAGGGGCTGCTGCCACCCCATGCTGCTGCCTCTGTATCAGAGACAGCAGCATAGGGCAACAGGCAGTCAGTCTGTAAGGGGAGCTGGTTTTTAAATTGGCTTCCCTTGCAGATCAGCTCCCTCCTGGCACCCCATACTGCTGCTTCTGATACAGAGGCTGCAGCACAGAGTGGCAGGGGGCTCCTGAAACTGGGGCCAGAGTGCACTGGCTGCCAGCCCTACCCCCAGGGTCTATGGAATAGTTGACTAACCGATAAGAATTCATGAGGTTAATCAACTATTCAATTAACAGATATTTAACATCCCTATACCGAATGCACTCCCATTGACTACAGTACTCCACCACAACTAAGTACAGCAAAGTTTCCTCCCATCAACTTAGTATGGTGTGGATATAAAGCCAACAGGCAAAACCCAACCTGGGACCTCTGGAGCTTTGTGCATGAGCTTCTACAGCTTGAGCTAAACGTCAGCTGGCTCTCAGATAAGGCTGGAGAGTAAACTCATTCTCTGTCAGTGATCAAAGTGCTATTACATGGGACAGTGCACCCAGAAGGTGCATGGGTTACACAGACACCACATAAAGATGACCTCAAGTATGTTGACTCCAGCTATGTTATTCGCATATTGGAGTTGTGTAACAGGACAACTTTACCCGCATCATGTAGACCTGCCCATCGTTAGTCAAAAGTTTCAGAGGGGTAGCCGAGTTTGTTTTTCCTGTTACAGACTAACTACGAATAGTCTGGTAGCACTTTAAAGACTAATAAAACATGAATATGGTATCATAAGCTTTTGTGGGGCACAACCCACTTTTTCCGATGTCAGGAGTGTTCTTCAGATAACCAACACTCCGGTCTTCTAGAGAAGTAGATTGTGCCCATGGAAGCTCATGATACCATCTCCATGTTCTGTTAGTCTTTAAAGTGCTACCAGACTATTTGTTGAAGTTTTTCATAGTTAGGATTATGTCTGAATGATTGACTATTAATAAAAAATTGACAGGAGAAATTCTTGGCAAGACAATCACTTGTATTGAAGTGCCCTTTTTAAGGAAGAAAGCCTCTCTTGTTAGTGGGTCAAGTCTCAGACATCTCCCAGCTTATGTTTGCTCAGTTAAAAATCAATCCAGTAAATAACTCTGCAAAAACACTGGGGAAAATATGTAAGAAATCTGCACACTCATTTTGAAGATCAAAACGCAAAGTGGTTTGCAAAGTGGTGCTGCGCTGTACACAATCAGATTCCAAGATAACAGATAACATTCTGACCTATGGTTTAAAGACTAGTTAGCTGAAAAATTCCAGACAGACAGCATGAGTTTAAGTGGCTTATCACATCTCTTCCCCTTGTATTAGCTGAATCCCACAATAGCCCTTCCTCAAAAGAAGAGTGAGTTCTTAATCAGATATTAGCAACATAAACACTGAGCACTCTACATAGCAAACATTACCAAGCATCTGCAATCCTTCTTATGTCCCTGGAAGCATGCAAATGCAATCCCTGGGAGGTAGTCAGCAGTTTAAGAGTTATCAGGTACTGTTTCAGCTGCATCAGACTAATGGTTTAAAAAACAAAAAAAAAAGATGCACCTAGTTCTGGAAGCTGCCACTGTCAGATTAAAAGGTTACCAAGACTTTACAGATCACTTCGTCACCGAACACCGAGCCGAGAATTTATATCACTTAAGATAATCATCTCCACAATCACTCTGGAACTGTATGCTCATCCCTGATGGGGAAAGGCAGGAAACTACACCATGTTTCCATCCATTGTAGAGCACTGAGCATCAGAAAAAAATGGCATTATCAGTCAGCATTTCAACAGCATGACAAATTCTATCACCGTTAGGGATGTAAACTCCAGATTAATGAGTTAACCAGTAAAATGTTAGGTTAACTAATTAAGCAGGATTTCAGGTGGACGACTGCTTCAGTTGGGCTAGAACAGTGGCAGGCCGCAGGCAGCTCCCAGGAAACTGGTTAACCATTACTCAGTAAACATCCTACAGTAAGGGTGATGTTTACCGGTTACCTGGGCACATCCCTAATGACCATGGAATTTGCAATTAAGTTTTCACAGACTCAAATGTCAAAAGGAACCATTGTGATCATCCATTCTGACTTTCATCTAACAGGGCAGGGAATTTCTCAAATTAGTTCCCAGAGCATCTTTCAGAAAAACATCCAACTCACATGTAAACATGGTCACTGATGGAGAATCCATCGTGATCCTTCGTAAACTGGCCCCTGGAAAATTACCCTTAAATTATGTAATTCGCTTCCTAATGCCAGCTCTCAGCCATTACATCACGCTAGACCTTTCTCTGCTAGATAGAAAAGCCCATTATAAAATATTTGTTCCTCGTAGAGGTATTTATAGACTAACCAAGTCACCCTTAGTTAAGCTAACCTGACTGACTAAATGACTGGAAGACATGCCTTATAGCAATAGAGTCAAGGAGCTCATCATGACAGCTCCTTTCTGAACCCTCTCCCATTTATCAACTTCCTTCACGAATCACAGGCACCTGTCCTGGGCGCAGCATCCCAGCAGCAGTCGCACCAGTGCCCAATACAGAAGTAAAATGATCTCCCCAGTCCTACTCTAGAGTCTCTTCTTTTTGCATGCAAGGATTGCTGTAACCCTCTGGGCCACAGCATCATATTGGGATCTCATGTTCAGCTGATTACACACTACCCCTCCCACTCAATCATTTTCAGGGTCACTGCTTCCCAGGACAGATTTGTCATTGCATAAATATGGCCTACCTCCTTCCTTCCTGGAGGTCTACATTTACTTTCAGCAACATTAAAACACTTGCCTTGCACTCAGTTTACCAAGCAATCCAAATAGCTCTCAGTGAACAGTCCTCGTGGAGGTTTACCACTCCACCCATTGAGTCACCTGCATATTTTTATCAGCAATGATTCTGTGTTTTCAAATAAAAATGTTAAACAGAACAAAGCCAAAAACAGATGCCCACTAAAAACACACCGACTCAATGATAATTCCTCATTTACAATTACATTGAGACCTATCAGTCAGTTTGCTCTATTTGTGGCCTACAATTTTATTCCAATTAAGTTAAAATTTCTACTGTGTATCTTCTACAGCTTTTGGAGGCAGGCCAGTCAGGGAAGATAAATTTACTTCAGTCTTATTCACACAGCAAAGAAAATTAATGCTAGTAGGTAACAAGCTGTTCTCTTGCAAATGTTTTAGCATGGCCAAAGACCCACTGAACCTGCAAGCACATGGAATATATTACACTAGCAAGATCCTGTGTTCCATCCATGTGTAGCTGCAATAGTTTTAATTAGTGTTTTTCCTTTCCTGAAACTAAGTTTGCTCAGTCAAAAAAATTCAGCAAGGTTGGTCTAACATTTGCAAATGGATTCTGATTAGAGAGGTTAGTGTATAGCTGGTTAAGCAATTAACCAACAAGCCAAAGTTTATCGGTTAATGCAAAGGATAACATACAACTCCCCCTTTTGCTGCCTCTGTATCAGAGGCAGCAGCGAGGGGGCGGGGGCAGCAGGCAGGACTGCAGAGCAGCCTTTGTCCATGAGGAACTTGGGCCTCCTGCAGACAGGGGCAGCTGTCACCTCCCCTCCAAGACAGGCTCTGCCTGCCATCCCGCACTGCTGTCTCTGATACAGAAGCAGCAGCATGGATTGGCAGGGGCTCCCTGGGAGCAGGGAGTACACTGGCTGCTGGGAAATATTTTAGTAACCGCTAAAAGTTGTTGGGGCTACACAGTTACTAAAATACAGGATATCTAACATCCCTAATTTTGATCAGAGTCCAGTGCATTCACTAACTGACAGAACTGACAGACAATTCTAAAAAAATTCCCAGATATTGGGCAACTCTACATCAAAAATCTCACTAATATGCTATGAATTATTATGCATTATAAAACAATTATAAACATGATGTAATCTACCGCTTGACACTGCACACTAGTAATGTTAATGCTTATTCAGGTATTCTCTAACATCCCTACCACACACTATCAGTAAAGTTCTCTTATAGCATCCAGTGTGAGAGAAACCAAAACATTTACTACTACACAGAAGTGGAACAGCAATCACAGATGTGCCGCAGAATCTGGGCCAATATTACTATGCAACTCTGAACAAGGTTTACTGAACCTGAAATAGCAGCAACAATCTTGATTGAATGCCACAGACAACACAGACTAGAATCCTGGGAACAGTAACGGGTGGAGACGAGCAATCACTGGAAGAATCGTTTAAAAAACCTGGCTATCTTTAAGTAGCAAGTTGATCCATCAATGGATTTTAAACCCATTCGCATTCCAATCAGCAAGTGATGATTTTATACCCTCTTCTGATATACTCTAGCACGTAAGTTGATTTTAAATCAAAAGTTTACTTATTACTATTCCAGCCTAAGCACGGAAACTGATTTTCTAAACTCATGTGTGCAAACTTAGGACTAATTCAGAGCCATAAACATAGCAAAGCTTTTTATTGCTTATATATCAAAAAAAGATCCTACAAGTTGTTCTGGGCTGGCAGACTATGAGGCATGTGTGAAGCCCCAATAAAATTAATGCTCTCTGCTATTATATGCTTAGTCTAAGGTCTATTTTAGGGAAGTTCTATAGACTAGATGACCACAATGGTCCTTCAGGCTTGGGAAACTGCATCAGGGTCTCTTGCATGTAGAGAGCGATGGGCTGGAGGCTCTGTCTTGGATTTTTTTGTGTGTTTTTTACTTGAATATAACTCCTGTCCTGTGCATGTATAGTGATAGATACACAAAAGACCACACTTTGACTTAGAAATGTAATGAATGAGGCAGAGAAGCTGCTGAGTGATTCACATTCAATTCTAGAAGAGTTCAATTTTTCAATCTAGCTCTCAATGGCCCTACTTCTTTAGCTCTTTACATACACACTTGGTACAGATGGCTGACAGCTCAGGAACAAATCAGGACTGATTTATATCACTTTAATTTAAATAACAAATTTTAACAATTGAAATAATCAAGCAGGAAACCTTACTTACATCTCCGATTTTAATTGTGTTTTTCTACTTTATTTTCCTAAAGAAATGTTGAGTCTCTGATTGGTACACCTTCTAAAACACGTGATTTGTAACTAAATATAGCCCTTACACTAAATTTAGTACTTTTTACTAAACCAGAAAATACAGTCTGTCTAGGCACATGTAAGCAATTGTATAAAGCTTTACATTTATTCCCATTCTTAATTTTTGCATATCTTATAATAGAAAATGGTGAATGACATTAACTTTGTTAACAAATTAACTTTTGTACTTATGATTGGTTAATAATGCCTCTGAATTCCAAGTGTCATTCAATTATTAAAATGTTCAAGTAGTATTTTAAAAAAATTTTAGTTAAAATAAAACTACCTTAGATGTGCTGCATACATAAGAAACAAAAGTGTCTAAACAGACTCTGCATTTAAAACAGATTTAAATTACAGAAGCGTTGTATTGTTAGGGTATTTACTCATGGATATCGGACAACTTCCTTCAAGATCTCAGATCTAGCAGATCTCTTCCTCACACCTCGCTTTTTTCAGCTCCCAATCAGATTCTCAGTTTCAAATAAATAGCCATTAACCGGAACTAGTTGAGTAAATTAAATGAGGAAAATGCAGAAGAGGTTTCTACCATCAATAGGTGATTTAGTACAGCAACAAACTCTTGTTCCAGGGGCTTAGCAGTGATTTCCCCAGCAGTTCAGCAGTCTGGCTTTCTTTCAAACTTCAGCAGCAGAGAAGTACGGCTTGATTTTTAAATTTAAATGGACAAACTTACTTGTATTCTCAGTTTCAAATGTTAACAGTTTACACACACAAAAAATCCATTCTCATCAATTGTAACCAGCACTAGGGATGGTAGAGTTTAACCGATTAGACTGTTAACCAATAGGCTGATGCTTATTGGTTAAATTCTGCCAGCAGCTGGCTTCCAGGGAGCCAACTGCAAAGCCTACAGTGAAACCTCTTCCCCAGAGTGGAGGCCCCCCCCCCCCCCCATAGCCAGGCCCCCAGGGAAGCAGCAGCCAAGTCTCCTCCCCAAGAGTGGGGTCTGCAGGGGCTGGTGGTCCCGCTCCCAGGAAGACTTCACAGTATAAAGCTTAAATAGAGCCCACAGTGCATGTAACCACTAAGATATTTAGCAATTACACGGTTACCTTTTTAACCGACTTTTTACATCCCTAATCAGCGCTAAAATAGCAGAGATGCTACAGGCAAGGATTTAGCTTTCTGCAAGCACATTTGTACAAAAAGCAGTGTGCCTAGCTTCATTTTCTCTGGTTCTAGCACCTAGATAGAATGTTATCAATTCATGGTCAGTGCTGTTCACCCACAAAGCTTTATCTACACAACTTATAATTAAACAGAAAGACTAAAGGAAAAATAGAAATTATAGTCAAAATAACTCCCTGATTTCCAACACACAATAAATAGCCTTGCTCTTAACCCGAACATGGGCCTTTGTAGGCTTGTGTAAAGCAAATGCATGCCACTGCTGTGAAGCAGTCAAGAAGCTGGTTCAGCTGCAACAAATGCATCAAAAGATTTAGTAATGAGTCAGCCCTACAAAAATACTGTCATATTGTCTGAAGGCAGTAGATGAAGCAGCCCTTTCAATTAAGGGAAGGAATATTAATAGTCACCAGAACTCGTACCATTTACTAATTTGTAATCCAAATTTTGGGCACTGTGAATGCATCCAGCCCTGCTAGAGTACTAGAGGGGGCTAGTCTGGTTCAAGTTGCCTGTGTTTTAACTTTAATTTTACATTAGTGACACAGCCATCTCTATGGTAAAATACCATGCTGTAAATGCCCTAATAATGCAGCATAGTACAGAGCCAACATAAGCGTGACAGTGTAAGTTACCTTTGTATCAAAATGCCAACATATACTGAGACAACCTTCTAGGTTTTCAGTTGTTGAAAGTTCTGATATAAGAGATTTTTTTTACACAAGAGATGTGTTTCAGTAGACACTTTAATACATATACCACTAAGTTAATTCTTTAGTTTCCTATAGCCGGGCACCCAGAAAAAATAATCATCATATTCATGTATTAACTACATAAGTTTCTAAATAGACTCAGGAATAATTGAGGGTGACAAATCTGGACATAAGAAAATAATTCTGTTGCATATTAAGCATCTCCCCATTTTACTGTATAATTTGACTAGTGACTCAATCAGAAAAAACACCTCACATCTTGCAATGGTAACCAAAACGTACACAAAACATATGCATTCTGGTCTATACAAACCAAGTTCTTTGGATGGACCAATAAAAGGCTTAAAGACATTTTTCCCCCCAGTTCTACTACATGCCCATTAAACTGCTTTCAGGTTCCTGAAGTCCAACAGTTAATTGACCAGAGATTGTGTGTGTCTGTTTGTTTTTAAGAGACAGTTACAGGGCTGAACAAGACTCACCCAGATAAAGTAGTTATAACAAAAGAAAAGATCCCAATGCACAAACGTGCAGGAGTCCACACATTTGAGGAAACCTTTTATTTTGTAACTTTAAAGTTAGCTGAGAGAGTCATAGTCATTCCTCTCTGCACATGTGCTACCACCCGCCTGGCAATGAGACCACAGAGATAAACAGCATGTCATGCTTACTCAAATGGTCCATGGAAGTCAGAAGATGGCAGACCCAACTACTTAGCCAATACGTGACCGGGACACCCGGGGGGGAGGATGTGTTCACCCCCGGATTAAGACGCTGCGAGCAACAAGTGTCCCGCCGTCCCGCGCGGAGCGGGGGCTGCAGGCAGCCGGGGCTGAGGCCTGGCACGAGCCCACCCGGGATGGGTTGAGCCCCACTCTGCCGGGGGGCGCCGGGAGCGGGATGAGGGGCCGGCAGGGGGTTCCCCAGGGCGGGGGTCCCGCCGCGAGTGGGATTCGCCCCCGTGCGGCCGGGGGGGGGGGTGCCTCCTCCGCCCGCCCCGCCCGCCCGCCGCGCGGCCCGGCCCGCACCTGGATGACCTCGTTGACCTCGCGGATGCACTCCACCATGTGCTGCAGGATCTGCTCGGCCGTCAGCACCTCGTAGCGGTAGTCCTCCTCCTGCTCGTGGCCGCCGCCGGGGCCCGGCCCGCCGCCCAGCCCGCTGCCGCCGCCGGGGCCCAGCCCGCCCGTCTCCCCGCACAGCAGCCCGTCGCGCTCGCCGCCCACGCCCAGCCCGGGCTCCACCAGCTCCACCTCGCCCAGGTCCAGCGTGTCGTCGTCGGGCTCGTCCTCCTCCTCGTCGTCCTCCTCGTCCTCCTCGGCGCCGCTGTCCTCGCTGCACTCCTCGTCCTCGTCGAACTCGTAGTTGTAGCCCTCGTCCGAGTCCATGGCGAGCCCGGCCCGGCGCGGCCCGCGGCTGCCCGCGCCGCCCTGCTCCTGCTCCCGCTCCCGCGCCGCGGCCTGCGCTGCCTCGGCCCGCGGGACGCCACCACCCAGCGCCGCCGCCGCTGAGCCAACAAAGGGACGCGGCGGGCCCGCTCCGTCACCGCGCGCCGCCGCCGCCGCGCGCACGCACGCACGCACGGCGGGCCGCCGCCGCCGAGCGCGGCGTGGCGTGGCGTGGCGTCGCGTCGCGGCCGCCATCGGGAGTGGGGCGGGCCGGCCGGCGGCCGCCCGCCTTTCGCTTCCGGGTCTCGCCATCTTGAGTGTGGCGGAAGTTCCCCGCGCTTCCTCCCGCTACCCGCGGCCATCTTGGAGGTGGCGAGGCCCCGCGCTGTCTCCGCCATGTTGAGCGTGGCAGCGCTTGTCTCCCCCTTCCCCCAATGCTCCACGGCTTCCAGGCCGGCCCCGGTGGTCGCTAAGCAACGAGGGCTCCATTGGGCACCGGAGGAGGACTGGCCCAGGGACCGCCTGCAGAGCTGGGCGCCCCATGGCCAGACAGGGGAAGGGCTGTGAGACGGGTGTGGAGAAAGCCAACCCAGGAGAGGGGTTAATTCCTTCCCCGCACTGGAACTAGGGGGCACCACGTGCAATTAAGGGGCAGCAGGGTTGAAAGAAGCAAAAGGAAATACTTCTTGGCACAACTCACAGTCAACCTGTGGAACTCCCTGCCAGAGGATGTGGTGAAGGTCCAGACTATAACAGGGTTTGGAAAAGAGCTAGATACATCCACAGAGGTTAGGTCCATCAGTGGCGATGAGCAGGGATGGTGTCCCTAGCCTCTTGTGTGTTGGGGATGGGTCACCTGATGATTGCCTGTTCTGTTTGTTCCCGCTGGGGCACTTGGCCCCTGTCAGAAGACAGGACCCTGGGCTAAATGGACCCTTGGTCTGACCCTGCTTATGTTCTTAAAGACCCTCCCGGGAAACATGGGTGGGGCCAGAAAGAGTTTCAGCTCAGCCGTCTCCATCCACACAACACAGGGGCTTTGAGGAGTGTTGGACACCTGAGGACAATGGTAATTGAGCTCTGGGGTAGTAGCTTCTCATTCTCCACCCTCTACATCTCTACAACCCACCACCCTGCGCTCCCCAAGCGAAAGCCTTATCTCCCCTGGGCCACTCCAGGGCCCACCCCATCTTCAGCAGGTCTCTTATCCTATGTTGGCTGTCCAACTGCTCCCAGGGTGGGCAGGACTCAAAGCCCCAACTCTGTGCTCCCCAGGCAAATACTGTATCCCCTAGACCAGTGTTTCTTCCAGTGGTAGGAGTACCCTTAAGGGTACTCGAGAGAAGTCGGGGGGGGGACATCAACACAACTGAAATTTGGAGAAAATTTTTAAGTTTTTCGGTCACTCCCAGGGTGGGTGGAGAGGGGGGACAGGACTTGAACCCACCCTGTGCTCCCCAGGCAAATGCCCTATTCCCCTCCAAAACCCACACCATCTCCCTACTTTCTCCAGGTCCCTTATCCTGCCTTCCTAATACAGGAACCAGCTCCATCCCTGAGGCAGTCTGTGTTGGCTGTCCAGCCACTTCTAGGGTGGAAAGGGACTCAAGCCCCCAACCCTACAATCCCCAGGCAAATGCCCTGTCCCTAGGGCACTCCAGAACCCACTCACCTCCCTGCCTTCAGGGTGTTCCCTCCCACATTCCGACCCCCTTGGCCCAAGACCAGAGCCTGCACCCAAACCTCCTACCCCAGCCTGATGAAAGTGAATGAGATTCAGGGAGGAAGGGGGATAGAGTGAGCAGGGTGAGGCCTCAGAGAAGGGGTGGAGCATGGGTGGAGCCTCTGAGAAGGGGGGAAGGAAGCTTGGCAAGGGTATTTGGGTTTGAGGAAGATCTTACATTGCACTTAAATTGAAAAAGTGATCATGTGCTTAAAAAGGTTGGAGATCACTGATGTATCATGAACTTCCTCATCTTCAGTCCCTCCATTGGGCTCTCTTTTCTGTTGCTGGGTAGTAGAGATGCCGGAAACTGAACAGTGGCATCTTACACTTGCTGAATTATGCAGGTTCCCTGGGTGCAGTAGCTGGAGAAAGAAACGAGGTTAGAAGGATATCCGTTCCTAGGAGATGCCACTTCTGTCAGGACAACATTACAAGAGATCACACCATTGTTTTTGGTAATGTGCCTTTTTCTCCAACTGATCATCAACACTACTAGAAAGCTATGCTTGATTCTCTGCGATCAGCGGGATTAGAATTGTCTTTGGTTTTTGTATATAAATTCATTACCAAACAAACAAAGTTTAAGCTGAAGTTGTCAAATCTTGCTCTCAAGCTGAATTTCTGTGATATTATAACATCAAACTGTCTGCACAGCGATTGTCTTTCCCAGGCTCCTAGACACTAAGAAACAGCAATAGTCACTAGCTCATTCTCCACGGGGTTAATTGCTAGTTATTTATAAATCCTTAAGTCTTATTCTGGAATATCAAATTCCTGTTTAAATAACTAGTAGGAATATATCAACAGCACAGTACAGGTTCACTTAGTAATACATATTTAACCATTTTCGGTTGCTGACACAGAAACATTTAACATCGTGTGTCAAGAACCCCAGTTCAAGTGCAGAACAGATAACTCTAGCAAACTGACAAGTAATAATTAACATTTGTCTCCTGTTTGCTAGAAAAACTTCAGCTAAAGAGGCACCCCGTGAAATCTATAGTCGCCTTGCCCCAAATATTTTTCCTTCTTGTTATTCAAACAGAAAGGTTTCAGACCACAGCTGCCTTTCACACCTGATTTTTTTCCTTCTGGGATTTCATCCCAATGATAAATGTGTATAAACCATCACAAGATCATCTTCCTGCCACAAACACTGCCCTTGTGCAAATCTGGAAAATGACATTCTCCTCCTACAGAAAGAGAAGGAGCTGACAGAATGGAACTTATCTTTAACATGGAGAAACTGACATTTTTACAAGATTATGTGTCAAGACTTTGCCACTCTCTGGTTTCCTTTTCATACAGTTTTATGGAACTCAATGATCTATGGGTTAATTATTCAGCTCAATTCCATAATGTAGATATTACCTGACTTACTACTTAGAGATAATATTGCTTTGTTGTAAGTCAACATTTCTGTGTACAGGCAGTCCCCGGGTTACGTACAAGATAGGGACTGTAGGTTTGTTCTTAAGTTGAATCTGTATGTAAGTCGGAACTGGCGTCCAGATTCAGCCGCTGCTGAAACTGACCGCCAGTTCTGACTTACATACAGATTCAACTTAAGAACCCCAAGTCAGCTGCTGCTGAAACTGATCAGCGGCTGATTCCAGGAAGCCCGGGGCAGAGCAACTGTGCCTCGGGCTTCCTGTAGTCAGCGCTGGTCAGTTTCAGCAACGGCTGACTTGGGGACGCCTGGGGCAGAGCAGCTGGGGTGCTGCTGGGTTGCTCCAGTAGCGCCGCTCCTCGGTGCTACTGGACCAACCCAGCAGCACCCTAGCTGCTCTGCCCCAGGCATCCTGATTCAGCCGCTGCTGAAACTGACCAGTAGCGGCTGAATCAGGACGCCTGGGGCAGAGCAGCTGGGGTGCTGCCGGGTTGGTCCAGTAGTGCCCAGAGCGGTGCTGCGGGACCAACCGGCAGCGCCCCAGCTGCTCTGCCCCAGGGTCCACAATAAAAGCCTGGTGGGCTGGGGGGGGGGCACACTAGCTGCGCCCCCCCCCCAGCAGACCAGGGACACAGGGAGCAAAGCCGCAGCGGCGGGGTGCCTCGCCTCTGAGGCTTTGCTCTGGCGCGGGATCCGCTGCCGCTGCGGCTTTGCTCCCGGTGCCCCTGGTCTGCTGGAGACGGTCCCCAGGAGACCAGGAGCACCGGGAGCAAATCCGCAGCCACGGCGGGGTCCTGCACTTTTGAGGCTTTGCCAGAGCAAAGCCTCAGAAGCAGGGGAACCCGCCGCTGCTGCGGCTTTGCTCACGGTGCCCCTGGTCTGCTGGGGACCGTCTTCAGCAGACCAGGGGCACTGGGAGCAGCTTTTCTCGCCCCGGAGGTCGAGGTGGCTGACCGCTGCCTGCGAGCTCCGGGGCGAGAAAGCCCCGTTCGTAAGTGCGGATCCGACGTAAGTTGGGGACTGCCTGTAGTTGCAATTGTGTCTAGAGTAAAATTTTTGAAGAAGAGTGGGTTTTGTTTGTTCTTGTTTTTCTTTGTTTCCAGACTGAAAAGTGATTTAGATGTAGGTACAAATAAAACAAGGAATCCTGTGGCACCTGAGAGACTAGATTTGGACATAAGCTTTCATGGGTAAAACCCACTACACCAGATGTAGGTGGGTACTCTGCTATTTCATTCTATGTTGCAATAGGTTAATTACATTAACAGTTTTAATCACTGTTAATACTGAAATTTACAAGAGGATATATTTCATTGTAATCACCGCCTTTGGTAAAGAAATGCAAAGTTAACTGATTTATTGAACTGGATCCTTTCAACACACTCATTTCATTTAGATGTGATCTATACTGTACCTACAACTTAGATCAACCTGATACACTGCTCAGGGCTGTGAAAAATCCACAGACCTAATTATCTCCTCTTGAGATAGTGGCTTTACTATAGCATCTGAAAATCCTCTTTTGCACCTATAATAAGTGTGTAAGCTACAGCACGCCTGTACAGCTATGGCATTTGTAGTGAAGACATACCCTTATAGACTAAGGAATTCTGTAATGTACAACTCTGGCTACTAGCTGATGTAGGTTAAGCTAACTGCTTTAACTCAGGGTACGTCTAGACTACATGCCTCTGGCGACAGAGGCATGTAGATTAGGCTACCCGACATAGTAAAATGAAGCAGCGATTTAAATAATCGCCGCTTCATTTAAATTTACATGGCTGCCACGCTGAGCCGACAAATCGCCGCTTCATTTTACTATGTCGGGTAGCCTAATCTACATGCCTCTGTTGCCAGAGGCATGTAGTCTAGACGTACCCTTTGTCACTAGCTTCACAGACATGATTAAGAGAAGGCAGAATCATGGCTCCACACACTCTGCTCCCACCTTACACACTGAAGAGTCTTAGCCTGCATGGTAACTGGAGCTGATCTACTAACACCGCCACCTCCTAACCCTTGCTGCTGACATCTGGAAATGGGTAGGCAAAACAAACATATAAAGTGGCATGCCCTGAGTTGGAGACTAGTATATATATGAGTCTAACTTCTATCTACTGAAAATTCTCTCCTGAATATAGAGGAACATCTACTGGTACCTATAAGAATGTGCAAAAGTCTGTATTTATGTCATGACTTTTTTTTCTCATGTAATGAAGCTCTTGGTTAGGTCATCTCTGTGGATAAAAGCATGAGTCTCTGCTACTTGAGTTAAAGGAGGAGGTCTCAACATTTCACAGTGAATAGCTCTCATAGATGCCTGTACATGGTCTAGCCAGTAGAGGGCAACAAACACACACCATGTTAACGTGGGATGCCTTTCATCACAGCAAAGAGATTCACAAACATGTACCAAAATATAGGAATCATTTCACCCAGTGCTGAAATGCAGCTACATCTGGGGTGGAACATATCAGCTGCTTGACAGTGCACAGCGCCTGCTTCAAAGAGAAAAGATCATATCCAAACAAAAGTACACAGGAAATTTGTGAATAGACAGACTCCAAATACCTGAGTTAGACTGGCCAGGACAGTTGAACTAACATGCCTATACAGACAAGTGCACAAGATTTTTAATTATTAATATTTTCCATCATTAATAGTGTGGCAGCATCTAGAACAGGGCTATTCAATACACGGCGTGGACCGTTTGTTTGCGGCCTGCGGTGTAGTTTGGGTTTATGTGGGGCTGAACACGCAACCTGTGGGTAGGAGGTAAAATAAAAAAGTAGCCAATATAATGGTCTTCTGTTGATACGTGTTTTAGTAGTTAAATTCCTGAACTGTCATTGCCCATTAAAAGTGCTGTCATATGGTTAGAAATTGGGTAAATATTGCATTTTATTAATATCAGCAGAACTGACTTAAATGAGGTCTGCGTGTTGGGTAGTTTTGCCTTAAACTTCGTATTCATGCCCATCAATGTGAAAGAAGCTATTTGCATACATATTTGCATGTATATGCAACCACACTTAAGTTGCAGCCCTCAGCATGTGCTGTGAGTTTCATTGTGGTGCCTGGGGATTCCAAAGTTGAGTAGCCCTGATCTACAAGCTACAATCAAGTCAGGACCCTGTTATATTAAGTGCTGTACAAATATAAAGTAATAAACATATCTTGCCCCCAAAGAGTTTACAAGCCATTTAGTGGTCAGGACTCTGGTTTTTCATCTCTTCCAAAAGGCAGCACAGCTGCTCCTAGGAAAGAGAGCCACCTACTGGATCAATATCACTTCCTGAAGCATGAACCAAAGGTCAGGAGTGGGCAGTAACCATTGATGGCCAGTCCAAGAATTTGGTAAGTGGTCAAGGGCCACACTCCTTCATGATATTAATGGGGGGGTGCAGGGTCTGGGTTGTGGGTTGGTGCAGAAGGGAGCTTGCTATAAAGGACTGGGGTTCAGGGGGAGATCTGGGAGGGAGTTTGGGAGAAGTATTGGGGTTCAGGAGAAAATGTGGGATCTTGGAGGGAGTTTGGGTGACTTTGACTTCTTGATTTAGTTAGTTCATTGACAGCCAATAAACTCATTAACTAATGCCCCTATATTACTAGTCTAGACCTTGTACAAACACGTGCCATTTGCCCTGTACTGAAAGCAACAAAGCTGTGAGCTGAAAGCAATAAAGATGTTTGCATTTTGTACATCTACAAATAAAGAGATGTTTTACAACAACAACAAAAATCAAATCATTTTTTATTGTGTAACTGTCCCTCAAGGTGGAAGTAAAGCTTTCCAAAGATGCCTGAACTGAAGAGCCAAAACCTTTCCATGGCTTTGAAAATCTCACCTATACTTTCTGTAGTAAGCTTGCCTTTTAAGTTACCATTTGTTAAAATTCTCCCATTCACAAATATGTCCACAGATAAGAAATTGCCTGTCTGCTAATACTGAAATTGCTCATACTTTTGTCACACTTCCCTGTGCCCTTGCATCTCTCCTTTCACGAGCACTGTATCTGAAAAATAGAGTGTCTGCATTAATTTGTTAAAGCTATAAAGCGGCAGAATATAATGTAAGAGAAAGCCATATGTACTGTGGATGTCAACAACTGATTCAACTGCAGTGTCACGCATTGCTTGTTAATTGGTACAGAATTACGTCAGACTGAACCAGGCTTCTGGTACAGAAGAGGATAGTCAAAGTTCTCTGCATCTTTGGGTACCAATTCAGAATTGTCTTTATCTTCTTTACTAATAGCTGTGCTATACTTCACTTAACTGTCATTTTTAAAAGACAGCCACCACCACCACTTCATGTTATAGTCACTTTAACTCTTAGTGTGATGTTGTCCTGAGCCAACTTGTTCCCAAAGAAGAGATTTGCAATATAAGAGCCCAATCCTGCATTAGTGTTACTTCCAGCAGATAACATGCACATGTAAAGTTCCTCAAGCCCATAAATGTTCACAGCATCGGGCCCTCGAGTTTTTAAATCCCATTCAGATATTCCTTCTTAATTCTCTTCAAGAAGATTAAAGGGGATTTATAGGAGTGACTGCAGTGCAAGTAGGAAATGAAATCCCTGTAATCAGAAATGTGAAATTGTAAGTCAGAGAGATGCATGCAACTGCTGGCTTTCATGAAGGAAGAATTCTGCCTTCCAAGGGCCTCTGCCCAGCATATAAACAGGTCCGTTTGACCCAGGACTGGGAGCTGGTGTCACTCAGGACTGAGTGTGCTGGAGGAACATTTTGTTGAAAAAGCAAAGCAAACAGGGAATTAGAGCAAGCTGTCCAATCAGTTATCTAGGATCATGCATACTAAATTAGTGCGGAGAGCAAACCTGTCCATCTTTAGCAGCTTGCCCCTTCATTTAGACCCCAGTTTCTTTAAAGTGCTACATAGTTTTTCCTTTTGATTTATGCTTGCATCCAGTGGGACTTAAGGATATGCTTTGCTGAACTGGGCCACTGTTCATCCAGTTCTTACTGTTCCCCTTCTGTGGGCTCTCCCCATTCTTGCTGGGGAGGAATACATATTCGACATGGCTGCTAGTTACAGGCAGATTCAAATGATGTTACAGTGAGTGTTAGGTGAGAAGAGACATTTCTCTGCTTTATGAAAACAAATAAGAGACTATTATGCTGAAGACTGGGATGCCACTTGACAGACCACAGAAGGTCTCCATCCCCCTGAAATTAGGCAGCTTGAAATAATACAAGTTTGAAATTGGCCATTACAATGGGATTCATTCCCTTTCTTTTGAGAATAATGGCAGGGGATACTTATGTCCATGCACGTCCTTCAGCAGCACAGCTGGGTCACTTCCTGGTACAGCACTGGCTCAAGGGGAAATTTACTATTTTTTCCTTCTCTTTCCTTCCCCTGCCTCCGCCCCCTGCTATTTATTTGTACCCTGGACAAATACCTTACTCCATTCATCTGAAGAAGTGCGTTGTGCCTATGAAAGCTCATGAGACCATCTACATGTTTTGTTAGTCTTTAAGGTGCTGCAAGACTATTTGTTGTTTTTTAATTTTTTTTCCAGAACATCGAGGGGACTTAGGCACCTATCTGCATCTTTCAGTGCCAAAACTCCTTAGGAAATCTGACCCTCAGGTCAACAGAGCATCTAGGCACGAACCTAACCTCTAGTCCAGTTACCGTCAGTAGGCTTTATACTGTGCTATAAATACAGCACATGCATAACTGCCTCTGGTGCCATAAAAGCCAATTCACAGACACACTCCCCATCCCAGAAGTGTGTTTCCCCGAGTCCGGGACTGAGTCTGATTCTGATCTCAGACCGGGGGTCTCGGGAGGATGCAGTAGAACTGAATGTCGTGGCACAGAGCTGAAACTGGGAGGAGAGAGAAGAGAAACAGGGCCAGTGTCACTGTCTGCAATAGCAGCCTCCAAGGGTGAAGGCAGAGGTACTGGTTGCCACGGAAACATGGAAAATCTAACAGATATTTCCCCAAAGCATTTCTGATGTGGGGATCTCAGTGAAGGAACCATCTCCAGGTGCCCCCGCTGCCAGTTTATGGATTAGACAACATGGGCTAGGGCAGTTCCTGAGACAATCCCCCAAATCTGGGCCTATTTCCCTATTTCACCTTGATGTTAAACACATCTTGACAAAGCCGAACACTCGCAAGGGCCCAAATTACCGTTTCCCAAGGATCCTTAACTCCGCCCCCTGGTGCTATCTGACACACGCCGACCCCATGCTGTGTGGGGCTGCTCTTAGGGCCTTTGCAGAGACAGTGCGAAGCAGGAGAGTGACAGGGGGTCCCTTCTGGAGGCTGCATCTTTCCTCAGAGGCCCCTCTAGCCCTCAGGCTGGAGCTCCCTTCCCTCAGCTTCGTCCAGCATAACCTTCCCCCCAGAGCTCCCCACATCTACGTCATTGATCCGCAGCCACAAAGTGGGGCCCCAAACTCTGCCCCAGGGTTCCCCAGACACTCGTATCTCTCAGTGCTCCCTGCCCCCCCGAGATGGGTCCCGCAGGCCCTAGGGAGGAGTCTTCTGGCCAGGTCCAGATCCTCAAAGGTTTGGGCCTCTGGACCAGGAATGTGACACTACCAGCCATGCACAATGCAGAAAATGCAGCTAAGGGAAGAGCCAGTGAGTGCCAATGAGACCCTGCATGGGGGCCTGAGCCCTGCAGCCAGGGCCCAACCCATGAAGCCATGTCACCCCCAGCCAAGGGCATGTTCCACCCAGGACCTTAGTTACTGCTGGCCATGGGGCCCACACTAGCCAGCCCACTCAAGCTCTTCCACCCCCCTCTCCAAGTGGTGATGGCTGCTCAGCATTAGCCCAGTATGACTGGTCCCTTTGCAGAATCAGGCTCTTGAAATGAGCATGCCCAGCTGTCGGGGGCCTTGGCCAGATGCTTTCCTTCTCTTCCTCCTCCTCACAGCAGGAAAGGGCCTCTCAGCACAACAGGGCCCAGTTCAGAGTAACCCTGCTCCCATTTCCTCCACTCTGTGCATAAGAATGGCCACCCTGGGTTGGACCATGGTCCTTCTAGTGCAGTGCCTGTCTCCCGACAGTGGGTCTGGTGTAGCCAGGTGCTTCGGAGACAAAGCATGGAACAGAGCAATGACAGAGCGGTTCATCCCTTGTCATCCAGTGCCAGCTCCTGGCAGTGGAACCTTTAGGGAAACCCTGTCCAGTCGTAGCCATTGATGGACCTACCTTCCATGAATTTACCCATCACTTTTCTGAACAGTTGCACTTTTGGCTACTATTATGAGCTGCGTGATTATAAATGTGGTGGCACCTGGCAGCCCTAGCCAAGGCCCATTGTCCCTGTTGCTCCACAGATACAGAACAACAGACAACCCCTGAGCTCCAGAGAGGTTACAGTTAGGAATGTGAATGGTTAACCAGTTAACAGGGAGGAATCACGTGCAGGGTGGTCATGTCTGGTACCCTCCTTGTGTTCCTCCCCAGGATTCACCACAGCTGGCTGGGACATAAAGGATGGGCTGGACCCCGCTGCACTTATGGTGAGGCCAAACCCCGAACTCCATCCAATCCCAGATACCACTCAGCCCCCAAGTAGGACTACTACTTGCCCCACTGAGAAATGACCCTTTTGCAGCCTGAGCCTGATTCCTCCCCAGCCTTTGTCTTGCCTGGGAATCCACCCAATATGCCCCAGCAAAAGCCCCAAATAAAGCACTGAACTCCCGTCCAACAGAAGACGCTGAAGGTGAATCCTGCCTCTGACACGGAGCACCAGGGTGTGAATCCATCCCCATCCCCAGAAAGGTCCATTCTGCAGAGACAAACACAAACCTTCATAGACACAGGGGAAGGTGCTTGGGGGAAGAGGTGGAGTGGGGACAGGGAAGGACCCATACAATTAATGGGGGGCTGCTTCTCAGTTCCATCCCCAGGCCTGTAGCCTGATGGAAAAGCTGAAAGTAGCTGCTGAGCAATGGCTCCTCCATGTGATGCTGGCTTGAAAACTGCTCTGGGGCCACAAGGCGTCTTGTCATTGCGTAGGTAGCAATGTGTGCTGGACGAGGTAATTGAGATGTGTGGCATTTGGACAGGGCAGTGCCGCTATTTCTCCGAAGGCTGCTCTTTGTATGGGATTAAATATCAGTACTGCTTTTGAACAAACTCAGTTTACCACAGAAACACAGGCTGTGTCTACATTGGCATGATTTTGCGCAAAAGCAGGTGCTTTTGCGCAAAAACATACTGCCTGTCTACACTGGCAGGGAGTTCTTGCGCAAGAGGCCAGTGTAGACAGGCAATATGAATTTCTTGTGCAAGAAAGCCAGATGGCTAAAATGGCCATCAGAGCTTTCTTGCGCAAGAGAGCGTCTACATTGGCACGGATGCTTTTGCGCAAAAGCATATCTCTTGTGCAAAAGCACATGCCAGACGCTCTCTTGAGCAAATACTTTAACGCAAAAACTCCTGCGTTAAAAGTATTTGCACAAAATCTTGCCAATGTAGATGTAGCCACAGGGTAAACTGAGTGTGGATGCCTGGTTTTGAAATAGGGAGCAAGGAAGCTATGTGTCATTGTTATCAGGGGAAAAACAGAAGACACTTAGGGGTTTGCCAGCTCCACTTTGCCCTGGACGTTGCCTTGTGACTGATTAGTCATTCCTATGGCAGTAAGGACAAGTCACACTCCATGGGCCAGCCACATCTGTTTTGCTGCATCGTGATGTTTAAACTCTCCATTCCGTCCCAAGCAGCTCTCTTCCTCACTGACACATTGTTTGCACTATTCTTCTGTCATTGCAAGGTAAAGAGACAACAGAGAGCCGTCTTTCAGCTGAACCGACGAGCTTTAAGGCAGTGGGGATTACTACCAACAGTGACAGCTCAGGGCTCCTTGAAAGGCTCCCCTGACAAGTGAGATGAATGACGGCGTCCCATCTGGAATTACAAAACCCAGACAGTAGCAAAGTGGAGGGTAAAGGTGGGCAAACAGAGGCTCAATGCATCCACTGGGGGGGTATGTGTGATTGCTACCAGTACAGTGTGGACACAGCGGTGCAGGCTAGCCACAGAGACAGCGCATCCTCCTTGCCCTGGAAACAGGGGAGCAGGCGGGCTCTGTCAGCCTAGCAGCGCCAGGTGCCCTGAGCACAGCTCAGCGCCTAGCAGTTGGCCCCAGCCCGAACAAGGGGCTGGTTGATGTGCAGACGGAAAGATGGCACACCCTGACGTTGTGTGGGCCAGGCCCAAGGGGCTCTGACCCCTGCCCACCCTGGGGCATGGGGCTGAGCCAGGCCCTGGGCGGGGTGGGGCAGGCCCTGGGGTCTCTGACCCCTGCCCACCCTGGGGCATGGGGCTGAGGGGCTGAGCCAGGCCCTGGGCGGGGTGGGGCAGGCCCTGGGGGCTCTGACCCCTGCCCACCCTGGGGCGTGGGGCTGAGGGGCTGAGCCAGGCCCTGGGCGGGATGGGGTTGGGGACTCCCCAGATGCCCCCGCACAGGCCCTGAGGGGGCCCCTCTGAGGGCAGACGCCTGGACTCCCCTGCCCCGCCCCCTCCTGAGAAGCCCCGCCCCCTCTGGCTGCCGCTCCGCCTTTGTCAGCGAGCGAAGAGAGGGGGTGTGGTCACGGGGCCTGTCACCTGACCCGGCTGGAGTCACATGACCGGTGCCGGTTGCCATGGCCGGAGCGGCGCTGCTGCTGCTGCTGGCGCTGGCCGGGCTGGTGCCTGCGGGCGCCGTTTGGCCCCGGCCCCAGCTCATCCGCCAGGCGCCGGGCGGGGGCCGCTGCCGCCTCAGCCCCGACCGGTTCCGCTTCGGCTACGCGCGCTCCTCGGCGGTGGGGCCGGGCTGCGCCGTGCTGGACCAGGCCTTCCAGCGCTACTGGCGGCTGCTGCGCCAGGCCGGCCCGCGCGCCACAGGTGAGGGTGGGGGGCGCTGCCCGTGGGGGGAGGGGCAGAGCGCAGGCATGGGGGGGGCGCTGCCCGTGGGGGGAGGGGCAGAGCGCAGGCATGGGGGGGGCGCTGCCCGTGGGGGGAGGGGCAGAGCGCAGGCATGGGGGGGGCGCTGCCCGTGCGGGGAGGGGCAGAGCGCGGGCATTGGGGGGGGGGCGCTGCCCCTGCGGGGAGGGGCAGAGCGAGGGCGGGCTGTGGTGAGCTACCCTAGAGCGGGTTGTGATCCCACTCCACTAAATGGGCCCCAGTGGGTGCGGCCCCCTTCACTATAATATTCCCAACGCAGGTGAGGGGCTGGCAGGCTTGAAGCATCTTGCTCCCCAATGGTGCAGGAACTCGGCCGGAGCTGGGGTCCCTAGGGCTCATTCAGGCTTGGGGGCAGCAGACATCGTGCTTGTGCCCCTGGGGATGCTTCATATTGCTCCCTCCTTCCTGCTTGGCCAGCACCAGTAGCACTAACTCCTTGTGCAAAGTGGGGGGCAGGGAGAGCTTGCCCCATGTCAGTGCTGGGCATTGAATTCATACCTGTCAAGGGGCTTCAAATTGTTGCAGAACTCCAGACCAACAGCAATATTTCTATTGCCTTTTTAAAGGGAGACCTATAGAGACCATGCTTTGAGCACACATCTTCCATTGCAGTCTTTGCAGGACTAGCTACTTGAAATAAAAAAGTATTACAAACATGCTACTGGCTTGGTGACTTCTGATTATCGGACTGAAGGAAATGGAAAGAGTGTGAGTTGTGACACCAGATTGGCTTACCGCACTGGATGGTTTATGATGTGACTGTATTGAGTAACCAGTACCCCTCTTCCTGTCAGCTGGGAAACTGCCGCCTTTAGGCAAGGTCTCTGCAAAGTGTTTGCATGTCTGGTTATGCAAAGTGAACGTGCTGGGCTAGCTTTTGGTTCCAGCAGCCAAAAATGAATGCTTCCTGATGGTCTGCCTATCTTGGCTCCTCCAAGTAGGGTTTACAATTAAAAATTAACATATGGTTAGCGGGTAACAAATGAAATCAGGTGGTGATTTTTATATCACATCTGTGGTACATGTCCTATAATAGTTCAGGGATCATCTGTATTCTAACACAACTTTTTGTTTATAGTGAGGCCTGGACTTCTTGGGCTACTACAACACTGATCTGTAGCGGTTGTCCCACACCTACTACATGCCAAAAGCATGTTAGCCTAATGTTGGCAGACAGCTGTGTGTGGGTATGCTTAGAATTGCATGTGTGTGGGTATGCTTAGAATTGCATGTATGGGCCCAGGGAGGCAGTTGCTTTTCCCAGCATCATACAAGTAATGTACCATTTGTTTCTTTAAATATCCACATGACTGTGTCCTGTCTTCTAAAAAGCTTAAAATTGTTACACTCTGTACAAGATGATATGCTAGTAAGCAGAGCGCCAACCTGGGCTCTTCATTTACAGAGAACCAAAACATATGCTAGGGTGCTGGAAAGTAGGTGGCTGCAACTCTTCTAAGGGATCCCTTCTGTGGACTCATACACTGGATTCATGTGAGAACAAAACTGGCTAGTACTAGTGGCCAATTGGAGTCTAGCAGCCCCACTGATAGATTGTAGACACACAGAATGAAAATAGTACCTAGCGTTTACATCATGAGTAGCTCTTAAAGTGCATCACAATGGATGTCAGCAGCATCCATGTTTAACACATGGGGAAACTGAGGTAAAGGAAGGTGAAGTCCCTCCACCCAGCATTACCCACTCAGTTCCAGAACTGGCAATAAAACCCAGATCTCCTGATTCCTATTCCAGTGTTCTCTGTGCACCAAACAGTTACCAATTTTAACATAGAACTAGAAACACAAACAAAATCACCCTGAGAGCAGGTTAAATGTTTGTAGCAGATATCCCAGTCCTTACTGTGAGACAAGCTCAGCAATGAGTGGGCAAACATCCCCTGAACGTGTATAGATAAAACTCAAGCACTGTCAAACAATACACTTCAGATTGTTTAAGCAAAAGAAACTTGCTCTGGTTTATTAAAGTCAATGATTAGCAAATTCTCTCCCCCTCCCCCCCCCCCCCCTTCTCCCCGCTTCCCCAACAGCTGAACAAAGCAGTTTCTCTCCCCATTTCCCTTGCCTTGTCAGGTCAGTTCTGTCAAACACCGGCAGACACCAGGGCTGTGTCTAGACTGGCAAGTTTTTCCGGAAAATCATCTGCTTTTCCGGAAAAACTTGTCAGCTGTCTACACTGGCTGCTTGAATTTCCAGAAAAGCACTGATGATCTCATGTAAAATCATCAGTGCTTTTCCGGAAAAACTATGCTGCTTCCGTTTGGGCAAAAGTCTTTTTCCGAAAGACTTTTGCGCAAAAGGGCCAGTGTAGACAGCATAGTACTGTTTTCCGTGAAAAAGGCGATCGGGGCTTTTTTGCGGAAAACCGCGTCTAGATTGGCCACGGACGCTTTTCCGCAAAAAGTGCTTTTGCGGAAAAGCATCCTGCCGATCTAGACGCGCTTTTCCGAAAATGCTTTTAACGGAAAACTTTTCTGTTAAAAGCATTTTTGGAAATTCATGCCAGCGTAAACCTAGCCCAGGGCTGTGTCTAGACTGCATCCCTTTTCCATAAAAGGGATGCAAATTAGACACATCGCAATTGCAAATGAAGTGGTGATTTAAATCCCCCCTGCTTCATTTGCATAAACATGGCTGCCGCTTTTTTCCGGCTCGGAGCTTTGCTGGGAAAAAGCACCATTCTAGATGTGGATCTTTTGGAAAATAAAGCCTTTTCTGAAAGATTCCTTATTCTAGCCTAGTTTATGCAAATGAAGCAGGGGGGATTTAAATCCCTGTTTCATTTGCAATTGCGATGTGTCTAATTTGCATCCCTTTTACGGAAAAAGGATGCAGTCTAGACACAGCCCAGATTCCCACTTTCATTGGCAGTCCAGTCTTAATTCTAAAAGTGGTGATAAATTAACTAGTTTGTGAAATATAGAAAAAATCTGAACCCTCAGGGTGTATCTATGCTGCATTGTAATGAAATAAGATATGCAATTTGTGTAGCTCAGATTGTGTATCTTATTTGAATGTTATTTCAAAATAGCTTATTTTGTCAGTTTCTAAATCAAGCGCTATTCTTAAATGTCCTTTGCTCCTTGTAGAATGAGGTTTGCAGGGACATTGGAATAGTGAGCCTGAAATAACGGCCTTGCTGTGAAGATGCGGGATAGCTTTTTTGGGATACTCCAATGTAGACATTCCTCATTGCACTCCCATCAGTATAGGATGCGGCTGTTGAATTGGTCTGAATGTTCTGTTCTGAACTGCATTCCTTCCTTTTGCATATGGGACTCAGGTTGCCTTACAAATATCAATGAATTAACCTGCCTTCTTAGCCCAGGAGTCAGTGCAGTAATGTCATCCCCATTGTACAGAGGGAGAAACAGGCGGAGCTATCACCTCAAAGGCATTTAGGTGCCCAACTGCCTCTGGGAATCTGAATGTCAGCAGCTTTCCCAAACTCTCAATGATTTGTAAGTGTGGGAACACAATCCAAAGCAGTCCTCCATCCTAGTACTCACATACTAGCCCGAGATGGCTCTTGGGTTGGACATGATTTGCTAGGGTTAGGCTTTGCAGCCTGACCACCTAGTGACTAAGTCTGGCCTCAGGGTTAGTCCCAGGTAGGCTGCCAGTGCTCTATTTATCTGCACGTCTGCAGTAAGGACCAGGACAGCACTTCCTGCAGCTCCCCTTGACTAGCCCAGGAACAGCAATCCATTGCCAATGGCAGTTGCAAGCGGATGTCCCTGCGGATGAGAGGCAGCAGCGTGCGAGGTGGGGAGGCAGGTGGGAGCTGGTAGACATGAAAAGCGGCTTTCAAGCCAGCTCCCATGCGTATCAGCTCCTGCCTGTCTCCCCTCCCTCCCCTCTGCCATGTGTAACCACTAAAATGTCAAGCATTTACAGAAATACCCGATAGCTAACATCCCTAGTTCCAAGTGTGAGTGTGTTCTCTGTCGCTTTCTCCTTGGGTCTCTTGGTTTCTTTCATTCTCTTCATATCCCACTCATGATTTCAGTTCTACTCTACCTTGCTTCCTGCCCTCTCACTCAAGGCTGTGGGTTGTGGGGGCTGCAGTAGCTATATCATAGAACTGGAAGGGACCTCAAGAGGTCGTCCAGTCCCCTGCCCTCACGGAAGGACCAAGCACTGTCTAGATCATCCGTGACCGGTGTCTGTCTAACCTGCTCTTCAATATCTCCAGTGACGGAGATTCCACAATCCCCTTGAGGCAGTTTATTCCAGTGTTTAACCACCCTGACAGTTAGGAATTTTTTTCCAATGTCCGACCTAAACCATCCTTGCTGCAGTTGAAGCCCATTGTTGCTTGTCCTATCCTCAGAGGCCAAGGAGAACAACTTTTCTCCCTCCTCCTTGTAACACCCTTGTAGATACTTGAAAACCGCTGTCACATCCCCTCTCAGTCTTCTCTTTTCTAAACTAAACAAGCCCAATTCTTTCAGTCTTATCACTCACGTTTTCTAGATCTTTAATTATTATTGTTACTCTTTTCTGGACGTTCTCCAATTTCTCCACATCTTTCTTGAAGTGTGGTGCCCAGAACTGGACACAGCACTCCAACTGAGGCCTAATCGATGTAGAGTAGAGTGGAAAAATGACTTCTCGTGTCTTGCTCACAACTCTCCTGTTAATGCAAAAAAAGCAAACATGATTCTGGGCTGCAACAGTTTTAGATCTCTCAGCTCTTTTTGTTTTTAGCACAGCCCTCAACATGCTTGCTTGCTGTTTGAAGAGCTGCTGGAAGGATTCTCCTGCCATGTGTTACCACCTCTCAAATGCATCCTTATCCTCTTGTCCTCTCTGAAAGCCTGTTCAAACAAACACACTTTGCAGCCTGGCCTGGAGCAGATGGAGGTGTTGTTTCACACTGTGAGGACTGTCCCTGAGAACGCCCTCCCAGCAGGAGCTCCGATCCACGCAGGGGGTTGCCAGCTCTGGGTGCCTTAGCTGATGGCAGCTGTCATGGTATCGGGTTCCAGGGGTGAGGTTGTCCGTGGAGATTCCATCAGAGCTCGGTGCTTTCCTTACACAACCCACTTGGCACTCACCTTTGCATGCTCCCTGGGAAGTCGGGGCAGTGGTTTTCAGTTATCCCTGGGACAAGGCGCCTTGGCTGGTGGGTGTCCTGCCAGCTCTCGCTCATCACTGAGCAGACAACTCTTGCTTTCTGGCAAGGTGGCTTAAAGAACAGCTGGTGCCTGATGGAAAATTCTCAAAGGCCTTTTCATTGGAAACAATCCTGCCATTATTGACTCAGCCTTGGATTAGCAGAATCACGGCTATTGTTCTGCACTCAGAGAGAGCTGTTTATAGCCTGCACTGGGGGTGGGTCACGCCTCCCTATTGGCCTCCCTCTGCCTACTCAGAAAGTTCATCTAAAAAAAATCCCTTCTTCTCCTGACTTGGTTCTCCACTTGGCTGGGCTGGGAATTGCTGGTCCCAGGAAGAGTCCTGGCGAGAGCGAGGCCCTACCTCTTCAATTCAGTGGTGGGTCTTTCTCTCCAGTAGTGGGGGCGTGTGAAAGGGGCTTTCCCTGATACCCACAGGGATTGGGTTTCTGCTTTGCCCAGCCCGGGCAATGTGGCAGCCTTTGCTAGTGACCTCCCCATGTCTATCAGTCTGCAGCCTGCCCCTTCTCCACATAATGGTTTGTCCTAGAAATATCATGTGTGGTTCTTTAGATCCTCTCTGCAGGCTTCAGCTCCCAGCACTCGGTCCCTCATGCAATCTGAATACCAGGTAGACCCGAAGCCATGGAAGTCTTAGTCTCTGTAACCGACATGTGCGCTCTCCTTTGCATCCTGTAGCATGTTGGTCCCTTCAGCCATGGTGCGTTGGCTCTGGTTGTCCCCAGGAGTGTTAACCAGTGGTATTGGTTAAGGTGGGCAAAGTGTGAGCAGTGCCACCGGGCCTGGTGGGCAGCACCTCCTGCCACTCTAGCTCTGAGCTAATAAAAGAGAGTTCTTCTTCACACAGCGCATAGTCAACCTGTGGAACTCCTTGCCAGAGGAGGCTGTGAAGTCTAGGACTATAATAGAGTTTAAAGAGAAGCTAGATAATTTCATGGAGGTTAGGTCCATAAAAGGCTATTAGCCAGGGGATAGAAATGGTGTCCTTGGCCTCTGTTTGTCAGAGGCTGGAGAGGGATGGCAGGAGACAAATCGCTTGATCATTGTCTTCGGTCCACCCCCTCTGGGGCACCTGGTGCTGGCCACTGTCGGCCGACAGGCTACTGGGCTAGATGGACCTTTGGTCTGACCCAATACAGCCATTCTTATGAGCTCCCTCTGAGACTGGAGTAGCTGACCATGATTCCCAGTAAGAGCTATGCATTATGGGCCCTCAATTAATCCTCCTTGAGTTTGCTTTGGACAGCCCCCACCCTTTGCTCGGCTTGGCCTAGCCTCTCCCATTGGAGTCAGTGTTTTTGGCCGGGACTCCAGGGGGAGCAGAGTTAGGCTGATAATGGGTGCTTGGAAAATCCTGCCCCATATCCAAACCAGGCTCTGGATTGTAGGGAGGAGTGGTCAGGGCTCACCTGCAGAGCCACCAAGTGCCCCTGTATCCTCTCCACTCTTTAATGTGCCTGGGCGTAGTCTCCCCTGACCCCATTGCTGCTTTGACCAGACACACACAGGGAGGCTGATCAGTGGGCAGTTTCTGCTGTTTTCACTGGATGGGGCCCGGTGATAAGGGCACTGTGCACTCTGAAATGCATGGTCATCTCTCCCCTCGGCGTTTGGGAAGGGGAGGAATGCCCTGGGGTCTGGTCTCCATCCCAGGACCCCGCAGCCTCACCGCTGCTCTCCAAACAGGGTTACGCTAACCAGAGTGTGTGAGCTGGTGAGTGTGTGGACTCTGGTCTCTTATGTATCCCCCCCACTGCTACGATTGTGTTTAACTGGTGCGAGTCAGTCTAGCCAGTCTGGTCTCTCTAGCACTGAGGGCAGACTCCACTGGTGAGCGCGGCCCTTCCTGCTCAGGTGGCTTGTTAGTGATCAGCCCCCTGCTGACTCTCCTAGGATGGCCAAGGCAGCGCTCACCAGGTCCTGACTTCCAGCTGGCGGGGGTAGCGTGGGGGGGGGGCAGCGTGTTACTCGTGCTTCCGTTGCCCTGGAATGAGACTCAGGCAGCAGCCTAGCAGGGGTTCGGCTGGCTTGGTTGTTTGCTCTTGTAGGAGAGGCCTTTGGCTTTGGAGCTCGCTGTCCACTTGGTCTGACGAAGCCCCTGTCTCTGCTCTACGAACAGGCAGCATCCTCCCCTCTCTCTGGATTAAGCCTTGCCCTTGCCCCAAGGACAGGGCAGGGCTTTTCTTGGCAACTGGAGCAACGGTAGCGTGAGAGTCCAAGCTTTGTGGCCTTAGTTAGACTGGCTGTAGGGATTCTCTGGCCAAGCCTGATTTGCTCTGCCCTGACCTACCCCAAGTGAGCAGGGACAGGTCAGCACGTCAGCAGGTACCTTGCAAAGCTGGGCTGGGGCGGCATTTGGGTAATCCATGTTCTGTGTGTGTTACAGAGGATGCGCGCTCCTGGGAGCCTCTTTGCACGGAGCTGCTGGTGTCTGTCGCCACGCCGCATTGCGATGGCTTTCCCGACATGGACTCGGTGGAGAGCTGTAAGCATCAGCCAGTCGCTCAGCGAGAGCTGCGCTAGCTGGCTCAAAGATCTTGGCCAGCTTTAAGCCGGGCGGTCATTGGCTGCAGCCAGAGAGCGTTGCCGGGAAGCTCTGGACGCAGGGTGTACGTGGCTGTGCAGAATGTGCCTGCCTTTCGGAATAATGGCCCCTGTCAATGAGACAGTTAAAGCAGGAGTCTCCTATTCCCTGGAGCCCACAGTGCTGGGGACCTATGGTCCCCCTGGGTCACTGCTGTGGAAAACATCAGTACTCTGTCTGTTATACCCAGGTGCCCAAGTCCTGCCTCACTGCAAGCAAGTGGCTCTGTGGGAGTGTGGGACTGTTGGTGGGCCTACAGGTGTCCAAGCTATAGAGTACTCTCTACCCTTGATCTCCTGGCAGATTGGTGGCAGAGCATTTTGACTTGAGCCTGTGTAAATGGGAAGGCTAAGGAGGGGATTGGTTGTATCTGGTTCCTGCCCATCTTCCATTCTTGCAGAAGTCCCCCTTTCAGTCTCCTGTCTGTTGGTGCACGCCCGTTAGTGCTGGAGTCTCAGGAGTGCCGAGGCACTAAGCGAGGCGGACGGTGAGGCTTGGACTCTGGTGGGCTGGAGGGTCCCTGGGGAAAGCCATCCAGAACTTAGCAGCATCCGCCTCAGTCCAGGCCCTGGCACCAGGGAGGGCTGGGTCGGCGCTGCTAACAGCCCTGTGGTGCTGTGTTTCAGACAAGCTGTCCACGTCTGAGGAGCTTTCGCTGCTGTCTGCAGAGAGCGTCTGGGGAGCCCTCCGAGGTGAGGCTGCATTTGCTGCTTGTGGTGCCTGGCCCTAGGAATGATTTTGGGGGACCCCTGCTGCTGCCTCTGCTCCCTGGCCCACCGGCTGGAGCATCATCCTGCTCCAGCGTGGTTGTGAATTGGGCTCCGCTCCTTAGGGAGGACTCCGCACCCAATGCCTGACTCTATCTGCTTCCCGCAGGCCTGGAGACCTTCAGCCAGCTGGTCTGGAGAGACGAGGCCGGGACGGTGAGTGCACACACATTGATGCCATGCAGGTGGGGGTGCGCTGCCCTGCCTTGCTGCGGCTGGACTGCCAAGTGCCATCCGCAGCCCAATGGCGGTGCCCCTGCCCGACCCTCCTGTGCCCCGGGGAGGCAGCTAACACTGCTGTAGCGCGTGTGCTCTCCTGGGGACATTGGGCTGTTTGGGTATTTGCTCCAGGCCTTCCCCGGCGGGCTGCTCATCTCCCCGGGGCCCTTTCTTGCAGTTCTACCTCAACAGGACGGACATCGTGGACTTTCCTCGCTTCGCCCACCGGGGGCTGCTGCTGGACACGTCTCGCCACTACCTGCCTGTGCGGGCAATCCTGGAAACGCTGGTGCGTGCCCGGGCATGTGCCCCGCCTTGCTGCCAGGCTGGCCAGCCTCTGCTGTGGGCTTGTAGGCAGAACAGTCTGGCTGGCCACTCCCTTCTGTGGGATAGCTGGGGGCTTCTTGAGGGCCTCTGGGTCTGGGCCCGGCAGTGGCTGCAGCTGTGTTTGACAGGGCTGCGGTCAGATGGTTCCTCCTAGCCATGGCCAGCCCCTGCAGCCAGGTACAGCTAAAGCGCCATGGCAGCGCTCACGGGCAGGGAGAGGAGCTCCGAGTGAAGCTGCTTGGTGGGTTTCAGCCAGAGCACAGAGAGGGGGGTGGATCGGCACCAAGGACAGATGCTCCGAATGGTGCACGCTCCTGGCTTGCTGTCCTCCTTAGGCGCCTTGCAGGGTTCATTCCTTTGGGAACTCGCAGCTGCCTCCTTTGGACTGTTTTCGTTCTCTGTGTGGATGAGATGGGGGGGGGAGAGTGCCCCGCAGACACCCCCTCCAGCTTGCAGCAGGAGCGCTAGTCCTGCGGCTGATGGTTCTGTGCTTGTCCAGAAAGAACTGGGCCTGAGGGGGGTGTTGGATCCTCTGTAGGTGGTCCTGGGAGTTAGGCTGGTGGTATCTTTCCCCCAAGCCTTTCCCCTCACCCTGAGGCTAGTGCAGGATCCCCTAGTATTGGCAGCACAGTTACTTGACTCATTTCCTCCTGTGAACACGACTTCACAAGTGTCCAGGGCAGAACCTCTTACCAGTGACAGCGTGTAAAGCCCCCGGGACTCAGATACCAGAGGGCTGGGGGTGGGTATGGCCCTGTCCTGACGACCGGCACGTGTTCAAAGTAGAAGTCGAGTGGGAATCGATCTGGGTGTCCGGATCCTTGTTGGGAGGCCGTGTGAGCGCACGGGGTGGGAAAGGCTGGCCGAGTGCCAGAGCAGGGCCCGGGCGTGCTTCTCTGAACCCGCTTGCTCTCTTATGGCTCCCCAGGACGTCATGGCCTACAACAAGCTCAATGTGTTTCACTGGCACATCGTGGATGACCCCTCCTTCCCCTACGAGAGCACAGCCTTCCCGGAGCTCAGCCGAAAGGTAGCGCTCCCTGCGCAGCGCCCTGACCTTTGACTGGCTCCCAGAGCGAGGCCCAGGGCCCCTTCGCCTTGTGGGCCACCACGAGAGCCGGTGGGAATCCCCCGTGTCCCTCAAAGCCGCGTGGGCTCGGTACTGTCCTCTCCCGGTGGAGGTGTGTCTGCCTGTGCGGTCTGTGTGAAGGGGGCTCAGCCCAACTGCTGCCCAGCACCTGATCCTGTCAGCAGCCCTGTGGGAGAGACTGCCGCCCCCTGCGTGCCTGGGCTGTGTGCTGCCGGGAAAGATCAGGTTTGAACAGAAGCCTGGATCACCCGTGAAATGAGTCCAGCGGCTCAGTCCAGGCCCTTGACAATATTCGCATCGCTGAATTGCAGCACGCATACGTGGCAGTGAGGTGTCGGGACCCAGGGCTGGGATAGCAGGGCAGGGGTGGCAGGGCAGGGGCCATGCTGTGTGGGGCGGGGGTGGCAGGGCAGGGGCCGTGCTGTGTGGGGCGGGGGTGGCGGGGCAGGGGCCGTGCTGTGTGGGGCGGGGGTGGTAGGGCAGGGGCCGTGCTGTGTGGGGCCAGGGCGGGGATAGCAGTGGGGTCTGCAGGTGCAGGGCTGAGCCATGTGCTCACTTTACCTGGCGTGACAGGTCGCAGCCGAAGAGCAGCTCTCTCTGATTTCAGCCTAGAACGGGAGGAGCACTGTGGGTGACAAGCCATCGCTTCCTTGCTAGCAGCTGAGGGGGTGGGGTCCAAATCCTTGGGGCCAGGTCTGGGTCTCCTGGGGCAGCGCCCCATCTTCCTTCACTCACGTGACTGTCTGATGTAAGGAGGAAACTTGGGCACTTCCCGGAAACCTGCTGCTCAGCCTGGAAACTGCAGCTGGCCGGGAAGTTCCCAGCCACACGTTGGCCTGCAGGGGCAGCACAGAAAGCCCTATCCGGCTCCTTCCCCCAGCCCTGCAAAGCCGTGTGGGCAGGGACAGGGGCCCAGCTGGGAGGAGGCAGATCTCGGCGGCCTCTGTGCCCAGCACAAAAGCTTTCCGGTCGTTACCCGTTGCTGGGGCCGGGCCCGGGCCCGGGGCCTTTCCTGTCAGCGCAGCAGAGAGCTGACCAGTGCCGAGGGCTGCTGGGGGGCGGGGTGGGTCTAGATAGAGCAGGAGGCACTTGATTCTTTTGCCCCCCCAGGGGGCTTACAATCCCGCCACCCACGTGTACACGGCGAACGACGTGAAGCTGGTGATCGAGTACGCCCGGCTCCGGGGAATCCGAGTCATTTCAGAGTTTGACACCCCTGGCCACACCCACTCTTGGGGCCCAGGTAAGGGACGAGGCCAACCTGGGCACAGAGCAAAAGGTGGGCTGGGAATTCGGGGGTTGTGCCCAAAGGTGGATCTCAGCGGTCTAGATCTCGGCACAGACACCCAGCTAGACCTGCGTGCATCCCCCTGTCAGTGACTGCTCTCAGCAACCCTCCCTGCGTGTCTGGTGGGCTGAGGATGTAGCCAGGCACGGTACAGAGGTGCTGTCTGTGCGCTCTGTCCTTGCTCCTCGCTCCTGATCTATAACACTCCTTGCTGCCCCATCCCGGGCCCACGTCGCCTCTGCCAGTGCACCGCCACATGCCCCTGCTGCCTCCATGAGCATTTGTAAGGGGGAGGGGAGCGTGGAAGGGCTGTAATCCAGGGGAGGCCAGGCCCAGTAGGAGCACACAAGCTTGGGGCAAGGCGAAGAGAATTCCAGCTGCTGGCTAGTCCATGCTCAGTACTGTGCTTTCCTCCGGAAGCCATGGCCATGCAACGCTTGCCTTTCCCCACGCAGGCGAAGAGCCTGGGCTGGAGGGCTCAGGGTACGTCCCCTTCCCCTCCCAGCACCCAGCTGCCCGCTGCAGCGCAGCCACAGCATTCTCAGCCTTGCTTGGCAAACTTGAGGCTGCCCAACCCAGGCAGTAAGCACTGGGCTGGGAGTCCGGAGGTCTGGGCCTATTCCCAGGTCTGCCTCTGACCAGCTGGCTGACCCTGGGCACGTCCCTTCCCTTCTCTAGGCCTCAGTCTGCTCCGTCCATGGGGTGATGGGACATACCCCACCGGTGCGCTAGGATCCGGGGTTGGGACATGCTTGCGGGGGTTGGGGATGGGTGTCACCGAAGCATGCGATGGGAGAAGATGGAGTCAACCCACAGCTGCCTGTCCTGGGCGGATGCTTTGCTTTCTCCTCTCCCTGCCCCCTGGCTTGCTCTGCCTGGCTGTCCTGTCCGGTGGCCAGCGTTGGGGAGCAGCAGGCGGCTTTGGCCTGCCAGTGGTGGCACATAAACTCTTCCTTACGGTGTTCTCTGGTACTGACCCAGGTGCTCCAGGCTTGCTGACGCCCTGCTATGCAGGCTCGGTTCCCTCTGGGTCCTATGGGCCGGTCAACCCCACCCTGAATGCCACTTACTGGTTCATGAACGAGCTCTTCAGAGAGGTCAGCTCCGTGTTCCCAGACTTCTACCTCCACCTTGGCGGCGACGAGGTTGACTTCACCTGCTGGTGGGTTGTGCGCCTTGGCCGCCGCTCGGCGGGGGCGGGCCAGCAGGGACAGGCTCTGCGGGGCGAATGGCCATAGGCCGTGGGCGCCGATCACTGGAGGTCTAGTTACAGCGGTGCATAGAAACCCCAAAGGAGATTGGCTCCTTGCTGTGCTAGGTGGTGTACGTAAGCCCCAGGGAGATGGAAAGGAGACACGGGGGGCAGGGCAGTACTGTAACTCCCCTGCACAGAGGGGGAACTGAGACACTGAGCCATTGGCTAGACGCAAGGTGAGAGAGATGAATGCTGAGCCCTTCCCGAGACGGTTGTGGGGTTGCATCCTTCGGGCCGTGGGGGTGATCCCTCCCCGCACTGTGGCGTGACTCGTCCTCAGCACGGCCCCAGGGCGCAGCGTGGCCTGTGCGTTCATATTGCTCCTCTCTCGGGCGCGCAGGCGGTCGAATCCGGAAGTCCAGGCCTTCATGCAGAAGATGGGCTTTGGCCAAGACTACACCAGACTGGAGTCTTTCTACATCCAGAGGTGAGGCGCACAGCGGGGCCTGCAGGAGCAGCACTGCAGTCAGCAGTGTCCTCATGGGCTCACGGGCCCGCCCCACCACTCTGCCCCGGGAACTCCCACCCCACACCAGAGCTGGCACCTGCCTGTGGCCCACCACGCCTTGTCCGGAGACCTCAGCCCAGGTGTGCAGGGCCCTGGATTGTGGGTGGGGATGGGCTGGGGGCCCTGCTTAGGACCAGTCTTGGGATGGGGAGGGAGAGAACCAAGGTAACGTCCCGTCTTGCTGGGAGCGCCTGGCCTAGGGAAGGTTCCTGTCCAGACACAGCTGGGGGCTCGGGCGGGACTCTCCTTGGTGCCAGGGAGCTGGCCCTGTTGATCAGTGCTGCTTCTCTCCTGACTGCAGGCTCCTGGACATTGTCTCTTCCTACGGCAAGGGCTACGTGGTGTGGCAGGAGGTGTTTGACAATGGCGTGAGGGTGAGAGCCGTTCCCTGCCCCGTAGCCATGGGGCTCCAGTCATGCCCTGTGCCCCAGTGTGGCGCGGGATTGGGGGGCCCCTGTGTGTGTGAGCGGGGGGATACCTGCTCACTGCATGGCCTCTTCCTGCACCGGGCCCGGGCTCGTTCTTGGCCCAGGGGTTGGTGGAGGTGAGGAATTCTCCACCCTTGCCCATTTGCTCTCTCTTGCTCCTGTGGCTTGGCCCCGGCAGGGCAGCCCTGTCCAGGGCGTGCTTCCCCTTTGGGCCAGAGCTCCCTTTGCAACCTGTGGCTGCCTGGTCACAGCCTGCTGGGCCAGCTGCTCGCTGGACCTGCTCCAGGCCTCACCCTGCGGCCTGCTGGTGGTGGGGGTGGGCGAGGAATACAGCCAGGGACTGTCACTTGCAGGAATGGCACTCAGAGCTGCCCCCCCAGGCTGAGGCTCCCTGCACCTCTCTCCAGGGCCCCTTCCACTCTTTCCCCAGCTGAAACCAGCCACTCCTGCCTGCTGCTGGGGGGGGAGGGAGTGTGCGGCGGCCACTCCTGCCTGCTGCTGGGGGGGGGAGGGAGTGCGGCGGCCACTCCTGCCTGGTGCTGGGGGGGGGAGGGAGTGCGGCGGCCGCTTCTGCCTGGTGCTGGGGGGGGGAGGGAGTGCGGTGGCCGCTTCTGCCTGGTGCTGGGGGGGGAGGGAGTGCGGCGGCCGCTTCTGCCTGGTGCTGGGGGGGGGAGTGCGGCGGCCACTCCTGCCTGCTGCTGGGGTGGGAGGGAGTGTGGCGGCCGCTTCTGCCTGCTGCTGGGGGGGGAGTGCGGTGGTCGCTTCTGCCTGGTGCTGGGGGGGGAGGGAGTGCGGCGGACGCTTCTGCCTGGTGCTGGGGGGGAGGGGGTGCGGCGGCCGCTTCTGCCTGCTGCTGGGGGGGGGAGTGCGGCGGTCGCTTCTGCCTGCTGCTGGGGGGGGGAGTGCGGCGGTCGCTTCTGCCTGCTGCTGGGGGGGGGAGTGCGGCGGTCGCTTCTGCCTGGTGCTGGGGGGGGAGTGCGGCGGCTGCTCCTGCCTGGTGCTGGGGGGGGAGGGAGTGCGGCGGACGCTTCTGCCTGGTGCTGGGGGAGGGAGTGCGGCGGCTGCTCCTGCCTGCTGCTGGCGGGGTGGGGGGTGCGGCGGCTGCTCCTGCCTGGTGCTGGGGGGGGGAGTGCGGCGGTCGCTCCTGCCTGGTGCTGGGGGGGGAGGGAGTGCGGCGGCCGCTTCTGCCTGCTGCTGGGGGGGGAGGGTGCTGCTCAGAGAGGGCTGCAGCAGGGACTCCCCTGGGAGCGCTGTCCAGGTACCTGCCCTTGTTGCCATAGTAACTGAGCACCTCCTGCTGTTCCTGGATTTGTCCTCCTGGGAGGCTGGCAGGGGCTGCGGGAGTGGGGGGCGGGGGGGAGAGGGAGGGGGCCTGAGGTCCCGGAGACTTGCCTGAGGTCCTGGAGGAAGTCCAGAATCCCAGTCCCATGCCCTGCCCACCGGGCTGTCCCAGCCTCCCCCTTGGGCTGGGCACGTGGTAGGAGGGACAGCGGGAGTGCCATCCCTTGGGTCGGGCAGGGTCGGGGTGTCTCTGCCATTGCCAGGGCAGCAGCAGCTCCCCCCGTCTGCGGCAGGGTCCCCGGCTGAAGGGCAGGAGGCCAGCGTGTCTAGCAAGGTGCTCTGGGGGGCTCTGGGCTGGCCCTGCAGTGCTGTGTGCTGCAGATTGCCTCGGGGGCTCTCCTCTCGTGGTAGGCGAGTGGGGCCTGCTGAGCCCTTGCATGGAGCATCACGTGCGTTTCTGGGATGGGGGCCAGGTGAAGCCAGACACCATCATCCATGTGTGGCGGGAGAACGCTGGGGCATACCAGCAGGAGATGGCTCGAGTCACGAAGGCTGGTTACCGGGCCCTGCTGTCTGCCCCCTGGTACCTGAACCGCATCTCGTATGGGCAGGACTGGCAGGCGGCCTACGAGGTGGAGCCGCTGGCGTTTGAAGGTGTGTCCCTTGCCCAGATGGGCTGTGTCGGCCCCCCCTGCAGGGGCTGGCTTGCAGCCTCGCACGCAGCTGGCTGGCCAGGTTGTGATGCGGAAGTCCTGGCTGGTCCATTAACAGCGAGCAGGCCAGTTGAGTGCTTCCTTTGCTGAACCCAGCGAGCACAAGCGCATGTGGCCTTGGCTCCAGGTACAGCTGCAGCCTGGTGTGAAATGGTCAGACTGTCCCTCGGCATGTGGTGCTGACGGCTGCCATCCGGGCCTCCAGGGAGTCTCTGCAGCCCAAACGGGTGGGGCAGGCTCTGTGGCTGGAGGCGCTACCAGACTCCTCTCTGTGGGCACTGAGGGCCGTGCTCAGTGGGTCACGTTGTCTTCTGTCCTTTGTCATTTGACAGGCAGCCCTGAGCAGAGAGCGCTGGTCATTGGCGGAGAGGCCTGCATGTGGGGGGAATACGTGGATGTAACTAACCTGACGCCCAGGCTCTGGTAAGAGAACCCAGCAGCGAGGAGCTCTTCTCTTCTCACAGAGGTGACTTTCCTTGGCCCACTGTCCGCCCCACCGGGGGGAAGAGATTTGGGCCTGTGTCTCAGTGGGAGTGCACAGCTGGGGTGATCCCCGCGCTGGAGTGCTTGGCCCCCATCAGCCTGGATTTGTGGCTGTCTGCTGGCTGTAGTGCGGCCCCGCAGCAGGGAGCAGAAAGGAAGTGCCCCCGCTGTGTGAGTGCATCCCAGCTCTGTGCAGCGTGGGGCGTGCTCAGAGTGGGGTGCACTGGCAGAGCAGAGCAGGCAGCCGCCTGCCAGCTGCGTGTGAATCCTGTGGACATGCACTGGCCCCAGTGCTGGCTCAGAGGGCCCTTTGGAGATGAGTAGCTGGGCTTAGGGGCGCTGCAGAATACGGGGCTTTGGTCCTTGTGCCACCTCCATCTAATGGCCTTGTGCTGAACTGCATGGCCTGAATCGCTGACGGTCTCCAGCCCCCTCAGGCACAGCTAAGTGGCTGTTACCCTAGGCTGGACCCGGCGTGGTTCCTCGAGTGCTTGTTTTCCAAGGGCCTTTAAAAACCCCACCAGCTAAATGATTATCAAAATAAGAATGTAAGTGGGGCCAGCCCGAAGGTCCATGCAGCCCAGGGTCCTGTCTGCCCACAGGGAGTGAACAGAATCGGGAATTACCCAGTGATCCCTCCCGTTGCCCGTTCCCAGCCCCTGACACACACAGGCCAGGGGCACCCTTCCTGCCCAGCCTGGCTTATAAATTTTGATGGACCGATACAAATAGTTGTTGGCTTAAAATGGCCAGTGGCCTGCTCCTGTCATTCTCATGGCAGATGGCCCTGCTCCGGGCTCGCCAGCTCAGCTGGCAACGGAGAGGTGTCAGCTGGAGTTCTCTAGGCCCCGTGGGACTCATTACCCCCTCCTGGGAGGATGGCACTGGAAGGCGTATGTGAGGTTGTCATGCTACCGTCCCACTTCAGTTTTCTTCTTGCCTTCTCCCCGGGTGAAACTGAGCGAATGGGTCTCACTGCTGAGCGGTACGATCCCCTGGCCCTCAGAAGGACTTAGCCAGTCTTCCTGTCGTCAGTCCTCTAGCACCACTGGTCTCCCCCGCTCGACTTTCCCCTCGTCTCCACTTACGCTTTACCATGCAGGGGCGGCCTCTCATATTTTTGCTGCAAAACGTTACTGAAGGCGAGATCCTGGGGCGTCTGTTCTGCCGTCGCATCCTGTTCAGTCTGTGTCCAGGTGCGGTGGCCATTGCCACAAAGGTGTACACAAGCAGTGTGCTGTTCATTGGGGAACATCTGTGAGGAACCAGCTGGCAGGTTTCCTTAAGTATTCTCTGTCTCTCGGCTGCGGGCTGGCCTCTACCCACCTCCCAGGGTCTGTCTACGCTGCAGTCACTGGGTGTGTTTGCCACATGTGCACATGTACCCAAGCGAGCTTTAATATAGTTCGGTGCCAGTAACAGCAAAGCTAGGGCAGTGCTGGGCAGGTGTGTACTACTACTAAAGCCTTGTACTCCACGTGGAGCATAGGTCATCTACAAGTCTCCTCCACTTGGCTCTGTCCCTAGACAAAATCCGTCTGGCTATTCTGGGGCCGGCACTAGCTCGGTTAAAACTCACTTGGGTGGGCTGGCCTGAGCTGCAGCCATCCGGAGGTAGCACCCTTGGCAAGTGACACTCTGCTTTCCCAGTGACTTACAAGCACGAGTGGGTCAATGCTGCTAATTTGCCGAGGCGCCGGTTCGATTTTAAAGCTGAAACCAAACACATTGGATTTGCCAATTGAATAAATGTTCCAGCCACTCTTGGAACGGAACAGAACTCAGAAAAGCCCTTTCTGTTGAGCGCAGGGAGAAATCGCTTACTCAGTAACACCACGTCCTTTTCACATCCACCTTTACCATGGGACAGCACTTTGCCAGTCAGTGTGCTCAGTTGTTCTTAGCCAGACAGCAAGTTTATTATTTCAGCCAGAACCACCTAAGGATACAATCCACAGCCTTATGGTCACATTTAGATAGCAGAGGGGCCAGCATGTGCTGAATACAACATGCTGCTTATACAGCCATCAGTACAAATCACCAGCACTTCTTCTTGCGCTTCTAAGGGACAGTTACCAGTTCCCTAGTGTGTGTAGAGTATTTGTCACATGTCAGGTAACTGCAGAGAGCAAGGCTGAACTAGTGTTTGGTACGAAAAGGAGGAGATGAAAACATCAAAAGCGACAGCTCCGAGTTGTTAATCGAGGTTCTTTCGGGCCAGTTGTACATAGCCGATCTCAGGTTCCTTGGGGTCTCCCTACAAGGGGAGGTGACTCAGCTAGCGGGCTTTCAGGTTTTTAAGTAATACAGGCTCCGAAATGAAACCTCCGGCCTCCACTGTGCTGGGAACCCTGGGAGGGGAGAGCCTGCCCAGGCAAAGGGCTGGTCCAAGATGCATATCTCGTTGTGTATCTTGCTTCTGCAGCTTTTTTCAGAAAACTGAGCTGCCCCTCCTCCCCCCGCACTGCTTCCGGGAGTGTTGCAGGGGGCGTGGCTCTTGTTTCCAATTGGCGTCTGACAAACGAACTCTCAGTTTTCCTGCTGCTTCCCACAACAAACAGTAACTGGTGTTGGCTTATAACAGATTCGTTTGATGCTTTTTTTAATTGGAGGTTTTTGTTTTCTTCCTTTCAAGGGTTGTATTTCTCTATGAACTCCTACTGTTAATAGGGATTTTCTCCCCTTTAACCAATTTCTTTAAATATTCCAAAGCTATATCCTGTATAGGTGCTTCTGTCTGTCAGTGTTCTTTTTCCTCCTTGTTATTTGGAATTAGCATCCCTTCCAAAGTGTAACAACCCTTGCAAGAGAAAGCCAGCAAAATCCCGTCGAGTTCTGCTGACTTGAGTGGAGCGAGCCCATTCAGTTTCGGTTGCATATAAAGCATTTCACGTCCTTAAGGGTTTGCAGAACAAGAGAATGTTTTGAAGGAACAGAATAGATTAGCCACATCTGGAGAGAGTGATTCCTAAAGCAAGCAACTGTGTTGGGAAGTTTAGCCCACGGAGCCTTTAGTTTTCTGGGCCTTGCAGCAAGCTGCTATTTAAACTGTTTATTTGATTTACAGTTGCCCACCCAGAAAAAGTCTCCGGTACTTAATTGGCTCACAGGATGGAACAGATACAGATCCTGACTGTGTAGCAAAGCAAAGTGTCTTGCCCATCAGACTCCAGAGGAAGGAGTGTTCGTAGCAGCCAGCTAGTGAGACGGGGGCAGGTGCAGATCAGGAGGGGAACTTGTCTGAGTAACAGAGCTGTGCAGAGTTTGTTTCCTGTTTCTTAGTTCTGGGGGGTCTGAGGCTTCTCAGCCCCGTCTCCTGCATGCTGGGGACTGGATGCTGGTCTCATTGCTGTGAGTTCCTTCAGGAGGAACTGGCACATGGAACAGGCGGAAGGGTGGTAGCTTCAACCCTGCTTGTTCAGAGGAAATACGAGAGTAGTTGCTTTTCCCTTTTAAGGGTCTTGGGGACTAACAGTTATTCGTGATATTTAAGGCACGTTTGATATTCGACTTCTCATAACTCCCCTGCCGCCTCCATCACCATTCCATTTTTTTCCGGCCTTTGAGCGGCTTTGGTTCAGTTCAACCCTGTGTGTGCTGACACAATGATAGCAAAGCGTAGCAGCCTGGTAATGGTTCCGCACACCCAGGGCTTGCACCCGGAGCCCCCGTGCTCCTCCGCAGGTTAGTGCGTCCTTTCGGCAGACACCCCTGCATTGCTGCCTCCTCTCAGTCAGTTCAGAGGTGTCTGGGAGCTCATGCTCTGAGCAGCTCTCTGGCTCCCTGTGCAGAGTGACCCATCCCTGTGTCCTTTCTCCAGGCCGCGAGCAGGGGCTGTAGCTGAGAGGCTGTGGAGCAACGAGACGGTGAGAGATCTGCAAGACGCGTATGCGCGACTGGCGGGTTTCCGCTGCACGCTGCTCAGGTAATGGTGGCTGCCTTCGCTAGCTCCTTCCACCCGAGACTCTGGCTAGATGGGAGGGCAGGGGTTGCCGCTGGGGTGCGCAGGAATGGGCACCCCTTTGGAACTGCGGAGGGTCTGCAGGGAGGCAGGCTGTAAGTGGGAGCCAGGTGTTTCCTAGGGCCCTGGGATTATGCAAAGTGAGTGGTCAGGACCTCAGCTTGCCATCTGGGGGGCTGGCAGCACTTGGCACAAAGCTGCCAGGGCCGTGCTGCAGCATTGCCTCGGCGCTGCCTCCAGGACACGCCGGCACCGTTTGCTGGAGCGTGTGGCTTTGCCGTGCGGGTCTCCGTTGCTTAGCCTGTGAAAATCGGGCTCCTCCCTGGCCTTCCTGAGCCCTGACGTGTCATCAGATACCTCAGAGCTCCAGTGTCCGGGCGAGAGGCGACAGGAAGCCTTCACCTCAGCATGTCCCCTGGGCAGGGAGCCGAGGAGCGCCTCCCCCTCCAAGGTTCGACTACCCGGCTTCTGCTGTGACCTGTTCCATCTCCGTCTCTTCTGTTCCAGGCGCGGCGTCCAGGCGCAGCCTCTCTTTACGGGGTTCTGTGACGTCGAGTATGGTGGGTCCTGATTGGAGCGTGCAGCTGCCCCCACCCGCGCCGTGTGTGTCCGGACGAGAGCGGCGCCGTGTGCTCCAGGGCGTCCCCGTTGCTCTTGCTCTTGCAATGAGCCGGTTTAGATAGTTGCCTTTTTTCTACGGTTTGAATTTTAAATCCAATAAAGGAGGAATCCAGAGGGAGAAGGCGCCTCCCAGTCTGTGCCGGTGCCGGGGCAGGCTGCGTGAGGCTCCTGGCCGCCTGCAGGGCTGCGTGCTGGGCTCCAGTCGGCTGTTGCCCGGGATGCGCGGGGTTTGGCCCGTGGAATGGTCCTTACAAGGCGAGCCCAGGCTGGAGCTGCCCTCTTGCTTTGTAGTGGCCCATGCAGCACCCCAGGCCAAAGGGAGAAGCATTCGGGATGGACACCCGTGCCCCCCAGCAGGGGACCCTGCCTGTGCCCTGCACCCCACTCCTCGCGCTGCAGAATAGCTGCTCTCCCCTCTGCCTCCATGCCAGCCTCTGGGAGCAGCGGTCTCCACTCAGGGTTGGTCCCTGTCTTCGCCATGGTGCTGCTGCTGGGGCCAGGCTGGCCTGGCTCACGCTGTGGGGCCCAGCATAGCTTGTGCGTGGTCTGGGTCTGTCTCGGGCTTTGAGGGCACAAGGGGGTTAGCCAGCGGGGACAGGCAGTTGTAGGCTTAGCTGGCTCCACTTAGCTGTAACACCCCCCCTTTTCCTAGCGCGGACGCCCCATTGGTGTGCAACCCTCTCTCCAGTGCCAATGCGCAAGCTGCCGGGGATGGAAGAGTTTAACCGGGTAGCCAAAGAGCGGATGCCTGTTGGTGACCGTGAAGGGTTAAATTCTGCCTGGGGCTGCGGGCAGCTCCCGCAGCTCAACCATGTGACTGCTGAGAATCGGATCCGTTCCAAGGTTAATATTTGTATTCGTTGTTTCCATCCCTGCAAGCTGGAAGTGGGGACAGGCTATGCCAGGCCAGTTAGCCCAGCCCTTGCTTGGTCTGCATTTCCTCTCTCCTTGTCCCTGTGAGCCCCGGGGCTTGCAGCCCAGCTGTGCTTTCCTCTTCATGCCTGTCCCTGCTCCCCCTCCTGGGCGCTGCTTCTGCTCTTGCCTGAGTCTTGCCCAGGGCCGTTATGAGGCAATCATTCCAGCTTCCTCTCGCAGCTTCCCTCTTGCCATCTGCTTTTCAGGGAGCCCAAAGGGAGCTGCCCACCACTATTACGGTCCCATCTGGGCTCTCCCTCACAGGTCCTAATTTTCCAGTGTGCTGGGGGGCAGGTGTTCTGCCCCAGGTCCTCTCCGCCCCTTCACCTGCCTGTGCTCTCGCTGGCCAGCCCTTGGTGGGTGGGCAGCGTCAGGCAGGACTCATCAGCGTATCATCCTCCCAGGGTTTGAGTCCTGGCAGCGAGGGTCGGCCCACATTTCTCTTGGGGTTGATTAGATGCTCCTAGAGGCAGCGACCAGATGGGCTGTTCACTAGATGATGGCTGAGGCAGGACACCCGTCCCTGACGGCGAGGATCTCCTGGTCTCCATCCAACTGGCATCTGGTTCTGAGTTGACCGTTCTGTACTGGACAAGATGCTGCACGGTAGGAACTAGGGATGCCATGTCCCCTTTCAAAAGTTAATTAGTTACATGGCATGTTGAACCAGGTAACTGGAATACTGAGGGTGGGGGCTGCTCTGGCCAGGCTGGGCCATGCCCACTGTGCTACGGGCAGGGGCTGTGCCCTGGGAGGGGGCTGCTCCGGCTGAGCCAGCCACTGGTTAATCGGTTACCCTGGTAAGGCGAATGTGTACTGGGTAACCGGTTAACCCTTTACATCCCTAGTACGACCACTGTGCAGCTCTTCTTTAAATGAGCCAGTGCTGTGCTGTCACTTCTCTGCTACTGTTCACATTAGACGATTATTAAATTTTCATTAAAAATCTCCACAAGTGGCTGCGTTTGAATGTATTTTAAATCTCTAGTTCTCGAATGTGTTCTTAAAGGGAGAGTTATGTCTGCAGTCCTTCCTGCCACCACTAGGGGGCAGTCTTGGGAGAGCTGCTGTTTCTGTAGGCAAGTGGCTTTCAGCTCATGGTCCGTGGACCACTGGGAGGCCACAGAAGGTGGTTGTTACCGTAGAACGGTGGTTTTCAGCTGTAGGCCATGGACCCTGGCAGTCCACCATCTGTGTCTAAGCTCTCCAAAGAGGTCGTCACCTGCGTTTGCAAGTTTGTAGGGGTCTGCACAAGACGGAAAGTTGAAAACCTCTTCTGTAAGCGCTGCACGAGTTAAAGCCCAGGGACAGGGGGGGAACATTGCCAGGGGCCCTACATTGTAATATGAAATAGTGTAGCACATCCCAGCCTCCTCCCTCGCAGGGTGCTGCTGCCGGGCACCAGTCTGCCGGGGCCCACGTGGTGCAAACGGAAACAGCCTGAACATCTCATCTCATTTAAAGACTGTGGGAAATTAATGCACTGCCTAAAATGCATGTTGCTAAATACAAAAATCAAACCAACAGGAAACTGCTGTCTTCAAATAATGTGGGATTGTGTTGTGCAGCTTGTGCTGACTGGAAGACTTCCCAAACCAGCAATAGAAATTGGTGCCTTGTTGGCAGGGCCTTAACTAGCATGACCTATGTGGTAAAGATCAGTGCAAAGCAGTGTTTCCTAGTGGTTACAGTACTGGACTGGGACTCAAGTACCTGGCTTCTATTCTTGGCTCTGCTGCGGTCCTTCTGGGTGATATTGGGCAAGTCGCTTACATTGCTCTGTGCCTCGGTTTTCCCATGTGTAAAATGCCCTGAAGTCTAGGGATGAAAAGCAGTATGCAAGAGCTAGGCAGTAGTATTGCTTCTACGGGTGTAACTCTTCTAAACATCATTCAGCTTACAGAGAGCAGTTTTTTGGAACATCCAGAAAAAACGATTTTAAAAGCCATGTCTAACGCTCACGATTTCATCAGGAGTCTGGCACTACTTGGTGGTGTGTTTGAAGCCCTAGCTGCTGGAGTCCAGGGGTTATGTGAGATCTCCGTTTTCATTTCAAGCCCTCACTGGTACGAAGATAAGCTTGCGAACGTGACCCCAAGGAATACAAAGACCCCAACATTTCTTTGCTTTAAAAATCACTCATGACTTTTTTGGTGGGGTGGAGGAGAGTCATGGTTTTGGAATGCTTGAAATAGTTAATACTTGATTCAATACCTTTGCAGCAGAATACAGTGTTCTAATCCTTTCCATTGTTATGTTTAGGCTTAGCAGAATTTATTTTTTTTATACAATATAGAGAGGTGGCTGTATTTTATAGAAGCCTTATTGAGGGCACAGCACAAACCATCCCAGTATGCAGAAGGAATAGCAAATATGGCAGATGACCAGCTTGGCCAAACAAAGAAATCTTTGATGAGCTTAAACACAAAAGGGAAGCTTGCAAGAAGTGGAAACTTGGCCAGATGGTGATAAAACCATTGTTCGAGCATGCAGGGTGTAAGCAGGGAGCCAAAGCGCAATTGGCGTTACTGCTGGCAAGGGATGAGAAGGGGAACAAGAAGGCTGTGTCTACATTGGCACCCTTTTCCGGAAAAGGGATGCTAATGAGACAAGTCAGAATTGCAAATGCCGCAGGGGATTTAAATATCCCCTGCGGCATTTGCATGAACATGGCTGCCACTTTTTTCCGGCTCGGGGCTTTGCCGGAGAAAAGCGCCAGTCTAGACGGGATCTTCCAGAAAAGGCTTTATTTTCTGAAAGATCCCTTATTCCTGATTTTAAGAAAGATCGCGTCTAGACTGGCCTTTTCTGCGGCAAAGCCCCGAGCCGGAAAAAAGCGGCAGCCATGTTCATGCAAATGCCACGGGGGATATTTAAATCCCCTGCGGCATTTGCAATTCCGACTTGTCTCATTAGCATCCCTTTTCCGGAAAAGGGTGCCAATGTAGACACAGCCAAAGGGTTTCTACAGGTATGTTGGCAACAAGAAGGTGGTCAGGGAAAGTGTCGAGACCTTGATTGAATGGGAGAGGCAACCCAGTGACAGACGATGTAGAAAAAGCTTAAGTCCTCAATGCCTTTCGGTACCTCAGTCTTCCCAGCCAAGGTCAGCTCCCGGACTGCTGCACTAGACAGCATGGTACGGGGAGGAGGGGAGCAGGCCGCAGTAGGGAAAGAAAAGACGAAGGAGTATTTAGACATGCGGGAGATTCACATGTCCATGGGGCCGGATTCAGCTGAGAGAGTCGGCTGCTGTGATTAGAACCACTGGCCGTGATTAGAACCACTGGCTGTTATCTCTGAAAACTCACAGCAATTGTGGGGAGGTCCCAGACAAGTGGGAAAAGGCAAATGGGCCCATCTTTGAAAAAGGGAAGGAGAATCCAGGGAACTACAGACTGGTCAGCCTTACCGCAGTCCCTGGAAAATGCTGGAGGGGTCCTCAAGGAATCCGTTTTGAAGCACTTGGAAGAGGGGACAGTGATCAGGAACAGTCAACATGGATTCGCCTGATTGCCTTCTGTGATGAGGTAACTGGCTCTGTGGACGTTGGGGAGGCAGAGGATGTGCCAGACCTTGACTTGCGCAAGGCTTTTGAGACGGTCTCCCACAGTATTCTTGCAGCAAGGTAAGGAAGCATAGATTGGATGAATGGACTGTAAGGTGGATAGAAAACTGGCCAGGTTGTTGGGCTCAACGGGCAGTGATCAACAGCTTGAAGTCTGGTTGGCGGGTGGGCGCTGTCAAGCAGGGTCAGTCCTGTGGCCGGGTTTGTTCAGTATCTTTATTACTGCCCTTGATGAGGGGATGGATTGCACCCTCAGCTAGTCTGCGGAAGACACAGGGTTGGGCTTGTGGGGGGAGGGCTCTGGCTGGGGTGGAGGGGTCTGTATACAGGCTGCCCAGGGGAGAGAACAAGCCCAGCCCGCTCATGGCAGCAACTTGGGGCCAGGGGAGAGGTGCCTGTCCATGGCCGCCACACCTCCAGCAGGCACAGCCAGGGAAGGGTGTGTCCCCCGCAGCCGGCACTGGCCTGGGCTAGTCTGGGTGGGGGCCAGGGGAGGGGTGCCTGTCCCCTGGCAGTGGCAGCTCTGGGGGAGCTCTGGGTTGGGGTCTGTGGGCAGAGGAGAAGCAGACTCCCCCAACCCCAGCATGGTGCTCCCATGGCTGACAGGGAGAGATGCTTCTGGCCGGTCATGGCGGCTCCGTGCTGGGTCTGGCGGGAAGAGGTGATGCTCTGTGTGACCGCACAGGATTTGCTAGGCAGCTGCCTGGCCGCCCTTCCGTGCAGCTTAGAGGGAGCTTAGATGGCTTAGACAGATTGCACCCTCAGCAAGTTTCCAGATGACACAAGGCTGGGAGGAGAGGTGGATACATGGGAGGGCAGGGATAGAGTCCTGGGTGACCGAGAAATTGGAGGGTTGAGCCCCAGGAAATCGGATGAGGTTCAACAAGGACAAGTGCAGAGTCCTGCCCTTGGGATGGGGGGATCCCAAGCACGGCTGCAGGCTGGGGGCCGACTGGCTAAGTAGCAGTTCTGCGGAAAAGGACCTGGGGATGACAGTGGCGGAGAAGCTGGGGATGAGCCAACAGGGCGCCCTTGTAGCCAAGAAGGTGAATGGCGCATTAGGGTGCATTAAGAGGAGCAGTGCAGCAGATGGAGGGAAGTGACTGTTCCCCTCGAATCGGCGCCGGTTTTGCTCCTCCCTGCTCCAGAAGGGACGTGGACAAACGAGAGTCCAGTGGAGGGGGATGAAAAGGAGCTGGGGGCGGGGCATGTGCCCTGCGAGCAGAGGCCACGAAGCGGGCGTTCGTGTGCGGAAGAGAAGGGCTGGGGGGTTGCTGGCAGCCTGGCTGTGTGCTGGGTGACTGTTGGTGGAAATGCATTCTCGTCCGTGTGTGCCCGTAGGGGGGCGCGATGGGCAGACTCTTCCATGCCTAGCGTGTCGGGGGCTGCGGAGGGTGTCGTGCTGCCTGCTCTGCAGGGCACGTGCAGCATGGATGGACTCTGCCGTTTGAAGTCTCTAGCTGTGGTGAGCCCTTAGCTGTCCTGTGGGCAACAGCTCAGTGGAGAACGTGATCCCAGCAGGGCCAGGCCAGCGCTGCACACGCCCTGTGGCGGGAGGCTGCCAGGCGCCCTCCCTTGTAACTGCCTGGGAGGGAACGGGGACAGGCTGTGGCAACATTTTGCTCCCTTCCATTGCCTCCTCCTTGCCCCTGCAGCCGGGAGCGGCTGGCGTGCTGCGGCCATTTCGAGTGCCGAGTGGGTCACAAGGCCGGGGGGTGCCCGGACGCTGGGAGCGGTGGGGGAGGGGGCTACACCCCGTCTTGAGAAAAGACCCGAAGTGGGGCCGGCCATCCCCTCCCAGCTCTAGGCTGGGCTGTCCCCTTCTGCCCCGGGCGGCTCTGCCAGGGACCGCGCCTGGCTTCCCCTTGTGGTACCCACCCGGTCCCCTCAGCCAGGCTCCTGGCCAGTCATGGGCTGGGGGAGGCAGGCCCGGGGGGGGGGGGGAGGGGGCGTAGGATGGCATCTGGGAGCTGCTTGTACTGCAGGCAGTGTGGCTGAGGTGCCAGCAGGGGGCAGTGCTGCTCTGGGGATGAGCACCCCTCTCGCGCGGTGGGCATGGGGGGGGGGTTCTCATCCCTCCCTACTTCCAAAGTGGCTGTGGTGTTCCCCAAGCCGTGGAAACTGCCCCCCTGCCATGGAGGGAAGCCAGGGTGAGCAAGCAGAGGCTGATGGGCAGGGCCGGGCACCTGGGGGGCTCGGGGGCTGCTGCTGCTGTCAGGCCCTGTGGGCAAACTGTCCAGGGGCTGCCTGCCTACAGAGCCCCCTCTGCCCCCGGCATGGGCCTGTCCCTTCTCCCCTGATCCAGAGCAGGATGGCTCCCTCATTTCTTCCCCTCCCCTCGTGGCCCTTTCATCCATGTGTCAGCCGCCCTTGGACCGTGGGTGAAACAGGACTTAGTTGCTGTCTAGGGCCACCACAGCTCAGTGGCCACTGAGGACCTCCAGCCCAGCAAGGGCTGTCAAGCCAGGGCTGAGCCAGGGAGCAGGGCTAGGTGGACCCAGGACGGGCCTGGGTCACCTGCCTCCTAGCCAGTATGGGGTGATGAGCAGTTCTCTAGAGAGTAGACTAGACTCCACAGGCTCTGTTTGATTCTGGGCTTCTCGACACCTGCCCCCATGGGGCCAGACCCCCACCAGGTGGCCGCCAAGTGACCAGCTGCTGGGGATGACTTGTGATGGGCGTCAGCCTGGGCCGGACCTGCCCAGCTTGCTTGGAGCTGCTAGAGCCACTTTGCTACAGTGGGTCTCCCTTGCTCTCCGCAGCGTGGGGGTGAGCTGCTGCCTGTCTCAGCCAGGGGCTGCGATGGGGGGGGAGCAGCCTGAGCCACGGCAGGGCTTTGCTGTGACTATCAGTCCGGATCTGCTGGGTTGCCTAAGCCGATTTCCAGTGGTGGCTTGGGAGTGACGCTGCCTTTGGGCAGCAGCTGTGGGTGCTTGGGGGGCACTTCCAGGTGCTGCCAGCAGGCGCAGGGTGGGCTGCTCGGCTGTGCTATGGCCCTGCACACCCACGGGGCTGGGGGACTGACCTAGCAGCAGCCCGTTCTGGTCCCAGCGTCGGGCTGCCCGGGAGGGAGGAGCCAGGAGTCGGCTGCAGAGCTGAGCAGAGGCTGGTGTCCAGGATCCATCCCTTCTGCAGCCTGGGTCCGTGGCTGGGGCTTGGTGCACAAGTGACCCCCCCCCCCCGAATACCAGGGCAGCCTCCCCTGTGAGGCGGGTTTGGGATCCAGCCAGCGCTCTGCCGTGCTCACCCCGGGCGTCAGGCCAGGCTCTGCCCGCTGGGGCATGGTGTTCCCAGCCCTCGCGGGGGGGACGGAAGCAGGGGCCACAGCACGGAGGGGGCTGGGAGCGCAGATGGAGTTAGTCATCCTGCAACGTCTGCTGTGGGGGAGGCAACGTGCCGCCAATGCTGCCACCTGTCTGCTGGCACCGATGGCGTCAGCGGCGGCCCGGCCCAGCCCTGGCACAGCCTGGCAGACCGGCACGCTGACAGTTCGGGGCGGTGGGGAGGGATGCTCCATCATGTGGAGCCCAGGAAGCAAATAACAATAACTCGGGGCTGGCTCTAACCCAGGCGACAGTGGCCGGCCTCAGAGCAAGCTCCTCGACCCGCAGGCCGCCTGTGCCCCAGCACCGCCAGGAGCAGCCTCACGCAAGTCGACCCACCGCCACAGCAGAGCAGTCAGTGCCGTGCCGCACCCCCCGCCCGGCAGCCCAGCGGCCGCTTGCCCCGCGGCTTGGCAGGCCCCTCCTGGTTGCTAGGGCCGGCGCCATAACCCAGCAGTTCCCGCTTGGTGGAGCTGGCAGGAGCTCAGAGAAATCCCCTGCCCAGACCCCTGCAGCATCACCCCTCTCGCCCACACCTGGGGTTGCTGACCCTCCAGGATTGCCCTGGGGTCTCCAGGAATTCGAGATGACTAAGTAAAGCCCCTGTGGTGATGAAACCTGCAGGAACCCCTCCCGCCTGAGCTGGCGGCTCTACCCGCCGAGGGACTCCGATCCCACGCCCGGCCGCTGGGCACCTCTGTCAAGCCCGGCCCCTGCCCGCTGAGGGACTCCGCTAAGGACTGCACCTGCCTGCCCACCTCCAGCGCCGCTCCCCTCGGCCCTGCAGGGAACCCTGCTCACAGCCCAGGCCGGAGAGGCCTGGTCACGCGGGTGGAGACGCCGTCTGGGAACCAGCTTTCTGCTCTCCTGCTGCCCGGCCGGTGGGAAGGGAAGCAGCAGCGCGCCTGCCTCCCTGGTGCCTCTCCAGAGCTCAGGGGCTAGACCCCGGGCAGGGGTCCGTGGATGGGGAACGCAGTGAGCAGCACCCACCCCTCCCTGGATCCCTGCAGGAAGGCCACTGCCAGCACCTGCTCAGCTCTCTGCTCAGCTCCTCCACTCCCGTTCCCTTCTGGTCCCGCCGAAATGCACCTGTGCCCATTGTGCTGCCTGCTGGCTCGGTGCTGCCTGGCCCATGGGCTTGCACATCCGGCCGGCGGCCGGGCCCTCTGTGGCAGGCTGGTTCCAGCACGGTGGGGGCTGGGTGAAGGTGGAGCCACGCTGTGGCGGCTGGCGCACGTTGCCATCGGACGGGCACGGGGCTAGGACTTGGAGCTGCTGGGGCGAGGGGCTCCAGGGCCGTCTGTACCCTAATGGCATTGCCCTGCACCTCCTTCCATCGGAGCCAGACAGAGGCGGCTCCCTGCCCACCCCACGCCTGGCAGAGATGCGGGTCTGGGCGAGAGCCAGTTGGCTTAAGCTCAGCCCACACAAGCAGAAGGTGAGGCCAGGGGGGAGGGGGAAGCACCCCGAGGCCTGGCAGAGGCTGGTATCGCCTGGCCGCACCCGGGCGTCTGCCCCCGCCCCCGTGGCCAAAGTGGCCTGTGTGGGCTCGCTGTGGGGTGAACGGCTCCCCTCCCTCACCCGCGCTGGGCTACACTCCAGGGCTGAGTGCAGGGACCAGCCACCCACCGGGTGGGTACGCCCCCCCTACACACACCCCCTCGCTCTGTGCTGCCTGCTGGGCCAGTGTGAGGCCTGTAGAGAGCGGCTGACGCATGTACCTATCCTAACGCTTCCGTGCTCTAGGGCTCTGGGCTGCCCCAAACTCCCCCAGACAGGAGGGGGAGCATTGATGTCCCTGGGGCCCCGGAGACCAGGGCTGCTGCTGAGTTCTGTTGTGAGTTGTGTGTCGTCGCCCGAAGGGAGGAAACACGCAGGGTTCCCAAGCGGGACGTAGCGACTTTTCCCGAGGGCTCCGCGCGGAGAAGCCAAGCGCGTGAAACCTGCGTTAGACGCAGAACATGCTGCTGCTGAGAGCATCCGTGGGGTCAGTGGCCGGGACACCCCACTTTGTCTCCGCTTGGAGCAGGCACTGATGGGTCGGGAGGGCTGGCTCTGCGCCTGCTCGCCCCCTGGGAACCGCTGGCCAGGCCTTGGCTCTGCCATTGTGAGGGGGGGCAGGTAAGCACCAGCAAGAAGCCAGGGTTGGGAATACTATCGCTTGTCTGGGACACGCCCCTCGCTTCCACCCTCTCTGCGCCCCCGGGGCACCTTGGCATTCAATTGATTGTTACGGAAAGCAGCCAGCCTTGCACTGAAATTAGTTTAGCAATTTACACCTTTGTAACAGGATTAGCAGAACTCAATTCTTTTGATGTCTGAGTCTTCATTTGCATCCTTAATGAGGTGGAAGCCCATCCAGGGAGTGTTTGCGGCTCCAGAGAGGACCAGGTGGGGCTGGGTGGCCATGAATGAGTCCTGAGGCCAATTCTGCCGTGGGTTGGGTGTTCCCCAGGGCCCAGGGAGGTCAGTGGGGCCCAGGGAGCCAGCATCCAGAGGAGATTGAAAAGGGAGACCCAGGGTTTGAAGAAAACATGCTTCTGCGAGGTAAGGGAAGAAATTCAGCATCTGAGACAGGCTTGAGACAGGGGCTCCAGGCCACAGAGGGTCAGAAATGAGGCTCAGGATACCTGCTAAGTTTGACCAGCTGGCCACCCTTTTTGCAGAAGCTGGGGAGAGGTGGGGCTGATAGGAAGGAGGGGCATGTCCAACGAGAATCCTGCTGTATCTTGAAATGCAAAGTCGCCTGCGCTGGGGGTTGGATCCTGGGGAAATAGCAAATAGACCCAAATGACACCCAAGGGCAGGCTTCTGCTGTGGGAAGGTGCCAGCCCGGGCTGGTTAAGGTTAACGGGATAGAGATGTGGGCTGGGCTCTATGCGGGATCTTACTCAGCGACGTGTTAGCAAACCTTGGGCTCAGGATTGGTTGTTGACTATCAAGAACGGGGAGACTGGTAGCAGGGAAAGGTTTGGCTCGCCCATGTGCTGGCTGGAGGGACATTCAGTTTCAGGGAATTATGAACTCTGCAGCGCTGGGTACTGTATCTTCGTTAGCAGTGTCAGCCCTAAGTGCTCCCCCCAGCAAGCGCAGCTCTGGATCTACTGCAGCATCGGGACGAGGGGTGTTGCAAGCGTCCCAGGGCCCCGGGTAGCAGCTTCTCCGGTAAAACAAGGTCTGGCAGACCTGTGAGGAGTTACCAACATTTTGCCAGTCGATGTGCAGACACTGGGAAAGTGAGACTAAAGCAGTGGTCCCCATCGCAGTGCCCGCGAGCGCCATGGTGCCTGCCGGGGCATTTATGTGCACCTGCGGAATGATCTGGGCTGGCCCCTGCCCCGGGCGCATGGCGCGTGCGTGGTGCCGGCCCCGGGTGCGTGGCACATGGGCAGCCCCTGCCCCGGGCGCGTGGCACGTGCGTGGTGCCAGCCCTGGGCGCGTGGCACATGGGCAGCCCCTGCCCCGGGCGCGTGGCATGTGCGTGGTGCCGGCCCCGGGTGCGTGGCACATGGGCAGCCCCTGCCTCGGGTGCGTGGCACGTGCGTGGTGCCAGCCCCGGGCGCGTGGCACATGGGCAGCCCTTGCCCCGGGCACGTGGCACATGCGCGGTGCCGGCCCCAGGTGCGTGGCACATGGGCAGCCCCTGCCCCGGGCACGTGACACATGCACAGTGCCTGCCCCGGGCGCGTGGTGCATGGGCGGCCCTGCCCCCGGGCGCCCAGTAGCCCCAAAAAGTTGGGGACCACTGGACTAAAGGATCTGCATCCCTGCAAGCTGCACCCAGTACAGACGCCATTTGCTTTGTATGTAAAACTCAAGTTGGGCTACAGCGACTGGCTTCTGTTGCTTTATTGCAACCTTGTTTGGGTCCACAAGGAGATCCCACAATGGTGGCAAAAAGTGTTGACCCTGTGGAAACAGGATTGGCCTGTTAGGGTCTGAAATATGGGGCCAGACCTGTGACACTGTACAGAAACCAGGAGGCCAGCGTCTGATGCGCACAGCTTGGGAAGCAGTCTCGGTGCTTGGGGAACAGACTGGGGAAGTCGGACCCTATCAGACAGTGACCCAGGATGGCGGGGTAGAGCCATAGGTCTGGACAAAGGAAATCCGCTGGGGAAAGCTGTCAGCGTCTGCAGAGCAGGTAGGAGGAGGAGTCCGACTGACTAAGAAACAGGAACAAGCTTTCTCCCAACATTTTTGGTTTTTGGAGGAGGCCTCTGGACAGGGCACACCACCCTCCCAGGTATGCAGCCTCGAAGAGGGAATGCTTTCCAACCGCTGCTCCAGCTTCATGTCTGCCGGTGAAGGGAATCTAGGAAGAGATGTTGGAAGCTGATGTAACACGAGAGTCCCAGTCCATTGTGCTAATTCAGAAACTGCACTGTTGTGTTAATTACTGAAAATGGAACCAGTCACCCATAGCCACGAGGACACCTGTCCCTTGCCTAGCATTGAAAATTCCTTACTGGCATTACAGTCAGCAAGTTTCTTCTCCACCATCCATTTAGCAAGTGGGTTTGGGCAAATTCCAGCGGCGCCAGAAGATGAAGAAAAAAAGCACCTTCATAATAGCCATGGGACTTGATGAGTTTACAAGAATGCCATTTTGGTTAGGTAAAGCTCCGGGGCTTTTCAGAGAGTGTGGAGCATTGTCTAGGCCCTGAGAACTTTCCGACCATTTCAACATGGCTTGCTGACCTCACTGGCAGAAGACACACAACGTGCTTCGAGTTTCTCAGTTAGTACCATTGATTTATTAAGGACTTTGCTCAACTTGCTCTGCCATGATATGAATTGCTCTGAGACCCCACGGATAACACTTCTAATCTGCCCAGCACAACAGAGCACAACGCGCCAAGTAGCACTGAAGAACTGAAATCTCTTCTAGTGCAACCACCTATCATAAGAACGGCTGTACTGGGTCAGACCAAAGGTCCATCTAGCCCAGTATCCTGTCTGCTGACAGCGGCAAGCACGAGGTGCCCTGGAGTGGGTGGACCGAAGACAACGATCAAGCGATTTGTCTTGTGCCATCCGTCTCCAGCCTCTGACAAACAGAGGCCAGGGACACCATTCCTACCCCCTGGCTAATAGCCTTTTATGGACCTAACCTCCATGAAACTATCTAGCTTCTCTTTAAACTCTTTTATAGTTCTAGCCTTCACAGCCTCCTCTGGCAAGGAGTTTCAAAGGTTGACTGTGCTCTGTGTGAAGAAGAACTTTCTTTTATTAGTTTTAAACCTGCTACCCATTAATTTCATTTGGTGTCCTCTAGCCCTTATTTTATGGGAACTAATGAATAACTTTTCTTTATTCACCCTGGTTTGGAACTACTGTTTAGAGTGTATATTGACCCCAGCAGCCAAGGATGGGGAGCTATCTTTGCTCAGGAATAAGATAGTAGGAAGCATGTGATTGTTTATGCAGATCAGGGCAAGGAAGGATGAGAAATCTAGTTCATTCACACTGGAATTCCCTCGCACTGGTCTGGGCAGCAACCGAAAAGTTTCACCATTCTCTGACAGCAACGTCAGCCGAGTGTTTCGAGTTGACAAACCACTGACATATCTGCAAGCTGGCATGGTAGGGATGCTGGAGAGATGTTGGGCTTCTCGTCGGGTGAGCCGTAACTTTGCCATCAGACACCAATCAGGCAAAATTCATGTCAGATCCAGTGCCATGAGGGATGATTCCAAAAGGAGACTCGGCTGGAAGGAAGGATTTGGAAATGTCTCCATTTCTGAGCGTTCCTATGGAGGAGATGTAAGTTCGGTGCCAGTTGTAGTAAAGGCCTGAGGCCGGGGATGAAGAGCTAGAACTTGATGTCCAGCCAGATTTATGGAAGGAGATTCCATTACAAAGCCCAGCGATCCAGGAATCAGGAAGGTATCTAGTGCTGACAGCTGATTGCTGGAAAACGTTACCAGCTGGGGCAGTAGAACTGTAGCGACACAAAAGTACCTCCAGGAAGAGAATGGGAGATACTCCTAGGAAGGAAGGCTGCAGACCTTAGATCGAACAAGGAGCCAATACCAATTGCTGGCATCAGAAGTTTCCCACAATGCACCTGGGCAGTTTGGACAGAAAGGCAGAATTGAATGTAAGGTGCTGAGGGGTGGGGACGAAGGGCAGCATTGCTCAGTGGTGTCAGACAGGTGACATTTGCAACCGGGCACCGCTGGGCTTGCTGCCTCCGTGATGAATGCTACATAATTCCTGGAACCCTGGCCCTCCTGAGTTACAAATGAAACCCCAGTTCCAGCCCGCGGGGTCAACAAGGAACTTTGCCTTTTCAATGGGAAGAGTCATGCGTGCCCTGGAAATCCAATTGCCTGTCAGTCCCAGCCCGATGACCCTTGGCTAGGAGTTAATGGGCTTCACAGGCCGGTCGGGCTATTGGCAGGTTGTTTGTGTCTCTTTAAAAGCTGCCTACTGAATTGGATTGTGGATATTGATCCTGCATTTCCTCCTTGTGCCTGCTCCCCCTCTGTCTGCGCTATGGGCCTGTCCGGCTCGATTACAACTTGTAGCTTGTTCAGTCTGGCGGGTGGGTTGGGGGCAGGCAGAGGGGTCTTTCTCGGCTCTCAGCGTGGCGGTGGGAGGGTGGCGCCGGTCGAAGCTGGGGTGGTCTGTTCCCTTGTCCCAGATTGTCTGGGCCAGCTGGCAGACCAAGGTCAGCAGCAGTCTCCAGGTAGTGAGCGCCGCCTCCTCGCGGTGTCCCAGAGACGGGGAAGGAGGACGTGGCCAGGGGCGTCTCATCAGGGCACCCCGGGTCCTTGGCTCGGGGCCTGTCCCCCACCTGTTAGTGGGGTCTGGTCCCTGCCGGCCACGAGCCCCCTGCAGAGCCTCCAGGGAGACTGAGCGCAGGCTGGTGGAGGCCACGTGCTCTTCAAGGGCCATTCCCACCCAGACCCTCCCACATAGCCGCCGCACCACCTGCCAGCCCCACCCCGCCTCGTAGTCAGCGCCCCCCTGCTGCCCCTGGGCTGGTGAGACCCTCTGGCCCCGACTGCTTCCTGAGCTTCCAGCCACCTTTGCAGCCAGGCCTGGGCTCAGCCAGGATCCTCCTCCTCCATGCAGTACGTTAGCCCAGGCCAGTGGGGCACGGCCGGGCTGCAGGGCAGGGCGGCGGGTGGGATGTGGGCAGGGCCAGGCTGTGGGGCAGGGCGGTGGGTGGGACACGCAAGCAGGGCTGGGCTGTGGTGGCGGGTGGGACAGGCTGGGCTGGGCTGCGGGGCAGGGCTGCAGGTGGGACACACGGGCAGGGAGTGGCTGTGGGGCAAGGCGGCGGGTGGGACACGCAGGCAAGGCTGGGCTGTGGGGCAGGGCGGCGGGTGGGACACATGGACAGAGCCGGGGCGGGGCTGTGGGGCAGGGCAGCGGGTGGGACACGCAGGCAGGGCCGGGCTGCGGGGCAGGGTGGCGGGTGGGACACGCGGGCAGGGCCGGGCTGGGGGGCAGGGCGGCGGGTGGGACACGCGGGCAGGGCCGGGCTGCGGGGCAGGGCGGCGGGTGGGACACGTGGGCAGGGTGGGGCTGCGGGGCAGTAGCAGGAAGTGTGCATCAAATCTCCCCGCAGTACCCCAGCTCCAAACGATGCCACGCCGGCCTCCGCCTCCCAGGCCCGGAGACGCACCTCCGCTCTGTGTTCCCATGCGGCTCATTGGGGCGAGGCAGCCTGCCTTGGCACTCGGCCCTTGCTCTGCCGCTCTGGGTGCCCCGTCACCCGCAATCCTGCTGCTCCCTGGGACGCGCTGCAGAATCCGGCTGCTCGTCTCCACTGACTTTTCTCGCTCCTCGCTTGCTGTCAGGCCCCCGCCCGGTGCCAGGGTCTGCCCGCAGCCGCTCCACAGCGAGATCCGCCGCAGCAGGAAGGGGCTGAACCGAATTCCCTTCGAACCAGGCCCTGGTCTCTGGAGGGGCGGCGGCACTTCCGCTTGCTGACAGCTGGACCGCAGGTTGGAGCGACAGCTCAGTCCCGGCTCACTTCCCGCGGGTGTTTCCTGCCCAGTGCTACGGCGCCTGCAGCGCTCACCCGCTCGCAGCTTCCCCGGCAGGAGGCAGCTCGGCTGGCGCATTAGTTCTGGCCTTGCCCCCCCCCCGGGCCGGGTCCTGAGTGCGACATCTGGGCCTCACTGTGTCAGCGTGAGATCTCTCCTTTCCCTGCGGGAGCCTGGCGCTCCCCGGCCCAAAGCAGGCAGGACCTGAGTCGGCGAGGAGGCTGCTTCGGAGCCCCCCGGGCGTGGCCAGGCCGGCGGTCGCTCCTTGCTGGCACTCAGCGCTGCAGCCACGGCCCCGCATGCAGGGAGCGCCAGGCCAGGCCTCAGGCACCGTCCCCCGCGCTGGGGATGGGGCAACTGCTAATGCGGCTCTTGGTCCAAGGAGAAAGGAAAAATCTGTCTGCCGGTCCAGCTGCATGGGGGTGTTGCACTGCCTGGAGGGGCTCCTGGCTGTGAGCACCAACCCCTGGGCAGGCTGTCAGAGGCAGGACAGGCCCCCGGGTGCCCTCTAAGTTTTTCCATCCATATGCGGAATACATTTTATTTTGTGCACCAAAGCAAATGCAGATGTGCACCACCAGTAGAAACATGCTACCAGCTGTGGGCACTCTGCCAATCAGCTGGATGGCACTTGGATGGTCCAATGCTCAGCGTCCAGGGAGCCCTGCAGATGCCGCACACCGGCGGTGTGGCCTAGAATTCGATTTCATCGACTGTCACAAATGTGCACGCCTGGACCGCTGTCCCAGTCCTGCCATGGAGGCTCAGGCAGTCCCCTGTGGCTCACCAGTCTGCCTTGCCCCGGGCAAATTGGCTTGAGAGAGAAATGGTTGCTTGCCTTGAAAATCACACCGTGGTCAGGCTGCTTGGAGGCTCGCGAGGCCAGTTGCATACCCCAGATCTGTGGGCCCCCTAGAGTCTCTGCCAAAGACACCGCCTGCCGCCGTTCTGAGAGGCACCGGTGAAGGGTGACTAAGAAGGAAAAGGAAGAGCAGAGTGATTTCCAGGCTAAAGCAAACACACACAGGGCAGCGCATCCTACCAGTGACGGGGGCGTAGTGAGCTGTCCATTCAGAATGTCTTCCGGGGCAAACTTTGGGACAGCCCTGGAAGATCTTGCGCGTCCGTGTCGAGCCTCTGGTCCTAGGGGATTTCCGACAGCAAAGATGAAACGTTCCCACGCGACCCCTCTTGTGCATTTAGCCTTCCAGGCGGTGGGACGAGCACGTGAGAGCGGCCTTCTCCAGTCCTTCGTGGCACGATGCTCCAGCCGGGTCTGTTTAGTCTTGGTAGGTCTCCTGAAGGAGTGGGGGCTGGGGGGCCGACTCCCATGTCTGGGTTCACAAGTTTAGAGCAAACCTTTTCCGAGAAATAAAGCAAATCTTGCCTATTTCCTTCCAGCCTGGGGCATGGACCTTGCCCGTGCGATTAACACAGGCAGCAACATACTAGCATTTCATATTACTAAGGACAAATGCAAAGGGCTCCACTTAAGAAGGAACAATCGGTGTCACGCACACAGAATGGGAAGCATCTGTCTAGGAATGAGTCTGGCAGAAAGGGATCTAGGGGTCATAGTGGACCACAAACTACATAGGAGTCAGCAGCGTGATGCTGTTGCAAAAAAAGCAAACATGAATCTGGGCTGCATGAACAGGAGTGTTGTAAGCAAGACACAAGGGCTACGTCTAGACTGGCATGATTTTCCGGAAATGCTTTTAACGGAAACGTTTTTTGTTAAAGGCATTTGCGGAACAGAGCGTCTAGATTGGCACAGATGCATTTCTGCAAAAGCAGCTTTTGCGGAAAAGCGTCTGTGGCCAATCTAGATGCACTTTTGCGCAAAAAAGCCCCGATCACCATTTTCGCCATCGGGGCTTTTTTGCGCAAAACAAATCTCAGCTGTCTACACTGGCCCTTTTGTGCAAAAGTTTTGTGCAAAAGGGACTTTTGCCTGAATGGGAGCAGCATAGTATTTCCGCAAAAAGCACTGATTTCAGACAGTAGGAAGTCAAGCGGCCAGTGTAGACAGCTGGCAAGTTTTTCTGGAAAAGCGGCTGATTTTCCGGAAAAACTGGCCAGTCTAGACACAGCCAAGAAGTCATTCTTCCGCTCTACTCTGCGCTGATTAGGCCTCCGTTTCAAGAAAGATGTGGAGAAATTGGAGAAGACCCAGAGAAGAGCAACAAGAATGATGAAAGGTCTAGAGAACATGAGCCATGAAGGAAGCCTGAAGGAATTGGGCTTGTTTAGGTTGGAAAGGAGAAGACTGAGGGGAACATGAGAGCAGTTTTCAGGTATCTAAAAGGGTGTCACAGGGAGGAGGGAGAAAATTTGTTCTCCTTGGCCTCTGGGGATAGGACAAGCAGCAATGGGCTTAAACTGCAGCAAGGGAAGTTTAGGTTGGACATTGGGAAAAACTTCCTGCCTGTCAGGGTGGTTAAACAGTGGAATAAGTTGTCTGGGGAGATTGTGGAATCTCCATCTCTGGAGATATTTAAGAGCAATGTAGACACATATATTTCAGGGATGGTCTAGATGGTGGTTGGTCCTACCCTGAGGGCAGGGGACTGGATTCGATGACCTCTCAAGGTCACTTCCAGTTCCAGCTGAAACAAAAGACAGGACGAGGCAGCACTTTAAAGACTAACAAGATGGTTTATTAGGTGATGAGCTTTCGTGGGTCGATGTCTTTTGTTTCAGCAAGACCGGACTAACACGGCTGCATCTCTATTCCCCTTCCAGTGCTAGTGTGCTGTGATTCTGTGATTCATTGACTCTGAACTCTAGAGACAGTCCCATAATTTGAACAGAACCAATGGACGGGGGAGCTGGGCTGGCTCCCAGTTCTGAGTCTGTCAGTTCCTAGCTAGCACAAAGGGCGTGGCTAGAGCAGGCATTTGGGTTTCTTCTCCACTTCCTGGCCCCAGCTCTTTGATCATCCTGCCGGCCCTGCTAACCAGCCGAGGTGTCCACCCCGAGCCCAGCGGGAACCAGACTGGAACGACGGGACTCTGAGGATGAGCCGCTCTCATGGCAGGGCCGGGGAGAGTTTCTCTCTGTGTAGAACGGGATCAGCTGGGGTCAGTATCTCCTGGGGGGCCCTGGCCAGGCTTCTTGGGGGTGGCTATTGCAGTGGCGGGCCGGGGTGGAGGGCCCCTCCATCAGAGCAGCATTCCTACCTAAGCGTTCCCTTTGCCCGACAAGCACGTTCATTCTCTGCACAGCCAGTGGCTTGGCCAGTCCGTCCTTGGGGCTCAGCGGGAAGCCCTGGTTTAAATGAATTGGTTCAGCCGAGGAAATGGATATAAAATTAATGAGAACCTTTAAATAACCCAGCTCTGGAAAAATAAAACACCGCTTGCTAAGCTGGGCCGGCAGCAGACAGGACCTATGAATCAAGCTGCCGTAGCCGGCTAGCTGCTAAAGCATTGCAAAGTGCTTCCCATCCCAGGTCCCCTGGCCAGCGGCCCTGTCCCCATCCTGCAGGGGGAGACACGCAAGGAACATGACTCCCCGCGGTTACCCAGCCAGGCAGTGGCAGAGGGGAGAGCAGAAGCCGAGTTCGGGAGCTCTCTGTGTGACCCACTCAAAAGCGGCCTCCTCCTCACCTCTGTTTTCAGTTGGGTTGGGCAAGGGGCAACCAGTCGCCTTTTCTCCTCCCCCGGGGCCGTCTCAGAGGAGAGGCGGTTGGGAACCAGGGTCTCTCCCACACGAAATGCTGGCCGTTCAAAAGGGATTTTGGTTCTGAGTTGGAAGAAAGAGTGGAAATGGCTCCTGGAATGGAAATGCAGGCGCAAACGGGTCTATAAAAGGGTTTATTTCCAGAGCGTCAGACCATTATCGTAACGTATTTAATACGGTCACTACTGAAATCAGTCAAACGAATGGCATACACATGGGAATGGCCCGAAGCCAGACAATGAAGCTGCAACCCAAAAGTGCCGTGTCCCCAGCAGGAGTGAAGGGAGCGTGTTCGGTGTCTTTCTGGGAGGCCGTGACAGAAGAACGTGATTTCTCCAAAGCCAGAACCTCAGACACACGGCCTGAACCCAGGCTGCTCCTCAGGCTGGCTGGCTCTGTGCGGGCTGACGGCTGACAGACCCAGACCCCCTGAGCAGGCGGGGAAGCCCTCACAAGGGAAGCGGTAGCTGTGGCCGTTTTCAAAACGCCCCAGACACAGGCTTGTCGTATCCAAGCGACCTCTTTAGCCTTCTTAAAGGAAAGCGAGAAGGGCGAAATGGTTCCTTCCCGCGGGAGGGGAAATGGCCACGTTCCCAGAAAACGCTCGGAGGCATTTCTCCTGGAAAATGGACGTGAGGGGGCACACGCCCCCCACGTGGGCACAGGGGGGGCAATGGGAGCACAGGTGACTTCATGCTGCTACAGCTGCCGCACATGCCGGGTGTGGGGCGGGGAGTTACAGGGAGGAGACCTCGCCCGTGGGCCAGGACGGCAAGCGAAGCGCCCCCCTACGTGAGGGAAGTCCGGAGCCTGAGGGAACTTGGCCGAGTCAGGAGGGACGGACAGACCCTGGAAGCCGGGCCGGAGAGCTGGTTATGGGAAGTCAAGCCCCGGCGAGAAGGGCAAGGTCCCACTAGCCTGTGCTGAGCGGCTGTTCCCTGATTGCAGCAGGGCCTTAACCCACCGGAGACCGCGCTGGCCCTCGCACGAGACAGCGGAGACTTGTGGCAGGGTGAGTCATTCCCGGATGGGCTGTGTGTGTGTGTGTGTGTGTGTGTGTCTGTCTGTCTGTCTATGGTGTGTGTGTGTGTGTCTGTCTGTCTATGGTGTGTGTGTGTGTGTGTGTGTGTGTGTCTGTCTGTCTATGGTGTGTGTGTGTGTGTGTGTGTGTGTGTCTGTCTATGGTGTGCGTGTGTGTCTATGGTGTGTGTGTCTGTCTATGGTGTGCGTGTGTGTCTATGGTGTGTGTGTCTGTCTATGGTGTGTGTGTGTGTGTGTGTCTATTGTGTGTGTGTCTGTCTATGGTGTGTGGGTGTGTGTATGTGTGTCTATGAGGTGTCTGTCTGTCTATGGGGTGTGTGTCTGTCTGTCTATGGGGTGTGTGTGTCTGTCTGTCTGACTATGGGGTGTGTGTGTCTATGGTGTGTGTGTCTGTCTGTCTATGGGGTGTATGTGTCTGTCTGTGGTGTGTGTGTGTGTGAATGTCTATGGGTTATCTGTCTGTCTGTCTATGCTGTGTGTGTGTGTGTCTATGCTGAGTGTGTGTATGTGTGTCTGTCTGTCTATGCTGTGTGTGTGTGTGTGTGTGTCTGTCTATCTATGGTGTGCGTGTGTGTCTGTCTGTCTATGCTGTGTGTGTGTGTGTCTGTGTGTGTGTGTGTGTCTTTCTGTCTGTCTATGGGGTGTGTGTGTCTGTCTGTCTATGGGGTGTGTGTGTCTGTCTGTCTATGGTGTGTGTGTGTGTGTCTCTCTGGTGTGTCTGTCTGTCTGTCTATGGTGTGTGTCTGTCAGTCTGTCTGTCTATGGGGTGTGTGTGTCTGTCTGGTGTGTCTGTCTGTCTATGGTGTGTGTATGTGTGTGTCTGTCTATGGTGTGTGTGTGTGTCTGTCTGTCTGTCTATGGTGTGTGTGTGTGTGTCTGTCTGTCTATGGTGTGTGTGTGTGTCTGTCTATGGTGTGTGTGTGTCTGTGTGTCTGTCTGTCTGTCTGTCTATGGTGTGTGTGTGTGTGTGTCTGTCTGTCTATGGTGTGTGTGTGTCTGTCTGTCTGTCTATGGGGTGTGTGTGTGTGTGTGTGTGTGTGTGTGTGTAGGCACATCTGATTCCAGGGCTTGTCTACAGACCAGTCAAGGTAGAGCAGAGGCTGGAAGCTGCCCAGTTTGGGGCGTGCTAAAGGCAGCATGGCCTTGTCCGCACTAGCAGCTCGCAGAGTGTTTCCGTGCTACCGCTGCCCCTTTCAGCCTGATGTGGGGTGGCTCTTCCCTGCCAGTCGCCTGGTGTCCTCGTACGCAGCTGAGCATAGACTCATAGACTTTAAGGTCAGAAGGGACCATTATGATCATCTAGTCTGACCCCCTGCACAGTGCAGGCCACAGAATCTCGCCCACCCCAGCAGATCCAGTGGGGGCCAGACCCCCGTGTCCGTGTCAAAGGCCAGTTGGCTGAGGGGCGGGGTAAGAGCACACCTGCGGGTGTCATGCAGGGAAGAGATCCCCTTTGGAAGGACTGACCTACAGCTCACCCGGACTAGAGAAAGGGGCTTTTTGACGGAGTCAGCAATCCGAGCGCCCCCGGAACACATGTGTGAGCTGCCCCAGAGAGGTACCCATGTTAGTCTGTTTGGCAGAACGGAGGAGTCCTCACACACCTGCAAGACTAACACGTGGATTTGGGCAGGAGCTCACTTGGTCAGATGCATGAAGTGGAAACACATGCCAAGATGGGTGGGTTATGATTAGCACCTGTAGCTTTTTTTTGGGTGGGGCGAGTTCTGGCTCCGCCCCCCTGTGACTCAGTCTCCCACGTGCTAGAGTACAGCCGCTAGAGTTCTCAGCCTTGTGTTCGCTGATAAGAATGGTGTGTTCTGAACTCGGAGTGAGCTCACACCTTTCGGTGCAGTGAAGACAAGGCCTTAGACAATGCTGCTGTCGGCATCGAGACCAGGGCAGGCAGGACTAAGGGTCAGAGCAGGCCTGAGCGAAGCGGAGGAGTTTGCAGTCAGATTCCCGGCCAGGGTCAATACCAAGGCTCAGAAGCAGAGTCGGCGTTTCGAATCCGGGGCAGGTGATGTGCACAGCAAGCCGAGGTCACGGCCCGGATCCCAACGGCGGCCACAGGAGATGCACAGACACTTCCTGGAATGGCCCAGGGCTCTGTGTCAGGAGGGGAACCAGCCTGTCAGAACCCTTGAGGCAGGACTCCCTGCGGTCTGTGTTCACAGTTGGCCAGGGGCCGAGCCAGCTCTGCTTGCTACGGGGCCAGCCAGGTAATTGGAAGCCTTGTCTGCAGGTTACATTTCGATCAACATCCCCACGCGCTCGGGTGTGAAAGATCCGTCCCACTGCATGACGCGGCAGTGCAGGCCTTGGCCACCGTCGCTCTGGGAAGTGCTGGTCCTACAGCTGATGGGCAGCTCTAAGGGCCGGGGAGGAGGGGTGAGCATGCCACGATCCCCGTGGCCCGGTGGGCTGGCTGCTCCAGCCCAGCCCCTGCCACCTGAGGCCCCGCCATGACCAGGAGTGGCGCTGAGAGTCAGGGCTGGAGGGTCAGGTACAAAAATCAGGATCTGACCATGTGCCACACGCTATAGATTGCCAGCTCTTTGGGGACCGCCTGTGGTGTGTGTCGTGCCGCATCTGGTTTGTGAGCGTGGCTGCTAGGCCCTGTGGAGACACAAATAGCTCCCGGCAGTGTGGGGACCCGCGGGGGGGGGGGGGGGGGCAGCGCGGGGAAAGGCCCCGGAATATTCATTTGAACGTGAAAACTCGGGTTCGACTGGGCCGGGGACCTGTTTGTGTTTGCTTCCCACAGAGGCCGGGGACCCTGGGCGTTTGCGAGGGGGCGCCCCACAAAGCACAGCATGACCTGCATGTGTCCGATTGCCTCGCCCGAACCTTCCCCTGCCCACATCTAGGTTACTTGCAGAGGGATCCAGTCGGGCTGGGAAGAATATCACATGACACCTGGAACTTCCCAACGTGGCCCTGAATTGGTGCAGCTCTTGGCAGCTGGGGGGTGTGAGGCTGTGGGCTGTGCTCATTGGTTGTGCCTCTGAATGTTGTCAAATTGAAAGTGGCTTTCTCAGCTTACGGGGCTCAATGCAGGGAGCAGTGGGTGTGGCCTGAGCTTGGCCCCAGGTCCAGCTAGATGACATGACCAAGGCCCTCTGCTGCAAAGGGCTTTATGGACAGAAGAAAGGGCAACACTGGGGGGTGGGTCAGATCTCCCCATGCACGTGCCTGGCTCTGCTCCACTAGTGGGTAACTTTCCTCTGGCGTGTGACTGTCGTACGCCAAGCCCGAGGGGGCACGTGTCCCACGGAGCGGAGCCTCAAGAAAGCAAGTCACGTGGCTTTTCATCCCACTTCTCGCTCAGAATCCCAGCCTGGCACAGACCCCCGCTGCTGGCCCCTCCCGCCAGGCATTACACAGGAAGGCAGCGAGAGGGGGACAGGGTGGAAGAGACGCCGAGGAGGAGGAGGAGGAGAGGGAGGGAGTGGGAAACACACAGGAGAGGAGAGAGAGCCAAGGGCCAGGAAGAGGGAACCGGCCGTGTCTTTCACAGAGCGAAATCATGACGCTGCCCTGTGTGTTGTGCACTCAATTTGCCCTGCTATTGATCCCAGTTAGTAAATAGGAGCTGTGAGCCCAATAAAAATTATTTATCCTCCCCAATTCCTTAATCCGGATCCAATCCCCTCGTTAAGGTGATTGACGGTGCTGACAGGCGGAACACGGCGCAGACTCCCTGCGGTGCTGGGAGCAGCTCTCGGTTCCCTTCTCCGGCTCCCATCACCGCCTCTAACGACACTATCGATCCAGCCCTGGCAGTGGTAATTGAAAGCCCATCTGAGTCTCCCACTAGCTTGTAAACCGCCCCAGTGAGAGCCGGGGACTGTGCGCCTGGAGCAGCCCACGCGCTCAGCGGCCTGGCCGGGCGGGGGATGCTGGCATTGCCCACGGATCCCGCTGCTCTTTCCGGACGGGTCTCACTGGCCAGAGTGGAGAACCCATCTCCTCACCTCGGCCCGCCCGCTCACCCGTCGGCCCCTCATGGGGCAGCCCCGTGGCTGAGATGCTACCGTCTGAGCAGCAGGTTTTCACAGCCCCTTGGGCTGCCAGCCAGGAGGGCAGGTGCCGTGGTGGGTGGGGGTTGGCGCTCTGCCGGATGGCGGGTCCCCAGCCGTCGCCCCGGGGGGATGAGTTCCCGTCCCTGCTGATCTGGGGGGGGGGGGGTGGAGATGGTGACTGATGTCCCCTCTGCTGCCCACAGAGTGGCTCAGACGACCAGATCCCAGGGGGGCTGTGGCCTGGATTCCAGGCTGCTGAACCCCGGCCTGCAGTGAGGCCCTGTGGTGTCCAGGAGCTAGCGAGCCCCAGAGCCATCTGTGTCCAGCAGCCTCAGTCCAGGGCCCTGTCGTATTCCCGGCCCCCACCTCCTGCCTCTTCTCTGCTGTGCCAGATGCTACCAGGCAGGGCCTGCACCCACAGGGCCTAGGGCACCCCCAGCAGACGTTAAAGCTGCTCCCCCCTTCAGGGCGCCAGGTTCTGCCCGGCAAGCTGCTTGGGTAAGAACCCCGGGGCACCCTCCACGTCTCCACGCTACCCTGGTGGGTCTGAACCAGCAGAGCCTTCCCTGCCGTGCCACAGCCAGCTTTGCCAAGCCCCCCCCCCCGCCGTGGGACGTCCCTCCTGCCAAGGGCCGCGTTCGCGAGAGGGCTTCGGGGGGGAAGGGACCAAGCCGGGAAAGAGGGCCAGGGCTGCATCCTTGACAGGGCTGGCCACAGTCCTCACTGGGCCCTGGGCGCCAGGCCCCCAGCGGGGGCGCGGTCTCAGGAGGAAGGGGCGGGGCTAGGTGTCGCCAGAGGCCATGCCGAGTCTCCCACACCCAGCCCTCCGTGTTGCTTGAGCCGCGCCACACAAGGCTCTGGCGGCGATTTAAAGGGGCTCGGGCGTCCCAGAGCCCCCGGCCCTTTTAAATCTCCGGGCCCCCTTTGCCTCCTCCCCGTTGGTGGCTCTGCCCTTGGTGGATTTATTGCTGAGCAGCGAGAAGGACTTTGAGGTTGGCTGATCAGCGGCAGCTCCAGCTGAAGGCACAGGCTCAGCCCCAGTGCGGGCCCGTGTGAGCCCGGGCATTCAACCAGGCAATCCATGTGGCACCAGAAAGGTCACCCCCAGCCCTCCAAGGTGGGGTGAGCAGAGAAGGCTCCTGCGGTTCTCCCAGCTGTCCTGGGGCTGGCTTGGGCTGGCCTCGTCCCACAGGGGTCCCCCAAAGGGGAAGGGTCCTGCCGCTGAGAGCCATTGACCCCCGGGGGCTCTTCAGTGCCAGCAAGTTAGCAAGAGAACATTTCCATGCAGTTGACCTTTAAGTATCAGGTAATTTATCGTGTGTTTACCCACAATGACACTGGGCCCCTGCTGGGGATTTAATTACTAACCCAGATTGCTCCAATAAAGCTGCAGGGAGACAATTACTAGGTGATATTTATGATCAGGTGTAAATATCACCTTCCTTTTGCCTTCCCATTTCTTCATTCCCTCGGTCCCCCGCTGCTTTTAACGCTGGAGCTCTGCTGTCTGCCGTGGCCAGTGGGAGCGACGGGTCTGGCAGCATGCAGCACCATTGGCTGGGAGGCCGCGGCGTGGCCCCTGCTCCCGTGTCCAAGCAGGGATTGCTGTGTACCGCGATGTGGCCCCCGCTCCCGTGTCCAAGCAGGGATTGCTGTGTACCGCGATGTGGCCCCTGCTCCCGTGTCCAAGCAGGGATTGCTGTGTACCGCGATGTGGCCCATGCTCCCGTGTCCAAGCAGGGATTGCTGTGTACCGCGATGTGGCCCCTGTTCCCGTGTCCAAGCAGGGATTGCTGTGTACCGCGATGTGGCCCCTGTTCCCGTGTCCAAGCAGGGATTGCTGTGTACCGCAATGTGGCCCCTGCTCCCGTGTCCAAGCAGGGATTGCTGTGTACCGCGATGTGGCCCCTGTTCCCGTGTCCAAGCAGGGATTGCTTTGTACCGCGATGTGGCCCCTGCTCCCGTGTCCAAGCAGAGATTGCTGTGTACCGCGATGTGGCCCCTGCTCCCGTGTCCAAGCAGGGATTGCTGCGTACCATGGCGTGGCCCCTACTCCGGTGTCCAAGCAGAGATTGCTGTGTACCGCGATGTGACCCCTGTTCCTGTGTCCAAGCAGGGATTGCTGCGTACCGCGATGTGGCCCCTGCTCCTGTGTCCAAGCAGGGATTGCTGTGTACCACGATGTGGCCCCTGCTCCCGTGTCCAAGCAGAGATTGCTGTGTACCGCGATGTGGCCCCTGCTCCCGTGTCCAAGCAGGGATTGCTGTGTACCGCGATGTGGCCCCTGCTCCCGTGTCCAAGCAGGGATTTCTGTGTACCGCGATGTGGCCCCTGCTCCCGTGTCCAAGCAGGGATTGCTGTGTACCGCGATGTGGCCCCTGCTCCCGTGTCCAAGCAGGGATTGCTGCGTACCATGGCGTGGCCCCTACTCCGGTGTCCAAGCAGAGATTGCTGTGTACTGCGATGTGGCCCCTGCTCCCGTGTCCAAGCAGAGATTGCTGTGTACCGCGATGTGGCCCCTGCTCCCGTGTCCAAGCAGGGATTGCTGTGTACCACGATGTGGCCCCTGCTCCCGTGTCCAAGCAGAGATTGCTGTGTACCACGATGTGGCCCCTGTTCCCGTGTCCAAGCAGGGATTGCTGCGTACCGCGATGTGGCCCCTGCTCCCGTGTCCAAGCAGGGATTGCTGTGTACCGCGATGTGGCCCCTGCTCCCGTGTCCAAGCAGGGATTGCTGTGTACCGCGATGTGGCCCCTGCTCCCGTGTCCAAGCAGGGATTGCTGTGTACCGCGATGTGGCCCCTGCTCCCGTGTCCAAGCAGAGATTGCTGTGTACCGCGGTGTGGCCCCTGTTCCCGTGTCCAAGCAGAGATTGCTGTGTACCGCGATGTGGCCCCTGCTCCTGTGTCCACGCAGGGATTGCTGCGTACCGCGATGTGACCCCTGTTCCCGTGTCCAAGCAGGGATTGCTGCGTACCGCGATGTGGCCCCTGCTCCTGTGTCCACGCAGGGATTGCTGCGTACCGCGATGTGGCCCCTGCTCCCGTGTCCAAGCAGAGATTGCTGTGTACCGCGATGTGGCCCCTGCTCCTGTGTCCACGCAGGGATTGATGTGTACCGCGATGTGGCCCCTGCTCCCGTGTCCAAGCAGGGATTGCTGTGTACCGCGATGTGGCCCCTGCTCCCGTGTCCAAGCAGGGATTGCTGTGTACCACGATGTGGCCCCTGCTCCCGTGTCCAAGCAGGGATTGCTGTGTACCGCGATGTGACCCCTGTTCCCGTGTCCAAGCAGGGATTGCTGCGTACCGCGATGTGGCCCCTGCTCCCGTGTCCAAGCAGGGATTGCTGTGTACCGCGATGTGGCCCCTGCTCCCGTGTCCAAGCAGGGATTGCTGCGTACCATGGCGTGGCCCCTACTCCGGTGTCCAAGCAGAGATTGCTGTGTACCGCGATGTGGCCCCTGCTCCCGTGTCCAAGCAGAGATTGCTGTGTACCGCGATGTGGCCCCTGCTCCCGTGTCCAAGCAGGGATTGCTGTGTACCACGATGTGGCCCCTGCTCCCGTGTCCAAGCAGAGATTGCTGTGTACCGCGATGTGGCCCCTGTTCCCGTGTCCAAGCAGGGATTGCTGCGTACCGCGATGTGGCCCCTGCTCCCGTGTCCAAGCAGGGATTGCTGTGTACCGCGATGTGGCCCCTGCTCCCGTGTCCAAGCAGGGATTGCTGTGTACCGCGATGTGGCCCCTGCTCCCGTGTCCAAGCAGGGATTGCTGTGTACCGCGATGTGGCCCCTGCTCCTGTGTCCAAGCAGAGATTGCTGTGTACCGCGGTGTGGCCCCTGTTCCCGTGTCCAAGCAGAGATTGCTGTGTACCGCGATGTGGCCCCTGCTCCTGTGTCCACGCAGGGATTGCTGCGTACCGCGATGTGACCCCTGTTCCCGTGTCCAAGCAGGGATTGCTGCGTACCGCGATGTGGCCCCTGCTCCTGTGTCCACGCAGGGATTGCTGCGTACCGCGATGTGGCCCCTGCTCCCGTGTCCAAGCAGAGATTGCTGTGTACCGCGATGTGGCCCCTGCTCCTGTGTCCACGCAGGGATTGATGTGTACCGCGATGTGGCCCCTGCTCCCGTGTCCAAGCAGGGATTGCTGTGTACCGCGATGTGACCCCTGTTCCCGTGTCCAAGCAGGGATTGCTGTGTACCGCGGCGTGGCCCCTACTCCGGTGTCCAAGCAGGGATTGCTGTGTACCGCAATGTGGCCCCTGCTCCCGTGTCCAAGCAGAGATTGCTTTGTACCGCGATGTGGCCACTGCTCCCGTGTCCAAGCAGGGATTGCTGTGTACCGCGGCGTGGCCCCTACTCCGGTGTCCAAGCAGGGATTGCTGTGTACCACGGCGTGGCCCCTACTCCGGTGTCCAAGCAGGGATTGCTGCGTACCGCGATGTGGCCCCTGTTCCCATGTCCAAGCAGGAACTGCTGTGTACCATGGCGTGGCCCCAAGGAGCTCTGCAGGCACAGCTGGACTCTGGGAGGAGGTCCCTGGGTCACAGTGGACTCTCTCAGAGGTGCTTTGCAGGCTCCCGGTGGCTGGTACATCCCCCCAGCACAGCCAGGAGTTTTGGAAGAGTTCCACTGGAAAACTGGGCCGTGAGCTCATAAGGGTCGTGTCTGCTCAGGGTTCCTAAAAGGGTGTCACAAGGAGGAGGGAGACAAATTGTTCTCCTTGGCCTCTGGGGATAGAACAAGAAGCAATGGGCTTAAACTGCAGCAAGGGAGGTTCAGGTTGGACATTTGGAAAAAGTTCCTAACTGTCAGGGTAGTCAAACACTGGAATAAATTGCCCAGGGAGGTTGTGGAATCCCCATCATTTGAGATACGTAAGAGCAGGTTGGACGGGCACCTGGCAGGGATGATCTTGGTCCTGGGTCCTGCTGTGAGGGCAGGGGACAGGACTCAGCCTCTCGAGGTCCCTCCCTGTTCTTGTGCTCTCTGGCTCTCTGATGCTGGGGTTTGCGTGGAGCCCTCTGGAAAAGCCAGGCAGACACAGAAAGAGGCAGAACTCTGCTGCCCTGGTTCACGCTGCTCTGCCGCATCCCGCCCCAGAGGGGGCTGCATGGAAGGGGCAGGTGGCAGCCGCCTTGTGCAAAGCCCTGGGACGTGCCCAAGGGCCCAAGCGTCGTCATCACGGGATGGGGGGGAGGAGCCATGCCCCCCTTGTGCAAAGCCAGGCTGCCAACCCGGCTGAGGAGCAGGGTGACTTGTGTCTGAGAGAGGGATGGTAAATGTCAGTTCATTGAACAGTCGAGTAACCTCATGAATTCTTATCAGGTACTCGACTCTTCAATAGTCCCCGGGGGTCAGGGGTGGGGGCGGCAGCCAGTGCGCTCCATCCCCACTCTGAGGAGCCCCCCGTCACTGCCTGCTGCTGCTTCGGTACCAGAGACACCAGCATGGGGGGCCAAGCAGGAGCTGGTCTGTGAGGGAAGCCAGTTTAAAAACCAGCTCCCGTCGCGGATCAGCTGCCTGTCGCCCTGGGCTGCTGCCTCTGATCCAGAGGCAGCAGCAGGCAGTGGCAGCATCCCCTGTCCAGGGCCAGGGGCGGTTCTGAGCTCATGGACCCGGCGTGAGCCTGCCCACCTGGCTCCTAATACACTTCAAATGCTGAGCCGCAGCGGGGGCAGCTCCTGGACCCAGCACGAGCTGGGACTGAGCCGGGCAGCTGGCCAGCCTGCTACCAAATGTACTGGCAAAAGGGGGATACGCGTAGTCTCCAGCATAAACTGAGAAGCTTTAGTTATGGGTTAATCAGCTGCACTGTCTAGTCTGAGACACTGCGCCAAGGCCCAGAGCAGGAAGGTCAGAGGGATGGTGCTTTGGGGGACAGTCCACAGGACGGCAGAGATGGACCAGGAGTAGGAGCAGGCGGTGGGGCAGCAGGTGGCGCCCCCCAAGGGGAGATAGTGGCTCAGCTATTGTTGGTCGATGCTCCCACCTATCTCTGCTCCTGGCCCGCTCCGCGGGGAGGTGCTTTCCCCGAGCGGCTGAACGGGGGAGAGAAGCTGGCCCCCCGCTGCTCTGTGCAGGCAGTGCCACGTTCCAGCGCAGCAGTGGGTGTGTTTCGTCGCCGGCAGCCTGGCTCCCCGGGCGCAGGGGGAGCGACAGTTTGTGTCCTCGCCACATGTTTGATTCCTTCAAGAACATCTATTTTTAACCGGTGTTTGTCATGCCGGGCCTGCCAGGGATACACAAGAACATGCAGCGCGCTGCGCTGGTGGCCAAGGCGGTTAAAAATAGCCCTGGGCTTCATTAAAGAGCAGCTGATGCCTCCTGCCCCGCACGGAGAGACAGTCTATTTCCGAACTGTGGCAGGCTGCGCTCGCCTCCCCCATGGCTGCCTCTTCCCTGCTGCTTCCTTGTGGAGGGGGAGCCAGGCCACGGGTGGGAGCCCAGGAGCAGAGTTCTGAAGGGGCCCTGCTTGCCCGTCCCTGGGAAGAGGAGATGTAGAGGCAGTTGTCCATACCCACCCTTGTCAAAGGTCCAGAGAAGAGTCCAGGTGCCTCGCCACCTCGGGAACAGAGTGGCCTCCATCGCGGATCCCCGGCCACTCGGGAATAGAGCGGCCTCCATCGCGGATCCCCGGCTACCTCGGGAACAGAGCGGCCTCCGTCGCGGATCCCCGGCCACCTCGGGAACAGAGCGGCCTCCGTCACGGATCCCCGGCCTCCTCGGGAACAGAGCGGCCTCCGTCGCAGATCCCCAGCCACTCGGGAACAGAGCGGCCTCCGTCGTGGATCCCTGGCCACCTCGGGAACAGAGCGGCCTCCGTTGCGGATCCCCGGCCACCTCGGGAACAGAGCGGCCTCCGTCGCGGATCCCCGGCCACCTCGGGAACAGAGCGGCCTCCATCGCGGATCCCCGGCCTCCTCGGGAACAGAGCGGCCTCCGTCGCAGATCCCCGGCCTCCTCGGGAACAGAGCGGCCTCCGTCGCGGATCCCCGGCCTCCTCGGGAACAGAGCGGCCTCCGTCGCAGATCCCCGGCCTCCTCGGGAACAGAGCGGCCTCCGTCGCGGATCCCCAGCCACTCGGGAACAGAGCGGCCTCCGTCGCGAATCCCCGGCCACCTCGGGAACAGAGCGGCGTCCGTTGCGGATTCCCGGCCACCTCGGGAACAGAGCGGCCTTCGTCGCGGATCCCCGGCCACCTCGGGAACAGAGCGGCCTCCGTCGCAGATCCCCGGCCTCTTGGGAATAGAGCGGCCTCCGTCGCGGATCCCCGGCCACCTTGGGAACAGAGCGGCCTCCGTCGTGGATCCCCCAGCCAGGGGCCCATCTTGAAGGACTCACAAGTTCTTGCTGCAAGGAAGCAAAGGGGGCTCTTGGCTTGGGGCCACTGTACAGTTCTTCCTTGGTAGCAGGCAGAGGAGTTTTCCTGCACCACCTGGGCCTGCCCCAGTGCCCAGTGCCAGTCGGTGCTGGCCTGAAAGCCCAGCCCAGACACGAAGGGACGGGAAGCCCTCGGGGCTGAGCCAAAGGCTGCTGCAGTCAGTGGGCAGACTCAGGTTTCGCTGGGTCCAGGGTCAGGCCCCTGCTTGCCAGGTTCACAAAAGGGCCTGAGCCTGGAAGGAGAAAATAAGGGCGGTCGCAGCGGGCAGCCCCCGAGGGTCACAGGAGCTGAGCCCTGCCTTGGTCCCTGCAGCTCACGGCACTTGGCCCCCTCTGCTCACGCCTGCAGGCCTGCGCTTGCCACAGGATCCCAGCCTGGAGCCCTGGCACCGAGCACCCCGGCCTTAACTATGGGCACTGGGGAGCTGAGGGGCTACCGTCCCTGGACATCAGGCCCAGGAAAAAGGGAAGCGCCCCCAGTCCGAGGCTACTTTTGAAAATGCCCCAGGGGTCCTTCCCGGAGGGCTGAGCTCAGCCGCTTGGAGAGCTCCGGGCCTGGGCGCTCCGGGGCCGAGCCGAATGGGGAGGGACTCAGCAGGCCCTGGGCTCTCGGTCGCCCCACCGTCAGCGCTGGCTGGACACTTCTGAGGGGTCACGGCGGGGCAGGCGCGCCCGAGGTGGGAGGCCATTTGCAGACAGGCTCCTGGAGAAACGCTCTTCCACAAGGCAGCGTGGGCCGTGTCAAGCTGCCTGCGTGGCCAGCTTGCGTTCTGGGGCCTCCCGAGCCCCTCGCCAAGAGTGCGGCGCTAACGAGCTTCCCTGGACCCACTCGCTGCACCTCTAGGCCGTCGGGATCCTCCGCCAGCCCTCGCGTTGCCTAGGCTCGCCCCTCCCGCCCTCTGCTCCGTGCTGCCTTCTGGGGCCGGAGGGACTGAGAACCGAAGACTTCCTGCTGTGGGCCAGGTCCCTGCGATGCTCCAGGCTCTCGCTGTGAGCCCTCCGCGGAGCCCATGAACTCCCGCGGGGACCATGGCCTGGGGTATGCTGAGGGCGACACCCAGGTGGAATTTACTCCCTTCTCGTTGGCCGCGGCCGCGCTGGCCTGGGGTCCCCAACCGGCTCCTTTGACCAGCAGCCTCTCAGAACTGGCCTGTGCCCTCCTGCCGCCTGCCACGAATGGCTCCACAACTGTCAGGCCACGGGGCTGGTGCCCCCTGCTGTGTCCACGGGGCTATGCAGTACTCTCCCAAGGGCCACGGGGGGCGCCAGAGTGGGGGCCCTTCCCGCCAGCCCCACAAAGCACCGCAGACGCACCCAGCAGAGCGAGCTGCACTCGACCTTTTCCACCTCGTGTCTACGGGACCTCGGGGGATTCCACCGGCAGACAGCTGGGCTCAGTGGCTCCAGCAGACCTGTCGCTCCTGTGGTCCCCACGCTGGCTGCAAGGGGTTACAACAAGCAGGAGGGAGCCTGCGCGCACAGCCCTGGCCAATGAGGGAGAGGCTTTCAATGAGCCAATCAGGGTGTAGCTTGCTGGGGCAGCCCTGTATAAAAGGAGCTGCCCAGCGGGGAGGAGGCAGTCAGGCCCTGACTGGGGAAGGAGCAGGACGTGGTTCCTGGAGAAGCACCTTTGCTAGAGCAGGGCTGGGCAGGCTCAGGGGGGCTCCAGCCTGACACCTGCCAGGAGGGGGCAAAGGGTCCTGGGGAAGTGACCCAGGGAAGAAGAGGCAGGGAAGGTGAGCAGAGGGGGGCAGGACAAGGCTATTGCCAGAGGGTCCCTGGGTCGGGCCTGGGTCCCCCCTTCCATCACGCCTTGCCCCCAGGGTGTGGTCCACCCAGACTGTGCTGGCCCCTGACGGAGGGGCTGGGTTTGGAGGCCACTGTTGGCCGCAGCAGCACCGAGCCACAGGCCTGTCGATAAACCAGAGAGGTGGGCGCTGCCCATGGGAGGCCCCAAAGTGGACGTGGTGGGCTGGGAACGACTCGGGTCCGGAAGCCGAACGTGGACGGGAGGAGGTGTCGGGCGAGACACCAGGCAGCAGGAGGTGCCTTGGCAGTGAGTGCTCGCCCCACGACGACTCCTAATTGCCTCCTATTTCCATTTCCACGCAGGCCTGCAAACGTATTCGTCCTTCCGTGAGGCTCGCTGATCGCGGGGGCAGGGCAGACTGCGATAACCCCGCCCACTGCTCCGTGGCCTGGACCGACGTGGCCCCACTGAAGCTGCGGAGAAAGGTGACGCGCGTTGGCTCTCATTTGAGGTGGGACTGTAGCTAGGGTCGCCAACTTTCTAATTGCCGCCCCCTGAGGCCCCGCCCCTTGCTCCGCCTCTTTTCCCAAGGCCCTGCCCCTGGTCTGCCTCTTCCTCCCTCCCTTCATGACTCGCCCCTGTTTCCTCCTGAGGTGGGGCTGCCTGCCCGAGAGATGGAGGTAGCAGGCTGTCCCAGCTGGGCAGGGGCTGTTATGGGTTGAGGACCCAGCTGTCCTGTGGGGGGGTGCAAGGCCTGGGGCAACCCCCCACAAGTCCCAGCCTGCCTCTGCTCCACCCTGCCCCTTCCCCAAGCCCTGCCCCCGCTTTGGAGTATGATGCCAGTAGTACAAGGAGGCCTCAGCTGAGCATGGGGTCCCCCTGTGCTAGGTGCTGTACGTGCGCAGAGTGGGCGATGGCCCCGCCTCAGCCCGTTCACCATCCAAACAAGCTACGGAAACGTGCTCCTGCTCCGCCGCTGGAGAGCAGAGATCAGGCCCAGGGCACTGGGCAGTGGTGCACAACCTGGCCTGCCCCACGGCGTGGGTGGCTCGCCCCACCCCGGAGACCTCTCTGAGTCTGCCCTGCAGAAAAACAGTTTCAAAAAGTGCATCTTGTGAGTTTCCTTGGCAACTGCCGTGCTACGTGCAGCCCCTTCTCCGGCGCGGCTCCGTTCTGGGTCTGTCTGATGGATCGCGCTGGTGACGGCACAGCCTGCCCTCCTGCTGTGCACACGCTTGTTTCCTGTGCGTCCCAGTCGTGCGGTGACGCAGCCTGCCCAGGCCGGGAGGGACTCTGACCCTGGCTGGGGCCAGGGTCCACGTGCTCGGTTCCTGTCCTCTAACGAGCTGTTGCTGTAAATGTCCCCAGAGCGCCGGGGCCTGGCTCCTCTGTGTTCTGGCAGGGAACAGGATTTTTCTGATTCACGGAGTCAGTTATGCTGGAAAACTCCGGCTCGGGGATTGTGTCCCAGTGAATTCGGGTGAGACTCCAAATCTCTGGATCAGTCAGAAGACGAGGCAGGGAGCTCGTGCGAAACCGCAGTCAGACCAGCCACAGACGTGCTAGGAGGGGAGCAGCGCGGCGGCTCTGGGTGTGGGGTGCAGGGGCAGGGGGCAGGCGGGCTGAGCTGGGAGCGGCTCTCCCTGTTAGTGCCAGCGGAAGTGAAGACAGCCAGCCTGGCTCAGGGTCTGTCCTGGATGTGGGCTGGAGCCAGCCCTGCCGTTTACACGGGGGAAGCGCTCTGGGCCTGGGAGGGAGCCAATGTCTCTGCTGCTGCCGTCCAGCATGGCAGCCGAGTCGGTGCAACCCCAGTGTGGCTGGGGCCATGCCCAAATCCCGCCCACCGAGATGATGTCAGAGTCCCTAGAATCCCATAGACCTCAGGAGGTATCGGGTCCAGGCCCCGCCCAAAGCAGGGCCAGCCCAGCTCAACCATCCCAGCCAGAGCTCTGTCAGCCTGGGACTTACACACCTCCAGGGATGGGGATTCCCCCCCCCCCCAGGGAACCCGTCCCAGCGCTGCCCCACCCGCCTCGGGAAACAGGTTTTCCTAATATCCAACCTAGACCCCCCGCTTCCGCTTGAGCCCATTGCTCCTCGTTCTGCCCCCACTGAGAACAGCCTCTCCAGCGTCTCTGGAACCCCCTTCGGGAAGTTGAAGGCTGCTATCAAATCCCCCCTCACTCTTCTCTTCTGCAGCCTCAACAAGCCCAAATCCCTCAGCCTCTCCTCGGAGGCCACGTGCTCCAGCCTCCTGGTCATTGTGGTCGCCCTCCACTGGACCCTCTCCAGTTTGTCCACATCCCTTCTGGAGCGGGGGGCCCAGAACTGACACAACGCTCTAGAGGTGGCCTCCTAAGTGCCGAATCACTTCCCTTGATCTGCTGGCGTAGGCCTGTTCTGAACAGGGGTGGCGGGGGGATCTGCGGTGGGGACCCCTTGGCCGGCGGCAGGCCCTGGCGTAGGCCTGTTCTGAATGGGGGTGGCGGGGGGAGCTGCGGTGGGGACCCCTTGGCCGGCGGCAGGCCCTGGCATAGGCCTGTTCTGAATGGGGGTGGCGGGGGGATCTGCGGTGGGGACCCCTTGGCCGGCGGCAGGCCCTGGCGTAGGCCTGTTCTGAATGGGGGTGGCGGGGGGATCTGCGGTGGGGACCCCTTGGCCGGCGGCAGGCCCTGGCATAGGCCTGTTCTGAACAGGGGCGGCGGGGGGATCTGCGGTGGGGACCCCTTGGCCGGCGGCAGGCCCTGGCATAGGCCTGTTCTGAACAGGGGCGGCGGGGGGAGCTGCGGTGGGGACCCCTTGGCTGGCGGCAGGCCCTGGCATAGGCCTGTTCTGAACGGGGGTGGCGGGGGGGGATCTGCGGTGGGGACCCCTTGGCTGGCGGCAGGCCCTGGCATAGGCCTGTTCTGAACGGGGGTGGCGGGGGGAGCTGCGGTGGGGACCCCTTGGCTGGCGGCAGGCCCTGGCATAGGCCTGTTCTGAACAGGGGCGGCGGGGGGGGATCTGCGGTGGGGACCCCTTGGCTGGCGGCAGGCCCTGGCATAGGCCTGTTCTGAACGGGGGTGGCGGGGGGGGATCTGCGGTGGGGACCCCTTGGCTGGCGGCAGGCCCTGGCATAGGCCTGTTCTGAACGGGGGGAAGGGAGAGCCGCGTGCCTGGACATGTGCTGCACTCAGAGCTTTCCTCCAAAGCTGGGGGTCTGGGCGCAGAGGGGGGAAAGGGGGCTGGCTGGGAGGGGTTAGTCAGGGCTAGTCCTGCTCTGGGCAGGGGTCCGGACTCGGTGACTCCTGAGGGCTCTGCAGCCCTGGGGTTGTATGAAAGCCTAGACAATGATCCGTGTGGGCCTATCACAATCCAGTAACGGCATCGGGGTTGAGCTGGTTTCTCTGTCCTGGCCTTGCCTGCCACCCCTCCGCAGCGGGCGGGGATGGGTCCTGAGACAGACCGGGGGCACTGTCCTGCTCCGATTCCTACGTCCCTTCCCCACCCCTACCGTGACAGGCTGGAGACCAGCGTGTGCGTGTGCAGGGGTGTGTCGTCCTCCCCTTCCCCCCGGCAGGACAGGACACCCCCGGGAGTCCACGCGCAGGAGCGCTGGCAAATGCAAATTGCACAGGAAACGCTGATAATGTTTGTACAAAACCTCCATATGTCAGAAATGAGATTAAAAAAGTAATTACCAAAGTTGGGAAGGAAGGACAAATGTATTTCGGAGTGCAACAAGCAGCAGGAATCAATAATTCCCAGCTCAGGTTAAGATGATAAAAGATAAGTACATTTTGCCTTTGGGTTTAGTTGTGAATTAAATGGAGCTTCATGCTGTATAAATTAATTTCCATTTTCCATATAAAACTATCAGTCCTTGCCTGGAAATCCTTAAAGGTCAGACAGACACAGCAAATCAGCTTTGCCAAAGCCCTTTGGACAGGAGCCAGCAGTTCACAACATGCTGGGAAAACATACCCATTAACACACACACACACACACGCACACACACACACTCCCCCCCTACCTCCCACAGTATCAGTAACACACACACACACACACACACACACACACACACACACACGCCCTCCCACAATATCAACACACACACACCCTCCTACAATATCTATACACACATACATTCTCCCCACCTCCCACAGTACCATTAACACGCACACACACACACTCTCCCTCCCACCTCCTGCAGTATCATTAACACACACACACACACACACACACACACACACACACACACACACACACTCCCCCCACCTCTGGCACTACCACTAACGGTGCGTGTGCATGTGCCTAGGGTATTCTAACCACGCACAGGGGATGTGTTACAGGGCATGGCGCCAGGCGGAGCCAATAAAGCTCTCTGCTGGAGGGCTAGCTTTGACAGCTGCCCCCTCCGTAACTTTTCTGAAACATCTTTCCCATACGGCCGAGGGGCTGGATCCGGCCCCCGAGGCTCCTGCACCCTCTCTCTTGCCCAGCCCCCCCCAGCCTGTTTCCTAGAGGCCCCCTCCCACAGGTCAAACACCTCGTTTTTGACAAAATCGATTAGCCAGGCCCCCTAGGGCTGGGGGCATCCCCAGCGAGCCGGAGGCTCACAACTCAGCAGGCTGTCGGGAGACGTGTTGGCCGCGTGGCCATTCCTCCTCTGCGCCGGGACCCGCTCCGGATAGGCCGTGCCACGAGCTGCCATGGGGCCTGGCGGGAGTCCACGCCCCGATGGAAGGGAGCTCACACACGGGGCCCACTCCGGATAGGCCGTGCCACGAGCTGCCATGGGGCCTGGCGGGAGTCCACGCCCCGATGGAAGGGAGCTTGCACATGGGGCCGGCTCCATTCTTCCCCTGCGGGTTTCTCGGCCGCAGGTGGAACCAATGGAAACGAGCGGAAAGGCACAGGCGGCCGCCGGGCTCCCTTGACCAATCAGCTCTGCAGGGAGGTGCCCCACCCTTGCCCTGTCGCACCTTGGAGAAGGGGAGGGGCTTCCCCCCGAGAGCCGCGTGCCAGGGAACGGAAAAGGGGTCGGTCGGCAGCCTGCTAGGGCTGAGAGGGGTCTATGGCCCCGCACCCATCCGCTCCGTCCCTCTGAGGCGAGCGCCCCTTTCCGGAGCCGGGCTGGGCCGCTGTGGTGCCTGCGGCGGGCAGGGCTGAGGGGAGATGGGCGCCACGGGCGGGCCAGTCCACTTCTCAGGCCATTGGTCTGTGCAGCGGGGGCCCCTGGGCCGAGGGGGGTGTGTCTGCTCTGGGCCCAACACGCCTCTTGCGACTGGCAGGCCAGGCGCCATCCTGCTGTGCTGCGCAGGGCAGGGACCAGGTCTCGGCGGGAACCCAGACGGGACCTTGCCGGGGCATCCGGCGCCGAGAGATTTCCTGTTAGTTGCGGCTTGCGGCTGTGTGGTGCGGCGCCAGCCGGAGGGCAGGGTGGGTGCCAGGCCCTGGAATGGGCAGCGGGTCCTGGGGGGTGTCTGGGGTGTGCTCTGCATGAGTGCAAGGGGGTGTGCATGCATGCGGGGTGTGTGTGTGTGTGACCTGCCCGATGGCACATCCCAAAAACAAAGTCCACCCTCCTCCAGAAGAGCCCTGAGAGACCCCTGCCCGGCTGGGACGTGGGTCTCCTGCAGTGGGCGAGCTGGGGAGGTCAGGACCCATCCGTGCCTGCGTGGCCCCCTCCATCTCTGCGTCATTGCCCAGGCTGGCAGAGACCAGCGACCCCCCCAACCCAGGGGTCTCCTACTGCAGGGTCCCTGGAGCACCCGCTGGGCTGCTGCGCCTCTGCTGCTGGAGCGGTCGCGGGGGCCAGGGGAGTTCGCTGGGGAAGGGCGCTGTTACTTAGTGCTCTCGGAGGAGCGGGCGAAATGAGCCGCTGGGATCCGAGCGCTGTCGAGTGCCCCAGATGAGGAGGGGGAGGAGAAGAGTCCTCTGCCCGGGCTGGACACGGCAGGGGGGTTCCACATGGGCTAGGGACGGCCGACCTGACGGCAGCTGGGAGGAACCCCCTGCCGGCCCCTGGCCCCCCGGGGTGGCTGCAGGGCGAGTGAACGGGCCTCTCCCTGCGGGTGGGACGGGGCGGAAGGAGACGATCTCCTGCCCTGCGCCAGGCCTGAGGCGGGCCCGTCCCCGGGGAGCGTGGCACAGTCCCTTGCTGCTGTGTGGGGCGGGGAGAAGCAGGAGGCTTTGAGGCCTGCCCCAGTGATGCTGAGGGAGGCTCGTCCCAGGCTTGCGCCGTGAGGTCCCCTTGGCACACGCCCAGGCTGCACACAGGCAACGGGGACAACCTGGGCCTTCTGCGCACGCGGCCGGGGGCAGAAAGTCCTTGACCTTGGGGACTCCCCGCCAGAAGGGGCGCCCCCGGGCAGGGCTGGGACACGGTGCCCATGGTGCACGCTCCCAGCTCAGGGGGGTGGCATCTTGCCCGTGGCTCAGGCAGGCAGGGGGGCGACGGGCTGGAGGGGGGCCTGGGGGGCAAGCAGAGGCCGGGCGGAGAAAGGGGCTGTGGGTGGAATTCAGGGGGGACATCGCACTGCAGGTTTGGCTTGAAATGGCGGAGATCTGTGAATCCGGCTGAGCTCAGAGCCAGCCGCCCCCCTCGCCCCTGCCCTGACCTTGAGAGCAGGATCAGAGCCGGGCTGTGCGGTCAATAACCTTTGCAATTGATGACAGCTTCAATCAGCCGTGGGATTTGTGCTCCTTCTCTTGCTGCCTTTGCCAGGGCAGTGATGTGAGGAGCCGGGCGCTTATCTCTGGCAGGCAGCTACCTCGGAGCCACATTCAGCCTGATTGATTTACAAGCCCAGGGTCTTTTAGCCTCTCCGTCTGGCTGTGCTGGGGACGGGGGCAAGCCGCTCCCAGGCTGCTGGTGGAGATACAGCTCCTTGCTGTGAAATGCAGCTGTGCCCCCCGGATCCCGCCCGAGCTCCAGCTGCTTAATATCGGAGCGTCCTCTCGGCAGCGGCAGAAGCGAGACACGCTCAGTGGCCCGGCCTAGCACGCTGCACGCGGCGTGAAGGGGTAACTCGCGGAGCGCAGTGGGGTGGGAGGGCTTGTAGGACAGGCTGTGGGTAGGGGGGCAGCAGCCAGCAACATCCTGGCATGGGAGCCGGCCCGGGGGGGAAGGCACACATCCTACCTTCCTGGACGCCCCACCCCGGGCCGATGGCGAGCACAGCGGTGGAAAGCCCCGACTGGTTCGGGGGATTCTCAAGGAAGTTCCCCCCTTGCCCATGCGACAGCCTAGCCGTGGAGGGTCCTGTCCATTGTGCTAGGCCCCAATTAGCCTGGGTTGGGTGCTGGGCCCGGTCTGGGCGCCACATTCCAGGAACGCTGGGGAGAAATCGGAGAAGACGCAGAGAAGAGCAACGAGAATGATGAACGGTCTCGAGAACGTGAGCTCCGGGGCAGGGCTGAAGGAAGTGGGCTGGTTTAGTCTGGAAAAGAGGGGCCTGAGAGGTGACAGGAGAGTGGTTTTCAAATACCTGAAAGAGTGTGACGAGGAGGGAGAAAAATTGTTCCCCTTGGCCTCTGAGGACAGGACAAGAAGCAATGGGCTTAAACTGAAGCAAGGGAGGTTTAGGTTGGACATTAGGAAAAACGTCCTGCCTGTCGGGGTCGGGGTGGGGGTGGGGGGTTAAGCACGGGAATAAATTGCCTGGGGAGTTGTGGACGCTCCATCGCTGGAGACATGTCAGAGCAGGCTGGACACACCCCTGTGCGGGATGGTCTAGAGGTGCTGGGTCCTGCCGCGAGGACGGGATGGGATCTGATGGCCTCCCGAGGTGCCTCCCAGCGCTATAATTCCATGAGAGTCCCGACTGGCTGAGGCCAGGGGCGGCTTGAGGCCGGCTGCGGCAGCTGGCACCCCAGGCGGAGCGCGCGATTGGTGCCCCCGCCTGCAGGGCCGTCAATGGAGTGACGTCATCATCGGGCACCCTGGGCGGTGGCTGAGTCCACCTATAGCCACGGGCCGCCCCTGGCTGAGGCAGTGACGTCCTCCCTGGTAGCCCCACTCCCGAGCACCTGATGACTAACGGACAAAGTTGTTGACTCAAGTCCCACGACTTGAACTCGAGTCTGACTTAAGTCGCCTAGGGGACTTGACTTGAGACTTGACTTGAGACGTGCTAATTTTGTTAAATGGACTTGGTGAAACAATTGTCCGAGAATGCCGCTAGTGATGGCTTGTACAAAAGTGACTTGACATTTTTAAAATTAAGATGTGAGACTTGACTTGGGACTTGACTCAAAAGTGACTTTAGGGACTCGAGACTCGACTTGAGACTTGAACTGTAGGGATGTGAGACTCAACTTGGACTTGACAATGATGACTTGAAGACAACACTGCTAACGGAGGCAGTGCAGGGGCCCTACTGTAAGCCTGGGGGCTGGTATTGGGCACCACGGGACACTTGGAGTGTATGTCTGTCTCAGGGCCTGCCTGGGCAGGCTGCCTCTGCCAGCCCCCTGCCACGGCCCTGGCCATACAGGAGCGTGGGGTGGGAGAGCAGGGACTTGGCCATGTGAACCAAGGGCCCACCAGAGACACCCAGATCCCATGTCCCCCGTCAGCCGTGTCATTCAGGGCACCCCAGCCCCTCCCAGCCCTCCATAGGAATGGCGCTGAGCCACCAGCAGCCGTGGGGCAGAGCCAGTATCGTAAGGCTCAGGGCCCTAGGCCTTCCCCCCCGCACATCCCCTGTGGTCTCCCCACCCTCCAGCCGGATGTCCCCAGGATTGGGTTAGGGTGGATCCCTTGTTTCTCCAGGTGGCTGGGGAGCAGCCAGCAGCTGTCCTGTGCCAGGATGATGGGGGGCTGGCAGGAGCTGGCCCTGTGCCAGGCTCATGGGGGGCTGGCAGGAGCAGGCCCTGTGCCAGGGTGATGGGGGGCTGGCAGGAGCAGGCCCTGTGCCAGGGTGATGGGGGGCTGGCAGGAGCAGGCCCTGTGCCAGGGTGATGGGGGGCTGGCAGGAGCAGGCCCTGTGCCAGGGTGATGGGGGGCTGGCAGGAGCAGGTCCTGTGCCAGGGTGATGGGGGGCTGGCAGGAGCAGGCCCTGTGCCAGTGTGATGGGGGGCTGGCAGGAGCAGGCCCTGTGCCAGGGTGATGGGGGGGCTGGCAGGAGCTGTGATCATGGGTGACTTGGCAGCTCCCCGCCCACGTGCCACGATCCCGCCTGCTCTCGTCATCTCGGGCGACTGCGCTGCCCCAGCCCAGAGGGATCTGTGTGTGTGTGGGGGGGGTCCCAGGTGGCCGCAGCTCAGGAAAGCTTAATTGGGCCCCATGGGCAGCCCCAGGGCCCTGCGTGGGTTCCAGAGCCGGCGTTTTCCTGCTTCAAGTATGTCAAGGCCTCCCTCTTCCTCACCCCCCCCTTCTTCTCCTTCTGCTATCTCCCCGCTGCCTCCAGTCACCCCCTCTATCCGCCACCTGTCCCCTCCCTTCCCAGCTCTCTCCTATCTCCTTCCCCAGGAGCTCGGCAGAGTCCCTGGGGCGGCAGCTCCCAACCGCTCCCGCTCGCCAGCCCCTTCCACGGACTGAGCAGCAGCCCATGGCAGGCCCTGGCTGAGCCCGTCCACGCCACGCGCGTGGCAGAGCCATCCCATGTATTGGACTCCAGCGCTTGCCCCCACCCTACATGACAGCCCCCTCTGGAGCCCCTCTCTGGCCTGGGGCTCCCTGTGCATCGGCCGGAGGCAGGCGGGAGAGCCGAAGCCATTCCATAGTAGGGAGAACCCGAAGGACGGGCACACCTGCCTTCCGCTGAGGCTCTGGCCCCTGGCTCAGGGCAGGGGAGCGGGGCCTGGCTCAGGGGGCCGACAGGGGAAATGCGAGGGGACCATCGGGGAGAGCACTGGCTGGGAAGGCTCCCCACTCAAGAAGTAAGTGAACCGCTAACAAGTCTGCGCCTACCTGCCAAGGGTTAAGGAAAACGGAGCCGAGACACAAAATGCAACTAAACAAATAGAGAAAACCTTTTGCTTTCAAGCCACTTCCATTTATTTAAACCCTGCCGTGTTCCCCGGTTCCTTTCTTTAACGAGTTGTCTTTGTAAATTTCCCCAGAGCTCTGGGGCTCGGCTCTTGTTTGTTCTGGCAGGGAGCGGGGAGAGGAATTTTTCACGACCCACAGATTCAATTACGCTGGAGTAATCCCGCGCAGGGTGCTGATTGCATCGCAATGAATTTGGGTGTAATTTGAAATCTCTGGACCAAATAAGGAGGAAGAAAAGGGGAGGCAGGAGGGAGCATTTACGAAAAAGAAAAAAGACTCCAACACATCACGTTCCCTTCCTGCGAACAGCCTGGGTTTGACAGCGCCTTCTTGGCCAGCACAAAGACAGCGGGAGAGGGGAGATCGGCCCGAGGGAGACGCGGCAGCCACGCCATTCGGAGGCCCCGGCTGGTGTGGTGCTGGGCCCACCACGGCCACCTCTGCAGGCTGAGGGCCTCGCAGCGCGTCGCCTGCTTGCCCGGTGCTCAAAGGGGTTGTGGGGGAGGAGAGCACAGGGCTGGGGTTGCTGGTCTCTCGTTCTCAGACTTCGCGGGGGACGTTGCTGGGCGGGCACGGAGCCCTGGGTGGTTTTGCGAGGCACCCCAGCAAGCGGGGGAGGTGTCGGCTAAGTTGGCATCCGTGCTTTGTGGTCAAAGACAAAGCTGCAAAATCGAGGACCAGCTCCGTCCGCGAGCCCCAACTCGACCCAGTCTCCCGCTTTTGCTCTTTGGGTTCTGTGCTCACCGGCTCCTCCCACTCGCTCCTGGAGGGTCTCCATGGATGGCATCGCAGCCTCCACGCGGGCCCGAATGTGGACGCAACCTCCCCGTGGCGTGGCAACCGAATTCAGGCTCCTTCAGGCTAACTCTTCCCCGAAGTGCTGGACAGTTGGGAAATCTGGGCACCACCGCGCGGCCTGGGCAAAGCTGGGGGCTTTCCACCAATGCTGTACGTGGCACGTGAAGGAGACGGGCATTACAAATAAAGTCACCGTTTACAGCCGCCCCGGTCAACAAGCTCCTGGGTCCAGAGTCCACAGAAGGCGTCTGATGGGTGCTGGACACGTGGCGAGACAGCCGAGCCGTTCTCCAGGGGCGCGGGACACTCGGCGTGAAATTCCACCGACTGAGGGGTGGGGCGGCCTCGGGGCTGTTCCAGTGAGGGACTCTCAGGCCGCTGATGAATCCCTGGTGAATCCCTGGGGAAGCCTGGGGTTGTTGGGCGGGAGCTCAGGGAGTTCTGTCCCTTAGCTCCAGGGGCCTACGTATCCAGGGCACGTGGTCCAGTGCAGCCACCTCTGGCTCCCTCACAAGTGCTGCAGGGGCAGGGTGCTCGGGTTGGATCCAAAGTCCAGTGAAGCTACGACTTAGTGGGCTTTGAACCGCAATGAACTTCTTTCTGGTCCCTCCCCCAGCTCCAGTACATTCCCGTGGGGACAGGTCTGGGCAGCGTCTGGCCTGGGCCGAGCTGCGGGGACGGGTCTGGATGGCATCTGGCCTGGACCGAGCTGTGGGGACGGGTCTGGGTGGTGTCTGATCACTGTGTAAACCCTGAGTGGGGCCCTTGTGGGGGCAGGCATGGGGCAGCTGGCTCAGCTGCTGCACCAGCTCTGTCGCGTGATCTGTCGCCTGCCACTGGCATTGTTCAAAGGGGAAACCTGCCCTGTGGCTCAGAGCCTTCCTGTGGGGCAGGGGTGGCCTGTCCCTTTAAGAGTGGCACCGGGCCAGCTCCTGGGACCACGGCGCGGCAGGGCTCCATCTGCCGCACTGTACTTGTTGATTGTGGAGACGCAGTTAAGCGAAGGGCCCTTTGTCTTAGTGCTTGGCACGGGCCCGGCTTGGCACGGCCGTCCAGCGTGGGCCACTGGCTGTAATTAAGTGGGATAAATATGTTCTCTTGGCTGGCATTTGCCTGCAGCTCAGCTCTGCTGCTTGCTAAGGTGTCCGTGTTGGGAGGGAGCCAGCGGGTGCTGCCCAGCCATGGGAGATGCTGGGAAACCAGAATTGGGCAAAGGAGGCTTGTGTTGGGATGGCCATGGGGCCCGGGGCTACGGGAGCAGGCAGGGCTGGGGCTGGCGTACGAGATGTGGGCGAGGTGGGGCGAGGCCGTGGGGCAGGGCTGGGGCATGGGAGGTGGGCGAGGTGGGAGAGGCCGTGGGGCAGGGCTGGGGCATGGGAGGTGGGCGAGGTGGGAGAGGCCGTGGGGCAGGGCTAGGGCATGGGAGGTGGGCGAGGTGGGCGAGGCCGTGGGGCAGGGCTGGGGCATGGGAGGTGGGCGAGGTGGGAGAGGCCGTGGGGCAGGGCTGGGGCATGGGAGGTGGGCGAGGTGGGAGAGGCCGTGGGGCAGGGCTGGGGCATGGGAGGCGGGCGAGGTGAGTGGAGGCCATGGGGCAGGGCTGGGGCATGCGAGGTGGGAGAGGCCGTGGGGCAGGGCTGGCAGGGCGGGTGTAGGCGATTGGTGTCAGAGGCTGCTCTCCGGACCTGCCCCAGGGGACAGGTCTGTGTTCCAGGCCTGTGGCCTCTGGGGTCCTCGTCCTCCATCATCCGCCACCACCTCCTGGAGCCCAGTTCCAGGGCCCTGAGCTCTCCTGCCCTGGCAGCACTGCAGACAACGGAGCCTCGCTCCCACCCTAGGGCTCCCCCTCCTGCCTAAGAACCAGGCCTTCCCACCCAGCTGGAGCCCAGCCCAGCCCAATGCTGGGGGGCCACCTGCCCCCCCAGCAGTGCTGAGCACCCCTCCCTGCGTCCCTGGGCCGGGAGCTCGGCCAGGAGCAGCCTGGCAGTGCCCTGCTGCTCGGCTGAGCTGGCCCCGCTCCCCAGCATGCGCTGGCGCGGCCACGCAGAGCAGCCCACGCAGCCCGACTGCTCAGCGCTGGCACCCGGGAGGGTGGAGAGCGACTCGTGGGCACGTGGCGTGCGCTGCGGCTCCCTCGCACAGACCATCTGCTGCCTCTTCCTGCCAGCGACGGCTGAGGGGGCGGGAGGAGGCTGCGCAGCACCAGCTCCACTGCAGAGAGGAAGCCAGGCCCTGTTGGCGCCACCCCTGCGCTTGCTGGCATGCTCAGAGTGGCCTGCAGGGGCCACCGCCGGAGCTGGGGCTCTCGCCATAGCCCAGGTACTGGGCACGGGCTGCAGGATGGGACTCTGTCCCTCCAGCACCTCTGGAACACAGCAGCCCACATGGCTGCCTGGAGAGCTGCCCAGTGCGAGTGGCACCACGTGGGGCATTCAGGACCGTAATGCAGTACGTCTGGGACAGCAACAGAAAGAGATCCCGGACCTCAGCCCCACACCGGGGCCGTGGCCCGGCCTTTGGGGAGTGAGGGTCCTGTGAACTGGGGAACCCTTGGGTATAGCAGTGGGGACAGGGACCTCACCCCACATCTTCAGCATTCCCACCATGCCTGGGGGGCACAGGACAGCAGCTCGGGGAGCCCAGACTGGCCGTGCTACAGTGAAGGCCACCCACTGCAGCGCCAGGACGGCGGTGGCCACTAGAGGGCGGCACGTGCGCGCCTGCCGAATGCTCGTGTTCTCCAGCAGAGGGCGGTGGCGCACACGCCCCGGGGGAGCGAGTCTGCTGCTGGGAGCCGGGGCTACCCAGCCAGAGACCCAATCCTGCAGCAAGGGCAGGGAGCTCCCGGGGGAGCTGGGCAGACTAATCCAGGCCAGGAGATTTCTCCAAGCCTGTGTTTCTGGCAGCCCTGCGGCCACCCTGAATTTGGAGGGGCTCGGGAAGGGACAGGCCGGGGGTGACTTGCCTCTGGATCCACTCTCCAGAGAGGTGTGAGGAGACCACAACAGCAGGGACGTGCCTTGCAAGAGGTAAAGGACTTGGCCTGCTGGGGGCAGTCACCTCCCCCCACCTGGGGAAAGGGCAGGAGCCCTCTTACGGTGTCATGGTCACGTGCCACGAGAGTGACTCTGCTGCCGCCTGGCCTGGCTCCTGAGAGCACAGTGCAGCCGCCCCCCATGGCTTCAGGCCATCCTGTTCCTTGGCTGTTATGTTCCTGCACCACGTCGGGACAGACCCCAGAGCTTCCTTGCACCGCCCCCTGCCCAGCCCGATATGTCCAGTATCACTCCCGTCATGCGCTGCCAGCCATGGCTGCTGTCATTTCCGCAAGGCCTTTGACCCAAGGCCCCACTGAAGGGCTGAGTCTAACGCAGCCTGTTCCACGCCTGGTAGTCACACGGCCCTGCGGTCGGGGAAGTTCAGGCGGCAAAGTGCCTCGCACTCAGACTGGCTTTCTGGCGGCCTCACGTGCTCATCAGCCTGCCCGCTGGGCGCAGCGCCGGGCTGCTGGCGCTCTGGAATCTGGGAGTCTCCACTTTGTCCTGCCTCTGCCGCCTGTCACGCTGGCTCTCAACTGGCTTTTCTGAGGAGCAGACCGGAGATGTCTGCAGAACTCACCAGGGTCGCTCTCAGGCACGTTCCTTCACTTCACAATAGCTGGCGATGCCCATCGCTTGTCTTTCTTCGACTAGCCATGAGCACAGTCGCCGTGCAGGAGAGGCAGCAGCTCTCGGGCGCGGAAGAGCGTTCATAAGCGCTTTCAGCCCCTTTATCTCCTGTGGCTTCTCGGCACGGCCTCCCACTGTGCAGGTCCTTCCCCAAAGTCAGAATACTTGGGCTAGTAACAGGATCAAAATCTTATTTCATTCAGCATGCCTTAGATTCTGCTGCTGTCCACCACTAACTGGTCTGGAAAACCAACGTGAGCAGCATTGTGACAGTTGTATTATTTCTATATACGGGGGAAATGGTCCTCCATGACCAGGAAATGATACCCCAGTTCACATCAATTTGCAGCTAGTTTCTTCCACGTTCTTTCTAGCGCTGGTGTTGTTATTGCAGGGTCTCTGGGGCGTGTTGCTTTGTTAGTTCTGCATTAGTCACATGCAAATACTTGATTCTTTATGTCCTTGCTGAGGTCTGGCCACTGACTGGTTGGCCCGTTCATGACATCTAGTTAATCCTGGATGTCCTTCATGGACGAGGTTTAGGGTTTCTCCTCTTGTTTTGTTTGGAATTATGATGCCGTTGCCTTGAATCGTGAGTCTGCTTGACTCATTTAATTGTCCATGCGCCACAAAAGGGTCTCTTGTCGCTTCCTTACCGTCCTTTAGATACTTGGCTCAGTGTCCCTGAAGTAACCTAGAACTTCCTGAAGTCGTGTGTCTCCTTTGAAGCTGGTGTAGTCTTGTGACGACGCGTTGGGGTTCCCCCGCCTCCTGCACCCCCGAAATGGCACGAACAGACTCCACCAGCCAGTAGAATAGAGGGAGTTTATTGCTTCTCCAGGATACAGCACAGCACAGATGGAATCTGGTTCCAGGGCAGGCCTAGGATGCCTCAGCCCCCCTCGAGATGGGGGATACTGGGCCCCTAAATTCCAGCCCCCTTCCCTAGGCTGTCTCCTCCATGCTCCCAGACAGAAACTAACTAACCCTCTTCCAGCCCTCCCCCCAGCCAAGGGCGGCATTCCCCCTTCCTTTGTTTCTCTCCCTGGGGGGTGGCTGGTCAGACAGGTTTGGAGCCCCCTTTGCATAATGACTCACCCCCTGCCCTGCTGGGTTGTGGTTCAGACAGCAGAGGTCGCCCCCTGCCCAGCATAGCAACGAACAAGGCACCCCCACTACGTCACAAGTCTCTTTGCTGGCCCTGGCCTGTGTGTGACGCAACACCCATGGGTGCTTTGATGTCACCTTCAAGTGCATGGGCGTGATGCTGGGTCCTGTGACAAAGTGTCGGCTGCCGCCAGATTTTTCCCAGCAATATTTAGCAGTTGGGTTACAATAGACATTGGCTTCTTAGCAGCGCTGGACCCAGGTCTTGTCAGCTGATGAGGGTTATAAGCAGCTCGTGGTCTGTTACCAGCATCCATGACTTCAGACCACCCAGATAGCTGTGTCAGGCCCCTGCGCTCACCAGTCCTTTCAGCCTGGGCCTATTGTCTCTCAGCTGCTGTGGTGTGGGAGAGAGACGTGTAGTTGGCTTCCTCTAAGAACCATCTTGCTGCAACTGTATGTCACCTAGGCCATAGCGGCTTGGATCCCACACCGAGTGCTGTGGCTTGTTCACATCGAAGGACTTGAGCGCTGGAGGTGGTGAGATAATTTCTGTTACCTTTTGGAAGGCACTTTCTTGATGTGGCCCCCATAACCAAGCTGTGTTGGACTTGAACAGCTTTCTGCGGTGGCGTATCACTGTAGAAAGATCTTGCAGGTGTCTGTGATCGTGGAAGTCCCCCTGGGTTGTCTCCCTGGTGTGCTGATCAAGCCACTGACAGCCGCGTTCCTGCACTCTAGGGCTCCTCCCTAACCTGTCCTGCTGGGCCAGATCCTCTGGTCTCTACCAGACAAGGCACAGAGTTGGGGTTACTGCCGCTCTGCAGAGCAACAGACACTGAGCCAGGTCAGCTCTGGGAGGGCTCAGTTCTAGAGCTCAGCCCCCAGGAACCAGCCCCTAAATGGGACGAAAGCCCCGCAGACATCCGTCTGACTCTGTGGCTGCGTCTAGATTGGCAAGTTTTTCCGCAAAAGCAGGAAAAATTTGCCAGCTGTCTACACTGGCCGCTTGAATTTCCACAAGAACACTGACGATCTCATGTAAGATTGTCAGTGTTCTTGCAGCAATACTATGCTGCTCCCATTTGGGCAAAAGCCCTCTGGGTATGTCTACACTACCCTCCTAGTTCGAACTAGGAGAGTAATGTAGGCTTACTGCACTTGCAAATGAAGCCCGGGATTTGAATTTCCCGGGCTTCATTTGCATAAGCGGGGCGCCGCCATTTTTAAAACCCCTCTCGTTCGAACCCCGTGCAGCGTGGCTACACGGGGCACGAACTAGGAAGTTCGAACTAGACTTCCTAGTTTGAACTACCGTTACTTCTCATTCCACGAGGAGTAACGGTAGTTTGAACTAGGAAGCCTAGTTCGAACTACCTAGTTTGTGCGCCGTGTAGCCGCGCTGCACGGGGTTCGAACGAGCGGGGTTTTAAAAATGGCGGCGCCCCGCTTATGCAAATGAAGCCCGGGAAATTCAAATCCCGGGCTTCATTTGCAAGTGCAGTATGCCTACATTACCCCGCTAGTTCAAACTTGCGCAAGAGGACCAGTGTAGACAATGCAGTATTGTTTTGCGCAAAAAAGCCCCGATTGCGAAAATGGTGATCGGGGCTTTCTTGCGCAAAACTGCGTCTAGATTGGCACGGACGCTTTTCTGCAAAAAGTCCTTTTGCGGAAAAGTGTCCGTGCCAATCTAGACGCTCTTTTCCGCAAATGCTTTTAATGGAAAAACTTTTCTGTTAAAAGCATTTGCGGAAAATCATGCCAGTCTAGACGTAGCCTGTGTGTAAAAGTTTTACACAAGGAAAGCTCATAAGGTTAGTTCGCTTTAGCAATGCAAGAGAGATATGCACAGTGTTTGATTCCCCCCAGGTAACAATTATTTACGCTGGTCCAGATAATAAACAAAAGTGCTTTTATTAAGTACAAAAAGCAGGATTTAAGTGCTTGCAAGTGAAAACAGTCACATCAAAGTAAGTTACTTAATTAAAATGAACAGAAAACACATAGCAATTCTAATCCACTAAGAAACCTGTTATATGCAAATTCTTACCCTAAACAGCTGTTCGTATTTCAGGTGTAAGCTTCAAATCAGAGTAGATATTTTTACTCTGACTTGGGTCTACAGCCTTCTTCAAAGTTCTTTTGTAGCCTCTTAGGGTGGGCCAGGCAGTTTCCAAAGCCAGCTGAGGACAAAAGCCGATGGCTTCCCATTGCTTAAATAGATCTTCCCCCAGGGCAGGAATCCTTTGTGTGATAGACCCAGACCAGCTGGCTGCAGCACACTGATGGACAGAAGACATGCTGGGGCTTGGGCGAACAGCTTTCTCTTCCCTGAGTAAAAAAGGCCAAGCCTAACTGCAGCATAATCACGCAGGCTCCTGGGGTCAATTAGAACTTGCTAGAAGCTGCAGGCTGATTAGACACCTGCACCCAATTAAGGCCTTTTGCTGCTTTAAAAGGGCTCCCGAGGGCTAGGAATGGGGAAGGAAGAGAGCGAAGGACAGGAAGGAGGAAGTGCTATCTGCAGGAGCGGTGTGGGTGCGAGCTGTGGACTGGTGAGTAGGTACCAGGGGAAAGGTGCTGGGAGGGATCATTTGGGGCAGTGGCCCGGGGAAAAGCTGCGAGATTGCGAGTGGCAGTAACCCCGCCTGTTGCCACTGCTTTAGGGTCCCTGGGACAGAACCTGGACTAGTGGGCGGGCCCGGTTCCCCCGACCTCCCCACGACATCTCAACCGCTGCCTTGAGGTAGACTGAAGGAATTGGGTTTGTTTAGTTTAGAAAAGAGAAGATTGAGGGGGGACATGATAGCCGTTTTCAGATATCTAAAAGGGTGTCATACGGAGGAGGGAGAAAACTTGTTCATCTTGGCCTCTGGGGATAGAACAAGAAGCAAGGGGCTTAAACTGCAGCAAGGGAGGTTTAGGTTGGACATTAGGAAAAAGTTCCTACCTGTCAGGGTGGTCAAACACTGGAATAAATTGCCCAGGGAGGCTGTGGAATCCCCATCTCTGGAGATAATTAAGAGTAGGTTAGATAAATGTCTATCAGGGATGGTCTAGACAGTATTTGGTCCTGTCATGAGGGCAGGGGTCCAGGGACAGATAACCGTTTTGCAGGGCCCTGGGCAGCATAATTTCGCGGGGCTCCCCTTTGCCACGGCGCATGCGCGGGGCTTTTTGAAGCGCGGGGCCCGGGGCGGCCGCCCCGTTCGCCCTGCCCTATATCCGCCCCTGCAGGGGACTGGACTCGATGACTCTCGAGGTCCCTTCCAGTCCCAGTATTCTATGATTCTATGACTCCAGAGGGGAGTTTACCCCAAACATGTGAACTGGCCTGTGATGAGGACGGCTCAGCAGACTGAGGCTCCTGCCACTAGTGAAGAGAAAGGGGCCGCGAGGAGGCTACGGCGAGCCTCTGAGACTAACACCATCGGCCAGCAGCGCGAGCCCCTCCAGGAACGGCCGGAGCTTTGCCACATTTGTTTTGCATCTCCCACCCCCATGGAAAAGCAGCAGGTTCAAAATGGATTCCAGTACAGGGCGGTTTGGTCCCAGGTCTTCCTAGGACCAACCACTGTTGGGGCTCACAGGACAAACAAGGCTGTTTACAGGTGGCTGAGTTGATCATGGAGCTGTTAGGTTCCCAGGGCACCAGCAATGGCTCACTAGCCCATTTGGAACTATAAACAGAGCCGCACGTTCTATTTCTAGCCTCACATACAAGAACGATACATGCACCAAAACAGGATTTACAGCCCCAGCCGGTTGTAACAGCAATATTGATAGGTCACATCAGGCATTTTGTCTAAAGCCCCTTTGAGTTATGTACATTTCTGTTCACTGGCCAATTCTCATAAGGTTTCGGGGACGGGGGAGGGGGGAAGGCTGTGATAATATTGACCAAAGATAATTTACCATCCCCAGCATACATCTAAGTTCTGATACATTAGTTGAGGCATTCACTCAATTCTTGAATTGCTTTTACTTTCTCGGGGCTGGGACTGATTCCATCTTTGTCTGTTGTCTGCCCCCCAGGCTCTGTTTGGAGAGGGGAAAAACACTTTTCCTTGGGCAGCTACAGTCTGGCATCTGGTTTGGTGTTGGACTTTGAGCATTTCCTTGTGTTCCAAGTATCGCCCATGAGCACCTCACCCCCATTTGCATTCGCTCACAGCTCTGCTGTCTTTGTTTGGAAAACTGCAGGTGCCCTGCTGATCCCAAGCGGCTTCCCGAGGGTGTGAGAAACGGAGTCAGCCTAGCACTGTCTTTGCCTACGGGCACTTGTGCGAATGGGCTCCAGCCAGCCAGTTTGCAGAGCACTCTGGCTGCTTTGCCGCCGAGGAGGGTCATGCGCTGGCGGAAGGACCTGTCTGTCTCTCCCCGTACTTCTGTGCATCTTTGAACACCCATGTGGATGGTACACCTGGGGCACACCAGGCCGTTGGCTCGCAGCGCTCCTCAGTTATGCCAATAGGCACCTCAGTTTCCGTTGCGTGAGGGAATGGAATAGGAATCCCGTGAGGCATAGGTGCACCGTGCGGGTCATTACCGCCTGCTGCGAGTATTTGTCCCAGGCCTCCTTTTGACTATCAGATATCACCAGCTATCCCATCGGGGGCTTCACCCCCTCACGAGGCCCGTCATGGCCACCTGGCTGCGGCTGGCCCTCAAGGCACTGCAAATCTTTGGCCATGGGGAGCTGTTTCTGTGGGGAACAACCCATGTTGTCTGGAATCCTCCGGGGCTAGTCAGAGCTGTGTCACATGATTCCAGCTCAGAGCGGAGGGGCTGGTGACTATACGTCCCGCCTCTGAGATACGCCTGGTGTCCGCTCCTGCGTCCGTTCCATAGTCTTGCTACGAACGTTTAGTGTCACTCTCCAGGCAGGCCCTGCGTCCTCGCATATAGCTCCCAGAAACAATGGCTCTTGCAGTACAAGCTAACGCCCTCACTACTTTTGTGTGGCAAACATCTGAAAATGTTCATATTTTGTGCGTTTCTTACACGATGCATCTCTGATTGGATGGGCACCATCCTTTGGACTATGGCTTTTCCCACACCTCATGCATCTCAGCTGGCCCGGGTCCCTCTCCGCCAGGAATTCTCTCGCCTTGCCTCAAGGGTTTAATGGTAATGAACTTGAACACTTACAGGTCTGTTTCTAGCATCTACGATAGCGACAGGTCTCTCAAGTTGCTCCTGCCTGTTGTTCGACTAATTCTGATGTCTTTGCTCTCTATATAGCCATGGCAAGGGTTAAATCTTCCCTCACTTGTAGCTGCTGTGAAAGATTTTTACCTGTTAACCCAACCAGCCCGTCTCTGATCTTTTCCTGTTTTGCAGTCCCAAAAGCCCAGTTTTCAGCCAATATATGCAGAGCTCTTATAAAACCTTCAATGTTTTCCCCTGATTCTTGAATTCTTCGGTGGAAATTCACTTTCATAAACTGCATCTCGCTGAGGTATAAAGTATACATCAAGCATAGCCCGAGCCCATTCATAATCCTTGGGATTGAAAGATACCTCCTGCTTGCTTCCCATAGCATACAGTAAAGGAGATCCCTGTATATCTCCAGTTTCTTTGTGGAGTTGGAAATGCAAAATCTTGTTTCCAGTCCATCCATTGTGAAGGTTTGTCAAAGCTGATATTCTCTGGGGCATTGGGGAGTGGCGTGTTTAATGAGATCTGGAAACCTCTGATGCTTTGCTCCTTCTGTCTGCAGTATTGGTTGTTGTTTGCCTTCTGTTTCTGTTCTGAGTTTACTCCTGACACCATGTCATGGGCCGGCACCAGATCTGGACTCGTCAGAGAGCTTGTTTATAAACACCAGCTGTGTCCTCGTTAGATCCATTAATGCTCTTTCTGGAATGGCTGGGGTTTACTTAAATACAGGTGTTTTGCTCCCACCACCTCTCATACAGGTTAGCATTCCAGCTCCTCCACCTTGTTTCACCCTGCCCAAGCGTGGGAATAGGGTGTAACGGACCGGTCCGGGTCTGGGCACAGCTGAGGTTGTCCACTCAGGCAAATTGCTCAAATTTGGGGCTCTCTCTAGCCCCCAGACTGGAGACCTTCCCAAACAGGCCACAAACCAGTCCCACAGGGCGCTTCAGCTGCCTGCCTGAAGCCTCACGAGCAAAACTCCTCCAACACCACAGCAATATCCGTGCCCCAGATGACCCCGGGCCTGCCCACAGGTGAGGGGTCTAGAACCCAATCCCACCTACCCCGAACAAGTTCTGTCCGGTTCCAAGAAACCAGCCACAGATCCCTGGTCAATTTACACTCTGGATCTTACCCACAAATCACGCCGAGCCAATCCTTTAGAATCTACAATCTAAGGCTGCGTCTAGACTGGCAAGTTTTTCCGCAAAAGCAGACGACCTAGAGAGGCTGATGACCCACAATGCACCACGCCCACTGCCCGGGGAGGCTGATGACCCACGATGCACCACACCCACTGCCCGGGGAGGCTGATGACCCACAATGCACCACACCCACTGCCCTGAGAGGTTGACGACCCATGATGCACCACGCCCATCGCCCTGAGAAGCTGACGACCTATGGTGCACCACGTCCAGTCCAACTGCCAGGAAAGGCTCTCCGCTCACAGGGTGCTAGCCCCAATCTTCTCACACCAGTGGGTTCCAATGAGATCAGAAGGCTCCCACCTTGGGCCCTGGCAGACTCAGGCAGGAGAAGCGTCTCAGCTTTTCAGAGTTCCTCTGGACCCAGCCTCTAGCCCTTCCCGGGAGCATATCCCCAAGAGCTGGGGAGAACAGGGGCCGGGGGAGCCAAAGCCGGCAAGCCAGGCGGGCCCGCTGGAGAGCCCTGGCCGGTGGCTCGCCCCCCAGCCACACAGTGGGAGGTGAGCAGCCATGCGCTGGCTCTTTCCGAGGGCGCCAGCTATTTCTGGAGAGCTAGGTTTTCATAATTAAATTCCTAATTATCTGTTTGCTTGTTAATTAGGATTGTCAGGATAACTGGCAAGGAGACGCCGCTAAAGAGGCAATTACCGGGGAAGAGGCCTGGGCGCCGAGCAGCAATGGCTGCGCGCTCCCGCCCCACTTGCCACGTCCCCCTTGGCTGGGCGACGCTTCCCCGTGTCCCCTTCTCGGGCCTGAGCTGTGGCTCCCGGCACGGGGGGCTCTGCCGAGAGCGGCGCAGGCAGCTGTGTGCTCTGGGGGCAGCGCTCCCCTGGGAGCTAACTGCATTTCCCCAGCCCCCCACAGGGCCCAGCTGGGCCGGAGGAGCTCCAGGTGGCACCACCAGTGTCCTCCAGGCCTGGCACCCTCCCCAGCCGCGCTGCCCTCTGCCAGGCCTTGCAATCTCACTGCACACTTGGCAGCTTGGAGGGTTTTCTTGCCCTCCCCATGCCTGGCGTCACGTCCCCTGCACCACCCTGCTCCCCTGTTCTTCAGAGCCCCGGCTGCATGGCCCAGCCTGAAATCATCAGCCCCAGAGCTCGCAGGAAAAGATCTCCGCGGTGATCGGTTTGGAGCTGGAATTTGGGTGGGCCCAGCTCATGATTTCTGCATCCTGGGCTTTGTGGGGTGCACAGGGAGGGTGTTATGGAGGGTGCAGTGTGGGTCTCATCTCTCCCAACACGCTTCGACCAGGCTCGGCTCCCGGAAACGCAGCATGGTTCTCATCTCTCCCACCACGCTTCGACCAGACCCAGACCCCGGAAACTCAGCATGGTTCTCATCTCTCCCACCACGCTTCGACCAGACCCAGACCCCGGAAACTCAGCGTGGGTCTCATCTCTCCCACCACGCTTCGACCAGACCCAGACCCCGGAAACTCAGCGTGGGTCTCATCTCTCCCACAACGCTTCGACTGGACCTGGACCCTGGAAACTCAGCGTGGTTCTAGTCTCTCCCACGATGCTTCGACCAGACTCGGACCCCAGAAACTCAGCGTGGTTCTTGTCTCTCCCAACACGCTTCGACCAGGCTCGGACCCCGGAAACTCAGCGTGGTTCTAGTCTCTCCCACGATGCTTCGACTGGACCTGGACCCCGGAAACTCAGCGTGGTTCTAGTCTCTCCCAACACGCTTCGACCAGGCTCGGACCCCGGAAACTCAGCGTGGTTCTAGTCTCTCCCACGATGCTTCGACTGGACCTGGACCCCGGAAACTCAGCGTGGTTCTAGTCTCTCCCACAATGCTTCGACCAGACTCAGACCCCAGAAACTCAGCGTGGTTCTTGTCTCTCCCACGACGCTTCGACCGGACTCGGACCCCGGAAACTCAGCGTGGTTCTCATCTCTCCCACCACGCTTCGACCAGGCTCGGCTCCCAGAAACTCAGCGTGGTTCTCGTCTCTCCCACGACGCTTCGCCTGGACCCGGACCCTGAAGCAAGCTGGGGACAAAAGGTGCCTGTGGTGGCAAAGTGAAATGTTGGCAAGACCAAGGCTTCCCCAAGACACCTCTGGAGTTTGACCAAAAGATGTTTTCCCCTGGAAAATTTCTGAGCCACTTTCCTACCATGGACTAGCCACTCCCCACTCTGCTCCATATGCTCCCTGGGTCTTTCCTGCAGGGCCTTGTCCCACCCGCTCGGCAAGGCGGCTGTGCGGCCAGTGTACACAGGAAACGGGCCCTTCGCTCCAGATTCCCCGTTGTTTAGGCACCTGGCTCCACCGATGTCAGTGTAGCTCCAGGCAGGAGTGGGATGGGCACTGTGGGTTCTCTCCCAGTCCCTGCCTCCCCATGTCCACCACTCCGGGCCTCCATTTCCCCAGTTGTGGAGCAGGGGCAGAGCACTTGGGTGCCTCTGCAGGGTCTGAGGTCCAGGCCCTGGATGCGCTCGGTGGCAGTGGGTCAGTCGGCCACTCTGAACAGCCTGGGCTGGCTCGTCTCCCCCTCGCTGGGCCAAATCCAGGTGGTGCTGAGTTTGACCAGTTGCGTCCATGCTGCAGCGGCCTCGCTGAGTCCCTCAGAGCCATTGGTGGGGGGCTCGTGCCAGGCCCAGCGAGGGGAGAGGTTCCCCTGCGTGCAGCTGGAGCACACCCAACACAGTTACCTGTGCTGCCCACCCCAGCTGGACCAGTCCAGGAAACTAGCCTGGGCTGAAGGAAGGAGAATCGGGGGAGCCGGGGCAGCGCAGTGGCCTGTGAGTGGGGCGCAGTGGGACCTAAGGGCTGGGTGAGGGAAGGTGACTTGACCTGCAGTTCAGGGGCCAACTGGCTCCTCTGAGGTGGCATGGGCTGGGCTAGTGTGAGAAGACCAGGGCGACGGCAGAGAGGAGAATGCTGGGACCCGGCAAAGGCTGCACCTGGCAGGCAGCTTTTGGGTGGGCCCCAGGCTGACTCCTCTGAACATATGACATGGGGCAGGGAGCAGTTTTCGGGAGGCGGTGGAGGATCACGTCTCCCGGGGGAGCTGGCGAGGGAATTTAAGGAGGCAGAAGGCTACAGACCAGCCTGGAATCTGGTGTTGAGATTCTGCCTTGCAAAATGGGCTCTTTCAGAACTCCTGGCTGAACTGGGGAACTCACTGCCACAGGAAAGTCTTGAGGCCAAGAATTTAGGAAGATTCCAAAAGATTTTGACCAAGCTGGTTTCCAAGTGCATGAGCCCTGGTGGTCTCCCATTGGCTTCTGTGGTGTTCTCGCTCCTTCCTGTGAGCACCTGCCCCGGTGACACCCATGGGCGAGACTTTGGCCTGACCCAGTCTGGCAATTCCCAGAACCTCCCATGGAATGGGCCCCCCAGCTGCGTGGCACCTCCTCGTGCTCTCAGTCCAACTGACCGAGATGGACGAGCACCGTCATCTGTCCAGCTGCCACATCGGCGGTTAGTCTAGCAGCGCCCCATCCCAGCACTGACTCGCGTACCGGCCGCTCTGCCAGATCCCCACCCCACAGCGGCGGCGCACCCTGCCTGGCTTGGCCTCTCCCACAGCTGGCTGGTCCCTGCCTCGGAGGGGTTGCTAGTGGATCGTTGCAAAGTGCTGAAAAATTTAGCTGGTTTGGGGAAATGCAGGGTGAGCCTTGGAGGAGCATGTGCAAGTGGCACCGGCGCTCACCCGGGCTGCCGAGCTCAGGCTGTATTAAATAAAAAAGAGTTTCATTATGTAAGCGGCAAGAACGCTGCCAGAGACCCCAGTGTAGTAATTACGATGCCTTTTATTAGATGCGTGGAGAAAGATGAAGATTGTACAGCCCTGGAGACCTCCTGCAAGTTCTTTGAGGTCTGAAAATCTCCTGTGTTTTTGTCCTCGCTTTTAGACTAATAGGAGATGTCACGATTGTGTTCCCCGCGCTGCACTTCGTTTTACGAGGCTGGGCAGATCTGGAATCCGATGGGACAGTGGCCTGTGAGACTGGCTGGGAGGGAAGGAATCCGGAGACACAGCATGGCTTGGAGCTGGCTCAGAACCAGGGGAAAGGGGGTGCGTGTGTGTGTGCAGGCATACACACACATGCCTGATGAGGTGTGTGTCTCCTCATTATTACAATATGCTCTACGGCCCTCGGACAGGGTGCAGACATGGAACAGGGTGCAGACATGGAACAGAAAGGCAGCCCCGGTCCTGCAGAACTAGTCTATATCGACAGCAGGTGGAGACTGACGCAGGGGGGAGCACAAGAAACCAATGAGACCCAATTGCGTCTCTGGTGTGTGTACAGACAGGTGTGTGCACGTCTCTTTGGGGTGCTATAAAAGTGGCAGTGCAGCAGTGCTTAGAGGCCACCCAAGACAGCCCTCGTCGGGGTGGGTGCCGTACGGCCACAATCCCCGTGAGATGCACTCCACACCTCCCCTCTGGGGAGAGCCCTGGCGTGGCGAGATGGAGTCTAATATCCAGTGTGTTGGACCAGCAGTTGTCTCTCGACCTGCCAGGGCTGCCTCCGCACCCCTTCAGGCGGTGTTGGGAGCAGTGGGCCCTGTGTATCCTGGGCCAGTGACAGTAACACTGCAAAGTCTCTTGCAAATCGCTGGGTCCTCTGAGCATGGTCTCCCTGATGCACGACTCTGTCTTGCCCGTGGCGTCATGTGGCATGGGGGAGAGCCCTAGAGCTGGTCTCGCTCTCTCCTTGTCTCACTGCAAAGCCACTCCCCAGCCCGGCTTCCTGCTCCCTGGTTCAAGGCACAGCTCCCTCGAGGGAGTGGCACCAGCTGCCGGTGCGTCTTGCTAGAGGAGCGGGGCCAGATCCAGAGCAGTGAACGTAACTTACAATTCTTATGGGCGCTGTCCTATCGCAAGCCGGGCCCCTGCCAGCTCTTTCCACAGCTCCGTGCCGGCTTCTGCGGCAGCTCAGCCAGTGCTCGCCGGAGCAGCGCACCAGGCCTCCCCCGCTGACGTGCGCCTCTGGCTGGCGTAAATGCGCAAGCTGTGGCCGGGCAGAGGAAAACAAACCACGGCGTAGCCGGCGGCCTCCCAGGCAGGCTGTGTACGCCGATGGAATCAGCACTGGGCCAGGGCACTCCTACAAGACAGGAAACCCCTAAGGGACTCGGAGGTTGTGACGTAGTGTCGCTACCTTGCTGGTTGCTTGGCTGGGGCTGTGGGTGACCCCCACTGGCTGCTGTCTGTAGCACAGCCCAGCAGGACAGGGGATGAGTCATTATGCAAGGGGCTCTGAACCTGTCCGACCAGTTGCCTCCCAGGGAGAGGAACAAAGGAAGGAGGGGAGGCCAGCCCCTGGCTGGGGGGCAGGGCTGGAAGGAACGTGGTGAGTTTCCATCTGGAATCATGGAGGAAGCAGCCTAAGCAACGGGCTGGGATTTAGGGGCCTAGTCTCCCCCATCTCAAGGGGGGCTGAGGCATCCTAGGCCTGCCCTGGAACCGGATTACATCTTTGCTGTGCTGTATCCTGGAGAAGCAATAAACTCCCTCTAGTCTACTGGCTGGTGGAGTCTGTTTGTGCCACTATGGGGGTGCAGGAAGCGGAAGAACCCCGACGCGCAACCACACTGGTGACAGGCGTAGGATGCGCTGCACCCCATGGATGGAGCTTCCAGCAGTGAGTGTCAAGGCGCAGTAGAAGAAAGGGGCTTAGAGCCAGGCGTGCTGGAGACAGAGCGAAGCGGTTCTTGAGAATCGTGGGGCTCAGCAGCACTAGACTGGTGAGTCCGTAGCGAGAGGACCAGCGTAGAGATGGCCAACACCTGACTCCTGAAGGCAGAGTTCTTGAAGCTGTGCAGAGAGAGGGGCTTGCTTGTGTGGAATGCAATCAAGGCCCAGCTGATTGCCTGGCTGGAAGAGGAGGACCAGCCATGGGGTCGGGATCCTGTCTCAGTGGGGAGCAGCCAGACCCCCCCGGGAGCGTGTCAGGCTCTGAGCGGGGGCGGAGCACTGGAGCCCACCAGAGAGACGGGACAGCCTCCCAGGGGAACCCTGCAAGCCATAGTCCGCCCAGGGGAGGGTCCAACCCAGCAGAGCTGCGGCAGCTGGAGATCCAGCTGCGGATGAAGGAATTGGAAGTAGAGGACCGAGAGAAGGAGAGCCAAGATCGAGAGAAGGACCGCCAGGACTGAGAGAGGCAGCGACAGCATGAGCTGGCCATGGCAGAGCGGAGAACCGGCGGGGCCTCGGCTGCGCCAAGTGCGGATGGGCCCGGGTGGCCAGACGCTTGGAGAAGTTCGTGGTGGCCCAATTGAAGGATGTGGGTGACATAGATGGGTTCCTTGGCTCCTTTGAGAGGACCTGTGGACTGCAACGGGTCCCCCCAGTTGACTGGCTGCAGGAGCTCATCCCTGCACTGAACCAGGAGGCGGCCGGAGTGCTCAGTCAGCTGGAGGACCTACAGCCAGGGGATTACAACCGAGTCAAGGAGGCCCTGCTGCACAAGTTTGGGCTGACCCCCGAGATGTACAGGAAGAAGTTCCGGGGGGTGCAGAAGGGGCCACGGGAGACCTATGTGGATCTGGCCTCCCGCCTGGCGCAGTACTGCCACAAGTGGGTGTCTGGAGTCGGAGCCCAGACTGCAGAGGAGCTGCTCAAGCTAATCATGATGGAGCAGTTCTATGAAGCATGCCCACCCAGCCTGAGGCTGTGGCTCAAGGACCGAAGTCCAGAAAACCACCAGGAAGCTGGGAGGCTGGCGGACAAGTTCACGGAGAGCCGGTCTGGGTGTGAATGGGAGTCCCGGAGAGAAAAGGAATCACGCAGAGACCAGATCTCGGCTGAGCGACGGAGAGAGGCACCTTCGAGGCGAGCCCCAGGGACCAGGACCACTCATCGGTGCCCCAGAAAACCAGCAAGGCACCAACACTACATCACAGGTGCTGTGGCCAATTCACCAAGCTGGCTTCCCTGCTGAGTCAGGGCTGACTCAGTGTCCCTACCTGGCCTGCGGGGGACGGCGTGACCCCAGCGTGTGATCGGGGTGCGTAATTCCCTGCTAGCCTGCACACTGTGCTGTCCTTCGCACCAGCGCGAGTGCCACCCACACGCGCTCTGCACTCTTTGCAGGGTGCAAGGGAACATGCCGGGAGTGCGGCAACAGAAAATCAGCCCGACAGGGAGAGGGAGCAGGGGTGTCACACCTCTTCTGGCTGAATCTGACCCTGGGTCACTCTGCTGTAGCCAGCGACACTCCCTCTGCGGCCTCGGCTTGGGAAGGGATTCTCCTCCACTTCCTGCCTCCCAACGGCAAAGGGGGCGGGGCGGGGGGGCTGGAATGAGGGCCCTGCAGCACGGAGCCGAGTATGTTCCGTATGAACTGTGGAACAGGAGCAGCAGCAAAGCCCCTCGCCCTGCCCAGTGAGGCACCTCGCACCACCCAGCTGGCTCTGCCTTTGGCCTTTCTGCTGGGACTGACCCGGTGGCCAGCTGAACCCCCAGGATGCTGACGACTTGGGGGCTGGGTGGTCCCTGTGTTCACTTCCGACACCGCGGAGGCAGCGGGCGGCGTTGCCCCTCCCAGTTGGCCCAATGTCTCGTTTCTGCCAGTGCCAGCGGTGCCCGTTTGAGGCAGGTATTTCCCCCGCCTGGCGGGCCCTGGACACTGGCCCGGAGGTGCCTGGCGTTCCTCCAGCCGCCACGAAGCTCTCCGGGGCACTCGGCTCAGCTCCTTGCTTGGCAGCCAAGGGCCCCGGGCTGGTCTGCAGGGGATGCTGCTGGGTGGGGCAGCTCTGCACAGCGCTGTGAACATTCCCCTGAGGGCATCTGCTCTGTGAACAGCTGCATGGCTGGAGGCCCCTTCAGAGCAGCGGGGTGGCTGTGGGTCCTTTGCCACGCGTGCCCATTTCCCAGCCCAGCTCCCCACTGCCTGGGCAGCCCCCGTGCAGCCAGTGGTGCCACGAGCTGTGCCGAGGGTGGGACATAGGCGTGTCTCCTCCAGTGCCCGTGGGGCATGGAGCTTGAGCAGGGGAGGTTGATGGGAGGGGAATTATGCAAACGGCATGTGGCTCCCATGGGGCTTGCCCCTCACCGGGTGTGTGCAGGGGGTCCCTGAGCTGCACAGGCTCATTTTGCAGGATGGGTGAGCTTCCCTGAACGCTGTCAAACCACCCCTCACATGCAGAGCCCTGGCACTGGGCTCTGCGGGCACTGCCCCTAGGGTGGGACCCAGCTGCCCCCTCCTCCCAAGCTCCCTCCTGGCTGGTGAGTTTTTTGATAGGCCCAGGGAGTTTCCCTGTTACATGCTGCCTTCCACCTGGCCTTTCAGTGCCTGGATGAGGCTAGAAAGGAATGTGCTGAAATCCCAAGTGCCTCCCGCACAGCCGGCTTCTCCCCCGGGCTTCCTTGCCAGGGCATTTGCCACAGTGGCTCCCTTCTGCTCCCGGCTAGTGTATTTATGGGAAAAAACACGTAGGCCCCGGCCCACCATTGAAACCAATGGGAGCCAGATCTAGCGAGGGAGCCGCTGTGAATGGGCAGACAACTCACCTTGGGGCTGGGGTTAGACATTTCCCTGGCCCCCGTTTCTCTCTGGCAGCCCCGAAAGTCGGCAGTGGCTGAGCAGCTGGGGGCTACAACAGTCTGTGCAGGGGAGGCTGAGACTGGCCCCACCAGAGCCAGGCGCGCGCCTCCCCCAGCCCTCCGCCAGCCTCATGCCCCCCCCTGCTGCCAGTCTGAGCCACGCTCGGCTCTGCAGGGAGGAAAGGGGCTGCCAGAGCAGGTACTCTGCTCCTGGAGCCAGCCCAGACCCCAGTGCTAACCCCCTCCTGTGCCCTGGCTGGGCAGCCGCCCCCCCCCCCCCCCCGGCAGTCCCATGCACCAGCCCCACGCTCCCCTCCCATGCCCTCACCCTCCGCCCGGCCCCCCCGGCAGCCCTGGCCCCACTCCCATGCCCCTCGTGGGCAGCCCCCGCCATGCGCCCCCCTGCAGCCGCGTGACCCCGAGACTCGTGCTCCCTCCTGCCCCCCCCCACCACTCCCGGGCACTCGCCCTCCGCCCAGCCCCCCAGAGCCCCCCCCCGGGCAGCCCCGCCCCCCCCCGGGCACTCGCCCTCCGCCCAGCCCCCCAGAGCCCCCGCCCCCCTGGGCAGCCCCGCCCCCCCCCGGGCACTCGCCCTTCGCCCAGCCCCCCGGGCAGCCCAGCCCCCCCAGAATCCCCGCCCCTCCTGCGCAGCCCCCCGTCGCGCGGGGGGCGGGGTGGCACGCGGCGGGAGGGGGCCTCCTCCCAGCCCCTGTCCCGCGGCCGGCCGCCCTCCCTGATTGGCCGCCGCCGCCTCCTTATGCTAATCCCGCGCGTCTCGTGGCGGGCCCGCCGCTGACGTCACCCGCGCGGGCGGGGGCGGGCGCGAGGTGCGGGGCGCGGAGGGCGCGCGGAGCATGGCCACGGGCAGCGGCGGCGCCGCGCTCAGCACCGCGGACAGCGCCGGCGGCATGAACGGGCTGGGCCCCGCGCCCGGCCTGGCCATGAAGGACCGCGACGCCATCAAGCTCTTCGTGGGGCAGATCCCGCGGCACCTGGAGGAGCGGGACCTCAAGCCGCTCTTCGAGGAGTTCGGCAGCATCTACGAGCTCACCGTGCTCAAGGACCGCTTCACCGGCATGCACAAAGGTGGGACCGGGACCCGCGGCCCCCCTGCACCCCTCTCCCGCCCCGCGGCCCCCCGTGCACCCCGCGGCCCCCCCACAGGCCCCCGTGCACCTCCCGCCCCGCGGCCCCCCGCGCACCCCTCCCACGACCCCCCGTGTACCCCACGGCCCCCCATGCACCCCCCGGCCCACGGCCCCCCCACGGCCTCCCGTGCACCTCCCGCCCACAGACCCCCCCCCACGGACCCCCATGTACCCCTTGCTTCACCAGCATGCACAAAGGTGGGACCCGGGACCCCCACCCCATGGACCCCCCCATGCAGCACCGCGGACCCCCCCTATGTACCCTCCCACCCCACGGCCCCCCATGCACCCCCCGCCCCACGGCCCCCCCCCACGGCCTCCCGTGCACCTCCCGCCCACAGACCCCCCCCCACGGACCCCCATGTACTCCCCTGCCTCATGGCCCCCCATGCAGCCCCCTGCCCCACGGACCCCCATGTACCCCTTGCTTCACCAGCATGCACAAAGGTGGGACCCGGGACCCCCGCCCCATGGACCCCCCCATGCAGCACCGCAGACCCCCCTATGTACCCTCCCACCCCACAGACCCCCATGTACCCCCTGCTTCACCAGCATGCACAAAGGTGGGACCTGGGACCCCCTCCCAACTGCCCCCATGCGCCTCCCCCGCCCCACGGACCCCCATGCATCCCCCTGCCCCACAGACCCCCCCCATGCAGCCCTCTGCCTCATGCCTCCCCATTTACTCCCTACATCACCGGCATGCACAAAGATGGGACCCGGGACCCCCGCCCCGCGGACCCCCATGCAGTCCCCCACCCCATGCACCCTCCCACCCCACAGCCCTCCCATGTACCCCTACTTCACCAGCATGCACAAAGGGGGGGGACCATGGACCCCCTGCCCTATGGAGCCCCTGCCCCGTGGCCCCCCCAAACTTCCCTGTCCCCCTGCTTCACCGGCATGCACAAAGGTGAGGCCCCCAGATCTCTGCCCCATGCAACCCTCCACCCCATCCACCCCCACCCCCAGCACCCTTGCTTCACTGGCATGGACAAAGGTGGAGCCCTTGGACTCCTGCCCCATGCACCCCATGCCCCATGGATCCCCCGCTTCATGCACCCCACAGCCCCTGCATCCCCCTGCTTCACTGCATGCACAAAGATGAGGCCCCCTGGATCCCCTCGCCACACAACCTCCCCCCTCACCCCATGCACCCCCCGCCCCTCACTTCACCGGTATGCACAAAGGCCGGCACCCCGCTTTCCAGCCCTGGGACCCTCCCACCTACCCAACAGACCCCCCCACCTTGCACACCAGCATGCACAAAGGTGAGGTGCCGGGACAGCCCTAGGACCTCCCAGTCTTGGGACCCCCCCCACCCCACAGACCCTCCAGCTCCCTGTTCTGGGCCCAGCCCCACAGACCCCCCCCCCCACTCCCTGCCCGACCCCCCTGCCCCACAAACCCCCCCACTCCCTGCCCGACCACCCTGCCCCACAGACCCCCCCCACTCCCTGCCTGACCTCCCCTGCCCCACAGACCCCCCTCCCACTCTCTGCCTGACCCCCCTGCCCCACAGACCCCCCTCCCACTCTCTGCCTGACCCCCCTGCCCCACAGACCCCCCCACTCCCTGCCCGACCCCCCTGCCCCACAGACTTCTCCACCCTCCATACCGGCATGCACAAAGGTGGGGTGTTGGGACTCCACTCCCTGTTCTGGGCCTGGCCCCACAGACCCCCCTGCTCCCTGCCAGCATCCCCTTGCCCCACAGACCCCCCTCCCCAACTGCCTGGGTTCTCACCCTTGGGGGTGTGGGCAGGGGAAGGGCAGGTGGGACTCTCCCTCACCCAGAGACTCCCATCTCCTCTCACCAGGGCCCTCCCCCTGCCCCAGAGATCCCCAGGTCCCTGCACTGGGGTCTAGCCCCCCAAGCCCGCTTCAGAGAACCCTGGCTCTCTGGGCTAGGATGCAGCCCAGAGTCCCCCAGATTACCTGGATTCTGAGTCCTGTGGCCCAGCCCCAGCCAACACCCCCCACCTGCCCCCAAACAGCCCCCCCAATCTGCCAGGCCACCCAGCTCTGCTGCACGTGGCCCCAGCCCCAGGACCTCTACCTCCACAGTGCCCCCCTCCCCCAGGTTCCAAGCTGTGTGTGTGCTGGGCCCCAGCACCTCCACCTGCACCCACAGACCTCCCAGACAGCCCACGCAGCCCACTGAACCCTGGGCTAGGGGCCCAGCCCCATGCACCTAGCCCCCCTGCTCCCAAAGCCCCCCTGCTTCCCACACTCAGGGCTCTGTGTGTGCAGCAAGGGAGAGGGCCCCAACTCCCTGCACCCAGAGCTCCCCCAGATTCCCACCCAGCTGCTCCCAGCGCACCCATGTTCTGCACTGTGGGGTGGGTAGCATGGGAGCAGAGTTCCTGGTTATACACCACACAGCTTGGTCCCTGTGGGGCTGAGCCCCACATGTGCCATTGCAAAGCGCTGGGCTGCCCTCCTTTGCCAGGAGCGGTATGGTTCACGCATGGGGAGTTGCCTTCCTCTCCCTCTTTGTCTAGTGATTTCAATTACTGCCGGAAAATGTGTTGGGGGTTGGAAATGGATGGTTTTGTGCCCGCGGAGGGGGCAGCTTTTGGCTTGGTTTGGTTTCCTAGCCGGAGAGACAATCACTTCCACTAGAGATGGAAAGCCCCTGCCCCTTTGTGTCACAATAGTGGGGTTGTGTGGCTGTGCTTGTTGTGCAGTGGAGGTGTGTCATCGGCTGGCAGCTGGTAACCGTGCGGCGGGTGGAAGGCCAGGGACAAAGCGGCCCTGGACAGGGTTACCTGTTGGGTGGCTGCTTGCAAGGGTGGGAAAGTAGCAGCATGCAGAAAGCCAAGGGTGAGCCCACGGAACAGCAGCAGCCTCAGAGCGAGGCGAGGGAAGCAGCCGTCGTGCTCTGATTTGTACCACGGTAAATGTTCGCCCTCCATGCCAGCTTGGTCTCCCAAAGGAATCCATCCCGTTTGTATTTTGAAAGGGAACAAAGGCAGGAGGTTTCTCTTGGGCTGTAGAAAGCAGAGGATCCAAATCGGCCTCTGTCTGATGACGGCGTCCCTGCTTGTGTTTCAAAAGCTCCGATGAGCTTTTCGTGTGTCACAGACCAGTCTCTGCTCATCAGAGGGATCGTCCTCCAGGGAGGGGGAATGAAGCACCTGGCCAGGCGGGAGTTTAGCTCATTGTACCCCTCTCCCAAGACTGCTCTCACCACACACCGACAGCAATAAGGAAATCACCCCACGCCTTTGTAACTTTTCCCTGATGGCTGTTTGCCCCAGCTCCCCTGCTGAATGCGAACCAGAGGCCTTGTCATCCTGCTTGTTTTCCCCGTTGTAGCATTAGGAGTTAATGCCCTGTAGCGCGTGTGAGTGCATTACTGCTTGGTTTCCAAGAGTTCCCAGGTAGGGTCCTGAGAGGAGGTGCTTGCATAAAGCTGAGCCTCAGTTCAGGTAGAGGCACCAGATGACAGAAACAGAGGGAGTACATAGGAGGTCTGTCTCTCCCAGGTGGAAATGACAGGATGGTTTCCAAGACATAAAATGAGACTCCAGGATTCAGGTAGCAAGAGAAGATAGATAGATAGATAGATAGATAGATAGATAGATAGATAGATAGATAGATAGATAGATAGATAGATAGATAGATAGGGGGGTCTGTGGGGATAGATAGATTAGATTAGATAGGTAGAGAGATCGATCAATCCACAGATGGCAACTGGTCATTTTAACTCTCTGGTACTCTAATCAGTTACTGAGCATCCCAGATTTCTCTCTGTGCTTTCCTAGGTCTAGTTTACATGTCTAGCGCTAGCAAGGCAGGGGCAGTTGACATTTCAATACACAAAGGCTGCATCTAGACTGGCATTATTTTCCGCAAATGCTTTTAATGGAAAAGTTTTTCCGTTAAAAGCATTTGTGGAAAAGAGCGTCTAGGTTGGCACGGACGCTTTTGCGCAAAAGCACTTTTTGCGGAAAAGCGTCTGTGCCAATCTAGACGTGGTTTTGCGCAAGAAAGCCCGATTGCCATTTTCGCCATCGGGGCTTTTTTGCGCCAAACGGTTCTCAGTTGTCTACACTGGCCCTCTTGCGCAAAAGTATTTGCGCAAGAAGGCTTTTTCCTGAACGGGAGAGTCATTGTATTTGCGGAAGAACACTGACAATCTTACATTAGATCGTTAGCGTTCTTGCGCAAATTCAAAGCGGCCAGTGTAGACAGCTGGCAAGTTTTTCTGCAAAAGCAGGCGCTTTTGCAGAAAAACTTGCCAGTCTGGAAGCAGCCAAAGTGAATACAACTTTCTCTCTCTTTCTCCCTCCATCTTTGGGAAAACCCTTCCCCATTCCCCCAAATAATCAGACTTGTGCATCTTTAAGTATCATGCCAAACAAATGCCATTTAATTTGAGACACTTATTTAATTAAAATGTCATCCTTCTTTACATTCTAAGCTTTAGCTTGGAGCTGGCTCATGCATGTACACTCAGAACTTCTACCAGCATTTCTGGATAGATAGATAGATAGATAGATAGATAGATAGATAGATAGATAGATAGATAGATAGATAGATAGATAGATAGATAGATAGATAGATAGATAGATAGATAGATAGATTCCTGCAGAATCTACAGGATGCTGAGTTGATTTGAAATGCCAAATCTTGTCCAAGCAGACAGCTGATAGGAACATAAAGGGCTAGTAGCTAAATAGCTTTAGTTGGATATTTTCAATTTCACATTAGCACCTTTTCTAAAACACCACAAGATGGTTTGTGTGTGTGATTTCTTTGCTTTACACGGGAGAGTAAATAAATTAAACATAAAGGAAGTTTAAAGATTGTTAAACAAACATTAGGAATTGGCTGCCCCCAGTTGCTGTTATCTATCCCACTGCATGCTGATGGCAACACTCCTTGCATTGCTCCACTCCTGAATTCATTTTACAATGTTTGAAGGCAAGTTGATTGCACTTATTAAGAGTTATTAATACTTAATCATCTGGCAGATTTAATTGTGCCAATATTAAAAATGCATCAATGTCAATTTCATTCATTAAATATTTACTTTTTTGAAGGGAAACTGTTTTGCTGCTGTTTTAATATCACTTTAAGGAGCTTTGAATTTGACCTAATAAAATAATTGGAAGAGAAAGATGGGTGATTATGTGCACAGTGTCCAGGGAGCCTGGCACCATTCTCCCTTCCTGCTTGCTTTGGCTCATTCTTTCTGTGAAACACTCGTGAAATATCTTTCATTCATTTCATCAGCATCCTAACGACGGGGTAAATAGATTTCGTGCCGGGGCGGGCAGAATCGTGCTGACAGTTTTGCCAGCCAGATATATAAACAGTGCCGGCTAGATTGTGCAACCCTCCTACACAACCACAAGCCTTTACGCACTTGGCTGTGGCAGAGCTACTCGGGTGAGTAAGGGCTCGTCAGATTGCCCCTCTCACTCTGGGTGCATTTCTGATTCACAGACCAACGCATTGGAGACTGAAGGGGGCAGACACCACTTCCTTCCCACACTGAGTCGCACCTCTCCCCAGCAACAGCCCCTTTCAAATCAATAGGCATTACGGAGCAGAAGGCTGAGAAGGGGCTCCGAATCAGGCCCCAAGAGATTAGGTCAAAAGATGTCAAAATTCAGCATTGTCATTTAGTCCTGAAAATGAGATGATCCCTTCGCCATGTGGCAGAAGGTAGCTATGTGCTCGCTCGCTCTCCCTTATTTGCTTAGCACTCAGCCCAGGAAGGCGCTCGCTGCACTAGGAATGACCCAAAAGGTTAAGATTTCTGCTTGACACCCCTTCCCCCCTAACATTTACAATGCGGATCAAAACCTGTCCTGGAATAGTTTTGCAAACCCTTCCCCTGCAGCACTAAGCACTGTCCGTTCCCGAGTATTACCCGCCACAACAACCCTCTGGAACAAAAATCAGGAACACAAATACCCAGAAAAGCCTCTGAACTCCCCCAAATTGCTGTCCCTTCATTCTCTCTTGCTTTCGTTTTTTCCCTCGTCTTCCTTTTCCTTTCCCTTCCCTTCACTCTTTGATCGTTCATCAGCACCCCCCTCCCTGCTCCTCGCTTCATTGACAGTTTTTCCGTAGGGTGTGTCTGCTGAGATTTGGACTCCTCCTCCAGTCTCCTTCAGGGGCCTTTTGGTGACTGAATTGAAATGTGCTATTGCAACGTCGCCTCTGGACCCGAGTCGGTGACAGCAGTGACGGAGGCTGGAGGAAGGAATCAGAATGTTTAAGAAAGAAGAAGAGGAGCCGTGAAGGCAAGGAAATAACCAGCAGCACCAGACACAGGACCAGGGAGATTCCCCCCCCCCCCCACACAGTCTGCACCAATATAGATTGCACTTGCTTCCTGTGTAGTGACAGTAATTAACAGCGACGCTGTGCAATGCCCTGTATTGGTACATGGTGCCTTTTGCGAGGGAGGGGTGGTGCCTGCTGCGTTACAGACTGTTTCTGGGGACAGGAGCCCGGGGTGTGTTACAGACTGATTCTGGAGACAGGAAGCCAGGGAGCGTTACAGACTGCCTCCGGGGACGTGAGGAGGTGTTTATTTCTGTGCCTTTGCCCACCACCGAATTGCGTCTGCCTCTGGGGTGCATCGCAGTGCAAGTTTACTGGTGCCAGGCACCACAGTTCAGGTCAGGGAGGTAATGGGACCACGGTGCTCAGTTTTGCAGGGGGCATGTAGGGAAGCCAAATGTAAATGCCAGAGTTGGGTGCAAGAGTGGAAATGGACAGCCGGCGTGTGCGCCCGGAACCTGCGCAGAGAGGCGCTAGCTGATGCGGTGCTTGAAAACCCAGGTCCTGGCCCGGCGGGACGTGGGGCCCTGCCTGAGGAGCCAAAGTGGCTTAGCAGGCGTGGGACCGTTCAGTGGCTTGAGGCTGGTGCGGACAGGGTCGCAATTCACCCTCCTGGTCAGGCACTGCTGGGAAGGGCCGGCTTTCCCACGGGCCCTAGTCCAAAGCCCAGTGACCTCCGTGGGGCTTACTGGTCTCTGATGGCCAACTGTACCCTGTGCCAGGCTCCCTCTTCCCAATGCCCCTTTGGGCAGGGGCACGTCAGAGCCTCTCCTCGCAGAATTAGCCTCGCCCAGTGCAAGCCAAGCAGCTGGCCCCTGAAGTGCCCATGTGCCCATCTGAGGGCTGAGGGGAGGTGGCCCAGGTGGGCTGTGTTTTCCTGTGGCTTGGGGTGCCCCGGTCCCACAAAGGGACCCCAGCCGGACTCCTCAGTGGAGCCCCCCTCCTGATGCGCAGGCAGCTCCCCGGGAGAGCGGGTATGCTGGGAAAGGGCCCGGATTGCCAGCAGGGGGGCTGGTTGTGCCTGGTGACTGCAGGGTAAGCATGCTCCCCAGTGCCCCCTGTGTGTGTCCCCGCCCGGTGAGAGGGGAGGTCACTCTCCCCAGCACGTCCACCCCTGGGTGACTCTCAGCTGGGGGCCAGCTGGCGCCGGCTCTTGGAGACCACTGGGCTGAGGCCCATGAGGATATGCAGGTTGCCAGCCGCTAGGACTGGACATGGGGCTGCTAGTGTCGCCCGGATCCCTGGCGGAACCGCCGCTGCTGGCAGGGGAGGGGCCAGGCTGGGAAGGTGAGAAGGGGCTGGAGGACTCAGCTGCGGGCCGGGCAGAGCCGGGCTGGCTGCCCTCTTGGCACGTGGAGGCAGGGAAGCTTTCTCCTGCCAGGGGCTGGGATGGCTGAGGGAGACGAGATTACGGTGACACGGTCTCCCTGGTTACCAGCTCCCTGGCGATCTGGGAAGGTCTGTGTGACACGGCGCCCCTGGGAATGCTGGGGGAGCCACTGCTGACAGCGCCCCCCGTGGGATGGGTCATGCAGAGCTGCCCCCGCCCCCCCGGGGAGTAGGACATGGACCCTCGATACCAGGGTGGCTGCAGCTGAGAGTGGGGGCGGGCAGCCCGGGTACCTAGATGTACAGACAATGTGAATTGCCAAGGCTGGATCAGCCTCTCTGCTTCCTTAGGGGAGGGGTCCCAGATCTGGAGGGCCACCCCGGGGGAGCAGCCCTGCAGGTCACTGTGTGGAGCAGCTCCAGTCTGGGGGCGGCTCCCAGGACACCGTGATCAGGGCTGGGCTGGCATTCCGGGGCAGCGAGCAGCCTCTTCGCAGCGTCTCTTGCTGCCCCAGGATGTCTGAACCGAGCGAACGCGCGGGCTCGGCCAGGCCGCTCTCTCGCTGCTGTATTAGCCGTGCTAATGAGGGGTGGTGAGGACAGGGAGGATGCGCCGAGCACTGCCAGGCTCAGCTCCCTGGGGTGCATAGGCTGCTCAGGAGAGCCCTCCCCCCGGAGTATGAACCCCCACATGTCTGGGGGGCCGGGGGCCCCTTGCTTTCCTTTCTCTGGTTGGCCCAGTGCTGGAGAGAACAGGGTCCTGAGCGTTCGTTCATTTCTCTCTAGGAGCTGGAACGTTCTGGGCGGGTTCCGCAGCATGTCTGAGTCGATGGTGCTAACAGGTGTCTCGTCGGGAGGGCTGAAATTCCATGGCAGAAAACCACCATAGAGCTGTTTGGTTGCTTACTGGCTGGTTGTCACTGAAAATCAATGAGCAAAACGCACATGGCTAAAAAGCCGGGGATGCAGCGTTAAGCTCGCCTGAACAACCTTAACTGCCCCCTTTCAGCAATGCCATTAACACCCCCTCCCTGCTACCAGCATGTATTTACAGTATACACTATGCAGCTCTGTTCACAGCCTGCTCACTCCCCCACACTCCATTAGACACAAGTCAAGGCCAAAGGGAAATAACCCCAAAGGCTGCCCACCTCACCTTCTGTGTGTTCCCCTAGAGCGGGCAGCAGCAGGGGCGTCTGGGGGTACACCTCAGGTGGAGGCAGGCCTGCCTGGCACCTAAGATCCATGAGGTTTCAGATCCTGGCCTGTCTCTCACACTTAGCCAAGGCCCCACAGATTCAATTTCTGTCCCCTGTCTCCAGTCTCTTTTCCTCGCCAGGGCTCCCCGTTAGTTTCAGCTGGCCCCAATGGTCGCTCTAGTCAGCGTCGTCTTCCTGGGCCACTGTGTAAGGGCCCACGCCCACGCTGTGCGCACTGCCATGGCCAGGCTGGGGAAGACGTCTGCGGTTTGCACTCGTGACTGAGTGCTGAGAGCCCCCGCCCAGCAGGAGGGTGCCCCACCCCTGGCACGGTACAGCCCATGCCTGGTCATCAGGGCAATCGAGGGCCTTTGCATGGGGCCGAGTGAGGACCGGGGCTTTGGTTAGAAACCAAGAGGCAGCTTCCGGGCTGAGTCTGGGAGGAAACGCTTGGAAACATGATGCTGGGGGAACGATGTTGCCCGCGTTTGCATTGGGCCTGAGACAGTAGCTGAGAGCCCCGTGTGTCTCCAGGGGGCGTGACCCCCACCCCATGTGGGGGGAGAAATGGAGGGTGTCTCCAGGGTGCACCATTCTGCAGGGCCCCAGGGAAGGAGCCCTGGCACTGTCCCTGGGAGCCTGGGGGCTTCCTGCTGTCCCTGTCTCCCCCCCGGAGGTGGGGCAATGGCACGAGGGTGGGGCTGTGCCCGAAGGCGGCGCTCTCAGGGCCGCCCGCTCCCCTGGCCTGGTCCCATCCCACCTCCCCACGGTGGCTGCTTTGTTAATCTGGAGGGATTTGCTGTAATCCCAGCCTGTTTGGCTCTGCTCACTGATTTCAATTAACCAGGCCTGGCTAATGCACTCTGATTGCCTGAGGGCCAAGCGGGCCCCGCCCCCTGCCCAGCACTGACCCAGCTCATGGATGGTTTAGACCAGGGGTCACCAACCAGGAGATAGGAGATAGGGATCTACTGGTGGATCTTGGAGCCTTTGACAAGGGATCCTGACAGGTTTGGCCGGGATGCTGTCAAGTGCCGGCCCTTCATCTGCCCCTCAGCACTGCCGTGCTGCTCCTGCCCTCTGCCTTCGAGCTGCCCCCTGCCCCTGGGAGCCTCCTGCTCGCTGTGCAGGACACAGGAAGAAGAGGCGGTGCTGATGTCAGAGTGCCCCTCCCCCAACTGTGTACCCCATCTCTATAGAGCAGGGGGCAGGGCTGGAGCGAGTTTGGTGGCTGCTTTTGGGAGCGGTGCAGGGCCAGGGTGGGGTGAGCCTGCTTTAGCCCCACTGCGCCCCCACCCAGAAGCCACCTGTGGTAAGCGATGCCCAGCTGGAGCCTGCATTCTGAACCCCAGGCCTACTTCTGAGCCCCTCCTGCACTCCAAACTCCTGCTCTAGCTGAGTCCCCTTGCACCCACACTCCTTCCCAGAGCCTGCGCCCCTCCTGCCCCAGGCTCAGCGCAGAGCCCCTCTCACTCTCCAAATCCTTTAGCCCAAGAGGAGCATCCGCATCCCCCTCCCCTCACCCCAGCCCTCTGCCCCAAGCATGGTAAAAGTGAGTAAGGTGGGGGAGGGAGGGAGGACAGAGTGAGCAGGGTAGCGCCTTGGAGAAGGGGCAGGAAGGAGCCGGGGAAAGGTGTTTGGGTTTGAGGTAGATCCTGGATTGCACTTAAGTTCAAAAAGTGATCTCATGCTTAAAAAGGTTGAGACACAAGCCTGTTGGTCTCCATGCCAGGGGAGTCGGTGCCAAGGGCCAGGCACCTGTGGGAGGGCAGCCAGATCCCGTCTCCTTTCCCGGGGGCTTCCAGTCTCTGTGGCCCATGGCGTCGTGGGCTTGCCCAGCAGCAGTGCCACTGGGGCCAGGGCAGTGCGGTCGTGGTGCTGTGAGGCTGCCCTGCCCGCCGGCGGCATGAACCAGGGGACTGACTCGGGGGAACAGCGCCTGGCTCGTGTGGGGCGTTCTGCAGCAATCTCAGCGCGCTTCACCCAGGAGGGGGGGCATCATTTCCCTGCTTTGGCAGGTGGGGAAACTGAGGCACGGAGCAGCTCAGCCCACAGGCCAGCGGCAGAGCTGGGACTTGAACAAGAGTCAGGTAGCCCTGGGGCAGAGAAGGCTCGTGGCCCCGGCTGCCTGTGGAGCGGCAGGGGAGGCCGCAGTTGGGGCGAGGGGCTGCAAGGAGCCAGGGACAGGGCGTGGATGCGGGGGCAGTTGTGTGCGTGGCTCAGGGTGGGGAGGGAGCAGGGGCAGGGGGGCGTCACCATGTGGCTAGGTGGCATGCAGGTGTGTGCACAAGCAAGGCAGGTGTGGGCAGTTGCTCCCTGAGGCCGCATGTGGCAGGCTGTGGCCAGTGCCCATGGGCCTGCCGTCGCACGGGCAGTGTGCACCGAGTGCTGCCTGGGCACTGCCTTCGGGGCAGAGCCCCCTCTCCGTGCAAGCAGCAGCCCCACAGATGTGCACTCGGGGCTGCAGCCGCTTCCCGAGACTCTGGGCCCGAGCCAGAGGCTCAGTCTCAAGGGGGAAGCCAGGGACTCGGCTCCCCACCCCCAAGGAGATCACCTGGGTCGCGCCCCTTGTTCCAACACCGACAGCGTGTCCCTGGGTCCTCAGACTGAGCGGAACCCAGCTCTGCCGGCCCCGGGGGGCGCTCTGTGTTCTGCGCCAGTGGGGCTGCCAGGCTCCACGTGGGCATTGCCCCTGCCCCTCCGGGCGGCGCTGAGCGCGCTACTCACCCCCTGCCAGCCCAGCCGTGTCCCGGAGCCTGCCCAGCCAAGCCCAGCCTTGTCCAGAGGGGCTGGGAGGTTCACCAGCCTGCGCCGGTTTGGAGCTCCTGCACTCAGCCCCCGGCTGGCTGAGAAAAGGCCATTTCCCGGTAGCGTGGGTCTGGCTGAAGGCCAAACTGAAGAGAGGCTGGGGTGTGAATACAGTTAGCCAGGGTGTGTGAATTCAGGGCAGTTGGGGTGGGAATACAGGGCAGCCTGGGGGTGTGAACACAGGTAGCTGGGGTGTGAATACAGTGTAGCCTCGGGGTGTGAATTCAGGGCAGTCCAGGGTGTGAACACAGGCAGGCAGACTGGAGGTGTGAATACAGGGCAGTCCAGGGTGTGAGCACAGGCAAGCAGACTGGGAGTGTGAATACAGGGCAGTCCAGAGTGTGAACGGAGGGCAGCTTGGGGGTGTGAGCACAGGTAACTGGGGTGTGAATACAGCATAGCCTTGGGGTGTGAATTCAGGGCAGTTGGGGTGTGAATACAGGGCAGTCCAGGGTGTGAACACAGGCAGGCAGCCTGGGGGTGTGAACACGGGGTAGCTGGGGCGTGAATACAGGGCAGCACACGCCGAGTCCGCGATCCGCCAGGCAGGTGAGAAGCTGGCACACCGCTGATCTCGGTGGAGTTCCCTGCTGGGAAGCAGAGATCACAATCAGCCCCCGCCCCGGCTTCCCCGCGCTGTCCCCCAGGCTCCAGAGCTGTCAAAGCGCCTGCTCCGGCAGCCTGGCCCAGGCAGCTCCCCACAGGCCCAGCCCGCTGTCTGCCATCTCTGACGGAGCATGGCTGCTGGTTCGGCTCTGCCCTGTGGACGGCTCCCATTCCAGTGGCTCTCTGGGCAGGGCTGAGGGCAAAGCCCTGAGCCATCCGAACGGGGCCATCGCCACGCGCCTGGCACTGATTGAAGATGCCAGTGGCAGGCGAGAAGGAGCGGGCCCCAGCCCCCCCGGGGACACCTCGGAGCACCGGGCAGGCTGGCTGTCGGCAGGCCCCGGTTCATGGCCTCGGTCCCGCTCGCGGGATGTGGGTACCACGCAGCCCATGTCAGCGCTGCCCGTGCTCGGCGGCCCAGGGAGGAGATGTGTTCTCTGGGCCCCAGCCCAGCACGCTCCCCAGGGCCTGGCGGGGCAAACTGGGATCTGGTGAGCTGCCGCTGCCCAGGCCTGCCTCGGCTTCCCGGGCCACAGCGGAGGGGGAGCTGAGGGCCGAGCGGGGCTCTGGCATGGGGGGCAGGGCCCTGGCGCAGGGCAGTGCTAGCTCTGCAGGGCTCAGGGACTGGGAGAGGCCGGTGTCCAGGGGCGCCGCAGAGCGTGGGGCCCCGCGACCTGCCTGCTCGGTTCCCCCAAGGGCCAGCTGGGAGTGGGCGGCGGCACGACGTGTCAGGCACGCGCACCACCCCCTCCGTGCTGCCGCCGGGCGAGCGCCGCGCCGGCCCCGTGCTGGGCTTGCCCTCGGCGTGTGCCGTGACTGCCTTCTCTCCCTCCAGGCTGCGCCTTCCTCACGTACTGCGCCCGGGACTCTGCCCTGAAAGCCCAGAGTGCCTTGCATGAGCAGAAGACGTTACCTGGGGTAAGTGACGCCAGCTGGTTCTCCGGGCAGGGGTTGGGCTGTGGGGCGCTGCCCGGGGCGCAGGTCGCTTGCCCGGGGGCGGAAGCCCAAGTCAGGTCTTAGCTGTGGGGCCGGCTGGAGTCAGGCGCGAGCCAGCAGGGGCCGTGCGGCTGTCGGGCACGAGGGGCTCCCTGCCCGAAGGGCCGGCGGGCCGGTGAGGGTGACGCGTTCTGTGACGACGTGTCGGGGAGCCCCCAGCCCTGCACCCCTGGAGCAGCCAGAACAGTCTCTGCCAGCCGGTAGAACAGGGGCGGTTTGTTTCTCCAGGGTGCAGCCCAGCACAGACGGGACGTGGCTACAGGAGTCAGGGCCAGGCTGCCTCAGCCCCCTTGGGGTGGGTGCCTGGGCCCTGGACTCCTTAGTGTCTCCTTCATGGTTCCAGCCCAAGGCTGCCTCGCTCCCAGACCCTGCCCCCCAGCCAGGTGCCGTCTCTGCCCCCTTCCCTTTGTCTCTCCCCTGGGGGAGCTTTTATCTGCTCAGGCTGGGCCCGGGTGTCTGGGCGAAGTGGGGGCGTCAGTGGGAATCGCAGCTCCCAGCGCAGGGGGACACCGGGTTACAGAGCAGACCCCCCCCCCCACTACGTCACAGACGCGTTCGGAGAGGACCCAGAGCCAGGCTTCTGCTGTGCCAGGCCCAGCGCGTTACGTGTCTGCTCGATGCAACCATCCCGGGGACTGGAGGGGGGTGGCCCCAGCAGCCAAGTGGACTGGTGCCACAACGTTACGCCATTCCCCCCTCCGGGAAGTGCATCGCGCTGTTCTCTGCTGCTGCACGCATCGTGGGGCTCCGTTTCCGTCGCTCACTGAGCCAGTGACCCCGGGTCTCTGTGCGGAGGGGTCACGGAGGCACCCAGGCGGCAGCACGGCCACTAGCCCCAGGCCCGATGGCGCAGGGCAGCGTGCAGCTCCCCGGGCAGGTTTGGTGCATCTCCCCCACTGCCTGGGAGTCGGCAGGATCCAGGCCTTTAGCCGTGCGCCCCTTCCCTGCCAGCTTCTGCCCCCGAGTAGCTCCGGGGCCAATGTGTGACTTCCCTTCCCTGAGTCGGTGGAGTCACTGTGCCTGGCTCCAAGCCAGGATGCAAGAGAACCCGGATTGCTGCTTGGGGCGCCCAGTGGCTGCTTCCACAGGGATCCCCCGTGTCTACAGAGTGTGGGCGTGTGGGGGGACTCGGAGGGCGGGGGGCTAGCACGAGGCCAACGCTCTGCCTGGCAGGGAGTCTCGCCCGCAGGTGCCAAGTCCCCGGCAATCCAGGTGGGTGTATGAGCGGCTGATTTCAGTGGAGTGAGGGGGTCCCCCACGGTCCCCCACGGCCTCGCAGGGTCCCCCACGGCCTCGCTGGGGGCTGTTGCGCACTTGTGAGGAGGGCGGGGCAAGAGCCGGTGGGTGGGTGAGCTGGCTGGTGGGAACGTGAAGTCCAGTGCCCCTCAGCCGAGCCCCCGCCCAAGGCCTTGGGCCGATGCTGCGAAGCCCAAGCCGCCGAGGCGAGACAAAGCTGCGCGGTGGCACCATGCCGAGGGCCTCAGCCGGCTCCGCTCGCCCAGGCCGGAGCGTCGTCGCAGCCCCCCGCAGAGCGGGCCACGCTCTGCCTGTGGCTCTGGGACCATCCGGGGGGGAGGGGCAGCCCTGAGACACCTGGAAGGGGCCTGGCTCCAGGCAGTGCGGAGCAGCCTCCCCGCTAAGGGAGCTCAGTTCGGGCGCTCGCGCCTGTTTGCAGCCCTCGGCCGAGACTCTGGGGTGGGCGGCGGAGCCAAGCCGAGACTCTGGCCCAGGAACGGGATTCCGCTCTCCACTGGCCGGCCCGGCCGGATCCCCGGCAAGAGGGGAGGAGGGTGGCGTAGTGGGGGGCTGGGTGCTCTGTGACCCTCTGTGCTGTGTGACTCACCCACACGTGGACTGGCCCAGCAGATAACAAGGCTCTTCTCAGGGCAGAGACGGAGGGAGGGAGGGGGAGACGGCGACGGCCACCCGGCTGGGGGGCAGGGCCTGGGAGCTGGGCAGTTTTTGGCTGGGATGCCATGAAGAGAGGAGACTAAGCAGGGTGCTGGCAGTTCAGGGGGGCCAGTGGGCCCTGCCCCAAGGGGTCTAGGGCTGCCAGCCCCTGAGTCCTGTAGCCACATCACGTACCTCGGAGAAGCAATAACCCCCCTGTTCTACTGGCTGGTGGAGTCTCACCTTGCTGCTATGGGGCTCAGGGTCGGGGGGTCCCCACCACGCCGGCACAGGGGTCTCCCGGGAAGGCTGTTCTCCTGAGCTCTCCAGCCCACGGAAGCGCGGGCGGACTCGGCCAGCCTTCTCCCTCGCCACACAGGAAGTGCCCGGCCCAGGCTGTCACAGGGATCTCGCACCCCACGTCCGGCTCTGCTTGGGGGGAGAGGGCTCCTTGTGCCTGCTGCTAGCAGGGCTGTGTGAAATAACACGGGGGCAATACCCACCGCTCGCCCCCCTAGGCCGCCTTCCCGCCGGATCACTCAGAGCCCTACACGGGCACGAGTTCAGCACCGCTCCCCCCCCACAAGCGCTTAGGCCCTATCCCCAGTGTCCAGATGGGAAACTGAGGCACTCTGTGGGCTTGAGGGTCGCCCCCATAGGAAATCAGTGGAAGAGCAGCTGAGTCTCCTTTGCCCCCCTGCCCCACCAGCCTTGTGCCTCGTTCCTGGGCATCAAACCAAACTACGGACTGAGACAACACACCTGTAACGAACAACCCAGCACCCTGGTTCCTCTAGCATGCCTATGCAACGCTGAAATGTGCTGGCTACCGTCCACGCTGGTGCACTGTGTGTCATAGCCCCTGTACTGCTTGGGGTCCTCCGTGGGGGCGGCAGGGAAGGAATGCTTTCAGGACAGAGGGGCCCTAGTGCAGCTGGCGAGTGAGTTGGAGGCAGCGGTGGTGGTGCAGCACTCTCGGTGCATGTAGCTTCTCTCTGTCGCTGCCTTCTGCCGGCAGTGGCAAATGTTGGGGTGTTGCGGTCGGCTTGGCAGCGGAGGAGGAATGACGGGTGGAGGCTCCAGGTGCTCCCCCTTCGTGCAGCAGGCCTGAGGAGAGGTGGCCCGTGCAGCCTGCCACCATCCCCTCTCTACAGTTCTGGCCCAGACGCCAGTGTCCGGGGGCAGCGCTGCCGGGGGAAATGGCTCTGATTAAAGAGCTCAGGGCACAGACGCCTCCGCCGCTGGCCTCGGGTCCCGAAAAAGAACCGGCCCCACGGAAGCTCCCCAGCCCCGCTGGCATGCTAGAAGGCACGTGCCCCCGGCGTGCCCTGCCACACGCCACGCCTGCCTGCCTGCGTGCAGCTAACGTCCGCCCTGACAGGTGTTGTTTAATGTCTGTGCTCGTCACACGCTCCGCCTTGTCACCCTGCCGAGATCAATGACGCTGTTGTCCAGCCCCACGGTCCCTCCCATCTTGCTGAGTAACTGGCCTGGAGCCCAGTGGCTCAAACACTCACCGGGACTCTGGCACCGGGCGAGTCGGACCTCAGTTTCCCCATCTGTAAAATGGGGGAGGGGCTCCCCGACAAGGGAGCGGTGAGGTTTGGTTAGTGAATGTTTGCAGAGTGCGGGAGAGTCTCAGATGCTGCTCAGCACATGGCCATGGTGACGGCCTCCGGGGTATTTTCCACGGGGGTATCTGCCCCGGGGACCGGGTCTGCCGAGTAAAACAGGCGCTGGGCCCTCGGGGCGTATGGCTGTTACCTGACATGGACCAAGAGCGGTTCGCTCCTGGCGAGAGCTGGGGCAGGGATGTCAATGCCCAGCGGGCTCCCTGGGACCGTGTGGCCCTGCCCCCCTCCGGAGAACGTTTGCCTGGATCTCGCCACCACCAAGCCTCTCTCTGCCGGGAGAGAGCGGGGAGCAGCCGAAGGAGCCCAGGAGGGGCAGAGGGGGGAAGCCCAGCCCAGGGAGGGAAGCAGAGCGCTTGGATTGGAGGAGCGAAGCCAGAGCCCTTGGGGGGGGGGGTGTTTGTGCGTGCGCTTGGTAGTGACTTCTCCACAGGGCCACGTCGCTGCTGCAGCAAGTCGTCGCCGTGGCGGGAGGAGGGCTAAGGCTGCTGTGGGGACACTGAGGCAGGTCACCGTCGTGCCAGGGCTGGCTGCAAGGGGCGCTGAGGGAGCGGTGCTGTACCCCAGAGCCATCAGGCGTCACGTGTGGGATCACAATGAGACCCGGGGGAGGGGTGATCATCCCGCATCTGCTTGCGGGCGGGGGGGAGGAGGTGCCTTCTGCTGAGGTGCTGGCAGAGACAGGCAATGGCAGCGAGGGGCAGCCGAAGCTGGCGAGTGGGCCGCAGGGCCGGCGTAACCAGGGCGCTCTCCCAGGACAGGCGGTTTGCTCCGGGCGCGTGGGGCCCTGGGGTGGGGGGCAGTCGCCTGTGCCTGCGCTGTGTTTGGCTGCGGAGGGGGCGGTCAGCATGTGTGCAGGACGTGCCGCCACATGGCCTCACTCTGCGGGTGCGCCACCCTCGGGACTCGGCAGCGTGGGCAGAGGCGGTGTCTGGCCCCCCTGCGCGTGGGCAGCAGCAAACAAAGGCCTCGCTGCCCCCTGCGTAGGCCCAAGCCCTGTCAGGAGGCTCCCGTGTTCACAGGACACCCAGTTTTAACGAGCTCTGGAGAGCTCCGTCTGGGCTCGCCACCGACAGATCCCCGATTCTGGGAGCTCCCTTCCCCCACCAGAGCCAGGCCGAGTCTCCTTCGGCTGCCGTCAGAGCAGCCGGTGCCGCGCTGGCAAGGAGCCGCGCACACGGCCCCTGTGGGCAGTGCTCTCAAGGAGCGCTCGCTGGGCAGGGAGCCGGGGGCGCTGGGAACCCCGCATGACAGCAGGAGTTGGGGAAAGGGTCTGTTCGGAATGATCTGGCCACCGCCCCTGGGCCCGGCACCAGGAGAGCCAGGGTATGTCTACACTACAAAGTTAGTTCAAACTAACTTTCCTAGGCGCTACACTAGCGCTCCGTTAGTTCGAATTTAATTCGAACTAACGGAGCGCTTAGTTCGAACTAGGTAATCCTCATTCCACGAGGATTAAGCCTAGTTCGAACTTACTAGTTCGAATTAAGGGGTGTGTAGCCCCTTAATTCGAACTAGTAGGAGGCTAGCCCTCCCCAGGTTTCCCTGGTGGCCACTCTGGCCAACACCAGGGAAACTCTACTGCCCCCCTTCCAGCCCCGGACCCCTTAAAGGGGCACGGGCTGGCTACGGTGCCCATGCCAGGTGCAAGCCTGCCAGCACCCAGCTAGCAGACCCTGCACCTGGCACGGATCGAGCCACCCACCCGATGCCCCCCAGCCCTCCCCCTTTTCCCGGGACCAGGCTGGCGGCTCCCGGGAGCTTGCCCGGGACAGCAAGAGGCGGGCACCCGCCTGGGCTAGTGCGGACATCGTGGACCTCGTCCACGATCTCCGCACTAGGCACAGGAAAGTGGCTGGCTTGGGCAGGAGAGCTGCCAGCCTGGCCGCCCAGGAGCAGGTGCGCAAGAGAATCAAGGGGGTCCACTGAGACCCCCGACCCTGAGCCCTGAGCTTACAATGGCCGTCCTGGGTCAGACCAAAGGTCCATCTAGCCCAGTAGCCTGTCTGCCGACAGCGGCCAACCCTAGGGACCCTGGAGCAGATGGACTGAAGACAGTGACCAAGCCATTTGTCTCGTGCCATCCCTCTTCAGCCTTCCACAAACCTTGGGCAGGGACACCACTCCTACCCCCTGGCTAATACCACTCCATGGACCCAACCTCCATGACTTGATCTCACTTCCCTTTAAACTCTGTTCCAGTTCTAGCCTTCACAGCCTCCTGCAGCAAGGAGTTCCACAGGTTGACTCTTTGCTTTGTGAAGAAGAACTTTCTGTTACTAGTTTGAAGCCTGCTACCCATTCCTTTCCTTCGGTGTCCTCTAGTCCTTCTTTATGGGAACTAATGAAGAACTTTTCTGTATGCACCCTCTCCACCCAACTCCTGCTTTTAGAGACCTCTATCCTGTCCCCCCTCCATCTCCTCTTTTCTAAGCTGAAAAGTCCCAGTCTCTTTAGCCTCTCTTCATATGGGACCTGTTCCCAACCCCTGACCATTTTAGTTGCCCTCCCCTCTCCCAGCCTCTCTCTTCCCCTCTCCCACCTCCTTTTCCCAGTCTCCCCCAGTTTTGTTCAATAAAGACAGATTCCATTTTTGAAGACACGTTATCTTTATTTTGTACATCAAGAAGAGGGGCTAGGGAAGGGTAAGTGGAAGGAGGTGAGGGAGGAATGGGGCACGAGCCCCCGATGGGGAGGACTGGGCTGGCTCTGCGGGCTTCTGGGGGTGGAAGCTCTCCTGCAGCCCCCCAATTGCCCCCTCTCCTCAGATGGCAGCCTGCGGCAAGTGCAGCCGGGCTGATGGCCGAGTGCTGTGATGTGCCCTGTGTGGGTACTCCGGGCACTCCAAGCCAGGACTGCTTTGCAAGCGGGGCACCCCTGAGAACTGTCTGTCCGGGATAGGGGTCAGGACCTTTTAAGCACAGCCCTCGGCTAGCCTGAGACAGCATCTCCACGCTCTAAGTCCTCCTCTGATGCCCTGCCGGCACTGCTTCCGGCCATCCTTAACCCCGCTTCAGGGTCCACTTAATGTGGACGCGCTAGTTCAAATTAGCAAAATGCTCATTCGAACTAGTTTTTAGTTCTAGATGCGTTAGTTCGAATTAGCGCTGTAGTGTAGACGTACCCCCAGAGCGGACTTGGACTCAGGCCCCTGGTTAGGGGCCAATCAGAGCTTCTCAGGCCCTGTCCTCATGTTCTCAGCTACGTAGGACAGAGTGGAGCCCTCGGCATCTTCTGGGGCCTTCCAAGCAGCCTCAGTCTCCCGGGATGCCTGTGGGGTGCAGGATGCTGAGCACCACCCAGAACGGACCCCGAGGGCCGAGGCTGGCAAACCCTTAACTTCGTGTGCTGCTCAGTCCCTCCTACGGAGCAAAGCTCCCCCCGAGCCGACGGGACATACGCTCACCCTCATAGCTACACACATGGCTGAACTGGGGCCATGGTGAGGGACACGCAGGAGACGCAGGCTCTGTCTGCACGGGGAGACGCTGCTGTGACAGGAGCAGAGAGCCTGCCGTGCCGAGAGGCCCATGGGAGAGCTCTGTCCTCAGCCGGGCCGGGCCCACGCCTGGCTTAGGTTGGCCCGATTACACCACACATGGTGGGGAGGCGGTGGCGGGTGGCAAGGAAGCCGGTCCAGCCCCTGCTTGCCATTCCCATGGGACAGCGGCACGGAGACTGTGGCTGAAATGCCCAGACAACGGGCTTTGAAACGGGGCCGCTAGCAGCAGCCCTTTGCGGACCACGTCCCCTGGCCGGAAATGGGCACGAGGAAGCGTTTTCTCATCGCACTCTTTTCTCGGAGAAAATCTGGAACTGGATGGGTCTTTTCCACCAGCGTGGTGGGGGTGGCACTGTGGAAGACGCGGCTTTGTGCTTCTCAGTGAGAACAGGAAACTCTCCATGGAAACTGCCAGGCCAAAACAGCGAGCGAGGGGGTTTCCCTCCGAAATGCTCCCAGAAAAGACCAGCTGAGTTTAGCAGGGTGAGTAAGAGGCTCAGTGACCACGGCTGGGATAAAAAGAACCACTTCTCTAGCTATCGTCATGCTTCAGGGCAGCAGCGTCTCTCCAGCTGGGGTCAGGCAGGTTTCCTCGCGGCATGGCCCTAGGGGAGTAGGTGGAGGCCAGGTGCCAGTCTTGGAAGCAGGCAGGCAGTATTCTAGGCAGTGCACCGGATCGTGGTCTGTGTGTGCGGGCGGGTGTGCGGGCGTATGTTAGCAGAGTGCCTGCTCTCTCAATTGCTTCTTTCCGCTGGCTGCGGAGAGACCCTGCTTGGGGCAGAGGCCTGGACGAGGGCAGGCGGGACAGCTACAGCGAGGGATGCGGAGCGTTTACGTTGTTCCAGACGTTATAGCCTCTCCAGGTCACCTGGGGCTTGCTCTGTGGGCCTTGCCTGCGCTCTCTTTGGCTCACCAGCCGGAACAGGGGCAACCCACTCGGGGACGGGAAACTGCCTGTAATGCTCCTGCTTTGGGCGGGCCCAGAGCCCTTCATGGCAGGGGTGTGCCTGGCTTACCTCCGGGCGGGCAGGCTGCAAGGCAGGCCAGGGAGGCTGCCAGAGCATCAGCCATGCAGTGGAGTCATGATGGCCAGCCCAGGCGTGGGTCGGTGCGAGGGCTTGTGAGCCCCGGTGAACTCTGCTGTGAGCCGGGCCGGTTGCACTTTGGGAAGATCCCGGGAAGGGTTCATTGCTCTGGGGGAGAGGCGAGAGCAGAGAGCGGCGGTCTGGGACGGGCTGGGGGTCGGGGCTACGAACCAGGGGCTGTGAGGAGGTCTGAGCTGCTGCCCTCTGGTGGCCGTGCCTGCATCATTCCGTGGCAAGGGGCTGTGGGTCATGCTGCCCCCGTGGCAAAGGGCGGTCCCTTGCCTGCATCCCGTGGAGGGGACCCCTACAAGCGTGGCTCGTGCAGAACAGCCACGTGCAAACATGAGTCGTGCAGGAAATAACCCCGCACACAAAGCGCCATTTTCTCTACTCTCCTGTGATTTGGATCCAAGGGGACGTAGCAGCAGCCTTGGCAACCCGAAGGACACGCTGCTGCCCCCCACACTCCGCCAGGCCAGCCGCAACGCTCCTTCACGAGTCCCGGGGCGGAGTCCGCCTCTCTGCGGGAGGGTGGGTAGCACCGTGCTCGGTCCTGGGTGGGGGAGTCTTTGCCTTCCTTGCTTCCCTCTGTCTGGGGAGGGCTCTGCGCCCTGCCTTACGGGGGGAGGGGCCGAGAAGGGCAGGAAGAAAAGGAGAGTTAGTAGCAGCTTGCAGGTCGCACGCGGCTTTCCCGCCTCAGGCCACCCGTGAGTTCTCCCACCGTGGAAATGCAGCCCCCTCTGGGGGGGGACCCATCATCCCCATGGCAACTCCCGAGCGGAGGGGGTCCTGGCAGGCTGAGCGCCCCCTGGGGCTGGTCTTGGGGTGGTTTTGCTGGATCCTGAGCTGGGGAGGGACACGCGCCTGGGTGAGGAGCCTGCCAGGGCTGGACGCTCCGGGGACACTCTGTGAGGGAGGCCATGGAGGGACCTTGGCCAGGACGTAATCCCTCCAGCAGCCCGGCGCCCCCGGCACCAGGGTCACCAGGCCCAGGCCGCCTCCGGGGCTGCTGTCAGAACTCCCGGGAGTCCGGGACGGAGCGCCCAGCAGCGGCTGCGCCTTAGCTCGGGGAGTGGGGCCGAGCCCCCAGGCCGAGGGGCAGGGCTGCGGCTCCACGGGGTGAGCTGCGTGGGCCCGGCCAGCGGCGCCCTGCGTCCTGCTCGCAGAGAGGCTGCCTGGCGCGAGTGACCGGCGCTAATTGCCTGGCGCTCCGCTTGGCAAACCCGATGGCTGCAGCCCGGAGTCAAACGGGAGGCTGTTAGATGGGGATTGACAGCTGGGGCTGGGGACCTGCTTACAGACGTTCCTCGTGCCCGGCACGCGCGTGCACTGCCGCCGTTGCCTTGGAAACACGCAGGCCCCACATGCCGTGTGGGAAGGAAATTGCAGGCATCCGACAGCCAGGCCCGGTGGGCGCTTGTTCTCGGAGCCTGTGTGGGCAGGCGTGTGCCTGGCGCTGCTGCCGGGCGAGGGTGGCGCCGGGGGGTTGTTCGCGGGGGTTCCGCGCCGCTGCTGCAGCGAGTTTGGGGGCTCAGAGGGGGCTTGGCGCGGCTCATGATGAGGTGTCTCTGGGTTTTCCAGGGCCACACTGGGGCAGGGGTGCTAACGATTAACCAGTTAACGAGTGAGCCTCTCCCCTAACCCCTGATTGGCACTGGTCACGGTTAACCGGTGGGGGCTGCTCCAGCCCCATGGGGCCTGCCGCAGGTGGGGGGTGCTCCTGCCTGGCCAGGTCAGCCCCCATCCACAGCAGGGGGCTGCTCCAGCCCAGCCCAGCCCAGGCGCCTCCCCTCTTGTCCCCAGGGAATCGGATCAACGTTAGGTTTAACGAATCCCCTGGGCTCTGACACCCGGCCAGCGGGGACGGCCCCCCCGCAAGGGGCAGCGGCTCCCGGCCAGGCCTGCGGCGGCGGGCTCACGATCTGGCACTAAGTCGGGGGGACGCTCTCGCGCAGGGGCTGGTCTCTGAGCCCGGCTTGTGTGAGCAACAGAACGTGGCCCCGCTGCGCCCCATTGCCCGGTGCAGTGTTTCATGCCGTGTCGACAGCCCCGCAGAGGTGCCAGCTCAGATCAGGGCCCTGCAGTGCTGGGGCTGGACAGACACACAGACCCTCTGTAACCGGGTGGGCTGCTGCTAGCCAGCCCTGTTCAGTCACCCCCTGCGCCCCAATTAGCAGCCTTCCAGCCGCAGGGCAGGCCTGGTGCAGGCGGGCGGCAGCCTGCACCGATGCCTAGGGAGCTGTGCTCCTGTGGAAGGCCCAGGAAGGTGTGACGGCGCATTGGGGTTTTCCCGTCTCCTGCACCCCCGTAATGGCACGGACAGACTCCACCAGCCAGTAGACTAGAGGGAGTTTATTGCTTCTCCAGGATACAGCACAGCACAGATGGAATCTGGTTCCAGGGCAGGCCTAGGATGCCTCAGCCCCCCTCGAGATGCGGGACACTGGGCCCCTAAATCCCAGCCCCTTTCCCTAGGCTGTCTCCTCCATGCTCCCAGACAGAAACCTCCAGATTGTCCCTTCCAGCCCTGCCCCCCAGCCAGGGGCAGCATTCCACCTTCCTTTGTTCCTCTCCCTGGGGGGTAACTGGTAGAACAGGTTACCTCCCTTCCCATCAGCTACTCAGCTGGGCCGTGGTACAGACAGCAGCCAGTGGGGGTCACCCACAGCCCAAGCCTAGCAACCAGTAAGGTACCCCCACTACGTCACAGGCAGGCCTGGTGCAGGCGGGCGGCAGCCTGCACCGATGCCCAGGGAGCTGTGCTCCTGTGGAAGGCCCAGGAAGGACTGGGGGGGGGCAGTCAGTCAGTGCTCTGTCCCAGTGTAGAGAGACTGAAAGGTGACCTAGAGGAGCTGGGGACAGAGCCAGGGGGCAGGCTGTAGGCAGCCCAAGCGGGGTGGGAAAATCTCATCACCCTGGAAGGTAAACTAACTCTGGGGGTGCTGTGACTTGTGAATCCCTGGGGGAAACAGAAAATCCTGCTGAGGGAAACTGAGGCAGGGCATGCCTGCAGCCCCATGTTTAGCCAGCAGGGGGAGCTACAGGGCAGCATTCTCTAGAGTGGCTGCCCCAAAGAGCTTACAGTACAGACAGGGCAGGAAGTATTATCCTCAGCTTGCAGAGGGGGAAACTGAGGCACAGAGCGGCTAAGACACCTGCTCTGGGGAGCCTGTGGCAGAGCAAGGGACTGAATCCTGGACTCCTAGGAGCCAGGCCCTGCCTCAGTATTTCCTTCACTCCCATTAGCAGGAAGAGGCAGGTGTTTTTCAGTAACCCAAGCCAGACAGCGTCCTGAGTTTGAATCGGGTGGCATGGTGTGACGTAGTGGGGGTACTTGCTGGGCTGTGGTGACCTCTGCTGTCTGGAGCAAGACCCAGCAGGGAAAACCTCGCTATGCAAAGGTGACGCCAAACCTGTTGAACCAGACACCCCCCCATGGAGAGGAACAAAGGAAGGTGGATGCTGCCCTGGCTGGGGGGCAGGGCTGGAAGAGTGTGGGTTAGTTGCTGTCTGGGAGCATGGAGGAGACAGCCTAGGGAAAGGGGCTGGAGTTTAGGGGCCCAGTCTCCCCCCATCTCAAGGGGGCCTGAGGCATCCTAGCCCAGCTCTGTGACCAGATTACATATGTGCTGTGCTGTATCCTGGAGAGGCAATAAACTTCCTCTATTCCACCGGCTGGTGCAGTCTGGTTGTGCCATTTCGGGGTGCAGGAGACGGGGGACCCCCAACGTGCCGTCACACATGGAAGGGAGCTGGACTCGGCTGCTGTGATGGGCATGTGGGTGCATGCGTGTGCCAGGTGCTCAGACCATTCCCAGCCGAACGGCCAGGCCGAAACGGTCTGGCGTTCCCAGAGCTCGCCTGGAAATGGTGCTGCTGCCTTGAGCCGAAGGGTGAACAGGAAAAGTCCTCCCCTGTTGTCTAACCGGGGTGAGGGGGAAACACCCCACCCACCAGCTTCTGCTTGGCTAGCCGGTGTGCCCCCGGGGCATGTGCTGGCTTGCTCCAGGAGGATTCCTACAGCTGGAAGAAGGAGGATTTCACAGGCTGGGGACACGCAGCTGGTTAGCAAACCGGCTGGAGTCCACGGCTGACAGGGACCGTGGGGACCAGCTAGTCTGACCCCCCGCCCCGTGCAGCAAGCCTTGAATTAACCCCATCTTGAACCAGAGATGATCTCTTAGAAAAACATCCACCTCTTGATTGGAAAACAGCTTTGAAAAAGCCTCGGTCAGTTGTCCGAGGGCCAATTCCCCTTGCACCCTTCTCCGTCCCGCAGTGCCCCTCTGAACTTGTCTAGCGTCCATGCCTCTGCCGGCTGGACCGAAGAGTGCTCTGTGGTTCCCCCCAGGTAGCGACAGGCCCATCGCCTTGACCCTGAGCCGTAGGCCACTGCCCCAGACCCAGAGCTCCCAAAGCCGGCCCCTGAATCCACCCTGCAGCTCCACTCGAAATGAGCCTCTTCCTGCCTCTGTCAAAATGGCCGCTTGCTGTGGGCAGCGCCGGGCGGGGGGCAGCTGAGCCCTGGCAAACGGCGTGCCTGGGTGGCTTTGCAGCACTGTGCGGATTCCCTTTAAGGGTGGGCGTGTGGAGTGAGCATGTGCGGAGCGAGGAGGAGGATGGCAGAGCAGCCCGGAGGCCTGGCTGGGGTGTAGCAGCGCCGGGGAGGCACTCCGCGATGCGGGAGGAAAGGTGCGTGTGGGGTGAACGCAGAGCAGGCAGCTGTCAGGGGAGCGCTGCCGGGGCCTGGCCGGGCTGCGCGTTTGCTCTGGCTGCGTCTGCGGAGATTAGATTCCACGTCCTCTGTCTGACAGCGGCAGGGGGCTGGAAACCTGCGCGGGTCTCCATGGGCAGGCCCCAGCCTGGGGAGGGGATGCGCAGCGGGCTGGGGCCCGGAAGCTCCTGCTCTCTGAATAGATCCCTCTGCTGTATCACGTTTGCCTTTTGTGTGCGCCGGCTCTGAAGAGCAGGGTGCCTGGAGATGGACGCTGGCTGTCAGTCACTGCTCAGCATCGGGCCAGCTGTGTGTGCGGGCTCCGCTCCTGGCCTCCCCAGCACCCCCGCTGGCTCTTCCCATGCCCGATCCCCCTGGTCTGCATGGAGCCTGCCCAGACCGCAGCGGTGAGAGGGACTAAGCGCGAGTCCGGACGGTGCGCCAGCCTCCGCGGTGCAAGCAGAGCCGATGGGCCCTGTGCGCACAGGAGTGGGCTATGAGTCAGGCTCCCAGCATGCAGCGCTCCGGCGGGAGAGGGGGTTGCTGGGCAGGTGGCAGGCCCAAAGGTAGCGTGAGCCGGCAGCGGGAGGGCGTGTGCCTCGGGGAACCGGCTCCGGCAGAGTGGAGGGCCCTGGCCCCCGTGGCCTTTGGGTTTGGTTCAGCCGCCTGCTGCTTGCTCAGGTGGGGCGGGGTGCTGGAGCGTGCCCCCCAGGGCAGGACCCGGCGGAGACTCACAGCCAGTGTGTGGGCATTCCGCGGAACGGCGTTCGGTCGCGGGGAATCGGGTTCACCCCGGCGGGGCAGTGCAGCCGTGTCCGCGGGGCCTAGCGCTGCTGCACCTTCTCTGGCTGGGGGCTGGTGAACCTCCGCCGCACCTCGGGGGGCCGCCCCGGGGGAGATTGGCTCCCCAGAGCCCAGCCTGCAAAGCAGAGTCTGGTGCATGAGTAGCTCAGGGCCTCCTGGCCCAGCCAAGGGACCGGCACGCTGGCCCACAGACAGCCCAGGTCTGGGGACAGTGGGGGGCCTGACCCTGCCTGGAGCACGGCTTGGCAGCACATGTGTGGGTTCTTGTGGGGTTTCTCCCAGGCTGTCTGCCTGCAGCCTGACGTGGGCCGGCCGAGAGCTGTAGCTTTTCCCGGCCTCTGGGGAGAAGCAGCCGGCCCAGGCTGGGAGCACGCAGTGAAGGCAGGGGGCTGTGCGGCCGGGACATGCCCCGCTCGGAAAGACGTGAGGTGCAGGTTTCACCCAACACCTGGGGAGCGCCTGTGGGCTGTGAGCACAGCCTGGAGATCCAGGAGCGGTTGCCCTCGGCTGGGAGGGGAGGCAGCAGATGCCGTGGATTCACAGGGGGCTCTGCACATGTCCAGGCCCTGGCCCCTGCCTGAAGCCGTCCCTCAGGGCCCGTTGCCAGGTGTGCCATCGCTAAGGAAGATGCTGTAGGCTCTTTGGTTACTAAGGCTGCCTCTGCTAGTGGCCTCCAGCGCCGTGCCCCTCCCAGGTGCAGACAGGTGCCTCTGGCCCCGGGCACCCACTTGTGTCACCGGCTCATGCTCGTGGCCCGGGGTAATGAGGCAGCACCAGCTAGCAGGACACTGGGGGCTTCTGCTCCTGACACCGCCTGTGTGCCTCAGTTTCCTCATCTATGCAGTGGGGGATGCTGCGGCTCAAGGCATGATGGGAACGTGATGGGCAGTGGAGGATTAGCCACGGGGCCAATGGGGCCCATCCCCAGGGGTCCTGCCCAATTGGGAGAGCCTCTGGAAAATCGGTGTCCCTGGGCCCTGACACGCTGCGCCCCCTGCAGTTGCTGCCGGGGAGCGTCAAAGGCCGGCACGCTGGCAGGGTCATGCCGCAGGCAGCCCTGTCCTCTCCCGGGGGCGGGCGAGGCTGATGGTGGGAGGGGACCCCCCTGTGTGAGGGCGCGGGCGGGGGGCTGCTGTGCTCACTCGCTACCAGGCCTGCCCTGTCCCCGCCTCTGCCACCCCTGCCCGCCGGCTGCTCCGGGCACTGCCCGCTCTGGTGAGGCCTCCGGCACGGCCCAGAATCCTTTGCTCTCAGCTGCCATGGCCTCCTTTAAAACGTGAGTGCAAAGGATTCTGGGAAATTGCCGACTCCTGCAGCGTGGGAGCAAGCAGAGCCAGAGCCACGCCGCCCCTTGGCAGCAGGGTGGCTCAGTGCGGGGGGCAGGAAGGGTGAGGCAGCCCCCCCCGTCCTGCGGGCAGAGAGGAAGAGGCAGTGCCGGCTCCTGTGAGCCACCCCCCATAGCTGCCCCCTCGGGCATTGAGGCAGCGTGGGGGAGTCTCTTGGAGAGCAGGCTGGCGGCCTCTGGTGCCCGTTCTGCCTGGCCCAGGCTGCCTGCCGTGAAACAGCTACTTGCGACCGGGCACTGGCAGAGCTGTCTGTAAATTACCAGGGACCATCGCCCTGTCCCCCAGGGTGCAGCTCCAAGGGGGGAGCACCCGCACACGCCCCCCAATCCTGGCTGGGGACTGCCGTGGGCTCGCTCTTCCGCTGACCACCATCCGGGGGAGGGGCTGAGGGAGCTCTTGAGATCAGGGCTGGGTAGCCCTGGTGTCTGGAGAAGCTGGAGCTGTTCCGTGCCCGGAGTCCTAGGACTGACTCTGGGTGGCGCTGCCAAGAGAGCTCCCTCAGCGCCAGCCCCGGAGCCCCTGTGTTGGCGGGGAGAAGTGCCCAGCAGCTCCTTTGCCCGGTTTGGGGTGCCGAGCAGCAAGAGCAGAGCAGGGGCACCCTGTTTTTATTGAAATGGGCCCCGGGCCCCCATTCTCCTGGCTTGGAGAAGGGCGGGATCGGCCTGACTGAGATCAGGCATTTTCCTCACCCGGTCTCCAGCGCATCCCTCACCCAACTGTGAAGGGTGGTACTGCCCCCCCACCCTCCATTGGGAGCAGCAGCCGGGGCGGGAGGCGCCGTGTTCCCTGGAGGTGGGGGTCTGTGTATTGCAGGCTGGGGCAGCACTCATCTTGGGGGGACTGAGCTGTTGTGCAGGATACAAAGGGAGAAGCCTTCCAAGCAGGCTGATGGCTGGGAAATTCATTGGCCAAGGGCCGGCGGGGGGCATGGAGCCACAACTCAGGAGACCTGGGCTCTGTCGCCTGTGAAGATCCCAAGCGGCGCCTCAGTTCCCCACATCCGAAGAGGAGAACTCGACCTCACGGGCCGTCGGGAGACTGCATGAAGTGATGACGGTGCGGTGCTGGGAGACTAGACTGGTGCATGCCTGAGATGCGCCCATACAGGCCTCTGGGGTGAATCCAAGCAGGGTTTGGGACAGGACAGGGCAAGAGAATTCAGCTTTAATTGCCCATGCTGACATTTCGCTGGGACTCCAGCTGTCACACCTCTACCCTCCTGTGATGGACCAGGCCAGGTCTGGCCACTGCTGAAGGCGCCCGCTCAGGGCAAATTGCTCAAAATCAGAGCTCCTTACAGCCCCTGACTGGAGACCGTCCTCGCTCAGGCCATACACCAGTCACACTGAGCAAAACCCCTCAGAGACCCCAGCTCTCCCTGTGCCCCAATCCGCCCCGGGCCTGCACACAGGTGAGGGGTTTTAGAACCCGATCTCACCTACCCCGAACGGGTCTTTCTGCTCCCAAAGATCCAGCCACCGTTCCCAATCAATTTACACTCTGGATCGTACCCACAAGACCATGCTGAGCCAATCCTTTAGAATCTACCATCTAAAGGTTTATTAATGAAAGAAAGAAAAGCAAGAGAGTGAGGTTGTTAAAGGAGAATACATTACATGCATCGAATCTCCCAGTTCTTGATACAGGCTCTTAGCTGAGATGTTATAAACTACTATCTTAAAAGTCTCTGGTGTACATCCTATGTCAGGATGGGCCAACAACTCTCCCCAGCTCACTGTTCCTCACGAGGCTGCATCTGGGATCAGTAGCAGAATTGAAGGCAAGATGGAGTCTGCCTCACGGCATCTTAGATCCATCCCTGGTATCTTTTAAGCTGGAGCAGGTCACATGGCCCAGTGACCTATCCCTGTGTCCCATGCCAGCAATCATGATACTGGCTGGTTTGCAGGTCCCAGTCACATTCCTCAGGTGCGTATTGGTCTCTCTGAGAACCTTGTCCCTGGAGCCTTGCTAATTAGCGTAGTGACTGACTGAACATTCCTTCCCATTGGTCTGTCTCAGAGGCCGTGTCCAGACTCAGGGGTTTCTTCGGGAAAAGTAGCCTTTTCCCGAAAAAACTTCCCCTGCGTCCAGACTCAAGCCGCGTTCTTTCGAAATTATTTCGAAAGAACGCGGCTTTTCTTTCGATGGCGGTAAACCTCAATTTACGAGGAAGAACGCCTTCTTTCGAAAGTTCCTCTTTCGAAAGAAGGCGTTCTTCAATGTAAAGAGGCCGTCTTCGAAAGAGAGCATCCAGACTCGCTGGGTGCTCTCTTTTGAAAAAGCGGATTTCTCTTTCGAAAGATCCGCCTGCAGTCTAGACGCGATCTTTCGAAAGAGGCTCTTTCGAAAGATGCTTTCGAAAGAGGCTCTTTCGAAAGAAGCCTGCAGTCTAGACATAGCCAGACAGAGACTCTTCCAGCCTCAACACAGAGTCCATAGTTATAACTCCACACAGAGACATCACACAAGTACATGAGTAGAATATATAGAATCAGTAGAACAGAAGCTTTCATTAGACACCTGTGACGGACCGGGCCGTGTCTGGGCACTGCTGAGGGCATCCGCTCAGGGTGAATTGCTCAAATCCGGGGTTCCTTACAGCCCCCGGACTGGTGACCTTCCCAAACCGGCCACAAACCAGTCCCACAGAGCGCTTCAGCTGCCTCCCTGAAGCCTCCCGAGCAAAATCCCTCCAACACTCCAGCAATATCCGTGCCCCAGATGGCCCCAGGCCTCATACCCAGGTGGGGGGGTCTTAGAACCCAATCCCACCTACCCGGAACAAGTTCTGTCCGGTTCCAAGAAACCAGTCACAGATCCCTGGTCAATTTACCTTTTGGACCTTACCCACAAATCACGCTGGGCCAATCCTTTAGCATCTAACATCTAAAGGTTTATTATTACAATAAAGAAAAGCATGAGAGTAAGGTTGTTAAAGGATAGTACATTACATGCATCGCATCTCCCAGTTCTCGATGCAGGCTCTAGCAGAGATGTTACAGCTGCTGTCTTAAAAGTCCTTGTTGCACATCCTAGGATAAGGATGGGTTCACAGGTCTTCCGGGCTCTTCGATCCCTGCAGTGCTGCCTCTGGGATGAAGTGCTGAGCTGAGAACCAAGATGGCATCGACCACATGGCCTCTTTATACCTCCTTCCTGGTCTCTTCTTGGCCGCAGCAGGTCACCTGGCCAGCGGCCAATCTCTGTGCTCCCTGCTGGCAGCTCTCAGGTGACAGCCCCCATTCTTTAGGTGTGTCCTTGGCCCATTGAGAGCCATTGTCCCACAGGGCCTCACTAATTAGCATGTCCACAGGCCCGGCCCTGCCCAATGCTCAATCACATGCAGGGAAATATTCAATATCCATACAAGTACATGCTAATAATTGCATACACAGATATTCTACAAACACATGAACAGCGTACATAGGACTACCAGACAGTAAGCTTCTAGTCAACACCTCACATGGCCCCCTTTTATACCATTTCTGGGGCCAACACCCCCACCTATGGGTGCATCAGTGATCTGGCTGCTTCCCTCAAATTCGGTAATGTGACAACACCTCACATGGCCCCCTTTGTACACACTTTGGGTCAAACACCCCCCCCGCACAGGTGCAGCAGTGACCTGTCTGATCCCCTTAAAATCCACCTTAATGTGACACCTTATGCACTGGCCAAAGGGATTTTCATGACTATGAGTGGCCAGTGAGCAGTCCTGTGCACCTTAGAGACTAACCCAAACCTGTATCTGTAGTAGAACGGACTTTTGGGGGCACAACCCGCTTCTCCTGGTGAGATGATCTTGAGTGGAGAAAAAAAGGGGGGGGGAGGGGGCTCAGAATAAGAAGGAAGAGGGAAGAAAAACAATTACCTGTCAATTGTAGTCTGGGTGCTAATGAGGCTAACTGAGTGGGCTAGAAATGTCCCGCCTTAGCTTTCGATGTCAGTTGGGTGTTGGAAGTAAGGAAAGCAGGTCTGATGCTATGTTAACCAGTTCAAGTCTTTGTTCAATCCAAGGGAGACAGGGTCAAATTCTGCACCTTCTCTCTGTAATTGGTTTGTGAAATTCCCTTGTAGAAGGATGGCTACCTTTAAATCCATGAATGAGTGCTCCGGCAGGCTAAAATGTTCCCCTCGGGTGTCTGTGTTACCTATTCTTAGGGCTCGACAAACTATACAATCTACTCGCCTGTGGCAAGTAGATTTCAGCCACGCGCCCTGTTCATTCGTGGCGCACACATGCGCAATGCGGCTCTTGCACATGTGCAGTACGGGGCTGGCGAGCAGTTTCTGCCGTCGTTTGTCAAGCCCTGCCTATTCTGATGTCTGATTTGTGTCCATTAATCTTTTGGCGCAGAGACTGTCTGGTTTGGCCAATATCCATGGCAGAGGTGCGTTGCTGGCACTTGATGGAATATATCACGTTAGAGCGGGGGTTCCCAGCCTGGGGTACGCGTACCCCCAAAGGGTACGAGACGCTTGTCAAGGGGGTATGGGCAATATTTGGTAAAAAATTAGATTATCCTAATTGAAATATTCCCAAATAGTAGTGTTAGTGAAAAAAGTTGAGGATTCTAGAGTCTAGAATTTAGTTCCTTTCCTATTGAATAGGGGGTGCGGGAAGGTTTACTGAAAGCCAAGGAGGTACAGGGACTGAAAAAGGTTGGGAAGCCCTGCCTGAGAGGATGTGCAGTTGTATGGCTGATGTGGTTTGGGCCTGTGATGGTGTTGCTCGTAGAGATGTGTGGACAGAGCTGGCAACAGGGTTTGTTGCAGGGGTAGGTTCCTGGGGGAGTGTGTCTGAGGTGTGTTGTGTGGCTGCTGGAAAGGATTTGCTTCAGGTTGGTAGTTGTCTGTAGGTGAGGCTGGGCCTGTCCCCCAGCGCCTGTGAGAGTGAGGGATCCTTTTCCTGGCTAGGCTGTAGATTGTCAAAGATGCACTGGAGGGGTTTGAGCTGGGGGTGGGCGATAGGTGCTGGCCAGTGGGGTGCTGTTACTCCCTTGCTGGGCCTGTCTCGAAGAAGCAGATTCCTGGGTACTTGCCTGGCTGTCAGTCTGTTCCTTGCTTCCCCGAGTGGGTATTTCAGTTGTAGGAATGCCTGACACAGATCTTGCAGGCGTCTGTCTCTGTAGGATTGGAGCAGATCCGGTTGTCTCTTAGGGCCTGGCTGTAGACCCGTGTGATGTGTCCTGGCTGGAAGCTAGAGGCGTGCAGAGAAGCAAGAGATCCTCTTGCGAGGAGGCAGATGGCAAGTTACGAACCGTTTAACTGCTGCTCTCCTCCTTGTGTGTTCTGCAACTTTGCTGGCTGTTTCCTTCAATGAAGTTTTCAAATTGCATTTGGAAAAACGCGCTGGCTGCCCCACTGCCATTTCAGTGTTTGTCGCTTGAGAGCTACTGATCCGATCGGCCTGCGCCGGGCGTGGCATTTCAGCCCTACCCGATCTACCCAACAAGCCGGGGTGACGGTTTTGGCTGCCTGTATTTGACTGGGCTAGTCTTAACGTGCCCATGCAGTAGTGACAGGTTCTCCCCTTCCCCGCATCACCCATTCAAAACAGCCTGTGCCAGGAAGTGTGAGATAAGGAAACAGAGTGAGGTTTCCAAACCCACAGTGCTAGCCCAACTCTGCCCTCATGGCGTCAGTGGTAAAAGTCCCATTCGTGTCAATGGGGGCAGAGTCTCTTAAACCCCCTCTCTTAAACCCCCTGCGCATGTGAGCTAAGCTGTGAAATCAGGCTCTCCTGGCTCAGTCGCGATGCATCTTGGCAGCGGAGTTGCGTCTTCCTCAGACGCCAACCTGGGAGCTGCTTGGGAAAGGCCGTCTCTTCCGGCGATGCGTCTTGACGAAAATAACCCCCAGAAATGTCACTCTGCACACGTGTCTCGGCCAGTCTTTTCGGCTGCTCGGGGACCTGTGCTGGGCTCCCTTGCTGCCATCAGCTATTTCGTCCTCTCATTGCTGGATGGTCAGGCATTTTCCCAGGAAAATCTCCGCGTGGTTGAAATCCAAAGCAAACGCTGTGAGGGGAACGCTGCCCGGCGTGTTGGGAGGGGAATGCTCCCGCGCCGCTCTGCGGAGAACAGACTGGCGGTGAGGTCTGGATTCAGGGGCGGCTCCAGTGAGTTTCACTGCCATGCTGGAGGGCTGAGTGAGGCCCAGTTTAAGGGGGTATTTGAGGCGCCCTGTCCCCCCAGCCTCCGAGTGTATCTGCCAGGCAGTCTGGCATGTGCTTAGCTGCTAAGACCTAGCCTCAGAGGTCTGTAGGCCTGGGGGATGCAGCACAAGGAGCTGAATCCCAGGTGCTGGAGTTGTTGGAGGAATGGGGAAGAAATCCGCGCCCACTGGGCTTTCTTGCCCTCCTTATGCAACGAAACAACCCCTCAGAGGAGTGTAGGCTGAGAACGTGCTGCGTTATTCAGCCGTGTCAGCAACGTGCTGGGCGGCAGCGGAAACTCCTGCTGGCAAACAGGAAGTGGGGAGGGAGGGCTGGATGGATGGAGGGGCATGGGCGGGTGGATGGATGGATAGAGGAGGTGGGGCAGCCCGTCTTCTTAGGCTTTCTTAGTAAGGGGGAAGCCACGTTGCAACCCTCCACTCCCGAGTTGTTTCCGCGCCGGCTTGGTCGTGGCTGCTACAGCCGTGGCTGGCCACACACGACTAAGCGCCCAGCAAGCGGCGGTGCCCACGGCAGCCGCGCAGGTCAGGAGAGAGGCTGGAAATCCCACGCCGCAGGGACCCGCTGCCCTGGAAAGGCTCCCAGGCAGGGGCTCAGCATCAGCTCCTGCAGCTCTGCTGGCTGGTGGTAGCCAAGTCACTTCAGCAGGGCCTCCGTGTTGCCAGCTCCAAAGCGGGGCTAATGGCCCTTCCCCACCAGTGTACAGAGCCCTCCGCGCCTCCTCGGGGCACAGCCGGGCGCTTCGGTCCTCGCTGCCGCTGCCTCTCTGCCTGCTGGCCCGAGGGCCGCCCCGCCCTGCCGCTACCTCCCCGGCCTGCCGCTGCCTCGCTGCCCCACCCCGCCGCTGCCTCGCCACCACTCCCTCCCTGCCCCGCCGCTGCCTCGCCGCCCCACCCCGCCGCTGCCTTGCCGCCCCACCCCGCCGCTGCCTCCACACCCCGCCGCTGCCTCGCCACCACTCCCTCCCTGCCCCGCCGCTGCCTCGCCGCCCCACTCCGCCCCGCCGCTCCCTCCCTGCCTCGCCCCGCTGCTGCCTCCCCGCTCTGCCGTTCCCTCACCTCCCTGCCCCGCCCTGCCGTTCCCTCAGCGCCCTGCCGCTCCCTCCCTGCCTCGCCCCACTGCTGCCTCCCCGCTCTGCCGTTCCCTCACCTCCCTGCCCCGCCCTGCCGTTCCCTCAGCGCCCTGCCGCTCCCTCCCTGCCTCGCCCCACTGCTGCCTCCCCGCCCTGCCGTTCCCTCACCTCCCTGCCCCGTCCTGCCGCTCCCTCCCTGCCTCGCCCCACTGCTGCCTCCCCGCCCTGCCGTTCCCTCACCTCCCTGCCCCGCCCTGCCGCTCCCTCCCTGCCTCGCCCCGCTGCTGCCTCGCCACCCCGCCCCGCCCTGCCACTCCCTCTCCACCCCGCTGCTCCCTCCAGCCTGCAGAGCACTGGGACCTCCAGGTACTCACCTGCCAGGAGCTCGCTGCTCCAGGCAGGGGGCTGAGAACCAAGCTGGGCAGGGGGATCCCAACCTGATGCCACTGGCTTCCTGGGAGCAGGGCTTGGCCCAGCAACTCCGCACAGTCACCTCCTCCCTTGCCTGGCTAGTGTGCAACCGCTGCGCGGTCCCAGCCAAGCGGCCCCCCGGGGCAGCTCCCAGCAACATGCCAGGGGGCCGCGCGCTGGTTTGGGGGGCGGGGTAGTGCAGAGCGAGTGGAGGTGCCGCTGAGATGAAATATTCCCAAAGCCGCAAGCCAGAGCATTGATTTCCTCCCGCGTGTGTGCTGTTCTGCTTTATGTGGGCTTCGACCTCCTGAGCTTAACAAAGTGAAAATAAATATTTAATTATTCTCCTAAATAAAAATCAATAGTGCTGCTGGTTGGCTAAGTAAATCGCTGGGCCCATAAATCGCCTCCCCCCAGCTGCAGATCTCCTAGGAAGGTTACGGCTAATGGAGAGAGGCCTTCGCTAAATGGTGCTGCACAGAAGCCATAATTAAAGAGCAGGAGGGGCCGGACGGACCACAGGGAAAACACCGGCCCAGGCTGGGTTTGCTCGGGGTCCAGCGCCCGTGCCCCTGCTGTTGCCCAGAGAGGATTCCCGGGGCGTAGGCCAGCACCCTGCTGAGCAGCAAGACGGAGCCAGAGCGACAGAGCGCGTCGGTGGGCAGGTGTGTGCAGCGCGTGGGAATGGAGAGTGTGTTCTCACAGCAGGGCTGCAGTGTGCGTGCGCATGCGTATACATGTGTGTGCACCTGCGTGTGTGCACGTGTGTGCACTAGAAAGGAGCTACCCATGTCAGAACCTAAGCACGGCCATGTTGGGATGGGTCCGTCTGGCCCGGCCTCCGGCCCTTGGATGGTGCGGGTGTCAGAGGCTGCAGAGGGAAGGAACAGAGCAGGGCCACGTGACTGGTCCCAGCGCCTGGCACTCAGAGGTGTGGGACACACGGGGCCAGGTGTGCGGCACGAGGGCTCTGGCAGGCGTGTGCGATGCCTGTGCCCTGGCTAGGCCCTGCTGTCCCAGCCGTGCACGCAGGGAGAGTTCTTGCTTGGCCCACTCTGGTGCTCTCTGGTAGAGCCCAGCTGCCTCCAGGCCAGCTCCCTGCTGCAGGGTTTGGGAAGCGCCAGCGCGCCGACATTACGCCCAATGGCCCGTCCAGCCTTAGGCTGCCGGCGCCCAGCTGGCCTGGCCCTGTCTCGGCCCGGGCAGCCGTCAGAGACCTGAGGCTTGTGCCCGCCGGCAGGTGCCTCCAGCCAGCTGCTGCTGCCATCCAGAGGCGAGTTTTTAATCTCGGTATAAAATGGAATCGGATCTTCCCCTTTGGTGAGTTCCTCCGCCGGCAGCTCAGTCGCTGGGCGTGGCCCAGGGCCGGGGGCTGGCCCGACCGGTGTGGGACGCTGACGGAGGAGCGTTCGGCTCCCGTGTTCGAGCGCCGACCGACGCCTCCGCTGCCCTGCCTGCCGCTCCCTGGGCATCGGCCTTGCCTTGCGTCCCTCCCTGCCATGGGTGTGGGAATCCCTGCTGTCCTGGGGAGGCGGAGCCCCGCCAACCCTGCTGGCCTTGGGCGCTAATGGTGCCCGCAGGCACCCCCCGTCCTTGGGTGCTAGCAGTGCCCCCGGGCGACCCCCCATCCCTGGGCGCTTCCCTGTGGGCCTAGCTCAGGAGCCTGGCTCGGCTGGGAGATCTCCAGGCGTGGGGGGCAGAGGGGCACCGGGGGTAGATGGAGGGACACGTGGTGGGCAGAGGGACACCGGGGGTGGATGGAGGAGGACACGTGGGGGGCAGAGGGGCACCGGGGGTAGATGGAGGGACACACGTGGGGGCAGAGGGGCACTGGGGGTAGATGGAGGGACACACGTGGGGGCAGAGGGGCACCGGGGGTAGATGGAGGGACACACGTGGGGGCAGAGGGGCACTGGGGGTAGATGGAGGGACACACGTGGGGGCAGAGGGGCACTGGGGGTAGATGGAGGGACACACGTGGGGGCAGAGGGGCACTGGGGGTAGATGGAGGGACACACGTGGGGGCAGAGGGGCACCGGGGGTAGATGGAGGGACACACGTGGGGGGCAGAGGGGCACCGGGGGTAGATGGAGGGACACACGTGGGGGGCAGAGGGGCACTGGGGGTAGATGGACACTATCTCCTGAGCTGAAAGCTGAGCCATGATCACACCGTCCCTTGCTCTGCCTCATCCCGGGTGACGGGGCCGCGGGTAAAGCTGCGCAGCCCTTGCTGCCGTGGGCTGCACTTCAGCACCTGGGACAGCGCCGGGCTGGTTCCTGGTGGACAGGGGCCCAGGGAGCCGGGAACCCGGGGGCTGCGTTTGATCCCAGCCTGGCCGGTGAGCAGGACGTGGTGACTGGGGGGGGGGGCTCCTCAGAACAAGGCCAGGGGCTGTGGCATTTCTAACCCCGCGGCGGCTCTCCAGGGCAGTCGTGGGGGGACGGGACCTGCAGGGAGATAACTGAGCCCGGCCTGCGTCAGGCCTGCCCGGCACGGGGGAGGGGCGCGCTCCCCCTGAGTGTGCTGCGCGTGCTGTTAGCAGACTGGGGGACGGGGTACCGGCCCCGGCAGCGCCTCGGGGCAGGCCCTTTGCCCTGGACAGGGCAGGCCGTGCCGGGCCGGGTCGCGCCAGGAACAGGAGTGTGACTGGCTGAGTTTCAGCACGAGCGTCCCATTGGCTGGAGGTTTGTTCACAGGGACACAAGGCTTGTGGCGCGGGAGCAGCGGCCTGGTCCCCAGGAGCTGTGCGAGAGCAGAGTCTGGCAGCTGAGAGATGCGCCTTGGCCTGGGCTTTGACCAGAGCGGGCGACGCCGTTCCGCAGGTCTGCCCAGCTCTGTCTCTGGTGGCTGCCTGCACGCGGAGCATTTCAAAGGGGATCCCTTCGGGCATTGGCCCCTGCTGCGCCCCGCCACCAGTCGCGAGAGCCCGTTGGAGCAGGGCCCAGGCCTCCGCACAGCCAGATCCTCGTGGCTGTCCAGGCGTGTCGCCAGCCCGATGAGGGATGCCGCTGGGGTGGGCAGAGCTGTGCTGCCGCCTTTTACCCCCTCCAGGTGCTCGGGCGCCACCGAGTGTAGGGTGGGCGTGAGCGGGCACCTGAAAACAGGGCATTTACCTGCCCGTAACTGGTGCCCTTGGCGCCGTTCCATGGCCCGCCTGCCTTCCCCCTGCCGGGGCTTCCCGCAAGCACCCGGGGGGCACGGTGCCCCTTACACCGCGCCTTGCAGCTGCCACTCGGGTGCTGCGAGGGGAAGAACGCCTGCTCCGGCGTCCAGGGCGAGCACCCCGCCAGGCCAGAGCGGATGTGCGCCATGGCGGAACCGGGGGATGCTCTTTATGCAGGAGGCCTCCGGGGTATGCAGCCCTGCGTGGTCAGACAGCCCCGCCATGGGACTGGCTGACCCCCACTAAGGGCCGCTTCTCCGAGCCCCAGCCCTGTGTCCCACCCCTCTCCCCGCGCACGCCAAGCTTGGGGCCAGGGAGTGTCTGTGAGTGTGTGGGGCAGGGAGGCTTGGGGCCAGCGCGGCAGGCAGCGTGCTCCCTCCTGTAGCCCATAGGAGCATCCCTGGCGGCACCATTTCCAACTTCGCGTGGTGCAGCCACCCCAAATGGGAGCTGATGGAGCCCATAGTGAGCCTGCCGCGCCCTCAGCTGCTGTATTTATTCCGCGTCTTTTTGTCCTCTTCTAGTGCGCCTCCCGGCTCCCTTTTTGAAGTGTACTGGTTTCTATGGAAACAGTTATTTGGTTGCTTTAGGCAGGAGTAGCATTGGCTCCATGTGCAAGGGAGGATCCGGGTGCTCGGTGGTTGGAGCTGGGCCGGGGAGTCTTTCTGTGGAGCGATGGAAGTGCAGACGTACCCGGCTGTGCGATCCCCACCAGAATCGCTCGCGGTGGCGTATGGCAAGGCGGGGCCTGCCTGGGGGGAGCTTGCCTGTCGAGGGCCGGGTGTGCATCGCCGAGGGGGCAGTGTCCAAGCGTGTGGGTGGGGCGTGCTTTCCCACTGTCATCCGGCCACAGGCTGCTTTCTGGGGCAGATGACAAGCGGCCCCGAGCCAGAGTTCCTTCCCCGCGCTTGCTGGCAGGGCAGTGCGGCAGCAGCCGGCTTCCCGGAAGAGAAGAGCGTTGGCCCCAAACGGGGCCTCGTCCGGGCATGACTGCGCTCCTTGAACCAGGCCGGGATTCCCGCTGTGCTCCGTCCAGCGCCCGGCGCATGGCGAGCCCCGACCAGCCGCCCTGCCACCGCTCGGCACGTGGGGATCCCGCCGCCGTTGAGTGGGGCCGAGTGCAGAGATGAGGCGGTGTTTGGACGTGTGGTGTTGTCCCCTCCCCCAGATTGCTGTCTCAGCTCGGTGGCGCAACAGGGCCGCACTGCGACTCCCCACAGCTCGCTTTCTTAGCGACTCCCCACAGCTGCATGGCTTTCTTCCGGGCTGTGTCCTCCTTACCCATGTCCAGCCGGTGCAGCCCCGGTCGCCCTCTGCTTGGAGCTCCCAGCGCTCGGTCTGCACGGCCCTGTGGGAGAGCCTGGACATCGCAGTCCCCTTCCTTGGCTCTTCCGGAGCGTTGTCTCGTGGCCTCCCCGTTTTCTTGTCACGTCCGTGTTTATTTTCTGCGGCCTTGGAGCTCTCTGTAGTCACCTTAGAACCCCAGAACCCCAGAGCGGGTGGAGACCTCAGGAGGCATCAAGTCCAGCCCCTGCCCAAGGCAGGACTGACCCCACCCGCAGCCGCTCCGTTTGTCGTGTCGCTGTCTCTCCCGAAGGGGCTCTCTGCGTCCGGCCCAGACAGCAGGGCCAGCCCCGCCCTTCTCTTGTGTGCCCGGATCTTGCGGGTTTCCAGACGCAATCGCTGCTGCTGCAGCTCAGCTTGTGGGGCCACCTTCCCCATTCCCGTTCTTCGGCGTGAGTCTTCGAGGGACTCGTTTCTCTGCTCGTTCCCGTGTGCCGGGGGGGCTGCGCGCTTGTGGCCCTGGCCCACTCTGCCAGGCAGTCACTGGTGGCTGTGTGGGCTGTGGGTGACCCCTACTGGCCGGTGTCTGTAGCACTGCCGGGGGGGGGGGGGTCTCTGCAGACCGGCAGGTAGACAATGGCCAAGCAACTTCTCACCTGGCCAGGGGAGGGAGTTAAACGAAGGAAGGGGGGTGGCTGCCGGGGGACAGTGAGTGGCCGGGGACTGAGGGGGACAGTCTGGGCTGGACAAACATGAAGAGAACAGACGAAGTCGAGTGTGGGGGGTTCCGGGGCCTGTGGACCCTGCCCCAAGGGGTCCGAGGCTGCCTGGCCCTTACTCCCATGCCCACGTCGAACCCGGGCGGGGCTGTAGAAACCCTCCCTGCTCTACTGGCTGACCGAGTGACATCTCGCTGTGGATGGGGGTGCAGGGCCGGGGTCCCCAATGCACCGTCACTACCCGACATTGATTGTCATCTCCTCCTCCTCCTGTGCGGTGTCCGGGAACGTAACCAACTGGCCGCTCACGAGCGCCAGGCCGGCAGAATCCGATTCTTCAGTGATTCTACCTGGTAATAGCCATGTTTACTTGATGCATTTTTTCTATTGTTATAGATTTAAAACTTCACGCTTGTGCAAAATGACAGGGTGTGACGGACCGGGCCGGGTCTGGGCACTGCTGAGGGCGTCCGCTCAGGGCGAATTGCTCGAATTCGGGGCTCTCTCTAGCCCCCAGACTGGAGACCTTCCCAAATAGGCCACAAACCAGTCCCACCGAGCGCTTCAGCTGCCTGCCTAGCAAAACCCCTCGGACACCCCAGCAATATCCGTGTCTCAGATGGCCCCGGGCCTCATACACAGCTGAGGGGTCTAGAACCCAATCTCATCTTCCCCGAACAAGTTCTGTCCGGTTCCAAGAAACCAGCCACAGATCCCTGGTCAATTTACCCTCTGGACCTTACCCACAAATCATGCTGAGCCAATCCTTTAGCATCTAACATCTAAAGGTTTATTACTAAAGGAAAGAAAAGCATGCGAGTAAGGTTGTTAAGGAGAATACATTACATGTATCGAATCTCCCAGTTCTCGATACAGGCTCTAGCAGAGATGTTATAAACTGCTGGCTTATAAGTCTCTTGTGTACATCCTATGTCAGGACGGGTCCACGGTTCTTCCTGGCTCGTTGTTCCCTGCAAGGCTGCATCTGGGATGCAGACCAGATGGAGAGTGCCACATGGCTCTTATATACCTCTCCTGGCATCCTCCTGGCCAGAGCAGGTCACGTGGTCGAGCGAACTTTCTTTGTTTCACATGCTAGCAGCAATTCTGCCCTGGCTGGTCTGCAGGGATCAGTCACGTTCCTCAGGTGTGTATTGGTACCTAGAGATTCATTGTCTCCTTGCTAATTAGCACAGACACTGGCTGAACATTGCCCATTGCTCTGTCCCAGACAGAGACTTTTCAAGCATCCACACCGAGTCCATATTGATAACTCCACATATAGATATTGTACAAGTACGTGAATGGCCTATACAGAATCAGTAGAACAGACGCTTTCATTTAACATCTCACATGACCCCCTTTGTACAGACTTTTGGGGCCAACACCCCCCATGGGTGCAACAGTGATCTTTAGAATCCAATAACGTCATGCAGGTTTAATGCTTATTTTAAACGATTTTTATCAATTAATGTTTGTACAGTGTGGGAAGTTACTGGGGGCAGTGGAGAGGGTTTGTGACTATTTAATGACAGCAGATGTTGAAATCCATGTTCCCTCTTGTTTTTGCATACGTGCGCGGAATGAATTTTGTTGTGTGCACCGATATGGAGGTGATGCATGGTGGGGGTGGGGACAAGGGTTTTGGAGTGCAGGAGGGGGCTCAGGGCGGGGGCAGAGAGGAGGGAGGGCTGGAGTGGGGCCAAAGATGAGGGGTTGGGGTTCGGGAGGGGGCTCAGGGCTGGGGCAGAGGGTTGGGCTGCAGGGAGCAAAGGGCTCAGCTGGGGGTGGGAGCTCTATGTTGGGGCCAGGGATGAGGGCCTTGGGGCCCAGGGCTTCAGGGGGGAGAGAGGATGCCCCTCCAGCCCTCTCTTCCTGCCCCAGCCCTACATGCTCCATTTTTACTCCCCACCACCCCCCTGCCACTCTGCTCTCCAGCCAGGCCCCGTGGCTGAGGGCCCGCATGGCCCCTGACAGCCTGCTCGCCCCATGCACCTTAGCGGGAACCTGGCTTGAGACTGGAAAAGTTAAAGCTCATCAGAGCCCAGGCTGCCAGCCCCACTGCCCAGCGGTGCCAAGGGAGCGTCCCCACCACACGCCGAGACGCAGCCTTTTCCGGGCGGGTCTCAGCCGCGGGGCTCAGTAGCTGTGGCACTGGGGCTGGGCGGAGAACTGGCGCACCCGGCCTCGCCTGGCGGGAGATGGCGCAGCGTTGGGGGAGGAGTCTCCGCAACGCAGGCCTGGGAGCGACGCCATTCAAGGCAATGGCCAGCGGAGGGTCTGGCTGGTGCTGGAAGGGCCTCGTCCTTATTTGTGTGCGTTTACTCCACCCAAAGGGCTCCCGGCAGCAGGCGTGGAACTCATAGGGCGGCCCGGCCCGGCGCGGGAGAAAAGGACACCTGCCTCAGTTTCCCCATCCTTGCCGGTGGCAGCTGGGCTGTGTGGTCACGTTGTGGGGCGAGATTCCAACCGACGGTTAATGAAAAACCCACCTTCAAATGTCGGTGAATCGGAAAACGAAATGTTTTGCATAAAGAATCGATGCTTTTGGGGCTTACAAATCCTGATGTACAAGGCGGTGACAAAGTTCAGCACCTGGAGAGCCCCCAGCTTCCAGAACCGGCCCCAGGAAAGCCCTGTCTGAGCCTGCCAGCTCTGCTTAGCATCCTGGGACCCCACTGGCTCCTCTAGGCGGGGGGCACCGATGGAACTGGTTGCAGCTGGAAACTGGTTCATGCTGCTTTTCTGCTGGTCGGGCCCCGTTACGCCAGGTGCTGTACACACAGACCACCAGCACAGCCGCGGCCCCTGAGACTGAGCCTCTGAGATGTTGACAAGCAGGGGAACGCTGCGTGGGGCTCACGCTTTGGGTTAAGCTCCCTTCAGTTCCCTTCAGCTTTCGGCATTTGGGAACAGCTTCTACGAGCTGAACGGGACATTGTGTCCTCAGCCTTTTGCAGCGGCCTCGGGGAGGCAGCGCATGGGCTAAATGCCAGCAATGCCAGGCTGGCACAGAGCCGCCCAGGCCTCGGAGCGGGTGGCGCTACCTCCCTGTCTCCTGGCTGGGAGAGGCTGTTGGAAAATGGCATTTCCAGCTCCCAGGAAACTCTCCCTCAGATTTGATCCGGCCCCACACGGACGAGACGTTGCAGTTTGCGTGTGATCGGACCTGGGAATCTGGCCTCGTGGGGTATCCAAAGGGCCTGCCGACCAGGGCTGAGTCTGATCGTTTCACGAGAGCCGACGCAGAGATCCGGGCAGGAGCAGCCCGCGACGGCTGGCAGGAAGCGCTGCATTACGGGGCGGGGAGGCGGGGGGGTCCACTGACAGTCACAGCCGAATCGGCGAGAGTTTGAGTTTGACAAAGCAGTTTGCGGACGGCCCCCCGGCGGCAGCTGGCTCTAGCGCAGGCCCGGCTAGTCGCGTTGTGAGGCTGCTGCTAGGGGGTCAGCCGCTCCCCTTTCAGTACCCACAGTCCTGGGTCCAAACCCCACCTGCCCCCAGCTCGGTGCCCGCTGTGCCCTCATGTTGCCCGCCCCGTCCCTCAGCTCTCCAGGCCTCGAGGGGCAGGGTGGGCTGGCGCCCACGGGTGCCTCCTGCCTGGCCGTGGGAGGGGAATGCGGTGCCCTGGGAGGGGCTCGCCCATCACCTTGCTGGTGCCTGGTGCTCGCCTGCCAGACCCCCCTTGGCGCCCATGCACCCGCCTCTCGGTGGCCCAGGTGCTCTGCACTCCTTGGCTGGCGCCTTCCAGGGCCCTGGCCCAGGCCCCCTGGCGCCGGCTGGGGCCGTCTGCAGCAGGGAGCCCCTGGGCCACTGGAGGGGAAAGCAGCGCCCTGTGCGTGGTGAGCCGGGCCCTGCTGGCGCGGGCGGGCGGGGCGCCCAGGGAATGGAGCTGTGGCCGGGAGCTGTCACGCCTGCTTAAAGGAGCCGCTCGTCTCATTTGAATGGAAATGGAATTCTCTCCTGTTGGCCATAAGCCAATCGGGATGACAAATCAGTGGGCGAGTGAGGGACGCGGCCGGGAGGCCGGAAAGGGGAGAGGGGAGCTGGCAGGGGCGTGGCGTGTGGGGAGGCAGTGCGGTCTAGTGGTTAAAGCACCCGAACGCGAGGCAGGCTTGGCAGGGGCGTCTGCCCCTTGCAGGTCACCGGCCCTCCCCGAGCCCGGCGTGTGGGACCGGCATCCTGATGCTGCCCCGGACGGTGGGTGCCTGGGGAGCGAAAGAGGCTCCCAGGGGGAGCTGGCCAGAGTGCGCGTCGGCGCGCGGAGGGGCCTGCATTGCGAGCGGTGCAAATGGGGGTGCGCGTAGGAAGGTGGCTCCTGTGGGGGTGTCTGTGACGCAGCTGTGGCTGTGCAGGGGGGTGGGGCCTGCGGGGGTGTCGCACGTCGGTGACGGTGACGGCCCGCTCAGGGTGCGCTCTCTCCCCCAGGCAGTGTCCGGGGGGGGCAGGGATCGGGTTTGTGTCGGGGCTGACTCCTGCCTCACGCCGGGGATCCCATCCCACGTCCTTCCCTTGGCCTGTGCCTGCAGGACACTGCCTGCTGCCTGCACAGCCGCTGCGGCACGGGGCATTGCGCACGGCCCCTGCCCAGGGCCAGCAGCATTCCCTCCCCGCCCCCCGCCACTGAGTCGGCGCGCGAGCTGGGGGCGTTCCTGAGCTGGCCGTGCCACAGGGTGCCCCGCAGGTACTGCTGCCCCTCCAGGGCTGGGGGACGAAAGGAACGGTTGTGAGACTCAGGGCGATTCTGGGGGGGAAATCTCCAGGATCGGGTCCATCCCTGCTCCAGCTGCACCAGCTTCAGCGGCATCCCCATCCGGCGCAGGCCTAGCATCTCCCTGGTAGGGGAGGGCAGAGCAGGCTGGGGCTCCCTGGCCCAGTGCGTCCGCAAGAGCAGCTAATAGCGCCAGGCCCGCCTCTGCGCCCCCTTCCCCTTCCCCTCTCCCTCCGCCCAGGGGATCCTCTGCCTGCCCCTGCCCCCAGAACACGGCCGCTCGGCAGCAGACGCCCCAGTCCCTGGGGGCGCGGTGGGGCGAGACGGGGAGCTGTGCCCGTGAGCGCGGCCGCCCCAGCCGGCTGGAGCCGCCCCCGAGTCGCAGGAGAGTCCAATGCGCAGCGGGCGCAGGCCGAGCCGCCGCGTGGCAAATGCTGCTCTGAACCGCCTTCCATGGGCCTTCGCTGCAGGAGGCGGAGAGCGGCGGCCCCGGGGTTACGCCCACAAGGGGCATTTCACTGGGCAGTGGGGCACGTGCTGGCGCTGCCGTGTTCCCTGGCGCGGGGGGTGCGGGCAGACGCTGGCTCCCCCTGGCGCGAGGGGCAGACGTGGCACCAGGCGCCGCGCTGGGATTCCTGCAAGACAGGGAGCGTCGGGGGCACCAGCCCAGGCCTGCCAAGTGCAGAATGTGCCCATGGGCAGGTCCAGCACCTCTGGGAGGGGACACGCTGGGCCGGCCCCTCCAAGGAGTGTGGGGCGTTGGAGGAAGGGCTGGCTGGTGTGGCTGTGTGGGGCACAAGAGGAAGGGCTGGCTGGTGTGGCTGTGTGGGGCACAAGAGGAAGGGCTGGCCAGCGCAGCAGCGGGAGGAAGGGCTGGCTGGTGTGGCGATGTGGGGCGCCGGAGGAAAGGCTGGCCAGCGTGGCCGCGTGAGGCGCCTGAGGAAGGGTTGGCTGGTGTGGCCGCGTGGGGCGCCGGAGGAAGGCCAGCCCTGCCTCTGGGAAATGCTGCCTGCCTGGCTTGTCCCATGAGATTCAAAGGCTGCCCAGCTGATTTGCAGAGGATTTGTTTCTGCTGGTGGTGCACGTCTATGCATGCCTCAGTGCACATCACACACTTTATTCCGCACATGGCTGGAAGCAGTGAATGCGAACGCTGCCAGGTGGGCAGGGGAGAAGGGGACAAGGAATCAGCGAGGCTTTGGGTGTGCGGTTCGGGCCGGCCAGGGCTGGGGTGCAGGAACGCCTCTGATGGCGCTGCGAGTCTCTGACGCGCTTGCAAAGTCCCGTCCCCTCGCTGGGCCTCCGTCTGGCCCCAGAGCCTGTGGATTCTTTGGCAGAGACGTGCTGCTCTGTCACGTACAGCGCCTAGCACCGTTGGGCCTGCTCCCGCATCCTCCCCGTGCTGCAGGGAGCCGCAGCAGCCCCACAGATCGGAGTCTGCACCCAACACTGCCAACGCCGAGTCTCCCATCCTGGCTCAGGGGAGTTACCCACAATGCAATGCAAGGGCCGCATGCTTGCCCCTGGGTGGGAGAGTCAGGGGGGCTGGCCCATGGAACTGGCTGCGTGGCCCCGGGGTGTGGCGTGGGGCTGCTCCCATGGAAAGGGAGGCAGGCAGCCACCCTTTGGGTCAGGAAGACGTGCGTCTGCCCCCATCCCCAGGCACTGAGTGGGCGCGCTCCCCTTTGGCTGGAGCACAGGGCAGGCGGGTACTGGGCTGTGTGGGTGTTTCAGGCACACATTGTGCGTGGAGGCCGTGCAGGTGCAGGGCTGTGTCAGGGGGCGGGCGGGGTACTGGGCTGTGTGGGTGTTTCAGGCACACATTGTGCGTGGAGGCCGTGCAGGTGCAGGGCTGTGTCAGGGGGCGGGCGGGGTACTGGGCTGTGCGGGTGTTTCAGGCACACATTGTGCGTGGAGGCCGTGCAGGTGCAGGGCTGTGTCAGGGGGCGGGCGGGGTACTGGGCTGTGTGGGTGTTTCAGGCACACATTGTGCGTGGAGGCCGTGCAGGTGCAGGGCTGTGTCAGGGGGCGGGCGGGGTACTGGGCTGTGCGGGTGTTTCAGGCACACATTGTGCGTGGAGGCCGTGCAGGTGTAGGGCTGTGTCAGGGGCCGGGCGGGGTACTGGGCTGTGTGGGTGTTTCAGGCACACATTGTGCGTGGAGGCCGTGCAGGTGCAGGGCTGTGTCAGGGGGCGGGCGGGGTACTGGGCTGTGCGGGTGTGTCGGGCACGCGTTGTGCGTAGAGGCCGTGTGGGTGTTGGGCTGTGTCAGAGGGTGGGCGGGGTGTTGGGCTGTGCAGGTGTGTGGGGGACACATTGTGTGTGGAGGCTGTGCAGGTGTAGGGCTGTGTCAGGGGGCGGGCAGGGTACTGGGCTGTGTGGGTGTGTCGGGCACGCGTTGTGCGTGGAGGCCGTGTGGGTGTTGGGCTGTGTCAGAGGGTGGGCGGGGTATTGGGCTGTGCAGGTGTGTGGGACACACATTGTGTGTGGAGGCTGTGCAGGTGTAGGGCTGTGTCAGGGGGCGGGCAGGGTACTGGGCTGTGTGGGTGTGTCGGGCACGCGTTGTGCGTGGAGGCTGTGCCCGTGGCAGTGCCAGCTGTACGCCCTGCTCTGCCCCTCTCCCCGCCAGCTGCATTGATTAAAAGCTCAAAAAGTCAATTGTTCAGCTGGAATTGTCTCTTGTGTTGCCATAGCTACCATCCCAAGCACATGGCACATCTCCAGGGCAACCGCAGGGGAAGCACGCTCTGTTGCTAGGGAAACCAATATAATTGTAGTGCTTTTAGGAAGAAGGGGGGGTAAAGATAAAAAGGAGGCAACAACACCAGTTGTCCACGGGGGAGAGGGGCAGTGGGCGGGCAGGGTTGGGCGGGTGTAGGACTGTATGGGGTGTGGGTGTATCCTGGCTGGGTTTAGGTTTAGGGGGTGTGTGTTCTGTGGGTGTATCCTGGCTGGGTGTGGCTATAGGGGGTGTGTGTTCTGTGGGTATATCCTGGCTGGGTGTGGCTATAGGGGGTGTGTGTTCTGTGGGTGTATCCTGGCTGGGTGTGGCTATAGGGGGTGTGTGTTCTGTGGGTGTATCCTGGCTGGGTGTGGCTGTAGGGGGTGTGTGTTCTGTGGGTGTATCCTGGCTGGGTGTGGCTGTAGGGGGTGTGTGTTCTGTGGGTGTATCCTGGCTGGGAGTGGCTGTAGGGGGTGTGTGTTCTGTGGGTGTATCCTGGCTGGGTGTGGCTATAGGGGGTGTGTGTTCTCTGGGTGTATCCTGGTTGGGTGTTGCTATGGGGGGGGGGGTGTTCTGTGGGTATATCCTGGCTGAGTGTGGCTATAGGGGGTTTGTGTTCTGTAGGTGTATCCTGGCTGGGTGTGGCTATAGGGGGTGTGTGTTCTGTGGGTGTATCCTGGCTGGGAGTGGCTGTAGGGGGTGTGTGTTGTGTGGGTGTATCCTGGCTGGGTGTGGCTGTAGGGGGTGTGTGTTCTGTGGGTGTATCCTGGCTGGGTGTGGCTATGGGGGGGTGTGTTCTCTGGGTGTATCCTGGCTGGGAGTGGCTGTAGGGGGTGTGTGTTCTGTGGGTGTATCCTGGCTGGGAATGGCTATATGGGGTGTGTGTTTTGTGGGTGTATCCTGGCTGGGAATGGCTGTAGGGGGTGTGTGTTCTGTGGGTGTATCCTGGCTGGGTGTGGCTATGGGGGGGGGGGTGTTCTCTGGGTGTATCCTGGCTGGGAGTGGCTGTAGGGGGGGGGTGTTGTGTGGGTGTATCCTGGCTGGGTGTGGCTATGGGGGGTGTGTGTTCTGTGGGTGTATCCTGGCTGGGAGTGGCTGTAGGGTGTGTGTGTTCTGTGGGTGTATCCTGGCTGGGAATGGCTGTAGGGGGGGGTGTTCTGTGGGTGTATCCTGGCTGGGTTTGGCTGTACAGGGGGGCGTGGGGTGTGGGGCTGAGCAGGGCTGCCGGGGGTGGGGCAGGCCTGTGGGGAAGGAAGGGCGGAGTCTCTCCCGGCACACGCGCCTCACACACTGCCCCCTGCTGGCGTGTCTGGGCCCTGCCCCGCAGGGACTCAGCAGCGGAGAGCGGCGCTGTCCGCCCAGCTCAGACTGCCCCTGGGGCCCACTGCGGGGGGGTCAGTTCATGGGAAACAGGCTGAGCCCTGTTTCGCCTCCCCTCATATGGCCCTGGGCTGCCCTGGTTACTGACTCCCACCCTTCTGCCTCCCCACCCCACAGAGCAGGGCACGGGGGGGGGACACTCACTTCCTCCTAACCTGCCCCAAATCTGAGCCCCCCTCTCTCCTCTAACTCCCACCCAGAGCCTGCGCCTCCCCCCGCCTCCTGCCCTGAGCCTGCTCCCGGGCCCCCGCCTGGGCCCCCTCCTGTATCCCATGTGCCTCATCCCCCGCCCCTCCCCAGAGCCCGCACCCCGGCCCAAGCCCTCATCCCCCAACCCTGCGCCCCTCCCCCCCTGCACACCCTGGGCCCGCCTGGACCGTGGGGGTGCACAATGGGTTGCTGTGCCGGGGCGGTGCGGTCACACAGCTCCACACTGGTGCACGGTACAGTTCCTTGTGCGCACGGGCCGTGGTGCGAGGGAGCCCGGCTCTGCAGGCACAGCCGTGGCTCAGGCCTGCCCCTGCCTCCAGTCAGCCCGGACCCAGCCTCCGCAGCGGGCAGGGTGGGGCTCTGAAGCGCTCCCGAGGGGGCTCTTCCTCGCCGGCCCAGGCTCCGAGACGTGGGCTGCAGCAGGGATTTCCCCGTCTCGCTGGCAGGGGTTAGGGTTTCTGGCAAGGCACAGCGGCCGGGGCAGCTGGAGCAGTGGGGCTGAGGGATGGAGATGGCTGGGGTGGTGGGGCTGAGGGCCAGGGGCGGCTGGGGCTGAGGCAGGGGGCGGTGGGGCGGAGGCCGGGGGTGGTGGGGCGGAGGGCTGGGGCGGAGGCCGGGGGGCGGAGGGCTGGGGCGGAGGCCGGGGGTGGTGGGGCGGAGGGCTGGGGCGGAGGCCGGGGGGCGGAGGGCTGGGGCAGAGGCCGGGGGGCGGAGGGCTGGGGCAGAGGCTGGGGGCGGTGGGGTGGAGGGCTGGGGCGGAGGCCGGGGGGCGGAGGGCTGGGGCGGAGGCCGGGGGTGGTGGGGCGGAGGGCTGGGGCGGAGGCCGGGGGTGGCTGGGGCGGAGGCCGGGGGTGGTGGGGCGGAGGGCTGGGGCGGAGGCCGGGGGGCGGAGGGCTGGGGCAGAGGCTGGGGGCGGTGGGGTGGAGGGCTGGGGCGGAGGCCGGGGGGCGGAGGCCGGGGGTGGTGGGGCGGAGGGCTGGGGCGGAGGCCGGGGGCGGTGGGGTGGAGGGCTGGGGCAGAGGCTGGGGGCGGTGGGGTGGAGGGCTGGGGCGGAGGCCGGGGGGCGGAGGGCTGGGGCGGAGGCCGGGGGTGGTGGGGTGGAGGGCTGGGGCGGAGGCCGGGGGTGGTGGGGCGGAGGGCTGGGGCGGAGGCCGGGGGGCGGAGGGCTGGGGCAGAGGCCGGGGGCGGTGGGGTGGAGGGCTGGGGCGGAGGCCGGGGGTGGTGGGGCGGAGGGCTGGGGCGGAGGCCGGGGGGCGGAGGGCTGGGGCAGAGGCCGGGGGCGGTGGGGTGGAGGGCTGGGGCGGAGGCCGGGGGGCGGAGGGCTGGGGCAGAGGCCGGGGGCGGTGGGGCGGAGGGCCAGGGGCGGCTGTGGCTGAGGGCTGGGACGGCTGGCGTGGGGTCTGGGCGCTCCAGCCCTCTGTCCGTCCCTGTGGGGAGCCCCCGGCCCAGGCGTAACGGGGTGCTGCCCTGCCCCAGGGTGCTGTACTTATTTACGGCAACCTGGGCCACTGCTGGGCGCTCGGCGAGAGCCGGGACAGGCCGGCGCGGGGCCCGGGCCGTGACACCAGGGCAGAGCGGCGCCTCCTTTCGCTGGTCGTCGTCTGCCGGGGAGCCGCCTCGCCAAGCTGATCCAAGTGCCCCTGGGTGGAGGGGGCCGGCCCTCGCCCTTCCTGTGGGCCCAGAGGAGCGTGGAGCCGGCAGTGACAAGCTGGGACCCTCGGTGTCAGTTTGACTAATTGGTTAGTCCTGCCGCTGGCGGGATGCGCTGGGCCCGGCCCCGGCCCAGGCCATAAAACCAATGTAGCGCGGCAGGCGCCGGGCGGAATGCAGGGGACAGCTCAGCGCCTGGAACAGCCATTAGCTTTATGAACCGGGGGGAATTGAAAGGAAACGTGTGTCATTGGGCTCTGCTAGAGGAGAAGTTCACGGGAAACTTTGTGGCGGTGGCTGCCTGGGCCCTGGCCTGCCCGGCCGCCTGCCACCCAGATGAGCAGGAGGCCCGTGGCTGGAGAACAGCGCCCAGGGCAGCTCCTCAGCCCGTCCCCAGCCGGTGTCTCACCCGAGGACGGGCCGGGGCGGCTCTGGACTCTGCCCGGGGGACGTGCCGCTGGAGGTGCTGATGTTGGACAGGTCTCTGCCGACGCCCCTCGACGCACAGCTCAGCTGCAGCCTCCCCTACCCCATCCCCTCCTGCCCCCCTGCCCGCACGCCTGCCTCCAGGCCTCTGCTGTCCCCGTCCTCATGCCCCCTTCCCGCCCAGCTCTGCCAGGGCCTCCTGGGCCGGGGCTTTGTCCTTTGCAGATCCTTCCTGAGGGCCGGCTGCTCTGAGGTGAGCTGGAGCCATTTCTCTGGTCTGCCCCCACCAGCGTAAATCCCCCAAAGGCCTGCACGGTATCGGGACCTGCTTAGCCCAGACACTTCCCTTCTCTGGCCCCACCTCCCCGGCCGGCTACACGCGCTCCCGCCAGCGGCTGTGTGTGATTGTGGTGTGGACATGTGTGTGTTTGTGATGATGTGGACATGTGTGCAGTTGTGGATATGTGTGGTTGTGTGTGATTGTGATGTGGATGTGTGCGGTTGTGTGTGATTGTAATGTTGTGGACATGTGTGCAGTTGTGGATATGTGTGGTTGTGTGTGATTGTGATGTGGACGTGTGCGGTTGTGTGTGATTGTAATGTTGTGGACATGTGTGCGGTTATGATATGTGTGTGGTTGTATGTGATTGTGATGTGGACGTGTGCAGTTGTGTGTGATTGTAATGTTGTGGACATGTGTGCGGTTGTGGACATGGGTGCACTTGTGTGCGAGTGTGATCTTATGGTCATGTGTGCGGTTGTGATGTGCACGTGTGCGGTTGTGATGTTGGGCAGTGCGTGGCTATGTCAGGCGGTGCAGGCAAGATGATGGATGGGAAACTCACCATCCTGTCGTCCGTCATTCTGACAAATCTGAGGAGCGTTAATTGACTTTAATAGCCAGCGAACGACATCAGCAGCTATTCAGGCGCAGCTCGGTTAGTGGGCTGGGTTGGCAGGAGGGAGTCTGCGAGCGCTGCAGGCGGCCAGACAGGCGGCGTTCATCCAAGGGCTCCTGCTGCGACATGCAGCCACCTCTGGGGGCAGGGGCAGCCTCCCGCAGCGCCCAGCACGGCTCCCCTTTGTCACGCTGCAGGGCGTGGGGCGCGTGGAGTTAGAACGGCCGACTGCCCCGTCTCCTGCAGCGGCTGAGCACTCCGGGGGGGCAGGGCTCCACCGCCACGTCTCTGGCTCTCCTGAGCCTCGTCCAGATCGTGGGGGGCAAGTGCCTGGGGCCCGGGCCCTGGTCCGGCGCGCCCCATGTGCCCTCTGCTCTGGGGAGGGGGACTCGCCTGCTCAGTTTCACGCTGGTGCTGCCCTCGGAGGAGCAGGCTGACAAACCCTCCCGCCCAGACTGAGTTTAACTGAGCGTTGTTACCCCGTAGGGACCTTCCAGAGCGGAGCCCCAGAGCCCGACGCAGCCCCCTGCCTGCCAAGCCCTGTCCCAGGGCAAACCCCAGCCTGGCAGCCCCAGGGGCTGAGGCACCAGGCCAGCTGGGGAGCCTCCGCCCTGCCCCAGCGGGTGCCCTGGTTGCGGGCTTGCAGGCTCCTGATGCTGGGCCGACAGGGCCCTTGGCACCGTGGGGACCTTCCCTGCCCGCTGAGCTGACGGCCAAGTCCCTGCATGGGAGCACGGTCCCCTGAGGGCGGGAGGGCAGGCGCTGGCCCGGCAGGGACCGCACTGGGTGTGGGAGGTGACCAGCATCTCAGAGGGGGCCTGACGCCGCGTTAGGGCAGAGCCGCCCTGGGACCGGAGCGTTCGCTCCCACCACCGTGGGGGAGCCCAGCGGAGCCGCCACAGGGTCACAGGGCAGGCTCTGGGCTCCGACGTGGGATCCTGGACCACACAGCGTCCACGTGCCCCAGGCACGGCCTGGCAAGGTGCCGCTGCCATTGCCCGACCACCCCTGCCCCGCAGTGAAATAGGAGCAAAGGCTGAGACACCCTCTCTGCAGCGCTGGGCAGAACGCAGGGCAGGGCAGCCAGCGCCGGGCAGGGCAGCCAGGGCCCAGCAGGGCAGGACAGGGCAGCCAGGGCCTGGCAGGGTAGGGCCAGGCAGGGCAGGCAGCCAGCACCAGGCAGGGCAGGGCAGCCAGCGCCAGGCAGGGCGGGGCAGGGCAGGCCAGGACTCATTGGCTCCCCCTGCCGGGCCCAGCCCCTGCTGCCTCTCCTTGGGAGGGCCACAGCCCTGCACAGAGCTCCACTACCAGCTAGCTCTTCCGCTCGCCAGCTCCCTTCAGGGCGCCGCCCTGCCCGCTGCGGGCAAGTCTGTGCAAGTCGGGGAACGGGAGATGGCTGGAGCCCCCCGCCAGCAGTGAGGCCAGAGGGGCTGGAAAGTCCCTGCTGTTGCTGTCAGAGCCTCCCGCTGGCCATGGGGCTTCCCGGCTGGGAGCTCATCCCCAGCAGCCAGGCCCGGCCCAGCTGGGAGGGACGGCTGAGTGCAGGCTGAGCGCGCAGGGCCCGCCTGGCAGGGAGCCCTGGCCAGCAGCCGGGTGGGTACTCGGCACGGGCAGTGTCACCGGGACATTCGCCCGTCGGAGCCAGGCCCCCGATCCAGGGCCGGCTTCTGCCCACTGCGCTGGGGGTCTGTCTCCCTGTGCGGACGCTCCCACTTGGGCCCGTCACGGGGGAAGCCCCAGCTGGCCAGCGGTGCCACCTGGAGCAGACCCTGCTGGTGGCTCCTGCGTCCGTGGGGCCAGGATCCAGCCAGTAGCCCCGCCTGTACCCGGGCCTGCCGACTAACCACGCTGCTCCTCCTCTGTTGCAGATGAATCGCCCCATCCAGGTGAAGCCGGCGGACAGCGAGGGCCGAGGAGGTAGCTGTCTCTTGGATACGTACCCGGGGGTCTTGGCTGGCTGCTCCGGTGGGGGTAGGGGCTTGTCCCTGCAGGGAGGGGCTGGCAAGGACTCACTGCTCTGTGATCCCATCCCACACCCCCAGGGCACATCTCCCCGGGCATGGCCAACGGCAGCAGGGAGCTGGGCTCTCACTGGCTCAGCGACGAAACCTTCCGAGTCCCCCCTCGGGGCCCTGAATGCACGGGGGAGCCAGGGTGTCATGTAGGCACGGCCCAGGCCCTCTAGGGATTGTCTGTCTGTCCCCACGCGCCCCCTTTATCCCTCTATCCCCACTCAGCCCATCTATCTATCTATCTATCCCCACACACACCCCCTATCTATCTACGGGCCTAGCTGCCGTTCAAGGCCCATGGTCGCAATGCTTTGGCACCGCACAAGGATTTCATGCTGTATGCACACAGGCAGTGCGTAGGTGTGCTGTAAGTGCCGCGTAACTTGCCCTTTAAATGCCCGCCAGGGGTTCTCTGCAGGGCGTTTATAACCCCCTCCTTTCCCACATGGGCCATGCAGGGCCAAAGCGGGACCTGCGGCACTCCCGTGTGCTGTCTGATCAGGGCCAGTGGAAATGCGTTCCGAATGTTTCTGATTTCATGGTCACGTTGTGGCCATTGGGGGGTTGTGGAGAAAGGGCGGTGGGTCTCAGGTGCCCGAGGATACAGTGGGGTAGGGTGTGTTCCTGCCTGTGGCAGGCAGTGGGGTGTGGCTGTTTCAGTCAGACAGCATTGCTTTCCCGCTCTCTATTTCGAGTGCTGTGTGGACCTTTAGCCTTCCGTGCCTCGGTTTCCCCATCTGCACTGTGCTTGTCCTGGGGACTGAGGTAGGGCCCAGAGAGCCCAGCCTGGCTGGTGCTCGGTGCGACCCAGCACTGGAAGGGGAAAATCGCCCCTAGCCCCAAGGGGACTGAGGGGGGGGGCGCTGAGAGAGCAGGAGTGAAGAGAGGAACGTTAGCCCCCTCCCCTCCCCCCCGCAAGCCAGTGGGCTTGGTGGGATCTGGAATGGCTACGAAGCCCCGATGGGCCGCGTTGCTCGCAGGCCCGTGGCCCGGCACTCCCGTGGTGTGCGAGGCCTGGCGCGGCGGCTGGCGAGGGATCCCCAGGGCGGGGGTCAGTCCGGGCGCGCAGTGCCATGCGGTCATTAGCCACGACTCAGCTGGCGTGGGCGACACCGCCAGCCCGTCCCAGAGGGACCCAGGCAATAAATTACCCACTTACAGGGTGTAATTGGTGAGGGATTAAAAATCGATAGACGGGAGAGAGCGGGCGAGCAGCCTTCGCCTGGCCGGGCCGCGTGGCTCAGCAGAGGAGACATCCCCCGGCGGCAGGCGATCGCTGCTCTCCGGTCCCGTACCCTGACTGTCCAGCCCCCCCGGCTGTCTCCGCACTCCATGGGGGTGTCTGGAGTGGCAGGGCCTTGCCCCTGCAGCCCCAGCGGCTGCTTGCGGTCCTGGCCGGGGCCTGGGACAGGCTGCGTCAGTGTAACCCGCCCCCTGCCGGGGGTGACGCACTGCCCCCCGAGCAGCACCGGGCCCCCTGCCAGGGAACAGCGCTCTGCGCTACGGCCTGAGCTGAGAACTGGGGGCGCTTTCCCCGACATCCTCGCGGGGAAGAAAGCTGGGCTGGCAGGGCGGGCGCGTCTACACAGCAGGGCTTCACTCGAAATGAGCGACGTCACCTGCCTGTCTTATTTCGAAAGAGGGAGCGTTTCCACAGCCCTGACTTGGAAACAGAGCCCGCTTCCTCCGACGCCCCTTCCTCCTTGGACCAGCAGGGGTCCAGGAGTCACAGGAAGCAGTCCTCCAGCTGGATGGCATTTCGCCACTCTTCCGAAATAACTGCCTGCTGGAGACGCGGACTCCGTTACGTCGGAATGGTGTCACCGTGTAGACGTACCGTGAGTTGTAACAAATCCCACACTGCCATTTCCGAAGGACCAAATCCGCCGACTCTTTGCTTTGAGACGCCTGTTTGGTCTGACGTTGAAAACGGTGCGGCGTGCCGCGTGGGCATTCAGCACGTCCCAGGCTAAAGACGAGAAAAGCCAAACAAACCGTGCCTGGGGCCAGAGCGAAATGTTGGGTCGTCTCAAAACTCATCTCTGTCCAGTGTTTTCCTTAGTGGAGGTTCAGAAGGTTTGCCCCGGCTCCGGCTCTGGCTCTGGCTCTGGCTCCCTCCTCCCCCATCACAGGGAGGAGTGTTTTGCGAGGGTGCTCAGCAACCCCTGCACTTCAGCCCAGTCCTTGGGAGGATGCTGGGCCCAGGCCTAGCTCCTGAGCCGTGGGAATCTGGCTAACCGTCCTCATCGCTCTCTTGGTCCTCACCTGGCCCCGCTCGGTCTCAGTGCACGCACACACACCCCCCCCCCCCCCCGAGCAGTCCTGTGCGCTCGGACAGCGCTGCCCTGTGCCGTTTGGGAAGAGGCACAGAGAGGTGAACGGATTTGGTCATGGTCCCACGGGAAGTCTGTGGCAGGGCATTGACTCTAGGGCTCCCAAGTTCCAGGCTAGCGCCCTGACCCATAGCTAAGGTCTTGCCTACACAGGAGAGTTAGTCTGGATTATGGTAGAATATACGACTGCCCTTCTTCCAGAGCATGCGCGCCTGTTCCCAGATTAGCTCCATCCTCTTTGGAAGTGGATTGGAGCAGAGAGCCCAGCTGGAGTCCATCCAGAGTCTTTCATGTCACACACTGCTCCAGAGTGGCTGTGTGCAGAGGGGCCAGGCAGCAATCCCCAGGATCCGAGGGGCGGCCGAGGAGGAAAAGGTGGCATGGAGCTGCCAGGAGAGTGAACACCGGGCTGAATGCTACAGCTCAATAGAAGGCGGATGGTTTATGTTTAACTAGACAATAGACAGGCCTGTTCCCTTAACTAATTTGCCTGGTGCTGAAACTGACAAAGCATTAATCGTCCCTGCCATTATTTATTTATTTGCTCGGGCTGGGCTGTGACAGGACACCTTATTTTCTTTGTCAAATGCCATTAGGCTCGGCACCGGCACCCAGGCTGTGGAAGACAGATGCGGGTAATAATCGTGAAATTCTCATTATTTACCATCACTTCCGTCGTGTTTAAGTTATTTATGCCCCGAGGGCCCGGCCAGAGACTGTGGGTTACTTTGATAGTCAATCATAAAAATGCAATTGTGACTTCATAGTCGCTCTGTCTCCCTCGGTTTCGCCCGCTCGCCCGCCGCTGCCCCCGCGCCTCCCCCCGCGCACTGTCTGTGGGGGCAGGGGGTGCGCGGGGGGTGCGCAGGGAGCAAGCGCCAGAGAAAGATGGGCCCAGGCAGGGTTCCCCCCAGGCTCCCACCCAGCAGCCCTGCCGGTGCCCCTCCCCTGACCTGAGTTTCGCCGTGGCCCAAGGAGCAAAGCCCAGGCCTCGCGGGGCGACCACAATCCCCTCTGCTCTCCCGGGCAGTTGGATGCAGGGCTGGCTCGTTGGCCAGGTGCCCCAGCAAAGCTCCTGACGCCAGGCCAGGACGAGGGGCTCCCTGGCCGGCCGTGCACTGGGACTGCTGGCAGAGGCACTAACTCGGGGCGGCTCTCTCGCTGCACAGCCGGGGGCCAGGTGAGACACGCCGCCGCGTGGCCGCTGCAGCCCCGCAGGCACAGCTGGGGGAGGGGGCCACGTGCCCCGGCCGGGGCAGGTCCAAGTTCCTCTGCCCCCTGCGCTCCCCAGCCACAGCGAGGCAGGCGGCAGACTCTGCACGTTCCCCTGGCTCCCTGGCAGATGGGAACAGCCAGTGATGTTCCATATGAACCCGGCGGGGGGCGCTGAACCCCCACCCATGTTGTACCAAATAAAAGCAAGCAGGATCTTATGAGGGGGATAAGGCAAAAAGCCACATTTATTGTAAAGATAATAATAAAAAAATAAAGATAGAAGCAAACAACGTTGTTTAACTACTTATTCTTATCACTACTTAACCCTTATACACACATATATATATATATATATATATATATATATATATATATATATAAACATTCATTCATACAGCCATTCATTCAAGTTCTGTGTATAGTTACCAGCCTGGAAGTTGCTTGTGACAGAATACTGGCCAGGTACTCTGTACACAAGTGATGGTAGTGGGGAGCGAAGTCCTGATCAGATGCGCATCTGAAGCTCCTGGTGGGCTGGCAGCAGAACCTTGGACTCTGATTCCATAGTTTTTTAGTCCAGTTCTTATAGGAATTTCTTCCCATGCCAGTCTATGGAAATTGCTGCATCATGCTGATGTCTCCAGGGTGGCTGCCAGGTGCTCGTCAGTGATCTCATCGGGTGGATCTCCAGTACTTGGTTTTCTCCACTTGACACCTTTTGGTTGCACTGGCACCTGACACCTTCTTCAGCCCTTTGTTGCTGTATTCTCAGGCTGGCACCTCTCAGAACCATTCATTCATCGTACACGCACTCTCTCTCTTACATACATTCCCTAATTAATGTTTCCCATACAGTATTTCGTATAACAACAACTTTACATATTCAAGAGTTGTAGTTACAAAAGTTTCTGGGTGGTATTGCTTAAAACATTCTCTGAGTGCTGAGTAAAGTTACAATGTTTTAAAGAGAACAGGCGTCAATTTTGTAACAATGCCCTTAGTCAATTTCAGGGCTTGGCTCCCATAGCAGAGTTAGGGTATGTCTACACTACCCCGCTAGTTCGAACTAGCGGGGGTAATGTAGTCATCCGCAATTGCAAATGAAGCCCGGGATTTGAATTTCCCGGGCTTCATTTGCATAAAGCCGGCCGGCGCCATTTTTAAATGCCGGCTAGTTCGAATCCTGTGCCGCGCGGCTACACGCGGCACGGAGTAGCTAGTTCGGATTAGGCTTCTAATCCAAACTAGCTGTACTCCTCGTGGAATGAGGAGTACAGCTAGTTCGGATTAGAAGCCTAATCCGAACTAGCTACTCCGTGCCGCGTGTAGCTGCGCGGCACGGGGTTCGAACTAGCCGGCATTTAAAAATGGCGCCGGCCCGGCCGGCTTTATGCAAATGAAGCCCGGGAAATTCAAATCCCGGGCTTCATTTGCAATTGCGGATGACTACATTACCCCCGCTAGTTCGAACTAGCGGGGTAGTGTAGACATACCCTTAGTGGCTTGACAATGCATTGTTACAATGTATCTCTGCAATGTCAATTTCAAGCAGCCCCTTGCACAAGCTTGAGCATGCCCTGGGACACAGAGGGGGGGCTGTTTCTGGCTACATAGGATTATATTCTTAACAGTTCTAAGTTACATGACCTAATACATTATATTCTAAAGGGGCAATAATAATAATAAATCTAAACATTTAACAATCTTAACAAATAATAATAGTAATAATAAGAATTAATAATAAATCTAAACACTTTAAGTTGTGGGGAACAAATTATGGGGAGTCACTTCCATTTGGGGGAATCATTTTCAATACATTAATATGTTATCCCTACACCCAGCCTCCCGAAAGGGCATCTGGGGAGGTGCGAGGCTCAGGCCTGGGCTTGTCTAATGTGCTCTTAAGAATCTCCAGGGATGGAGGTTCCACAGCCTCCCTGGGCAATTGATTCCTGTGCTCAACTGGAACCAGATGGGAAGTTGTTCCTATGGTCCAATCTAACCCTCAACCTCCCTGGCTGCTGTTTAAGCCCCTTGCTTCTTGTCCTGGCTTCAGAGGCCAAGGAGAACCAGTTTTCTCCCTCCTCCTTGTGACACCCTTTTAGGTACTTGAATTAACACAGATAGATAGATAGATAGATAGATAGATAGATAGATAGATAGATAGATAGATAGATAGATAGATAGATAGATAGATAGATAGATAGATAGATAGATAGATAGATAGGCCATAGCAGCTGGACCTGCCCACACTGTGCCCGTAGCACACTGCTCTGCCCTCAGACCATGCTGGGCTGTTTGCATTGTGCACGCTCGCCATGGGTAGGGCAGCGCCAGGGCGCAACGCCCGTGTACGAGAAATGCCAGGATTTTAAAGGTGGTTTTGTTCTGAATCGGAATAAAATGTCGAATTTCTAAATTTCCCACCATTGGCATTTCAAAAATGAGTTTGGATCTAGTAAAGCTTTTCATGCAGATTCAACTGAAACATTTTGTTTTTCAATGTTTTAACATTTTAAAAATATTATAAACTAAATTTCAACATGGCCCCATGATATTATTTTATTTTATATTTGAAAAACAAAGTCATTTCCAAAAAGAAAACATTCTCTTTGGAAAATGTCAAACCAGCCCATGTTGACATTAACAAAAAGCTTTGTTCTGATTCATTTCTAAATTCAATTGAATCAAAATTGGGAAATTCTCCCGGGACGTTTCGAGTTGGGTGAAATGGCTTTTTCTGATGGCCAAATGCTCAGTTACAAAATTTCCTGGCAGCTCTGCTAGAGAGAATTCTCTCTCCCACCCAGGTAACCGCTTCCATTGCGAGGCAGAGCTCCCGAGAGCACAGTCATACTGTGGGTAACGCAAATCGTCCCTTCCAAAATGGGATTCAAATGAAGGAGCCGACCCTTTCCCGGTGTTGATGGGATTGTAAAGGGAAATATTTCTGGGACCTTAACTCAGCGCTTGGGCGGCCACCCAGGAGAGATTCAAATGCCGCCCAGCTGATGGGCAGAGAGCCCACAGCACCCACAACCGGCAGCCTGTGTTTCCCCTGGTGGTGCACATCTGCACATGCCTGGGTGCACATAGCAAAATTCATTCTGCACACGGATGGACAAAACTTGCTAGCGGCTACCAGCAATGGTGGGTCCAGAGGCTCAGAAACATTCCTGCTGTCTTGGTCTGGCTGGGCCTCCAAAGTAGAGTGAGATCTGCCCGTCTCTAGCCCAGCCACTGAGCAAGCCTGGTCCTATAATCCACGCTTGCCAAGCTGCCAGCTGGATCCCACTTCTCTCTTCACGGCCCTTGTCTGGCTCTCGCCATGTGCGCTGTCCGGGGTGGGCGTTACAGAGAGAGCAGTGCACTACGGGCACAGGACGGGCAGGCCACACGTGGTCTGGGGGCAGAGCAGTGCGCTACGGGCAAGGGGCGGGCAGGCCCCGTGTGGTCTGGGGGCAGAGCAGTGCGCTATGGGCACAGGGCGGGCAGGCCACGCGTGGTCTGGGGGCAGAGCAGTGCGCTACGGGCAAGGGGCGGGCAGGCCCCACGTGGTCTGGGAGCAGAGCAGTGCGCTATGGGCACAGGGCAGGCGGGCCACGCGTGGTCTGGGGGCAGAGCAGTGCGCTACGGGCACAGTGTGGGCAGGCCCCGCGTGGTCTGGGGGCAGAGCAGTGCGCTACGGGCACAGTGTGGGCGGGCCCCGCGTGGTCTGGGGGCAGAGCAGTGTGCTACGGGCACAGTGTGGGCGGGCCCCGCGTGGTCTGGGGGCAGAGCAGTGCGCTACGGGCACAGTGTGGGCAGGCCCCGTGTGGTCTGGGGGCAGAGCAGTGCGCTACGGGCACAGTGTGGGCAGGCCCCGTGTGGTCTGGGGGCAGAGCAGTGCGCTACGGGCACAGTGTGGGCGGGCCCCGTGTGGTCTGGGGGCAGAGCAGTGCGCTACGGGCAAGGGGCGGGCAGGCCCCACGTGGTCTGGGAGCAGAGCAGTGCGCTATGGGCACAGGGCGGGCGGGCCCCACGTGGTCTGGGGGCAGAGCAGTGTGCTACGGGCACAGTGTGGGCGGGCCCCGCGTGGTCTGGGGGCAGAGCAGTGCGCTATGGGCACAGGGCGGGCGGGCCCCACGTGGTCTGGGGGCAGAGCAGTGCGCTATGGGCACAGGGCGGGCAGGCCACACGTGGTCTGGGGGCAGAGCAGTGCGCTATGGGCACAGGGCGGGCAGGCCCCACGTGGTCTGGGGGCAGAGCAGTGCGCTATGGGCACAGGGCGGGCGGGCCCCACGTGGTCTGGGGGCAGAGCAGTGCGCTACGGGCACAGGGCGGGCGGGCCCCACGTGGTCTGGGGGCAGAGCAGTGCGCTATGGGCACAGGGCGGGCAGGCCCCACGTGGTCTGGGGGCAGAGCAGTGCGCTATGGGCACAGGTATGGTTGGGGGGCAACAGCCCACGGGGGCTGGTCGCTACCCTGCTGCCGACAGCACGGCGAGGCTCAGACAAGTTTTGTGCCCACCCCAAGCACTGACTCTGCAGCTCCCATTGGCCTGGAACTGCAGCCGGTGAGAGCTGCAGCAGTGGGCCTGGGGGAGGCAGCACAGAGACCCCCCAGCGCCCTTTCCCCCTCCCCCGAGGCTGCTGCCAGAGCGGGGTGCTGGTCGTTTTCGGTAAGCACCGCTCCTCTGACCCTCTCCTGTCCCCAGCCCTCTGTCCCAGCCGAGAGCCCGCATCTGGCACCCAGACTCCCCCCCAGATCTGCACCCTGTGCCCGCCCGCCCCCAAACTCTCCCCCGCAGCCTGCACCCTGCCCGCCCCCAAACTCCCCCCAGAGCTGCACCCTGCACCCGCCCGCCCCCAAACTCTCCCCCGCAGCCTGCACCCTGCACTCGCCCGCCCCCAAACTCCCCCCAGAGCTGCACCCTGCACCCTGCCCGCCCCCAAACTCCCCCCAGAGCTGCACCCTGCACCCCGCCCTCCTCCAAGCTCCACCCCCCCAAGCTGCACCCGGCACCTGCCCGCCCCCAAACTCCCCCCCAGAGCTGCACCCTGCACCCGCCCGCCCCCAAACTCCCCCCCAGAGCTGCACCCTGCACCCGCCCGCCCCCAAACTCCCTCCCACAGCCTGCACCCTGCACCCCTTCCATGTCCCAAACACCGACCCTCAGCTGGTGAAATGAGCGGGGAGAGCGAGTGCCAGAGGGAGGAGGTGTGCTCGTAATGCCCGAGAGCCCCCTTGGCGCCCGCCCTGTCGCTGCTGCAGGGTCCGTGCCTGGCCCCCTGCTCAGAGCGTCTGTCTGGTTCCAGAAGACCGGAAGCTCTTTGTGGGCATGCTGGGGAAGCAGCAGAGCGAAGACGACGTCAGGCGGCTCTTTGAACCCTTTGGCCAGATCGAAGAGTGCACCATCCTCAGAGGGCCTGACGGAGCCAGCAAAGGTGAGAGCTGCCCCAGACAGCCGGGTGGAGGCTGCTGCCCGGCACCCCTCAAACCGCCGCGGGACGTGGCTTTGCCCAGCTCCTTCCCACGAGCGTCCTTCCCACGAGTGTCTGTGCATCTTTCCCATGAGCATCTTCCTACAAGCGTCCATGCGTCCTTCCCGCTAGTGTCTGTGCATCCATCCCACGAGCGTCCGTGCATCCTTCCCACCAGCATCTGTGCATCCTTTGCACGAGCGTCCATGCGACCTTCCCGCTAGTGTCTGTGCATCCATCCCACGAACGTCCGTGCATCCTTCCCACGAGCGTCCGTGCATCCTTCGCACGAGCATCCATGCAACCTTCCCGCTAGTGTCTGTGCATCCATCCTATGAGCGTCCGTGCATCCTTCTGACCAGCGTCAGTGCATCCTTCCCGTGAACGTCTGTGCGTCCTTCCTGCTAGTGTCCTTGCATCCATCCCACGAGCATCTGTGCATACTTCTCTCTACTGTCTGTGTGTCCTTCCCACTAGTGTCTGTGAGTCCTTCCCACAAGCGTCTATGCATCCCTTTCCCCAGCAGCGTGCAGGCCTCACCCCGGCACAAGTCACTGTGCCCGGAGTGCCAGCAGGCCTTTGCACCAGGGTGGGGCACAGCTGTGTCTGAGATATTCAGCACCCTCGGGAGCGCCCAGGCCGGCGGGCTGGGAGCTTAGATGTCATAGGGAGAATCAGCAGTGACATTTCAAGTCCTCCTCCCCCTCCCAGCCAGCGACCCCCTCGACTCCTCCTCTACCCATCCAGTGCCCCCCCTCAACCCTTCCCCTACCCATTCAGTGACCCCCTCAGCTCCTCCCCCTCCCAGGCAGAGTTAGGGCTGCCACGTGTCCGGAACTGACCCGGACAGTCCGGTATTTTCACCTCCTGTTCGGTTAAAAAAACCCAGAAAACACTGGACACCTAAAATGTCCTAAAATGTCCAGTATTTTCTGGGGGGGTTTTCCTGCCAGGAGGCAAAAATACCAGACACCTGGCAACCCTACCACACTCAGCAACTGGACCCAGCCCGGCCCCCAGCCCCCTCCCAGACCCACCCTCAGCCCCCCTGAATGCCCCCTCCTCCCTACTTACCTGGTTCTTCCCGCACAGAGTAAGAAAACAAGATGGCTGCCAGCAAAAAAAAAATCCCAAAGCTCTTAAAGGGGCCATGCTGGATTTATTTTATTTTTTTTCTTAATAACTGTTGGGGTCCTTTTTTTTTTCTCAACAACTTTGGTCTCCCCCTTTTTTTTTCTCAACAGTTTTTTGGGGGGGGGGTGTTCAGTATTTTGGGTTAAACCCTCTGGCAACCCTAGGCAGAGACTCCCTTGGCCCCTCCCCCACCCATACAGTGACACCCCCCTTGGCCCCTCCCCACCCAGTCAGCAACCCACCCAGCCCTTCCCCCACCCATCCAGCAACCCCCTCAGTCCCTCCCCACCCATCCAGCGCCCCCCTCAGCCTCTCCCCACCCAGTCAGCAACCCACCCAGCCCTTCCCCCACCCATCCAGCAACCCCCTCAGTCCCTCCCCACCCATCCAGCGCCCCCCTCCGCCTCTCCCTCTCCCAGTCAGCGATCCTCTCAGTCCTTCGCCCGCCCAGCCCTTGCCTCTCCTGGGTGTCCTGGGCGGGTGCAGCTGGGCCGGGCAGGCGGTGCTCTCGCCACGAGCACCCTTTCTGCTCTGCAGTGCAAGGCCCCTCTTGCTGGAGGCCTGTCCTTTCTCCCCCAGGATGTGCCTTTGTCAAATACGGGAGCCACGGGGAGGCCCAGGCGGCCATCAGCAGCCTGCACGGCAGCCAGACCATGCCGGTAAGTGCCGGGCTGGGGCAGGAGAGAGGAACCGGAAGGGCTCCCCCTTCCCTCCCATTGCTCGGGGCAAGTCGACGTGCCCCAGCGTCTGATGGCCCATGTGTGAGTGCAGCTGGGAGACCCTGGGGCCTGGGGATCTGCAGGGCCAGGTGGCTGGGGCGGTGGGGATGGATGCCCCCCTAGATTTTTGCACTTGCTCAAAGTTCCCCAGGCCGCAGAGCTGGGCGGACCCGGGGCCCAGCCGCTTTTAAGCAGCGGTGCCAGATTCTGCCAGCATGGGGCCGTGTGGCCACTGGGGTCTGAGCCGGCTGCCCCGCCATGCAGAATGGCCATGAGGGGCCGCTGGGCCTTGCGGCCTGGTGCACGGGGGGTTGGTTCCTGTCTAGCGTAGCACAGGGGGGTCGGCCGAGAACTCCCATCAGCTGAGCTGGGGTGCGCCCCCCTGCACGCACCCTGGACCCTTCCGTGCGCCTGTCACTGGCGACATTGGGCACAACGCGACGGTCCCGCCAATATTTCACCATCACTCGTGCACAGCCCCCGTGCATTTCAGTGCCCTTGCTTGGCACCCCTGTGAAATCCCCACCCCAGGAGGCAGAGAAATGGCCACGCCCATTGGCCACACCATCTTCCCGTCCCCCGCCCACGGCGTGGGGCTTGCTCCTTAATCCAGCCACCACCTAATCTGATCCCCCATTGAATTCAGTCCGCATCAGAGGGATCGAGCGGTTTGTTGCCCCTCTTTGGTCCTGAGCAGCCCTGCGCTCTGTCCGCTGGTGCTGGGGGGCCATTCAGTCACCGGCGGGAGACAGTTGCTAGTTACCTAGGTGCGACGGTGGAATGGCAGCAGAAGGGGCAGAGTCCAGGGCCAAGCAGGGTGCATAGAGGACGCCGTTGCACTGATCGGCCCGTACTGGGGGCGGGGGCTGCCCTGGGATCCTGCTCTGGACAGGGATGCGCACTGCCGCACGTCGGGCGGGCGGGGAGAGGCGCTCTGCCCTCCACGGATCCCCCAGGGCCGTTGCTCCCGCAAGCCAGGGGACCCCGCCGCGGAGAAGGAAGAGGAGTCCCCCTCCCTGCGTCAGCCCCCAAACCTGCCCTCCACTGGGGTGACGGGTGGTTTCAAACTCCGACCCTGTTGCTTCCCTGCCCAGCCGTCCGCTGGCTTGTGACCTGAGCCAGCTTCCGACTCCCGGCTCAGGTCTCTGGGCGGGGAGCGTTTGTCCAAGGGCCTAGCATGGGAATGAGTTAACCCGCCACCGGGGGCTGGGCTCGTGTCTGGGGTCACCCCGAACGCTCCCTCCGGTGGGGCCCTGCCGATGCAGAGCGGAGCCAGCCCAGCGGGAACAGGCGCTTGGCCGTTATTACAAACCCCACCAGTTGGGACGGCAGCAGTGAGCGCCTGGGACGCTGCAGCTGAAAGCCGTTCCGGAGCCAGGCGATTGGAAATCCAGGCCTCTGACCCCGGAGTCAGGGGCCCGACCTCAGCTGGCACAAAGTGGCCTCGTTCGGTGGCCTGCCGTGGAGCCTGCTGATTTGCCCCAGCCCACGGCTAACGGACGTTGCAGCTAGCGAGGAGAGCGCCGGCGGGGGCCCGCCAGGTGTGTTGCAGGTTCTTGGTCCCTCTCGGGGCGGCCTGGCGGCAGCATCGCACCTCTGCTTTTCCTCCCCGCCAGGGGGCCTCCTCCAGCCTGGTGGTGAAGTTTGCAGACACGGACAAGGAAAGGACTTTAAGGCGGATGCATCAGATGGCAGGTCAGCTGGGGATCTTCAACCCGATGACCATCCAGTTCGGCGCCTACGGGGCCTATACGCAAGCGGTAGGAGACGCGGGCGGGGCTGTGCGATGTCCCCACGGCTGGGTCCCGCAGAGAGCTGCATGCTGCGGATGCCCTAGCTCCAGAATACACTCTCAGCACTAGGGTGTCCTGGTGCCCGTGAAGGCCCAGGGACTAGATACTACAGTCAGGGCGCCTTGGACGAGCTGACACACCCAGAGCACAGCGCCCCCTCCTGGCTGGGCCCAGCCCTTTCTCCCCGTGGCCCTGAGACTCGTCAGGCGGGAGGCCCGAGAGTCGAGCGAGGGGCCGACTGTGCAGGAGTTTGCTTTGGGTCTTGCGGCTGCTGCCGTTAGTGGCTTCCGCAAGACGAGGTGCGAGCCGGGCGGGGTGGGGCGGGACGGGGCAGGACAGGGCGGGGGCGGCTCCACAACCCGCAGGGGGGTGGGGCCCAGGCGGAAGGGGCTGGGCCGAGGCTGCCTTCCCTCCGGCAGCCCTCAGCACTGCTCCTCTGGCAGCCCTCAGCACTGCTCCGGCGCGCCGCGTGGGGCTCCGGCGGGGATTTAAAGGGCCGGGGTTCCAGCAGCAGTGGGACCCCGGCTGCTGCCCGTGTCCTGCTTCGCTCACCGGGGCATCTACTCCGGCAAGGCGAGCCTAGGAGGCCGGGTGGCCTGGCGCCGAGCCGGGCGCAGGGCGTCCCCATGCGGCCCCCCCCAGGGGCCATGGGGCTGGGGTCCCGGGCCCGGTCTTCGCCCGAGAGCAGGCCAGATGACGGGAATGATCCGTTCGGGCCTTCCCACCTGTGAATGGGTTTGGGAGCCGTGGGAACGCGGTGACTGGCAGGTCACCCCTGTGGCAGGCCCCACGCCACCCGAGACCTGTCTGGCCCGGCGTGGCAGGTAACGCCGCGTCCTCCGAACAGAGACAGGCCTCCCTGGCCCGGCCGTGCAGCGGCCTCCGCCTCCGCCTGCCCTCTGTGCGCGGCCGGGGGTTAGAGAAGGCTCTGAAGGCTAAAGCATTACCAAGGCCATTTCCCCTCTCTGGGAATCCAGCTGCTGGGAGAGAGCTCAGCGGGGCCGCCCTGTTCGTCTGCAGCCGCAAAACCAGCAAGGAGGCCTGGCACTCGCGGTCACTGGGGCGTCAGCTTTCGGGGGGGACCCACTTGGTCAGCTGTGTGGGCAGAGGCAGGGTGTGCGCGGGGACAGTACTTCGTGTTGCTGAGTCAGGCTGTTCACAGCAGCAGGGGGAGGCGAATATGCGGAGAGGGGAAATGGCCTTTGCACTGCGTTCACATGCTGGCAGCCGTCTTCGGCCCAGGCGCTTGGTGTGGGCTTGGCCAATGAATTCGAGCTCAGACGCCAAGGGACGAACGGGCACAAATCGGACGTGAGGAATGGGCACGCAGACCTGCAGGGGCCATTTAACACCCCCCCCCACGGACATTCGGGAGAGGGCTTGGGAGTAGCCATCCTGCTACAGGAGCGTTTCAAAACCCCATTCCAAGAGAGAGACATCAGCTGGGCCTGAGAATTGCGGGGGGGGGGGGTCTGCATGCAAAGGGGGCGTGGGCAGTGCCCACTCCTGCCCACCTGTGGCCACACCCCGCAGGGAGATGGGTGACAGGAGCGTGTGACTGGCTCCTGGGAACAGAGAGAAGCTAATTTACAATCCCCTCCCCCTCCCTCCTCCTGCTGCCTTCCTCCCCTCCCCCTCCTCCCGCTGCCTTTCTCCCCTCCCCTCCCCCTGCTCCCACTGCCTTTCTCCCCTCCCCTTCCACTCCTCCCGCTGCCTTTCCCTCCTTCCCTCCCCTCCCCTCCCCCTCCTCCCACTGCCTTTCTCCCTTCCCCTCCCCGTCTCCCGCTGCCTTTCTCCCCTCCCCTCCCCCTCCTCCCACTGCCTTTCTCTCCTTCCCTCCCCTCTCTCCTCCCGCTGCCTTTCCCTCCTTCCCTTCCCTCCCCTCCCCCTGCTCCCGCTGCCTTTCTCCCCTCCCCTCCCACTCCTCCCGCTGCCTTTCTCCCCTCCCCTCCCCGTCTCCCGCTGCCTTTCTCTCCTTCCCTCCCCTCTCTCCTCCCGCTGCCTTTCCCTCCTTCCCTTCCCTCCCCTCCCCCTGCTCCCGCTGCCTTTCTCCCTTCCCCTCCCCCTCCTCCCACTGCCTTTCTCCCTTCCCCTCCCCGTCTCCCGCTGCCTTTCTCTCCTTCCCTCCCCTCTCTCCTCCCGCTGCCTTTCCCTCCTTCCCTTCCCTCCCCTCCCCCTGCTCCCGCTGCCTTTCTCCCTTCCCCTCCCCCTCCTCCCACTGCCTTTCTCCCTTCCCCTCCCCGTCTCCCGCTGCCTTTCTCTCCTTCCCTCCCCTCTCTCCTCCCGCTGCCTTTCCCTCCTTCCCTTCCCTTCCCTCCCCTCCCCCTGCTCCCGCTGCCTTTCTCCCCTCCCCTCCCCCTCCTCCCGCTGCCTTTCTCCCCTCCCCTCCCACTCCTCCCGCTGCCTTTCCCTCCTTCCCTCCCCTCCCCTCCCCCTCCTCCCACTGCCTTTCTCCCCTCCCATTCCCCCTCCTCCCGCTGCCTTTCTCCCCTCCCCTCCCCCCTTCCCGCTGCCTTTCTCCCCTTCCCTCCCCCTCCTCCCGCTGCCTTTCTCCCCTCCCCTCCTCTCTCCTCCCACTGCCTTTCTCCCCTCCCCTCCTCCCACTGCCTTTCTCTCCTTTCCTCCCTCCCCTACCAAGTCCTCCCCTCCCCTCCTTCCTCCCGCTGCCTTTCTCCCCTCCCCTCCCGCCTCCCCTCTTGCCTTCTTCTTTCCTTAAGATAATGCAGCAGCAGGCAGCCCTCATGGCGGCAGCACAAGGGACCTGCCTGAACCCCATGGCCGCCATCGCCGCCGCCCAGATGCAGCAGATGGCGGCCTTTAACGTCAGTGGGCTCGTGGCTACCCCGATGACCCCCTCGTCAGGTACCTGTCAGCCCCGCTCTGCCTCTGCCGCGTGGGTTTCCAGGCCCTGCCGTGGCAGCCAGAGAGCAGGTCTGGGTAACGCAGGGGCTGGATCCCCTGGGAATTGGGGAGCCTCCATCAGGCATGTGGAGGGGACCCGTCAGCTCCTTCCCTAACAAGCTGTGCCCATGCAGGGGTTGACTTCGACTTGTCAGCTTAGAAGAGAGACGGGTATGGGGGGATTGGTAGAGGTCTATAGAATCATGACTGGTGTGGGAAAAGTGAGTAAGGAAAAGTTATTTACTTGTTCCCACAACATAAGAACTAGGGGTCACCAAATGAAATGAACAGGCAGCAGGTTTAAAATAAACAAAAGAAAGTTTTTCTTCACTCAGCGCACAGTCAACCTGTGGAACTCCTTGCCAGAGGATGTGGTGAAGAGCAGGACTTTAACAGGGTTCAGAAAAGAGCTAGACACATTCCTGGAGGTTAGGTCCATCAATGGCTGTTAGCCAGGATGGGTAGGAAGGGTGTCCCTAGCCTCTGATTGGGATCACGTGAGGATTTCCTGTTGTGTCCGCTCCCTCTGGGGCACGTGGCACTGGCCGCTGTCGGCAGACAGGACACTGGGCCGGATGGACCTTTGGTCTGACCCAGCCTGGCCGCTCTTCTGTTCGCTGTTTGTTAAAAGCCAACAAGCCAGTGATCGCGGTGCACCGACAGGCCCCGTGCGGGCCCAAAATGCTCCCTGTCCGCTCTCAGCACCCCCGAGCTAATGCTCTCCTTCTGTCTCCCGCGGCCCCTTTGCATGGGGGTTAGGTACAAGCACACCCCCCGGGATCAGCACAGCGCCCGTCCCCAGCATAGCCACGCCCATCGGGGTGAACGGCTTCAGCCCGCTCCCCCCACAGACCAATGGGCAGCCAGCCTCCGAGACCATCTACACCAATGGAATCCATCCATACCCAGGTAGGTCCCGGCGGGGGAGGTGCCAGGGAGTGTCCCCGCTCTTGCTGAGGGGCTGGGCTGGCTGAGGGGAGGGGCGGGGTGAGGCGCTGTAGTGGCTGTGGCCAGCGGGGACTCGGGGCTCTTTGGCCCCCTCTGAGACAGCTCCACCCCGCACAGCGCGGTGCCGGCGTGAGCAGCCCTCCACCGCGGCTTTAGAATGGGCCTCGGCGAGAGCGGGGATACGCTGGGTGGGGCATTGGGGGGCAGGATGGCAGCTCCCATCTGCCTGGGCTCCGACCCAGCGGGGAAACGCCGGGCAGCCTGCGATGGCTCGGTGGGGCTGTGCTGCTGGCAGGAGAGCGGTAGGGTCGGTGGAGGGCCGGGGCTGCGTCCGGCCCCCAGTCTCTGCTGGGCGATGTGCCGTGTCCTGGCCCACCCGGAGAGGGGAGTTCGCTGTCAGATCTGGGTGACAATTGTTCCGAGACGTGTTCCAGCGGCTTCGTCCCCCCCGAACTGTGCCGGGAAGGGTCGGCTTCGGCAGGTTCCCCCTTGAAAAAAACTGGGGACGGAGCCGGTGGCCTTGTGCACGTGTCCCTTTGCAGCGGCCGCCGCTTCGTTTCTCTCCGACAGGTCGGCTGAGACGGGGAGCAAAGCTCATCCCAAGAGCCTGCTCTGTTCCGACTGTCCGCGGGTGCCGCTTTGGAGGGCTTGGCCTGTTGGGCCTCCCTCGAGACGGGAACCGTCTCCGAGCGCTCACAGCGCTGGGCGGAACAAGCATCCCGTTCCCACCGCGCTCTGCCGCCGGCTGGACACGCTCCCATTCCCTAGTAGAACCCTCCTTCCCTGAGAGGGGCCCATCCTGGCAGGCGCTGAGACAAGCGCTGAGCGCTTGGTGCCCCTCAAGAGGAGGAGCCTGTTCCAGAGGGAGCGGTCGATCCCCTGGCTTGCGAGGGATCTGGGGCAGGCCAGCTGCTTTGGCTCTCAGGGCAGGTTGCTTTGCTGAGCGGGGACAAAAAGCCAACAGGAGCAGAGGGACGGTCCGGATCGGCTGGATCTCTGATTGATCCCTGCTGGCTGCCGCCGCCGCCATGCCTGTTCCTCTTTGGCCGATCTTGCTCACTCTCTCTCCCTTCTCCCTTCTTTTCTCTTCCCAGCTCAAAGTCCCACTGTGGCAGACCCCCTCCAACAAGCCTACGCAGGCATGCAGCACTATGCAGGTCTCCCACTTTGCTTTGCACGTCTCCCGTCTCGGCCTTGTGCTCTCTCTGCCTCGCGGTTTGGGGAGGGGACTGCATGCTGAGGGAGGGGCAGGGACACTTGCAAGCCCTGGCCAGTCCATGCCCTGGTGAACCATGGTACTTGCAGCCATGGCAGGCACTGGGTTGCCCGGTGAGTCCCGCTGGGACCGTTCCCTGAAAGCCATGCAACCGCAGGCTGTTGGGATCAAGCCGGGAATCCCTGGGGGAAGCTCTCTAGCCTTGGTTCAATGGGAGGCCAGACTCGATCAGCACGTTTCCAGCTGGGGGACCCAGCCCAAAAGGGGGCGGCAAGACTGTTGTGGGGAGTGTTGCAAGAGCAGTCGCCGCTGCTGGCCAGGCGTGCAGCTTGGAAAGCAGCAGCAGCACGGCGGGAAGCGGGGCAGAGTAGGGCTTGGCTCCGCGCTGAGCACGCTCACCGCCATGCCCTTATCCCAGGGGCCTGGCTACTGGCGAGGGGGGAGTTTTCCTGCAAATCCGCCTGAGCTGCTGCAGCAGAGGTGGGCTGGCTGGCGGCACGGCCACACGTCAAGGGAGAGCTCGGCGCAGGGTGATGGTGGAGACCCGGCTCGCTGCCAGTGCCGGTCGGGAGGCGATTGGGCGGAAGGGCCGGCCAGTGCTGCCCGCCAAAGGAAAGCAGAGGCTCTCGTTCGGTTTGCGGGGGTTCAGGGTTGATTTGTTGCTGGCCCTATCAATGGGCTGCCTTCCGGAAAGGGTGTTTGGGGGAGGGGAGACGTCAGCTTCCGTTTTCTACTAGCAGGAAATGTAACCCCCCTGACATTCACAGTCGCAGTGTGCTCAAAATCTGGGGCTGGCAGGAGCTGGGAACCTGAGACTCAGAAATGACATTTAGACCGACCTGCTGCACAGGGCCAACAATTCCTCCTCCTCGCTCCCTGCTCAGCGCCACCCAGAACTGACGAGGGCTTTGGAGCTTAGAAAAGAGACCACGAAGGGGGCATAGGACAGAGGTCTATAAAATTATGGCTGGAGAAAGGGAATGAAGAAGAGTTATTTACTCCTTCCCATAACACAAGAACTAGGGGTCACCTAATTTAGTGAATAGGCAGCAGGTTTAAAACAAACAAAAGGAAGTATTTCTTCACTCAGCACACAGACAACCTGTGGAACTCCTCGCCAGAGGAGGTTATGAAGATCAGGACTTTAACAAGGTTCAAAAAAAATGGATTCATGGAGGTTAAGTCCATCAATGACCATTAGCCAGGGTGGGCAGGGATGGGATCCCTGGCCTCTGTTTACCAGAAGCTGGGAACGGGTGATGGGAGAGGGATCGCTTGATGATTCCCTGTTCTGCTCCTTGCCTCTGGGGCACCTGGCACTGGCCACAGTCGGCAGGCAGGCCACTGGGCGAGAGGGACCTTCGGTCGGACCCCGTCTGGCCGCTCCAGTGTTCTTGTTTGCGAGCTGTCCCAGGGGCGCCCCCCACGTCGGCTGGGACCAAATAAGCTGCTTTCTGGGCGAGAGCAGCAGCCCTGCATGCGGCTTCAGAGCTGAGCTGCCTTGTGAAGCCAACGCTGTCCTGGAAACGTGGCCCTGCACCCGGCTGTCCCCGAGCCTTCCCGGGCACCGCTGGGGCCAGGCCGGAGCATCAGCAAAGCAGAATAGGGCACCCAGGCGTGACCCTTGTGTTCTTCTGTTGTCCAGCAGCTTACCCAGCCGCCTATGCACCCATCGGCCAGGCCTTCCCCCAGCAAGCGCCCATCATGCCGCAGCAGCAGCGAGAAGGTAAGGAGGGCGGGGCCCTGCGGGCGGCCCATTGGCTGCTCACATACCCAGCTGCCTGGCTCTTCTGGGGTGGGGAGGCATCTTTCGGCCAATGAAGGGTGTGTGTGTGTGTGTGTGTGTGTGTGTGTGTGTGTGTGTGTGTGTGTGAGAGAGTGTGTGCACACACGTGTGAGTGTGTGTGATGCCAGTGAAGTGGGGTATGTGTGCACGTGTGTACGTGTGACTGATGCCAATGAAGTGTGTGTGTGTGTTTGTGTGTGTCTGAGAGAATGTGTGTGAGAGATACCAAGGACGTGGAGGGTATGTGTGTGTCTGTGTGTCTGTGTGAGATGACAACGAAGTGGAGGGTGTGTGTGATGCCAACAAAGTGTGTGTGTGTGTGTGTGATGCTGTGATGGCGCGTTGGGGTTTTCCCGCCTCCTGCACCCCCGTAATGGCACGGACAGACTCCACCAGCCAGTAGAATAGAGGGAGTTTATTGCTTCTTCAGGATACAGCACAGCACAGATGTAATCTGGTTCCAGGGCAGGCCTAGGATGCCTCAGACCCCCTTGAGATGGGGGAGACTGGGCCCCTAAATCCCAGCCCTTTTCCCTAGGCTGTCTCCTCCATGCTCCCAGACAGAAACTAACTCCGGGTATGTCTACACTACAGCGCTAATTCAAACTAACGCATCCAGAACTAAAAACTAGTTTGAATTAGTGTTTTGCTAATTCGAACTAGCATGTCCACATTGAGTGGACCCTGAACCGAGGTTAAGGATGGCCGGAAGCAGTGCCGGCAGGGCATCAGATTAGGACTTAGAGCGTGGAGCTGCTGTCTCAGGCTAGCTGAGGGCTGTGCTTAAAGGGTCCCGACCTCCACCCCGGACAGACAGTTCTCAGAGGTTCCCCGCTCGCTTGTCTAACTCAATGAGGGATAGCAAAGCAGTCCTGGCTTGGAGTGCCCTGAATGCCCACACTCGGCACATCACAGCACTCGGCCATCAGCTCGGCTGCACTTGCCGCAGGCTGCCATCTGGGGGGGGGGGATCAATCAGGGGGCTGCAGGAGAGCTTCCACCCCACGGAGCCCGCAGAGCCACCCCAGTCCTCCCCATCGGGGGCTCGTACCCCATTCCTCCCTCCCTCCCCCCACTTACCCGTCCCTAGCCCCCCTTCCTGATGTACAAAATAAAGGACACGTGTGTTCAAAAATAGAAACTCTCTATTTAACAAAACTCGGGGAGACTGGGAAAAGGAGGTGGGAGAGGGGAAGAGAGAGGGTGGGAGAGGGAAGGGCAACTAAAATGATCAGGGGTTTGGAACAGCTCCCATATGAAGAGAGGCTAAAGAGACTGGGACTTTTCAGCTTAGAAAAGAGGAGATGGAGGGGGGATATGATAGAGGTCTAGTAAAGCATGAGTGGTGTGGAGAGGGTGCATAAAGAAAAGTTCTTCATTAGTTCCCATAATAGAAGGACTAGAGGACACCAAAGGAAAGGAATGGGTAGCAGGCTTCAAACTAATAACGGAAAGTTCTTCTTCACAAAGCAAATAGTCAACCTGTGGAACTCCTTGCTGCAGGAGACTGTGAAGGCTAGAACTAGAACAGAGTTTAAAGAGAAGTTAGATAAATTCATGGAGGCTGGGTCCATGGAGTGGTATTAGCCAGGGGGTAGGAGTGGTGTCCCTGGCCTCTGTTTTGGAAGGCTGGAGATGGATGGCACGAGACAAATGGCTTGGTCATTGTCTTCGGTCCATCCCCTCCGTGGTAGCTGGTGTTGGCCGCTGTCGGCAGACAGGCTACTGGGCTAGATGGACCTTTGGTCTGACCCAGTACGGCCATTCTAAGCTCAGGGCTCCGGTTCAGGGGTCTCACTGGACCACCTTGATTTTCATGCACACCTGCTCCTGGGTGGCCAGGCTGGCAGCTCTCCTGCCCTAGACGGCCACTTTCCTGTGCCTAGTGCGGAGGTCATGGACGAGGTCCACGATGTCCGCACTAGATCAGGCGGGCGCCCGTCTATTGCGTCCCCGGGCAAGCTCCCGGGAGCCACCAGCCTGGTCCCGGCAAGAGGGGGTGGGCTGGGTGGCAGCGGGTGGCTGGCTCGTGCCATGCCAGGTGCAGGGTCTGCTGGCTGGGTGCTGGCAGGCTTGCACCTGGCACGGGCACCGTAGCCAGCCCGTGCCCCTTTAAGGGCTCCGGGGCCGGGAGGGGGGCAGAAGAGTTTCCCTGGTGGTGCCCAGAGTGGCCACCAGGGCAAGCTGGGGAGGGCTAGCCTCCCACTAGTTCGAATTAAGTGGCTACACAGCCCTTAATTCGAACTACTTAATTCGAACTAGGCGTTAGTCCTCGTGGCATGAGGTTTACCTAGTTTGAATTAAGCGCACCGCTAGTTCGAATTAAGTTTGAACTAGCGGTTTTCATGTGTAGCGCCGTTAGTTCGAATTAACTTTGTAGTGTAGACATACCCTCCCTCACTTCCAGCCCTGCCCCCAGCCAGGGCTCCACTCCCCTTCTTCCCATTGTTCCACTCCCTGGGAGATACTGGTCAGACAGGTTCGAAGCCCCCTTGCATAATGACTCATCCCCTGCCCTGCTGGGCCGTGCTGCAGCCAGCAGCCAGTGGAGGTCACTCACAGCCCACTGCCCAGCATAGCAACCAGCAAGGTACCAACACTATGTCACAGATGCCAATGAAGTGGAGTGTGTGTGTGTGTGTGTGCGTGTGCGTGCGTCTGTGAGATGCCAACGAAGTGTGCGTGTGCGTGTGTGCACGCGTGCGCGAGCAGTGAGGGAGACCGAGCGAGATCACTCCAAAGCAAAGCTCAGGGACACCCTTAGGCTGCTCAGAAGTAAGCGTTTCCGGGCCAGGGGATACGTGCGCCATCCCAGTGATTGGCGAGGTGCCGGGGGCGGCCGGGTCTCCCGGGGCAGTGGGTGAATGAAGCCCGTGCTTCATGGCGTGGTAGGAATGAGGCGCATGACAGACGGAGGAAGGAGAATTCATGGGAGGATCTGGGGGTGCCTGCGTCCCGGGACTGGTGGCTGGCGATGGGGGATGAATGGAGAAGGGTCAGACGGGAGGTAGGGGAAGGTGATGTGCAGAGAGGGAGGCTGAGGAGAGGAGGGTGGAAAGCAACCAGGCCACGGGGCAGGAGGCGAGGCGGAGGGGTGCTGGCCAGTCACTGGCGTGCAGGGGACTAGGCCAGAGCCCTGGCTGAGAGGCCAAGGGGCCATCTAGAGACCTTGCTGGATGGGCGCAGTTGGCTGAGGGGGCCTGGGAGGAGCCGTCCGGGTGCGTGGAGGGGGAGCGGGCGACGTGCAGCAGGCGGGGTGGGTGGCTGGCAGAGGGGCGCTCTGGGGACTGGCTGGGGAGACGGCGGCGTGGACGCGGGGCGCTGCGCCAGTCGGGGCATGAGAAGGGCAGCTCCAGGCTCGGTGCTAACGGCGGCTGTTCTTTGTGTGTGCACGTGTGTTACCCCAGGTCCCGAAGGATGTAACCTGTTTATTTATCACCTGCCCCAGGAGTTCGGAGACGCCGAGCTCATGCAGATGTTTTTGCCTTTCGGCAATGTCATCTCTGCCAAAGTCTTTGTTGACCGTGCCACCAACCAAAGTAAATGCTTTGGTAAGTACCAGAGCCCTGCTCGCCCCTGTGCCCCCAGGCGCCTCTGGGGGTCGGCTCTCCTGCCCCGAAGAGCATTTGGATCAGCAGCCACTGTGAGCGACGTGGGAAGCACGGGGCCCCGCCCCCACAGCGACACACACAGCCGTCGGCCTCTGAGCACTCGCTGCCTGGCCCGATCGGCGAGGCCAGACCCAGTCCCCCCGCGATCCCCAGCATTACTGACGTGCCTAGGCCGGGACGCACGCAGGCCAGCACTATCACTGACCGGGCCAGGAGCCCCAGCGCTGCCACGTCAATCCACCCTCAGCACCACCTGGAGCGTGCCACGTCAGCCCTTAGCGCCGCCTGGAGCGTGCCACGTCAGCCCTTAGCGCCACCCGGAGCTTGCCACGTCAGCCCTTAGCGCCGCCTAGAGCGTGCCACGTCAGCCCTTAGCGCCACCCGGAGCTTGCCACATCAGCCCTTAGCGCCACCTGGAGCGTGCCACGTCAGCCCTTAGCGCCACCTGGAGCGTGCCACGTCAGCCCTTAGCGCCACCCGGAGCTTGCCAAGTCAGCCCTTAGCGCCACCCGGAGCGTGCCACGTCAGCCCTTAGCGCCACCTGGAGCGTGCCACGTCAACCCTTAGCGCCACCCGGAGCTTGCCACGTCAGCCCTTAGTGCCACCTGGAGCGTGCCACGTCAGCCCTTAGCGCCACCCGGAGCTTGCCACATCAGCCCTTAGCGCCACCTGGAGCGTGCCACGTCAGCCCTTAGCGCCACCTGGAGCGTGCCACGTCAGCCCTTAGCGCCACCCGGAGCTTGCCAAGTCAGCCCTTAGCGCCACCCGGAGCGTGCCACGTCAGCCCTTAGCGCCACCTGGAGCGTGCCACGTCAACCCTTAGCGCCACCCAGAGCTTGCCACATCAGCCCTTAGCGCCACCTGGAGTGTGCCATGTCAACCCTTAGCGCCACCTGGAGTGTGCCACGTCAGCCCTTAGCGCCACCTGGAGCATGCCACGTCAGCCCTTAGTGCCACCTGGAGTGTGCCACGTCAGCCCTTAGCGCCACCTGGAGCATGCCACGTCAGCCCTTAGTGCTGCCCGGAGCATGCCACGTCAGTCCTAAATGCTGCCCTGAGTGTGCCAGACCCTGGGGTTTGTTAGTGCTCAAGGGCCTGGCACTGTGGGTGCGTCAGTGCCCCAGGGCTTGGCCTGGCGCCTCAGTGCCGTGTGTCACGGCAAGTCACGCCTGCCTGGGCACCAGACGTGTTTGGGCTTTGGGGCCTATGTGGGTGCCCGGAGTCGTGTGTTGTAGCCCCTGCTGTCTCCCTCGGCCCACCTCAGCTGCCGCAGGATCACCTCAAGGCCGGTGCAGCCTCTGACCCCCTCCCTGCACAATTTCCCTCTGGGGCCCCCGGAAATGGGGCTCTTGGCCCCTCGCCTGCAACCCCAAACCAGGCACCCGAGCAGCTGCTCCTGGCACCGAGGGCGTTAGCAAGGAGCCACGCCCGCCCTTGGGCCCCTCCACGCGACGGCTGCTTCCTGGCTGCTGGCAACCCCCCTGGCAGCAGGGGAGGGCGGGGAGAGGCTGCGGTGTGGGGCGCCCAGCCCTTCCGGTGCCCTGCCTAACACCGACCTCACCCCCCGGCCTCTGTCTGACTGAAAGCCAGAGCCAGCCAGGTGCCGCTGGCAGCCGTCTGCCTCACTCCTTCAGGGTATGTCTACACTACCCCCCTCGTTCGAACTAGGGGGGGTAATGTAGTCATACGGAGTTGCAAATGAAGCCCAGGATTTGAATTTCCCGGGCTTCATTTGCATAAAGCCGGCCGGTGCCATTTTTAAATGCCGGCTAGGTCGGACCCTGTGCCACGCGGCTCCCCTCGGGGCTTGGGCCTGGCCGTGGGTGCTCGCTGCCCCTACGCTCTTCCGAGTGCCTCTCTGGGGCGAGAGCTGGGTGGTGGGTCTCCGGGAAGGGGGATTCCAGGCGCAATTCCCCCTCCTTGAGAGCGGGGGCAGGGGGTGTTGATGCTGCACTTTTACTTCACTTTGTCTCTCGAGGCCTGATTGATCGACGGGCGTGTTCCTTTGTGCCCGCCCTGCCCCCTCCGTCCCAAGGCAGCCTGGCCGGGGGGGGGAGGGGGCACCTCATAGCAGCCCTTCGCCGCCACTCTTCAGGGCTGCGAGCCCTTGGGGAGGTGGCGCGCTCTGGGGCCCTCCGGGGGGGGGCCGAGCGGGGCAAGTCGCTTCCTTTCCATGCTACCCCACGGCAGTGCTGGCTCTTCCCCCTGCCGAGCCGGATGTCACTCCCGCGGCGCTGGACTACCCCGGGGCGGGCAGCTCACTGCGAATGTTCCGGCTGGTTTCTGGGGTGAGTGGGCAGAGAGCCGCGTGCTCCTCTTGTCCTTCCAGCCAGGGGGGACGATCTGCCAGGCTGCCCTGTCCGTGCAAGGTCCCAGTGCTCCGGGAATGCACACGTGGGGGGCCGTGGGCAAAGGCGGGGCCCGCGTGGGCACACACACGACTCCCCTCGTCCCCTGCCGGCAGTGCGCTCCCGGTCTGCACTGAGACCTCTGTGCGAGGGGCACCCGCCTCGTCTGGCCAGCAGCTCCGGCAGAGCGAGGGTGGCACCGCGGCCTCTCGGCTCTCTGCTGAGCCTGCCACGAGAGGTGCAGCTGAACGCCGGCGCGAGGTTTGGGGGGGAGGAGCCCCTCGCGGCTGCGACTGGCCCGGGCTGCGTTTGGACCAGTGCCACAGGGCGCCAGACTCCAGTTTCAGGGCCTGTCTTCCCATCCCCATAGCCCTCTCCCGGACGCTGAGTTCTTGGTTCCAGTCTGGGCCCCTCGCCCGCCCTTGCTGCAGGCCCTGCTCGTGCGGTGTGGGGCGCCCCCCTCGACGTGGAGACACCCTGGGCAGCCCTGCCTTGCTTTCGGTCGTGGCAATCCGCAGCTGCTCCGGCCTGCTGCAGCCTCCTGTTCAGCCACTGAGATGGCGCTGCCCCCAGGTCCGCCTGGCGCCACGCAAGCCCCACACTCCTGGCGCGCTGGGAAGGGCCCCGCTACCCGTCCGAAAGGCCGAGCTCGGCACGCAGCCTCTCCATGCCCAGCGGCAGTGGGCGCTCTGCCGGGCCCTGCACCATGCTGGCGGGGAGCCCGGTGACAAGGGGATGTGGGTGCCACCCCGAGCTCCAACGTGACTCGCTGCACGGCCGAGGGGAAGCTCCTGCCCCGCTCTGCCCGCATTGAATGGCTCCGACGCCCTCACTCGCCCTGGCCTGCAGAGGAGGCTTCGCGCGGCCGGGCTGGGAGGTGCCGGACAGGTTTTTATTGCCACCGATGAGCAGCTCTCACTGCATTACCGCCGCCGCTGCCTCTGTAGCCCTCCCCCCGCCAGCGCTGCCCGCGGAGCCCCGCCCTGCGCTCACAGGGCAGGAAGGATCGGCGCCCTGTGGCCCCTGGAGAGGAAGGTGCCCGGCCCCTCCACGTGCCCCCTCGCTGCGCTCAGTTCCACGGCCCTCCTGCTGGGACTGGCTGCAGGGCCAAATGGAGCTGCGGAGCACGCTGGACGCCCCGGCTATTACAGCCCGTGGCTTTTCTATTGCAGCAGACGTCGCATGGGGAGAAGAATGCCGCGAGGGCCCTTTCGAATGTACAGAACCAGCCCGTAGTGGCGAGGCCGGCGCGGCGGGGCGCCAGGCCCCCGGGGCTGGGTCTCAGGGGTCCTGGACCGGGCTGAGGTCTCCTGCCAGCCACATGGAGAACTGGAAGGACGCGGGGGTCGGGGGCTGGCGGTTTGTATGGAGACTGCTCTTGGAGGAAGTGGGGCGCTGATGGGCCTGCGTGGGGTGCTGGATCCGGCAATGCACGGCCCGGGTTTGGAGCTGGCTGCATGAACACGCAGGCAGGGCTGTGTGAGCAAAGGGCGTTCTCAACAGCAGCCACGGCAGCCCTCGGGCAATTCCCAGGAGCCTGACTGGTCTCCGCTTTGGACCTTTCTTGGCATGTCGTCCCAGCAAAGTGGCTGCAAATGCTGCGGAAAGGAAGTGGCCGCGCTGCACCCCGGCCCCGCACAGCTGTACATGACAGGGCAGGGGGCAAGGCGGAGAAAGGGAGCCCAGCTCACAAATCCTCTGGAAGGTCAGAGAATCCTAGAGACTAGGACTGGCAGGCCCTCGAGTCCAGTCCCCTGCCCCATGGCAGGACCCAGCACTGTCTAGACCAGGGGTCTCCAAACTACGGCCCGGGGGCCGGATGCGGCCCGCGAGGCCCTCTCATCCGGCCCGTGGAGACCTTTTTGGATTCAAAGGCAGAAGAAGTGAGATTGTTTCAAAACCCATTTGAAGCAGATGTGGCCAGTTGCCCAGATGAACTGCAGCTGGAAGTCATTGAGTTGCAAGCAAATGACCTCCTTAGGGACAAGTTCAAAATAGGACTGGTGGGTTTTTACCAGTTTTTGCCCAAGGAAGACTTTCCTAATGTCAAAACTTTTGCATCAAGGTACCTTTCAATCTTTGGAACAACATACCTGTGTGAACAAACATTTTCAAGAATGAAATACGTGAAGAACAATTTGAGAACAAACTTGTCCGATGATAATCTCAGGTCACTGTTGATGTTAGGGACAACAAATCTAAAGCCAGAAATGTCTGCTATTTTGGCATCCAGGAAACAATTTCACCATTCACACTAATACAGGTGTTCATGTGTAGTGTATGAATGTGTTATTAAATAATAACTGAATAAAATAATATTAAATACATAATTAAAAACAACATCCATGTTTTGATTGTTTTTTATTTGGACCTCAAGTGTGTAGTCGGCCCCCGAACTGCTGTTTGATAGTTAATGCGGCCCTCGGGCTGAAAAGTTTGGAGACCCCTGGTCTAGACCATCCCTGCCAGGTGTCTGTCCAACCTGCTCTTACGTATCTCCAGCGACGGAGATTCCCCAACCTCCCCAGGCAATTCGTTCCAGTGTTTTACCACCCTGACAGGCAGGAATTTTTTCCCAATGTCCAACCTGAACCTCCCTTGCTGCAGTTGAAGCCCATTGCTGCTTGTCCTGTCCTCAGAGGCCCAGGAGAACCAGTTTTCTCCCTCCTCCGTGTGACACCCTTTCAGGAGGTCAGAGGTTATGTCGCCTGCGTGTTGTTGAGACCCCTGCCGTGCGTTGGGGTGTGTAGCTACGGGGTATCCTCCTAGGGCCTCTCTCACCCACAGGGTCAGTTCTGAGCCGCCACGGTTCAGCCCTATCCGCCCCCCCTTCTCTGGGGAGTCCTGCAGAACTCGGGGGCCTTTCCAGTAATGGACGTTCTGCGGTTAGTAGAGCTTGTGACGTCCCTCCTCGGGATGGAGGGCTTGGGGTCTCGCCCCCCAGCTGCAGAAACAGCAGCAGCGCTCAGGACGTGGGGGGAGGTTCTCCGCCCTCCCAGGCTCAGGGTCCCGGTGGCAGGGAAGGGGGGTGTTGATCCGACTGTCTCCAAAGCAGCCGAGCCGCGTTGACAGCAGTACACACCTCTTGGCGGAAGCCGTTGGGCTTTGCCTGCACCTCGCTGCTCTGTGAGTTACCGCCGGGGAGCGCGAGGGGCCTTTGCTTTCAAACGGCTTTCCGCTGGCCTCCCTCGGGGGCGGGGGCATCGCGCACTTCGCCTCCAGACGCAGGCCCCGGGGCAGCGCTGGCGTCTCCACAGAGGGGCTGTGGTCACCTTATTCCCAGCCTCGGCTCCCCCTCCCACCCCAAGCCTTCTGGGTGACCCCAGGCCCTTGCTGGGTTACCTTTGGGGGCTCGGCGTGAGGAGTGGGGAGGGTCTCTGGCGCGCTTGGTGACGAATTGTGTCCTTCCTTCTCCGCCCCCTCTCACCCCTACCCCCAGGTTTCGTCAGTTTCGACAATCCAGCTAGCGCTCAGGCAGCCATTCAGGCCATGAACGGCTTCCAGATCGGCATGAAGAGGCTAAAGGTCCAACTAAAGCGGCCCAAAGATGCCAACAGACCCTACTGACCCCTGCTCACCCTGGCCCTGCAAACAGGTAAGCCATTGGCAGCCCGCGTGGTCCCTGCGGGAGAGCTGGGGGTAGTGTGCTGTTTCCTGGAAGCCAGGGGGCAGTATGGCATCTCCCGGCACCGGGACGGCTGTGCACCACTGCCATCTGCTGGGCAGCGTTGGACCTGCTTGGCCAGAGCACGTGGCCCTGGGCCCTCGCGCTCAGCGCTGCTCCCTTAGCTCTGCCGCTGTCTTTCCAGCCCATCTGAGGCCGGGCGGTCATAGGCCAAGAGCGCCAGACACGACTCCCTCCCACAGCTGCTTCTGCCCGGTCCCGCTGTGGCCTCGGAGCTTCAGTGAGAGCCACGTTCCCACCACGAGGAGTCCTGGGGCCCCTTAGAGGCTGGTAAAACCCACTTCGGTAGCCGCATCGCAGGCTGTACCCAGGAAAGCCGACACCCCAGTCAGTCTGTTCATCCCTAAGGTGCCTCGAGACCCCTCGTGGCTTTGACAGATCCAGACTAACGCAGCAACCCCTCTGAGACCCGACGTCTCCTTAAAGTGCTGGGAGGGCTCTCCTGGATGTTGCTACTGCTGTTGCTTCCTTCCGAGTTGGCTAGATCCTAGGTGGCAGAGAACCCGCCGGGCGCCCAGCTCTGTGGGCAGGGCAGAGAACCCGCCGGGCGCCCAGCTCTGAGGGCAGGGCAGAGAACCCGCCGGGCGCCCAGCTCTGAGGGCAGGGCAGAGAACCCGCCGGGCGCCCAGCTCTGAGGGCAGGGCAGAGAACCCGCCGGGCGCCCAGCTCTGAGGGCAGGGCAGAGAACCCGCCGGGCGCCCAGCTCTGAGGGCAGGGCAGAGAACCCGCCGGGCGCCCAGCTCTGAGGGCAGGGCAGAGAACCTGCCGGGCGCCCAGCTCTGAGGGCAGAGCAGAGAACCCGCCAGGCGCCCAGCTCTGTGGGCAGGGCCGCTGCCCACAGCAGCACAGAAGGAAGGGTGGCGTGGCAGGGTTTTGCCACCCTTCGATTTTCACTGCTGCTGGCCGTGCTGCCTTCACAGCGCGGGCCCTGGGCTGTCACCAGCCAGCCCCGCAGCTCTGGCCAGCCAGGGATTTCATGGAGAAACCTTGCTTCTGGTTGTATTGCTATCCCGGACGAGGGGCTCCCTGCTGAGCGCGTGCTGCCTACAGGCGCGCCTGGCTGCCTTTGCAGGGCGTAGGCCCACGTGGCGACGCTCAGCTACCGACATGCGCCAGCAGCAGACGCCAGCAGAGGCCCTGCATGCGGGAGAAGCTCTTGGTTAGCTCACTGCCCTGGGGTGGCCCTCGACTCCACTGGACACCCACCCGCCTAGGGCTCACCTTGCGGAGCGCCGAACCCTTCCTGCCTCGGCAGGGCGCTTCCCAGCAGCGCTGGGCACGAGCTGCCGAGTTCGGCGCCCAAGTCGGAGGAGGGGAAGTGCTTGGATCCGGGCCTGGGCCCAGGGCGCGCTCTGTTTTCAAGCGGGGCTGGATGTTCCACGCCCAAACGGCTGTTGGACCCGCCGCCAGCCCTGCGCTGGCCCTTTAAGGGCAAACCCAGCCCTGAGCCAGGGCTAGAGCCACCCCCAGCTGAGGCCTTATTGCTAATTAGGGCCCAGCTGGGGGCCATATAAAGGAGGTAACGGGACTCACACCTGCTCTGGCTGGAGAGTGGGAGGGGTGCGGCTGCGGCTGCGGCTGCTTGGGAAGGGAAGGGAAGGGAAGCAGAGCTCAGCTCAGCTCAGCTCAGCTCAGTCTAGGCAAGCTCCCAGGCTGCAGGGCCTGAGGCCAGACCCGAGGGCAGGAAGGCTGCAGGGGGCAGCCAGAGGCAGCAGGCCCCCACCCCTGGCCCCCACCTCCTTGCCAGTGCTGAGTGGCTGTTCCACACAGCAGTTTGCCCCTGAGGCAGGCCTAGGTGAGGCCCGGCCGTGGGTTACTGAGGCCAGGCGCGTGTAGGGGAAGTGGGTGTTCCCTGGGGAGGGACCCCTGGGCACAGGAGGAGTGGGTGTTGCCGGGGGGAGGGCCCTGGAGGACAGAGACACTGGAGTGGGCGCGGCCGGAGGGCGGTGTCCTGAAGGGGGCGCTGCGGCCAAGAGTGCTGCGGGTCCGGCCTGGAGAGGGAAGGGAGGGCACGGGGGGGCCCAGCCGTGAGAGGCGTCCAGCGAGCTGACAAAAGCGAATCCCCGGGGCTAACCGCCGTGGCGACGAGTCTGAGCTGGGGATATGGGATAAAATATGATTTTCAGACACAATCTTCCCTAAAACTCCCCAGAGCGACCCCCCCCCCCCCCCCATGACTCAAACTGCCTCTTCTCTGTCCCACCACCTCCCAGAGCCCCGGGAGCCGCCCCAGGCCCGGTCTGGGGCTAAACGGCTCCGTTCGCCTTTTGTCACTTCCTCCTCTGTTTGCCGGCCCGCGTTTCCTCGCTCTGGTGGGGGGCTGGCCGCAGAGGCGCTTGTGACCCCCCTGTGCTGGAGCTCAGGAGCGGGGGAGACTGCGAGCGAGACAGCCGGCTCTTGCCCAGTGTCCAAGCTAGCGGGGAGGCCAAGGCGCTGGGTGTCGGCAAGTGGTCCCGAGTCTCTGGCTGACGACTGTTCTCAGCGGGGACTGGAGGTGCTTGTGGGCGGGCAGGCAGGAGTCTGTGGCTCTCGACCAGCCAGCCCCGTGCTGGCCCTGCTCGTGGGAGCAAACCTGCCTGTCTGTGAGGCCACTGGGCTATTACGCCGTCTCTTTCGAACATGGGGGGAGCGTTTGACCCTTTTTGGAGCGGGACGGGTGGGTGTCCGCGGGACGTTTCGAGTTCTGGGTGAAAATCAAGATCTGGAATACTGGCCGGAATGGGAATAATTTGATGTTGAGAAGCTGCTGCAGTGCTGAGACAGGAGCTTACTCGACAGCCCGCGGGTCTGTCAAAATCGGTTCTGGACCAGCCCCGCTGTGCTGCCCCCTGCTGCCCGGGCATAGGCAACCCGAGTCTCCTTGCCCCCCGAGACACACCCACAGAAATGCGATCGGCCCCCCAGAGCCGGAGCCGTCCTGAGGGGTGCAGGCCAGGACAACCCCCTCCCCCTGCCGCCGCATGAGAACGGGTCCCTGGGGCCTCCGCTGGCAGGCCCAGGCTTTCTGCTTTGTGTTCTCTGGCCTCCATTCTTCTAGCACCTTCCCGCTTTCGGAGACGTCTCAGCACCGCTGGCTGGGGGCGCTGGTCCTCGCTTTGCCAAGTCCCTTGCTGCCCTGGGACTCAGATTGGGCCGGGCCGGCCTGTCCATGCAGGGCAGCCAGACCCACCTGACTGCTGGGTGTGCTGGTGCCGGGTGCAAAAGGGCACCAGAAGCATGGTCCGGCTGCTGACCTGGACATCTAATTACCAGGGGAGGGCTGGGTGCAGCCGGGAACCACGGCCTGCTTCTCCCCGTGCCAGAGCCCCGAGAGCTGGGCCTGACCTGGGGCCCGGAGCCGCGTGGGGGCGTTTATCTGCAGCACGAGGCGCACGGCAGGCGTGGGTCGGGGGTTGGCACTGCAGCCGGGCGCCGCAAGGAAGGGAAGGGGGCTGAGTTAGGAAGCACAGAGGGAGCCGGGCAGTTTGTGAGCCCAGGGTGACGCAGGAGGGGCAGAGCCGGGGGGCGCACCGGAAGCGGCTCTCGCTCAGGTCTGCTGCAGGAGCTGAGGGACAAAAGGAGGCTGAGTTCCGTGCCCTCGGTGTCACGTAGGTAGCTGGCTGGGTGCCAGGCGCCGGTGCAGCCTGCAGACACCAGCCACATGTTCCCCGACCCCCGGGCTGAGGGGGAAGCACGCCGCATGCGAACATGGGCACCGAGGGGAGACGGGCCTGAAGACCTGGCTCTTTGGCACGTGCCTTTTGGATCTGTCCAGGCGCCTCCTTGTGCTGGAAACCCCCCAAACCGGCCGCTGGTGCGCGAGTTCAGTTCCTGTCCCTTCAGAGCTCACGAGGCGGAAGGAGAACGCACCGTGGGGGCCGGTTCTGGGCTGCTGCCTGTGTTGAAATGGCTCGTAAGAGGCAGGATGAGCGGCGGGCCGAGGGGCCCAGGCGGCGCCTTCTCAGCCCCGTTACCGATACTCCACCTCTGCGCCGGCGTCTTGGGACGGGTCACGCGCCGAGCCCAGGCAAACCTTCCAGCAGGCCCCCGGGCGCCTCCTCTGCCCTGTCGGCACCGCTGCCCCTCGCAGAGTGCGCTGGGACCTCAGCTGGAACGTGCAGGGGCCACAGTCCGAGGCCTCCGTGCAGCTCGTGCTGCCTTCAGTCGTGAAAGGGGCTCCGGAGTCGGCCTGGCATTGCTGTGGCATTGCTGCCCTCTCCTGGTGACCGCCAGGCAGTCCGGCCCGCGCCGCTCTTCCCCCTGGCTGCTGGCAGAGTAGCGAGGGCAGAGCCCACATGGCAGGCCGAGGGGAAAGGAAGGGGGTGCACGCCCGTGTACCTCTCCGGTGTCCCCCCGCCCGCACGCCCCCGGGTGGCACAGGCCGCCGTGACTGTGCTAATCACCTCCAGGTCTCTATTCACAAGACGGGGCGTCGCAGAGCCTGGCCGGGTCCTGCGGGCGGAGCGCGCTCACGTCTGCTCTGAGGCCGCGCGGCCCTCTCGTGCCCGCCCCGGCTGGCCGAAGGGACGTTGCTCTCAGCCCGGCCTGCAGGGAAGTGCTGCTGCTGTCAGCGCAAAACAGGGCACGTCCCGTCCCCCGGTCAAACCCCCTCCACATGCTGCCCCTCGCCATGGCCGTCGGCCCGGGAGCCGCGCACCCCAGCGAGAGACACAAACCGCCCGTCCCTAGCTGCTGCCTCCAAACACCCAGCCAGCCTGGGGCCGTAGTGTCCCGTCCCGCCGGCGCCTCTCGCCCCGGGTTCTCCTCTGGCCTTGGGCTGCAGCATGGATTGGGGGACCGGGGCCGGGCTGGGCACCAGTAGCCTAGGAAACCAAGGGGCCGTGTGGTGGGCAGTCAGAAGGGCTCCCTCTCAGCACAGCACCAGGCCAAGCCGGGGGTCAGCGAGCGCCGGATTTCAGATCCAGCTTCAATGTCAGGGCTCAGCTCCCGGCAACCCCCAGGTAGGGCTGAGAGCCCCCGTGTCCTGGGCAAATTCCAGCTCCCGTAATTTCACACCCGCCCTCTTGGCGGGACGTCCCTGCGCCCCCTCCCTATGGGACGTCCCTGCACCCCGTCTTGTCCCCGTGCCCCCTCCCCATGGGACATCCCCATGCCCCCTCTTGTCTCCGCACCCCCTCCCATGGGACGTCCCTGCGCCCCCTTTTGTCCCCGCGCCCCCTCCCCATGGGACGTCCCCGCGCCCCCTCTTGTCCCTACGCCCCCTCCCCATGGGACATCCCCGCTCCCCCTCCCCATGGGACGTCCCTGCACCCCCTCCCCATGGGACATCCCCGCGCCCCCTCTCGGGGGCTGTGTCACCACATAAGAGGATCAGCACAATCCCAAACCAGCACCTGGACGCAAACGAGGCCCATATGCACCCCCAGGTCATTTGTGTTTGTGGGCTGGGCAGGAAACGCAGGGAGGGGGGGATTTCTGCCCAGGCCTGGCGGGACCCCAGCGAGAGGCATGTCTCCTACCGGCAGTAGACAGCCCTTGGTCCATCTGGCCTGCACCAAAGGTCTCAAATGCCCATGTGGTTTGGTCCCCTTTGGGACCAAAGGGCCAGGGACAGGTCAGTCTTACAGTGCTCCTTGCGCCCGGGTTACAGACACCCAAAGGCAGCCGCGCCCAGCGCCCCAGTCCCAGCAGCTGTGCCCGGGGGTGTAAAATGGGAAGCGGTGGCCTGGCGACCCGGCTCACAGCAGCTGCGCTTCACCCTGCGCCTGTCTCGGAGCTGGGCACCGGGACACCAGGGGCATGGCCTCTGGACGAAGGGGCAGGAGCGGCGAGGCTGCCTAGGGCTGATTTGGCGCGGATGAGTCGGGGACCGTCTAGCCCAGCAGCCGGGAGGAACCCTGACGACTGGCCACTTCCCCACAAGCGCGTTGTCGAATGCTCAGCAAAGGTCCCTGGCGGACGAGAGCCAGAATGTGCCGTCTCGGTCTCCTTCCCTGCCCACCGAGTGCGCACAGCTAGTGTCGCCTGTTCCTGGCAACAGGAGCGCTTGTCTTCTGGCTAGAGGGAACGGGTTTGGAGCCAGGGTCCCTGGGTGCTAGGCCAGCTCTGTTTCCCTGCGCCATCAGTACAGGTAGCAAAGAGGGATGGAGGGATGTTCATGGTGAATTTTAAAGTCCCGTATGTAGGTGTTCGTGGCTGCCAAACGTCAGCCTGTCCCGTTGGATGTGTTTGCCGGCTCTCATCCAGTCAGGGAGGGGAAATTATACCAGGTAGCTTCTCTGACCAGTCACAACTCAGCATCACAGCTCAGACCATGCAGAACTGTTTGTGATCAACCCAGAGCGTAGAGCATTCAAAGAGTCACGCGACTAACCGCAGCTGCCGCGTCCACCCGTCTAGGCGCCGTCTCCACCGACACGGCAGCCGTGGGACTCAGATACGGTGTCGCTTGGGAGTTACTCTGGTGGCTCTGGCAAGGGGCACAGCTCCTGGGTCCTGTGGGGGTGAGGTGCTAGAGGGATCCAAGCCTCATTGCACTAGGCCTCACAGCCTCGCTTTCCATCCTCCATTGACCCGATCTGCAGGCGACATGGGAAAGCGCCATCAAACCAATTCATCTTTTCTGTATGTTTTGTTTCCTCCAACCCAACCCTACTGCACCTCCCCACACCAGGCCAATCATTCCTCCAAGATGGCCCCACGGTTGCCTAGCAACCCTCTAGCTGTTGAGAGACCCAACCCAAAACCCTCTCTCCTAAATAAACCGGAACTGTAAGTGCCTCACTCACGTTGTCACCGTGCTCGGCGGCGGCGCCGTGCGGCCGGTTGTAACCTCGTTGCATGACTTGACGTTGAGTTCGCTACGTCTCTACTTCTGTATCTTTCCCTCTCCTGCGCTGGTGCTGTTCTTTGGGCGATTGTGAAGCCCCTGGTGGAGAGTTTTTGGAGTGCTGCTTGGTTAGTTGTGAGTAGCTGTGACCCGTGGCGTCTCTGCCCTCTCTTCTTTTCTCTGTTGTAACGTACGAATCTGTGTTGGTGTTTCTCCCGCATTCGCCGCGCGGCCGTGGGAGCTGGGAAAGGGTGGGACTGGTGCTGAGTCACCCTTGGGCCCAGAAAAAGAGGGTTTCATGTGATGTAGGGGTCTTGTTTCGCATGATCCCCTTTTCTTACTTACCCAATACAGACTCAAGGCCATGGTGGTGCATGCAGGAAAGCCCTTTTGCAAATCTCCTGTCTGCTAATCCTTCAGCGGGGTGGTTGGCTTGCTCTGAGTTAACATAAGAATGGCCCTACTGGGTCAGACCAAAGATCCATCCAGCCCAGTATCCTGTCTGCCGACAGTGGCCAACACCAGGTGCCCCAGACGGAGGGATCACAACAGGTAAACCCTATGTGATCTTCCCCCATCACCCATTTCCAGAGAAACAGAGGCTAGGGACACCATTTCTACCATCCTGGCTAATAGCCAGGGCTCGACAAATAGTGTAATCTACTCGCCCGTGGCGACTAGATTACACCCTGGAAGAGCCGGTGCGGAGTGATCTGCGCATGTGCAGAGCACTGAACTGCGCGGCTGGCGAGCAGGCATCGCTGCCACTCGGCGAGCCCTGCTAATAGCCATTGATGGACCTAACCTCCATGAATCTATCTAGCTCTAGTTTGAACCCTGTTAAAGTTCTTGCCTTCACCACTTCCTCTGGCAGGGAGTTCCACAGGTTGACTGTGTACTGAGCGAAGAAAAACTTCCTTTTGTTTGTTTTAAACCTGCTGCCTGTTCATTTTATTTGGTGACCCCTAGTTCTTATATTGTGGGAACAAGTAAATAACTTTTCCTTATTCACTTTTTCCACACCAGTTGTAATTTTATAGACCTCTATCATACCCCCCCTTAGCTATCTCTTTTCTAAGCTGAAAAGTCCAAGTCTTTTTAATCTCTCTCTTTCATATGGGACCTGTTCCAAACCCTGAATCATTTCTGTTGCCCTTTTCTGAACCTTTTCCAATGCCAATTCCTTCTGTTTCCTTCTGGAGGCAGGAGAAGCCGAGGCAGGAGGAAAGTCTGAGATGGGATTTTCAAAGGAGCAGAGAGGCGCTCCGCTCCCATTCCCTCCCGCAGGGGGACACGTCTCTCCTCTCGGGCTACGTCTGCGCTGCACGCTTATCCCGAAAGAACAGACTGCCCGTCTACACGGCAAGCCCCTTACTTTGAAATCATTCCGAAATATCGGGCTTCTGTGTGGCCCTCATCTGACAAGGTGCAAGGGAAGCCACAGGCAGAGGGCTCTTTCTTCGACCTCAGCTACGCAATTGACGTAGCTGACGCTGCGCAGACAAACCCTGGGTGAGCTGGTGCAGTCCCGCTCCGTTCCACTAGGACAGCAGCTCTCTGTGCCGACCCTTTCGGAAGGGGCGCTGGCGCCGGCAGTCCCTGTGACTCAGTCTCACAAAGCTATGGAGCCCAGACGTAGCTCCCTGCAGAGTTTGCATCTGCAAACATGATCCGTGGCTATGAAGTGGATAGGCACGAATTTGCCTGGCTCTAGCTACAAAATGGGTATCCGCATCCGCAGCCACCAAAGCACGCGGCAGATCCAGGGATCTGCAGGGCTCTCCCCGTGCGCACAGTGACAAAAAGAGCCCCGTCCGATTTCTAAAGGACCATAGGACACACCATAGGACTCTGCTGCTGCACTGGCTTTGGCTTTGGTGGAGCTCTGGCCCCAGAGACGTTAAAGAAGTGCCACCTCTTTACACAGCAGACTGGGTATTTGGATGGGCCGAGCGCCCGGCAGCACACCGGCCTTCGCAGAGCTCCTCCCGTCATTCCCCAGGTAGCGGGAACCCTGTGAGATGTAGCCGTGCCCCGGCCTCTTTTCTATTTGAAGACTTGGCCTCAGTCCCAAGTGGGAATGTGCTTAGTGGATCTAAAGGGAGTGGCAAACCCCCAGTGCTGGGTACTCCGGCCAGGCTGGGGTGCCCGGGACCTAGGCCTGAGGCAGGTCAGGACGGAGATGCATTCCTTAGCGGAGCTGTGTGGGGAGTCTAGGACTGGACTAGCAGGGGGACTGCAGGTGGGGCGTGAGGGTGGTTGGCGGAGCTGCCGGAGGGGAGCAAGAGCGTGTGCCTGGATGACGGGGCACGGAGCGGGAACGGTGGGGGAGCTGCAGCACAGAAGCGAGGTGCCCTGGCAGTCGTGCATACGAGAAGGGAGCGTGCGTAGTTCCTCCCCTCCGGGACACGTGACCCTTCGGTGTCTATGGCCCCGCCTCTCTCCCGAGCACTAACACTCGCCCACGTTCAAGCCCGTCGCTGGGGTCTCTCGTGCATTGTACGTCCCTGTGGGCCTTGCCCGAGAACTCTGCCATGTGCCCTTTCTTCTCTTGCAGGTTGGATGCCCTGCAGCGCCTGAGGAGAGTGCACCCTTTCCCGCGTGCAGTATCCAAACGTGTGCTCTCTTTCTTTGCAACATATCACGGAGGAGGCGGGAGCGAAGGAGGGAAAGGCTGGTGGAAAAGAGCCATTGCGGCTTTTTCTTCTTTTTCTTTTCTAATGTTTGAAGCCGTTTGATTTGTTTCTTAACGAGAAGGAAAAAGACCCGATGGTGCTGGAGAAAAGACAAGCGGGCGCAGTTATTTGCTGAATAAGACTCTTAACCGACGTGGCGGGAGGAGACCGTGAATTCCTCGCCGGGAGAGAGGTGGGATTCGAGGAGGAAAAACCGCCTGCCCCAGGACTGAGAGCGGGGACCACGCCTTCACGAGGATGAACCCTGCCCTTGCAAAGCTCTCATTTGCTGCTACAAGTGTCGAAGGAGGAACTAGGAAAGAGGATCCAAACGGAGATAAACCAAAGCCAGTGGGATTGGACCAGGCGCGTATGTTTCACCTGGATTATGTTTTGTTTTAAAAGGGAAAGAGAAATTGATTTTTTTTCCATATCTCTCGGGAAAAAAAAGAAATCAAAGGCTAAGCAGATGTTGGACTTACAGAAGAGATATAGAAATAGGTTTATATATATATAGACATATATATATATACACACACACCGCGGAGCGGAGCCGAACGGCGTGCCCTTCTCCTTGCGTGTCACTGGCACAAGGATATTGGGTTTACTTCTTTCAAAGTCATATCATTCCTTAGAGTTTAGGGACCAAAGGACTACTGCTTTTTTAAATATATATATATATATAAATAAATTAATTTAAAAAAAAAACAAAGAAAAAGGTAGAAGTATCGCGTAAAAGCTGCAGGCGTTTCCAAGAGACAGAGGGAAACGCGCAAGAGCTTTGTTTGCTGTGTAGCGTGGTCCAGTGGCCCGGTGGCTGCAGAGGCTTTTCCAAGGCTGTGGCACGTGGGATTGTGGCCTTTTGGTGGCAGCAGCGTCTTCTCTCTCCCCTCTCCTACCCCTGCAGAACCACGTAGAAATGCCGACCTTGGGTAGTTAGTGGAGCTGGTGGAGAGATCCACTTTTACATCCCCCAATGGTTCCGCTTGAAATTGTTCCCCAAATTGGGGTTTGCCAGAGGAAAAATTTGACACCAAGCAAAACTGTTGGTTTCGAAGGACGTTTTCCGTTTTGTTTCTAGTCCTTGAGAAACTGCAGGTTCCGCCCAAATTGGCCTGTTTCTCCCAAACTTTCCAGTTCTGCTCAACTTGCTCTGTGACAAAAAATGATTTTGGTCGACAGACGTCTCCCCGCTCTGTAGCTGAGAAAATGGCGGGAAATGTGCTGCCACCTTTACTGGCTCCTGAGGGCTCTCCAATCTCTGCCGCCTCCCCTTTGCACTGGGTGCAAGAGGAGAACCAGAGCCCGATCGCGGCGTGTGAAAATCCAGCTCTCAGTTACACCAGTGCATCCCTTGTGAGCTCACTACCCGGGCCTAGCCAATCGGCAGTTGGTTCCTAGGCCACAGATATGGTAACAGATCTGGCACCCGACACCTGATGCTGCAGCATATGACTGTCTCCGCCTGTGCCAAATCTGATGCGCAGCGCCTGTCCCCACCGTGTGCCTACTGGTGCCATGGCAAAAGCAAGATTTTCTTCCCCACACCCCCCACAGCACCTCTCCCAACGTCCTAGCAGACGGGCAGATTTGCTCAGGGTCAGATATTTGCATCCCGGGATGAATCTTCCCCTCCAGCCGATCTCACTGACTATTGCACGTGGCCAGAGGTAACACGCAAGCACAGACAGGCAGTGCGGGAGGCCAACCATTATTAAACAGCGTGGGCCAGACAGGGGGGCCCTCCATGGCCGGGTCGCTCCTGGGGATCTGAAAGGAGCAGGCCTGTTGCGCTTTGGTTTTCATCTCCCCCTCCCCCCCCCCCGGTGCCACAACTCGTGGTTCCCCGGGCCCCGTCCGCGCGGTGAGCCTGCCGGCCTGAGGCCTACTACAGAATACAGGGATTCGGGCTCCCAAGCCAGGCCCTGAGCTGTGCTCCAGGAGGAAAGGGGGGCCGTTCCGAAGCCTCAAATGGAGCCCCTTCCTCGGGTCCTTGCCTCCCTTCTGTCCAGGCGTCTGTCCAACCTGCTCAAAGTATCTCCAGCGATGGAGACTCCACAACCCCCCCAGGCAGCTTATCCCAGCGTTTAACCCCCCTGACGGGCAGGAAGTTTTTCCCAATGTCCAACCTAAACCTCCCTGGCTGCAGTTGAAGCCCATTGCTGCTTGTCCTGTCCTCAGAGGCAAAGGGGAAAAATTTGTCTCCCTCCTTGTCATGCCCTTTCAGGAACTCGAATGCTGCTGTCGTGTCCCCTCTCGGGAGAGGAGTGCAGGGGATGGTGCTGTCCCCGCGCGGCCTGGCTCTAGCAGCGGCTGGGACTCGGCCTTTCTTTCTACGTGGCTGCAGATTCCGTGGCTGGGATCGTGGCTCTGCTTAAGGGCACTGCCCTCCCTCCGCCGCAGTTTTCGGTGGGACTCGTGGGGGTAACCGACTTGCCCGCTGTGTGCGAGGTGCTGGGCCAGGCGCCGGAGCAGCGGAAAAAGTTCTTCGGGGCAGGCCCTGCAGTGCCGGCTCCGGAGGGCACCACCCCGAGCCTGTTGCGGAACGAAAACCACAAACCCGGGGGCCAGAACCCTCCTGCTCAAACCCTAACATAACCCAGGCTCTGATCCGGGGGGGCGGCAGCTTCCACGGGCCCCCGGGCGAGGAGTGTGTGTGGTGGCTCCACACGCTGGAAGGGGCGGGGTCTCCGTGTCGCCCACACTAGAGCGCTAGGCCGGGGTGGCCAACCTGTGGCTCCAGAGCCACCTGTGGCTCTTCAGCAGTGAATAGGCGGCTCCTTGCCTAGGTACCAAATCCAGGGCTGGCGCTACAGGTGCCAACGTTCACTGGGACGGAGGGAGCTCACTGTTCAACCCCCAGCTCTACCCTCGGCGCTGCCCCCTCCACCCTTCCCCCTGCCGCTCGCCACCCTCTCCACTGAGCCCGGCAGCCCTGTTCCCCCCTCCTGTGTCTCCCCCTGAGCGCTGATCCCAGTGGGCAGGAGGAAGAGGAGGCGGCGGCGCTGCCCGGCGGGGCTGCCCATGGGTGGGACGTGCTGCGAGCGGCGTGGGCGATGCGCAGGGCTGGGAACATACAACTGTTGCTCTTTGACCGTGTGCATTGGTCAATTCTGGCTCCTTCTCAGGTTTAGGTTGGCCGCCCAGCGCTAGGCCCCCTCTGCCGCCGCCCGCAGCGCGGCCCAGCAAATAGCGCAGCCCAGCGCGGCCCGGCACACAGCATGGCCCAGCACACAGCGCAGCCCAGCGCGGCCCGGCACACGGCGTGGCCCGGCACACAGCACAGCCCAGCGCGGCCCGGCACACAGCATGGCCCAGCACACAGCGCAGCCCAGCGCGGCCCGGCACACGGCATGGCCCAGCACACAGCGCGGCCCAGCACATGGCAGGGCCCAGCACACAGCGCGGCCCAGCGCGGCCCAGCACACAGCGCGGCCCAGCGCGGCCCGGCACACAGCGTGGCCCGGCACACGGCGTGGCCCGGCACACAGCACGGCCCAGCACACAGCGCGGCCCAGCGCGGCCCGGCACACAGCGTGGCCCGGCACACGGCGTGGCCCGGCACACAGCACGGCCCAGCACACAGCGCAGCCCAGCGCGGCCCGGCACACAGCGTGGCCCGGCACACGGCGTGGCCCGGCACACAGCACGGCCCAGCACACAGCGCGGCCCAGCGCGGCCCGGCACACGGCGCGGCCCGGCACACAGCGTGGCCCAGCGCGGCCCGGCACACGGCAGGGCCCAGCACACAGCGCGGCCCAGCGCGGCCCGGCACACGGCGTGGCCCGGCACACAGCACGGCCCGGCACACAGCGCGGCCCGGCACACAGCATGGCCCAGCACACAGCGCGGCCCAGCACATGGCAGGGCCCAGCACACAGCGCGGCCCAGCGCGGCCCGGCACACGGCGCGGCCCGGCACACAGCGCGGCCCAGCGCGGCCCGGCACACAGCGCGGCCCGGCACACAGCGCAGCCCAGCGCGGCCCGGCACACAGCGCGGCCCGGCACACAGCATGGCCCAGCACACAGCGCGGCCCAGCGTGGCCCGGCACACAGCATGGCCCAGCACACAGCGCGGCCCGGCACACGGCGTGGCCCGGCACACAGCGCGGCCCAGCGCGGCCCGGCACACGGCGCGGCCCGGCACACAGCGCGGCCCAGCGCGGCCCGGCACACGGCGCGGCCCGGCACACAGCGCGGCCCAGCGCGGCCCGGCACACGGCAGGGCCCAGCACACAGCACGGCCCAGCGCAGCCCGGCACACAGCGCGGCCCGGCACACAGCGCAGCCCAGCGCGGCCCGGCACACAGCGCGGCCCAGCGCGGCCCGGCACACGGCGCGGCCCGGCACACAGCGCGGCCCAGCGCGGCCCGGCACACGGCAGGGCCCAGCACACAGCGCGGCCCAGCGCGGCCCGGCACACAGCGCAGCCCGGCACACGGCGCGGCCCAGCACGGCCCGGCACACAGCGCGGCCCGGCACACAGCATGGCCCAGCACACAGCGCGGCCCAGCGCGGCCCGGCACACAGCATGGCCCAGCACACAGCGCGGCCCAGCGCGGCCCGGCACACGGCGTGGCCCGGCACACAGCGCGGCCCAGCGCAGCCCGGCACACGGCGCGGCCCGGCACACAGCGCGGCCCAGCGCGGCCCGGCACACGGCGCGGCCCGGCACACAGCGCGGCCCAGCGCGGCCCGGCACACAGCATGGCCCAGCACACAGCGCGGCCCAGCGCGGCCTGGCACACAGCATGGCCCAGCACACAGCGCGGCCCAGCGCGGCCCGGCACACGGCGCGGCCCGGCACACAGCGCGGCCCAGCGCGGCCCGGCACACAGCATGGCCCAGCACACAGCGCGGCCCAGCGCGGCCCGGCACACGGCGCGGCGCGGCACACAGCGCGGCCCAGCGCGGCCCGGCACACAGCATGGCCCAGCACACAGCGCGGCCCAGCGCGGCCCGGCACACGGCGCGGCCCAGCGTGGCCCGGCACACAGCGCGGCCCGGCACACAGCGCAGCCCAGCGTGGCCCGGCACACAGCGCGGCCCGGCACACAGCGCGGCCCAGCGCGGCCCGGCACACAGCGTGGCCCAGCACACAGCGCGGCCCAGCGCGGCCCGGCACACAGCGCGGCCCAGCACACAGCGCGGCCCAGCGCGGCCCGGCACACGGCGTGGCCTGGCACACAGCGCAGCGCTTCTGCGGCTTTGAAGGGCCCAGGGATCCAGCCACTTCTGCATTGGCTCTCCAGGGCCCGTGGCACCTGCCCCCCTGCCTCCGTCAGTGGGCCTGCTCTGGTCCTCCTGTCGGCGCAGGCCATCTCGCCCTCCCATAGCCTTCAGCGTGTGCCGGGTCAGGCTCCTCACGCCGGGGGCCCCAGCCTCAGCCCCGCGGGCACCCCGCAAGGGAAGTGGGGTCTGTGGCCCTGGGCACTCCCCAAGGGCCACGGCCCGCGCTCAGCTGCACTGGCGTACCTCCCCCTCCTCTGCCCTTCCGCACCTTTGCCACACGGCTTTTGGGGGGCCGGCGGCCCGAAGCCGGGCGGGGAGCAGAGGTCGGAGAGGGAACGCGGTGCATGCCCAGCCACACCGAATGCAGGGCAGACAAGGCCCGTGAAGGACTAGTTGTGTCTAGTCGCCTCTCACAACTCCCAGGCCCTGGTTTGCTCGCTCGGCCACTGGACTCCCTTTTCTGTGATTGGTTGTTACATTTCCTAGTGGTTTCGCCCAGAACGGGTTTGTAGCGCGTTAGCATTTACCGTAGGCCAGTGCTCCCGGTGAAAACAAAACAAAGACAATCGACTTCAGCCAGCCTGTGCAAGTGACTTTTTTTTAAAAAAAAAAAGTGCAATGAAGTGAAAAAAATACGTGCAACAGAGCGGCTCCGATCGGCTGGTGACAGGCCGAGTCCACAGGCAATGTGACCGCTGTTGTGAACATGGGCCTGCCCCAGCTCACACCAGGCAAGTTCGGGAATGACTCAGCCCCCGTTTTTATCGAAGAGGCCTGAGAAATGTGGTGACCTGCTCCCTTCTGCCTTGAGCCAGAGCGGGGGATCTGGGCGCCCGGGCTATTCTTTAGCTCATCGCGCCCTTTTCGGAGAGGCGAAGGCTTTGCTGGCTTAGCCCCAGGGACACCCACACAAAGCCACTGCACGGCCCAGGGGCGCGCCAGGCCGGGTTTAGACGGCCGTTTATGATCCGCAGTCACCCACTGAAAGACAACAGGAGGGCTTAGCCTAAGACCCGGGCGGTGCCCGGAGTGCGTCTGTCTGAATGGCCGCTGCGTTGCACAGAAAGGGGGTCCTTTGCCTGGGGCAGGGCAGCTGCGCACTTTGCCGCCTGCAAGGAAATGGCCTCACTAGCCAGAGGCCCTGATGAGCCTTCACTGTGCAACCTGTGTCACCATTTACACCACTTACCAGAGCACAATTGGTGCCTTAGAGCCACTTGGCACCAGGGCTCCCTGCACGCCGAGCGCCCGGGCAGCCACCCAGGTGAGTCCGGGGCCGCCCAGCTGATCAGCAGAGCGCCCCCAGCCGGCGTTTCTATTGGTGGTGCACAGCTGCCTACGCCCCCGTGCACAGACCAACGTGCTCTGCGCATGGATGGGAACAAGCAGGCGGGGGGCACGGCTTGCGCCCAGCGCAAAGGCAGCAAAGGGGGCCAGGCAGCGGGCCAGCAGGCCCCGAGCCCTCTGACGCACCCAGGCAATGAAGCGGCTGAATGTGTCTTGGATGCCTACGGCCAGGCGCCTCCCCCGTCACCAGCCCCTTGGGAAAGGTTCCAGACAGGCTCCGCGCTGGTGTCCCGCTGTCAGCCGCCCCAACGGGAGGGGCGGGGGGCAATGAGGGAGCTGCCGGGGGCTGAAGCAGTGGTGTGGAAGAGGCGTGAGATGAGCTTCGTGGCCCATGCCCGGACTCGCTCCCGTGGCGAGCAAGGGGGGATGTTCCCCAGCGCTTGGCGTCCTGGCCGGGAGAGGCACAGTCGTTCTGGGTGCCCCCGCCCTGGCCAGGCACTTACACGGGGATTGGCCAGGCCGGCGCGGTGACCCCGGAGAGCGGGGGTAGGGGAGCACCTGGGCACCTCAGCTAGGGGTGCCAGGCGGGGACGAAGGGCCCCAGCCACGTTCTGCCCCCCCTCCCCCCGCCAGTGCTGCGGCCTGGACCAAACGCACAGGGCTGGGTGACTCAGGCTGCCCAGGGATGCTCCCAGCAGCCCAGCTTGCAGCGCCCCCCCTGCTGGTGTGGCTGCCCCGTGACCATGCCCAGCTGGGGCACCCGCACCCCTGGTGCCCTGGGGGTCCCCGGCTGGGCTCACAGCTCATCCCCACCTGTGGCGGGCAGGCGAGGCGAGGGGATGCCAGTCGGACCTGGAGCTAAGCAGCTGCTCCTCCCATCAGACCCCTGCCAGCCCCAGCCCGGGTCCAAATGCCAACGTAGCCCCCCCCCGAGCGCTGCAGCAAGGGCCCCCGAACACAGGGCCTGCTGCACTGAAGCTCACTTGCGCGAGGGCAGCAAAGCCACTCGGGCGGGGGCCGCGGGTTCTCCTGTCTGGCCCACCGCCCACACAGGCCCCGTGCAGCACGGCAGAGCCGGGGACAGGTTTGTAAAGACCTTTAATAAGCTAAAACCGTTTCTTCCTCTTTCTCTTTTTTTGCTTCGCTTTGTTTATTGTCGTTAAAAACGTCCTTGCTGTAAACGTGAGAACGGCCCGTGCGCCGGGGCACCGCTCAGGTCCAAGTGCAGGCCCACGAGGCAGGGCGTGCCCGCGGCGCCGCGCGGGGCGGGGGGTGGGGACGTATCAACAAGCCCGCCCTGGCCATGCTCTCTGCTTTCCAGCCCTGGCCAGGCCGCAGGGCGCCGGTGGGGATCCCGGACTCCCGGGCGCGGCCCCGCTTCCCAGGCGTGGTGCAGAGCCGTCGCCCCCGGACGCGGCGCCGGCAGCAGAGTCCTGCCCCCAGGGGGATGCTGAGGCCTTCCCCTCAGCCCCGCGGGGCCTGTGGCCTTCCGAAAGCCAGTGGTGTCCTTGGGCAGCCTCGCTCGCCTGTGCCGGGCGGCTCCCGCCGGAAAAGTGCAGCTCCGCCGGCCCCTCAGTTTGTGTAGACCTGAGTTCCGATCACGCGCATGATCTCCTTCTGGATCTTGGGGTCCTGAGTGTTGATATTGGCGTCTCCGACCTGTCCGTCTTCGTACCTGGGGGGCGAGGCCGGGAGAGGAGCAGCAATAACCCCCTTCCACACGGGCACAGCGCCGGGCAGCAGGCCCCGAGGGGGCGCCAGGCCCAGGGCTCTGCCGCCGGGCGCCCCCACAGACACCGAGGGACCCTCGCCAGGTTTGCCAATGGAGCTGCAGCTGGTCTGCTGCTGGCACCCTGCCAAGGGCCGAGCCGGGCGGGGGCACCGGCAGCCGGGCCCTCGTGGCCTTGCGGGCTGGGTCTGTCCCGGCGGGGCTGGCTCCTGACGACAGAGCACTCTCCCTGCCCCTCTCTCTCGCCCCACACCGCCTTGTGCACCAGGCCCTGAGCGGCTCGGGGGTCCCCTAGGGAGCAGGGGCGGCGTGGCGGTGAATGGGGGCCGGGCCTGGAGGGAGGGGGCAGCAGGCTGGACACTGCCCTTGGGCGGCTGTTTGGCGGTGCACAGGGCACGGCTGGGCCTTGGCAGTTCCTGGGGGCGTGGCTCCCCCTCCCCGGGGGCGGAGCTGAGCTGCTGACGGACAGCTCTGGGCCCCCCACCCCCGCGCCCGGCACTCACACGAAGAAGAAGCGGGTGCAGACGTGGTCGGAGACTGGGCACACCCAGATGTTCCCGTGCTTCTGCAGATCCTTGGAGGTGATCACTGCGAAGGGAGGAGGCGTCAGACGCTGCCGGCTCACTGGCTGACGGGGCCGGCCTGGCCCCGGGGCGTCTGGGGCGGCAGGGCTGCGTCCCCACCAGACAGGCCATGCGCTGGGAGAGGCACAACTGGCAGGGAGCCCGGGAACCGCCCCAGCCGTCAGCCCCTGAGACGTGCGTCCCAGGCGGGAGGGCGGGATTCGGGCCTGTGCTATGCAGGGGGCAGCGAGCCGGGCCACGGCCCAGGGCCACATGCCACAGGGGCCCCACAAACGCTGCTCAGGCGGCAGCTCCCTGCCCTCAGCCCAGCGGCCCCGAGCCCTGCAGGAGGTAGCCGTCTGGCCCTGAAAGCTCTAGGAAGCCCCCAGGGACCTGCCTCTGCGACTGGGCCTGGGAGGCGGGGGAAGGGGCGGCGCCGACGCAGCGCTGTGCCGTGTTTGCCTTGCTGGGCGCTCGGCGCTGCACGCCAGGAGCTGCACAAAACCCCAGCCAGCCGGCCGAGCGAGAGAGGGCCATGGGCGCCAGCAAAGCGCACGCAGCGGGCTGGGAGCGCGTCAGGCCAGCGCTGTGCCACGGCACCGCAGACGCGTCCAAAGCGAAACGTGGGCCCGGTGGGGACACGTGGGCCACCGGCTGAGCGCCGTGGGGAGAGCGCCCGCTCCCCGGGCTGGTTCCTCGGTTCCAACGCGCCGGGCACGCGCAGCACGAGCCACGGAGAGGACACCCGGGCACGGGGAACGGGGTGAAGTGGGTTTGGCTTCAGGGCACCACGGCGGCCAGCCGAGCCGAAGCCACGCGGCCTTCACGGTCGGGGCCACGGACACGTGGGGCATGGCTTTGCATCCCCAGCGGGAACAGGCAGAGGTTTCTACCACTCAGCTTTTCCCAGGGCCACGGTCCCAGCCCCAGGACGGGACTGGCAGGCGTCACCCAGCCCGGGGGCGGTGGGCTCAGACCCAGCCAGGCCACAAGCCAGCTCCATGGTGTGGGCTCCGGCACTGAAACCGCCCGGTCGGGAGCACGGCTGCTGAGCTCAGTTGCCCCGGGGGGCCCGGGCGGGGGCGGGATCCCAGCCTGGCTGTACCCCCAGGCAGGGCGCTACAACGTCCCTCAGCCCCTGGCGCGGTGCCTACACACCTCCAGGGAGCCACCCCAGCCTGGGAGCAGAGGGACAGCCAGGCTCCCAGCCCCCAGCGCTGCCGAATCCCCTGGGCTCAGCGCACAGGAGCCGAGCTCGGCCCATGGGGACGCGCTGCCCCACGCCTCACAGCCGGGCCCAAGGGGAGCGGGCCCCCAGCAGAGCCTCTGCCCCCAGGGCCCGCGGGGGAAGCTGACACCACCCTGTGGGTCTCCAAGAGAAGGCCCTCGAGCGAGTGTCACCAGCCAAAGCGCCACCGGAGATAGGGCGGCCTGGGTCCCTCCAGCCCCACGGGCCGCCCCACACTGGCCCAGACAAAGCCCACCGCCCAGGCCACACTGTGCCCCAGTGCAGCCCTCAGCCACGGGGGGCGGGGAGGGGACACGGGGCCGAGGCAGTGAGCGGGCAGCGCGTCCCCAGGGCACGGAGAGCGGCCGCGCGCCCAGCAGGAGGGGACGGCAGGCCAGCAGGCAGCCAGGGGTCTGCCCCTGCCCCCTCGTTCCAGGGCCCAGGAGGCAGCGCCCGGGCGCCCTCCCCCCGCTTACCTTCGCACAGCGCGATGCAGTTGAGATTGCGGCTCTGCAGGAACCGGGACTGGATGCATCGCGTCTGCAACAAGGCAGAGTGTCGGGGTTACCCCCCGCCTGGCCCGGCTCCCTGGGACCAGCCAGCCCCCGGCCAGCCCCTGCGCGCGCCCGAGCGGTGCAGCTCGTAACCCAGCCTGGCCCTCTGCTGCAGTCGGTCTCCAGGACGGGGTGAGGCTTCCCTGTTGTGTCCCCTCTCCCAGCACCCACCACTGGCCACAGGACCCCGGGCTGGACGGACGTTGGTCTGAGCCAGCCTGGCCGCGCTGAGGGGCGTTTGAGAACACTGGAGGTGGGGATGGAGTGGCCTGGCGCCCCGGTGCCCAACTCGCCCACAATCGTACCAGGCCCGACCCCTCCCTGCCCAACACGCGCTGCCCGAATGTCGCGCCACCAGGCGGAGCCGACCCTGGGGCCCTGGAGCTCAGGGTTGGAGCGAAACGCCCACTGGTTCTCTGCCTCTCCCCGGGTCAGGGTGCCCCGGCCAGCAGGCGCGTGGGTTACCCCAGCCTGGCCCAAAAGGGGTCGCAACTGCTGACCGTCACCGGTGTCACACCGGAGTGTGAGCCAGCTGGGCTCGCAGAGGGGCGAGGGGCGTACAGCCGCGGACACGGGGAGCGTGGGCCAGCACCAGCAGTGGGTTGGGCTCGCAGAGGGGCGAGGGGCGTACAGCCACGGACACGGGGAACGTGGACCAGCACCAGCAGTGGGTTGGGCTCGCAGAGGGGCGAGGGGCGTACAGCCACGGACACGGGGAGCGTGGGCCAGCACCGGCAGTGGGTTGGGCTCGCAGAGGGGCGAGGGGCGTACAGCCACGGACACGGGGAGCGTGGGCCAGCGCCGGCAGTGGGTTGGGCTCGCAGAGGGGTGAGGGGTGTACAGCCACGGACACGGGGAGCGTGGGCCAGCGCCGGCAGTGGGTTGGGCTCGCAGAGGGGCGAGGGGCGTACAGCCACGGACACGGGGAGCGTGGGCCAGCGCCGGCAGTGGGTTGGGCTCGCAGAGGGGCGAGGGGTGTACAGCCACGGACACGGGGAGCGTGGGCCAGCGCCGGCAGTGGGTTGGGCTCGCAGAGGGGCGAGGGGTGTACAGCCACGGACACGGGGAGCGTGGGCCAGCGCCGGCAGTGGGTTGGGCTCGCAGAGGGGTGAGGGGTGTACAGCCACGGACACGGGGAGCGTGGGCCAGCGCCGGCAGTGGGTTGGGCTCGCAGAGGGGCGAGGGGCGTACAGCCACGGACACGGGGAGCGTGGGCCAGCGCCGGCAGTGGGTTGGGCTCGCAGAGGGGCGAGGGGTGTACAGCCACGGACACGGGGAGCGCCACCGTGGAGGAGGGACCCGAATGGCCACCAGCGGCCATGGAAGCAGCGCTGGGCCAATGCCAAGCGGGTACGTCACTTACTGAAAGACAAATGGAGCCCGCAGCCCGCCCACTGCTCTAACCACTGGGCAGCACTCCCTGCGCAGACGGGAGTGGCGGAGGTGGTGCAAGCCGCGCTGGGCCAGACGCACCCTGCGGCTGGCGGGAGGGCAGCCGGGCGAGCCGAGGCTGTGCGGGCAGGGGCCCAGCTGGCAATCCCGCCGGTTACCTGGGGGATGGTGTTCATTCGGTTGTATCTCTGCACGAGCTCGTCCTTCGAGGGCATCCTGTGCTGTCCTTTCCCCATCCCTGCGGGAGAGCCAAGGGAGAGCCGCATGGGGACAGCTGCCCGCCTCGCTCCACGTCCTGGGTGCCCCCTGGGGCGCAGCGGCTGCTGGAGGCGGAGGGCTGGGGTGCAGATCAGGGGAGCCCTGGCAAGCCCTGACCCATGCCAGCATTCCCAGGGAGAACATTAGAGGGGCGGGCACCTGCCAGGGGAACTGCCACGCCTGGGTCCCACGGGCTGAGCGGGCGCCTGGGTCCCACAGCCGAGACGCGCCCCCCCCAGCACGGCCCACGGCCCCGCCCAGAGCCACAGGCATTCGGCGGCGCGGGGGCTGGTCGCGAGGAAAAGCTTCCTACCCATCGGGTGGTGAAACACCGGAGCAGAGTGCCCAGGGGCTGTGGAGTCTCCATCCCTGGAGATCTGAAGAGCAGGGTGGCTGGACACCTGCCAGGGATGGGTTAAACATGCTGGGCCTTGTGGGGGCAGGGACTGGACCCGCTGCCGCTGCAGGTCCCTCCAGGCCTAGTAGTGTGGGAGTCTGTGGACTGGCTCATCTCCCGAGGCCTCGTCCGCCCTCGCCCACTAGGATCTGCAGCTTTCCCCACAGCAGGCCCCCCCAACACGGCCCGGTCACTGCCCCCCTCCCGCGAGCCCCAGCCCGGCTCCCCTAGGCTCGGGGGGACCCCGAGAGCGTCACCTGCTGTGACAGCCACTGGGCACGCCAGCCATTCATCACCGGGCTGGGCTGCTCTCCACAGCACTGCGCCAGCCCGGCAAGACACCAGGGCCCCCAGCACAGGGCCAGCCTCCCCCGGCCCCTGGCGAACGTGGGGCCACGCTGACTGGCCCGGTCCAGCTAGCCAGGGCACCCGCACGGCCGGCCGACTGCTACCAGGCTCGGCTCAGGGAAGGTGGCGCCGAGCGCTCGGGGAAGTCAGCCCTGGCCACGGCCCACAGGCCCCGGCTCAAGAAGAGACACTGTCCGATTTCCGGTCCCCGGGGAGGAAGCAGCCTGAGGGGAGGGCCCCAGGCCTTCCACCCAAGCCAAGCAAAGCTTCAGCCACATGGGGGGCAGGGGGGGGCAGCCAGGAAGCCACCTGCCCTGGCAGCCTCAGTGGGCGCAGCGCGACGAACACGCCCTGGGACATGGGCTGCTTTTCGCTGGCCAATTTCTGCACCAACTCAACAAGTGGCGTGTGCCAGGGCTCCGGCGGGGCACGGGGGTGTGACGTAGTGGGGGGTAACCTGCTAACTCTCTGGCTGCTGTCTGGAGCACCACCGAGCAGACAAGCGATGAGTCACTATGCAAAGAGGGTATCCCAACTGGTTTGGCCAGCTGACCCCCATGGAGAGGAACAAAGGAAGGTGGATGCTGCCCTGGCTGGGGGGCGGGGCTGGGAGAGAGTGAGTTAGTTCCTGGCTGGAAAGCAGGGGAGAAGGAACTGGGGAGGGGGCTGGGATTCCCCTGTCTCACGGGGGGCACTGAGGCCTCTTAGCCCCAGTTCCTGTAACCAGATTCCATCTGTGCTGCGCTGTATCCTGGAGGAGCAATAAACTCCCTCAAGTCTACTGGCTGGTGGAGTCTGTTTGTGCCATTTCGGGGTGCAGGAGACGGGGAAACCCCAACGCACCGTCACAGGGGGCTCCTCGCTGCACCACGGGGCCCCCCCAATGCTGCTGCGGGGCCATCGCAGCCGGCGCGCAGGCGTTCGCTCACTGCAGGGGCCTGGTCCGAGGACGGGGGGGCTGATCGCAGCCTCCGGCTCCCGGCAGGGGGTCCCAGGAGGCTGGTCTCAGGGGGGGCGCTGGCAGATGGAGGCGCACTGCTCTCTCGGTGCAGGGGGACGGGGATGCGAACGGCTAGTGGACTAGTGCCCCCCCCTCAGAAAGAGGCAGCGGGAGGGGGGTGGGTGCTTGGACGCGGCAGCGCAGCACAGGAATCCCCGCCGCGCTGTCGCCGTTGAAGGGAGCGACAGCCTGGGGCGGAGGCGCCCTAGCGACTAATCGAACAGTCGATGCCCATTGCATTCGATTGGCCAATGAACCGGTTTGACATGCCTAGCGGGGGAGGGCTCGGCTGGATATTAGGAAAAAACTTTCCCGAGGCGGGTGGGGCAGCACTGGGACGGGTTCCCGAGGGAGGGGGTGGAGTCTCCATCCCTGGAGGTGCGTAAGTCCCGGCTGGACCAAGCCCTGGCTGGGATGCTGGAGTTGGGGCTGGTCCTGCTCTGGGCAGGGGGCTGGACCCGGTGCCTCCTGGGGTGTCTGGAGGGGTCCAACACTGGCAGTTCAGGGCCATGGAAGGGGGGAGAACAAGGACACCCAGGCTGTGACAGCAGGTACCCGCATCACCAGGGCCTTCCCCCAGCAAAGAGCCATGGCCCCGTCCGACGGCCGGTAGCTGCGGGTATGTCCCGGGCGCGGTGCCGGGAGGGGAGAATGAGGGTGCCATGCGGTGTGTGGGGCCCACCAGCACAGACACACACGTAGACACACACACAGACAGGCACACACGTAGACATGCACACACAGACACACACGTAGACACACACACAGACAGGCACACACGTAGACATGCACACACAGACACACACGTAGACACACACAGACAGGCACACACATAGACATGCACACACAGACACACACGTAGACACACACAGACAGGCACACACGTAGACGCACACACAGACAGGCACACACGTAGACATGCACACACAGACACACACGTAGACATGCACGCACAGACACACACACACGTAGACACACACACAGACAGGCACACACGTAGACATGCACACAGAGACACACACGTAGACATGCACACACAGACACACACGTAGACACACACACAGACAGGCACACACGTAGACATGCACACAGAGACACACACGTAGACATGCACACACAGACACACACGTAGACACACACACAGACAGGCACACACGTAGACATGCACACACAGACACACACGTAGACACACACACAGACAGGCACACACGTAGACATGCACACAGAGACACACACGTAGACATGCACACACAGACACACACGTAGACACACACACAGACAGGCACACACGTAGACATGCACACACAGACACACACGTAGACACACACACAGACAGGCACACACGTAGACATGCACACACAGACACACACGTAGACATGCACACACAGACACACACACAAACACACGCACACCGAGCACCAAGCAGCGCAGCTCCAAGAAGGCAGGCATGAGGAAGGGGGCTCCCAGGAGGCTGCTGGTTACACTGCCCCATGCTGTGCCCAGCCCCTGGCTGGAGCGGTGCTCGGGAAGCCCCTGAGCAGGAGTCCAGGGGGCGGAGGAGCGGGCCGGGCGCACTCTGGCTGGAAGCGGCCCATGGCGGTTGCAGCCCACGCCCAGCAGCGCCCACAGGGCAGGCCGCCCCTGCTCAGAACCGTGCCCGGCAGCCGCGTCCTGCCCCGCTCCCAGGGCTTCGGGCAGGCCGGCTGCGTGAGCTTCTCCGGCCCAGCGGCGGGGACCCGGAGCTCTCCCGGGCCACGGATGCAGGGGAAGGGGAGAGCTCTTACCTGAGTATCCAAAGGAAATACTGGAGATGGGGCTCAGGTAGATGCCTTTGCCATAGGCTGCTCCATGCAGCTTGCAGGAAAACACCAGCGTGAGCGACACGGGCAGAGGGAGGGAGCACAGACCGGGGCCAGGGCACAGACGGGCTGGACTGCAGGCCCCTGCCCTACCTGTCCGTCTGGCCATCCGCCCGCCCCCGGCACCTGTCCACCTGCCCTTCCGCCCGCCCCCGACACCTGTCAGTCTGCCCATCTGCCCGCCCCCATCACCTGTCAGTCTGCCCATCCGCCCGCCCCCGGCACTTGTCAATCTGCCCATCCCCCCGCCCCATCACCTGTCAGTCTGCCCATCCGCCCGCCCCCAGCACTCGTCAATCTGCCCATCCGCCCGCCCCCGGCACCTGTCGGTCTGGCCATCTGCCCGCACCTGGCACCTGTCAGTCTGCCCATCCGCCCGCCCCCGGCACTTGTCAATCTGCCCATCCGCCCGCCCCCATCACCTGTCAGTCTGCCCATCCGCCCGCCCCCGGCACTTGTCAATCTGCCCATCCCCCCGCCCCCATCACCTGTCAGTCTGCCCATCCGCCCGCCCCCATCACCTGTCAGTCTGCCCATCCGCCCGCCCCCAGCACTCGTCAATCTGCCCATCCGCCCGCCCCCGGCACCTGTCGGTCTGGCCATCTGCCCGCCCCCATCACCTGTCAGTCTGGCCATCTGCCCGCACCTGGCACCTGTCGGTCTGCCCATCCACCCGCACCTGGCACCTGTCGGTCTGCCCATCTGCCTGCCCCCGGCACCTGTCGATCTGCCCATCCGCCCGCCCCCAGCACCTGTCGGTCTGGCCATCTGCCCGCCCCCGGCACCTGTCGGTCTGGCCATCTGCCCGCCCCCGGCACCTGTCGGTCTGCCCATCCGCCCGCCCCCGGCACCTGTCCGTCTGGCCATCCGCCCGCCCCCGTCACCTGTCAGTCTGCCCATCCGCCCGCCCCCCGTCATCTGTCAGTCTGCCCATCCGCCTGCCCCCGGCACCTGTCGGTCTGGCCATCCACCCAGCCCCGTCACCTGTCAGTCTGCCCATCCGCCCGCCCCCCGTCATCTGTCAGTCTGCCCATGCGCCCGCCCCCGGCACCTGTCGGTCTGGCCATCCGCCCACCCCCGGCACCTGTTGGTCTGCCCATCCGCCTGCCCCCGGCACTTGTCAGTCTGCCCATCCGCCCGCCCCCGGCACCTGTCGGTCTGGCCATCTGCCCGCCCCCATCACCTGTCAGTCTGGCCATCTGCCCGCACCTGGCACCTGTCGGTCTGCCCATCCACCCGCACCTGGCACCTGTCGGTCTGCCCATCTGCCTGCCCCCGGCACCTGTCGGTCTGCCCATCCGCCCGCCCCCGGCACCTGTCGGTCTGGCCATCTGCCCGCCCCCGGCACCTGTCGGTCTGCCCATCTGCCCGCCCCCGGCACCTGTCGGTCTGGCCATCCGCCCGCCCCCGTCACCTGTCAGTCTGCCCATCCGCCCGCCCCCCGTCATCTGTCAGTCTGCCCATCCGCCCGCCCCCGGCACCTGTCGGTCTGGCCATCCACCCGCCCCCGTCACCTGTCGGTCTGCCCATCCGCCCGCCCCCCGTCATCTGTCAGTCTGCCCATCCGCCCGCCCCCGGCACCTGTCGGTCTGGCCATCCGCCCACCCCCGGCACCTGTTGGTCTGCCCATCCGCCTGCCCCCGGCACTTGTCAGTCTGCCCATCCACCTGCACCCGGCACCTGTCGGTCTGCCCATCCGCCCGCCCCCAGCACCTGTGAGTCCGCTAATCCGCCCCAGGCAGCAGCCCCTCCCATGCCTGTCAGTGTGTATGACGTAGTGGGGGGTACCTTGCTGGTTGCTATGCTGGGCAGTGGGTTGTGAGTGACCTTCACTGGCTGCTGGCTGCAGCACGGCCCAGCAGGGCAGGGGATGAGTCATTATGCAAGGGGGCTTCCGAACCTGTCTGACCAGTCATCTCCCAGGGAGCGGAACAATGGGAAGAAGGGGAGTGGAGCCCTAGCTCGGGGCAGGGCTGGAAGAGTGAGTTAGTTTCTGTCTGGGAGCATTAAGGAGACAGCCTAGGGAAAGGGGCTGGAATTTAGGGGCCCAGTCTCCCCCATCTCAAGGGGGGCTGAGGCATCCTAGGCCTGCCCTGGAACCAGATTCCATCTGTGCTGTACTGTATCCTGGAGAAGCAATAAACTCCCTCTAGTCTACTGGCTGGTGGAGTCTGTCCGTGCCATTACAGGGGTGCAGGAGACGGGAAAACCCCAACGCGCCGTCAGTGTGTCCATCCACTCCACGCTCCAGGCCCCTCCTCCGCGCCTCCTGAGTCTGTCCATCTGCCCCATTCTGCAGGTCCCTCCCCTGCCTGCTACTCCTGCAGCTGGGATGGGAGCTCCCCCACCTGGGCACTGACCCTAGGAGCTGCCTGGGGAGGAGAGAGCTTCTGGAATCCACATTGAGAGAGAGAGAGAGAGAGAGAGAGAGAGCTCCTCTCCTGGGCCCCACAACAGTCCCTGCCCCCCCAGCTCTGCTGGTGCCCCTCACTCCCGCCCCGCAGCCCCTGCCCCCCAGCCCTGCCGGTGCTGCTCACTCCCGCCCCGCAGCCCCTGCCCCCCAGCCCTGCCATTGCCTCTCACTCCTGCCCCACAGCCCCTGCCCCCCCAGCCCTGCCATTGCCTCTCACTCCTGCCCTGCAGCCCCTGCCCCCCAGCCCTGCCGGTGCCGCTCACTCCTGCCCCGCAGCCCCTGCCCCCCCAGCCCTGCCATTGCCTCTCACTCCTGCCCTGCAGCCCCTGCCCCCCAGCCCTGCCGGTGCCGCTCACTCCTGCCCTGCAGCCCCTGCCCCCCAGCCCTGCCGGTGCCCCTCACTCCTGCCCTGCAGCCCCTGCCCCCCAGCCCTGCCGGTGCCCCTCACTCCTGCCCCACAGCCCCTGCCCCCCCAGCTCTGGGCTCCTACCAGATTTGCTGGACTGGAGCTGTGGGCGGGGCGGGGGGGGGGGCTATGTCTGTCCATTCACTTCACACTCCAGGCTCCTCCCATCTGTCCGTGTGCTCCATGCTGCAAATCCTTCCCCCGCCTGCGGTCTGTCTGTCCCGCTCCCCGCCTGTCCAACCGCTTTTCTGTCTGTCTGTCCCGCTCACGGGGGGCGGAGCCAACAGAGCCGGCACGGCTGGGAGTCGGGGGCCGGGAGCTGAGCGGCAGCGAGAAGGGGAGAGGGCCCAGCCTGGGCACCAGACCCTCCCCAGAGGCCTGAGCGCGGACGCCCCAGGCGCCCCAGGCCTGTTCCCCCAGACACTGCCTGGTGAGGGAGCCTGCAGCCTGGCCTGGAGGGGCGGGGGCGGGCCGGGTCGGCGTGCGGGGGGGGGGGGGGGGGCGGGCCGGGTCGGCGTGGGGGGGGTGGCGGGCCGGGCCAGCGTGCGGGGGGGGGGGGGGCGGGCCATTACCTGCAGCTTGGTGTAGGAGGCGTTGACCAGCCCGTTGCGCAGGATGGAGTGCCAGTTCTCGATGTGAGACCCGCTGTGAGAGCAAGGCAGCCAGGCGTCAGGCGCCCCGGCTGCAGCCACGGCGCCGGGTACGGCCCTGCCGGCTGGGATACCGCCGCCTGGGGCAGGGCGGCCAGCCCGACACCCCTGCCCTTGTATGCCCTGGGGCCTCTCCTCCGCCCCTTCGGCAGCCTGGGGGGAGACAGGGCAGCCCTTCCCAAGGGGCGCCCCACTCGCGCCCCCCGGCTCCCTCCCGGCTCGGCGGTGCCCCAGAATGCCCTGCGGCACCTGGACACACGGCCCGGCCCCACACTTCGGAGCCTTCTCCTGCTTCTCTGGCCTTTGCGGCAGGCCGGGAGGCTCCGTTCCAGCGACAGGAGCCAGGACCTGGCAGCCACCAGCGCCCTCTCCACCGCCAGCCCCTCGCAGCCCTGCCCACGGCCCCCCCCACCCACCCACCCTCCCGGGGCACTCGGGCACTCGCCCGCCAGGGCCTGGCTACGGAGCAGGGACAGGCAGGAGCCTCCCGCCATGCTGCAGCCAAGGGCACCGCGGGGCAGGGCGGGGCCGCACTCACTGGAAAGCGAAGGTGCTCCCGTAGAGCTTCTTGGCCGTGCGGAACCGGGCTTCCTTGGCCGGCGGGCTGCTCAGCAGGAGGAACTGGTGTGAGGTGTGCATGAATTTCAGCTGCTACCAAGGGAAACAGAGCCGCAGGGGGGCGAGCAGGAGGCAGAGAGAAGAGAGAGATCATGCAGGGAAGCCCGTTCCCGCGCCCAGCCCCAGCCCACCCCACCACCTCCGGGGCCAGGGCAGGCCTGCGCCCGGCTGGCTCCATCAGGCACAGCACGGGTGGAGCCGTGCACCTCCCTGCCCTGCAGCAGGGCCTGGGGCCGGTCCCGCTGGCTAGGAGCCTGGGAGCAGTACCAGCGTCCCGGCCCATGTGCGGGCAGGGCTTGAGGGGACCAGGGGCTCTCGCTCTGCCCATTTGGTGCCGGAGTCAGGCTCCTGGGACAGCTGAGCCCAGGCCGAGCAGGGGCACTGCTGGCCGAGGGAGGCTTGGGGGAGGAAGGTCGGGGCTGGGCTGGGCTGGGCGGTTACGGGCTGAGCTTGCAGAGGGACGGGCATGTGGGGCTGCCCATTGCTGGTTACCGAGGAAGGCAAAGCACGGGGGGAGGGACGGGTACGTAGAGACACGTCCCCCGGGCCCTCATGTGCCCTCTGCCCACATGCACCGGGCGCTCTGCATCCTGCCAGGCCTCTCTGAGCCCCCCCAGAGCCAGCCCGCGGCCGGCCGGGCTGTGCTGGAAATGGGCATGCCAGGGAGGCTGGCCACTGGCGCATGGTGCCGGCTGCCCCTGGGCACACGAGGGGGGGGGGCTGGCCACTGGCGCATGGTGCCAGCTGCCCCTGGGCACGCAGGGGGGCTGGCCACTGATGCATGGCGCCGGCTGGCCTTGGGCACATGGGGGAGAGTGGGGGGGCTGGCCACTGATGCGTGGCGCCGGCTGCCCCTGGGCACACAGGAGGGTGTGGGGGGGCTGGCCACTGACGCATGGCGCCGGCTGCCCGGGTATGCGGGGGACGTGGCCGCGGTGCCTGAGCCGAAGGAAGGAGATCGTACCCTGAACGGGGAGCGGCCACGTACCCTGCTGAGAGGCAGCTTGACGATGTGGGACCTGTTGCTGGAGATGATCCTGGGGGGAGAGGCGGCCGTTAGACTCGCCGCTGGCCTACGCCACCTTCCCTCCGGCCCCACGCAGAACCGGGCTCTCGGGCTGCAGCCCAGGGACCCCCACGCCCTCCAGGCTGCAGGCTGGGCCGGCTCTGCTGGCTGGAGGCAGCTCCACCCGCTGCCCCCCTGCCCGTCCCAGAGACGAGCATGGCACGGCCGCTCTGTCCCGCTGCTCCCATTGGCTGCCACTGCTGGCCAATCGGAGCCGTGGGAGGTGGAGCCTGCACCCGAGGCACGGAGCCACCTGTTCCCCTCCCCAAGGGAGCTGCCCCAGGTAAGCGCCCACAGCCCAGCCCCCTGCCCCAGCCCCCTGCCGTCCCCCTCCTGTACCCTGAGCCCCTCCCGCACCCAAACCCTGCCCCCCCAACACCCTGCCCTAGCCCCCTGCCATCCCCCTCCTGTACCCTGAGCCCCTCCCACACCCAAACCCTGCACCCCCCAAGCTCCTCCCCCTGCCATCCCCATCCCCCTCCTGTACCCTGAGCCCCTCCCACACCCAGACCCTGCACCCCTCAAGCCCCTGCCCCTGCCCCAGCTGTCACGTTACTGAATTTGAGGGAAGCAGCCAGATCACTGCTGCACCCATAGGAGGGGGTGTTGGCCCCCAAAATGGTATAAAAGGGGGCCATGTGGGGTGTTCAATAGAAGCTTGCTGTCTGCTGAGCCTATGTACGCTAGTCATGTGATTGTATAATGTCTGTGTGTGTAGTTAGGAATCTGTAATCTGTGTGGATACTGAATATTTCCCTGCATGTGGTTGAGCACTGGGCAGGGCCCAGCCTATGGACATGTTAATCAGCGAGGCCCTGTGGGACAATGGCACTCAATGGGCCAAGGTCACACCTAAAGCATGAGAGCGGACACCTAAGGGCTGCCAGCAGGGAGCACAGGGATAGGCCGCTGGCCCGGTGACCTGCTGTAGCCAAGAAGAGACCAGGAAGGAGGTATAAAGAGGCCATGTGGCTGACTCCATCTTGGTTCTCAGCTGAGCACTTCATCCCAGAGGCAGCACTGCAGGGATCAAAGGGCCGGAAAGACCTGTGAACCCATCCTGATGCGCAACAAGGACTCTTAAGCCAGCAGCTGTAACATCTCTGCTAGAGCCTGCATCGAGGACTGGGAGATTCGATGCATCTAATGTACTGTCCTTTAACAACCTCACTCTCATGCTTTTCTTTCTTGTGGCAATAAACCTTTAGTTGTTAGATGCTAAAGGATCGGCCCAGCGTGATTTGTGGGTAAGGTCCAGAGGGTAAATTGACCAGGGATCTGTGGCTGGTTTCTTGGAACCGGACAGAACTTGTTCGGGGTAGGTGGGATTGGGTGCTAGGACCCCCCACCGGTGTATAGGCCCGGGGCCATCCGGGGCACGGATATTGCTGGGGTGTCGGAGGGGTTTTGCTCGGGAGGCTTCAGGCAGGCAGCTGAAGCGCTCTGTGGGACTGGTGTGTGGCCTGTTTGGAAGGTCTCCAGTCTGGGGGCTGTAAGGAGCCCCGGATTCGAGCAATTCGCCCTGAGTGGACGCCCTGAGCTGTGCCCAGACCCGGCCCGGTCCGTCACAACAGCCCCCTGCCATCCCCCATCCCCCTCCTGTACCCTGAGCCCCTCCCACACCCAAACACCCGCCCATGCGCTGTGCTCACACCCAGCCCGCTCCTCCCTGGGCCCCCGCCCTGCAGCGCACGAGCACTCACCACTGCAGCAGGGGGTGCGCCAGCGGATCCAGCTTGTCCATCTGCTTCTTGATTTCCAGGTAGGAGCCCTGCGAAGGGCAGGCAACGCTCGCGCCAGGGCTCTGCCAGCAATGGGGGCGCGGCCTCGCCACCACCTCACCACACAGCCCAAGCCAAAGGGCACCAGGGTCTCCGCCCCGCAGGCGCGGAGGGGCCGAGGGGAGGCCAGCTGGCTCGCCAGCGGAGCCTCTGGTAGGGGGCTGGCTCCTGGGCGGGGATGCTGGCTTGGGGCTCTACTCCCCGCCCTGCCCCGACCTTAAGAACATCGGAGTGGCTAGACGGGGTCACAGCAAAGGCCCATCCAGCCCAGCATCCTGTCGGCCGGCAGGAAATCTAGTGACCCCTCCTCTGTCACCCATTCCCAGCCCCTGACAAGCAGAGGCCAGGGACACCCTCCCTGCCCATCCTGGCTAATAGCCACTGATGGACCTAACCTCTGTGGATTTATCTAGCTCCTTGCTGAACCCTGTTATACTCTTGGCCTTCGCAGCATCCTCCGGCAAGGAGTTCCACAGGTTGACGGTGCATTGGGAATCTCAGTTAGGCGCTCTACTGCTGCGGGCATACAGTAATACTGACCTCCCTCTGCAGGGAGGGGACACAAGCCGCAGCCCCTTATGAGTGGCAGGAGGGGCCGAGGGAAGCAGAGAAGGGTCTGACTTTGGACGCCCGGGTGCCGTACCTGGGTCATTTCCCGGATGGACATCACGCTGTCCAGGGCCTTCTGCAGCCGCTCATAGTTCTTCTTCTGCGGCGGGCGGGCGGGAGGGAGAGAGAAGGCCCTGAGGCACAGTGCACATGTCCCCCCCCGGCCTGCCCTGCCCCCAGCCTTTGCCCGCCAGGGGTCCAAGCTCCCTGGGGAGCCCCGGGCCTCACGGCTGCCTCAGTGCAAGCAACAAGGACCCTGCAGCGAGCAGTAGGCGGCGCAGACGCCAGCCCTGCCCCTCGCCCAGTCACACGGGGCGGGGGGCCGGCTTTGGGGCCCGTGCTGCAGCGTCTGTGGCTGCAGCAGGCAGGCAGTATCAGCGCTGGGGGGCATCAGGGAGTCCCTGGGCCTGTCCAGATCCGCTCTGGCGATTCCACTGGGGAGGTAGGAGAACGGCTGTCGCCCAGCTGGGACACGCCTCCTCCAGCGCCCGGGCACTGGGGGAATGGCTGGGTACGAACGGCCTGGGCCCGCCTAGACTGCCCGCAAACGGAGGCCCTGCCGGGCCAGCCTGGCTCCAGCCGAGCACCGGGCGCCTTCCCCACCCGGCAGCAGCAGGGACTGGCCCCCACACAGGTCAGAGAGGCAGAGCGCGGCCCCGGGCCCGGCGCTTACCTTGGGGTTAAAGGCGAGTGTTTTGGGGTCGCTGGGGTCCACCACAGAGGGGTACGGCTCGAAGATGATGCTCTTGCGGGGGGACTCCAGGGCAGCCCGGCACATGGCCACCAGCAGGTCCACCACCTGGGCCAGGGGAGCGCGACTGAGGGGAGGGCAGGGGGGGAGCTCCCCTGCCCCCAGCCCCTGCCAGGCTCGTCTCTGAGGGGCTGCTCCCACGTGGGTCCCCGGGGGCTGTCATGTTATTGGATTGTGAGGGGAGCAGCCGGGTCACTGCTGCACCCGGGGGGGGGGGTGTTCGCCCCAAAAGTGGTACAAAGGGGGCCATGTGGGGGGTCAAACAAAAGCTCAATGTCTTCTGGTTCTGTATCTGCTCTTCATAGATCTGTATAATGTCTGGGGGTGGAGTTAGGGGTCTGTACTCGGTATGGACACTGGAAGTCTCTCTGTATATACTTGAGTAATGGGCTAGGAATGTTTGCCCATGGACATGCTAATGAGCAAAGCTCCAGGGAACAATGGATCTCTGGAGGCGAAAGACACACCTGGCCACTGGCCATGTGACTCCCTCCAGCTTGGAAGAAGCCAGGAGGGGGGATAAGTAGGCCATGTGGCCGACTCCATGTGGTCTTCAGATCTGCTCCTGACCCAGATGCGGCCTCGCAGGGAATCACGAGCCGGGAAGAACTGTGGACCCATCCTGGCATAGGATGTGCACCAAGGACTTTTAAGCCAGCAGCTGTAACATCTCTGCTAGAGCCTGCATCGAGAACTGGGAGATTCAATGCATGTAATGTAGGATTCTTTAGAAACCTCACTCTCATGCTTTTCTCTCTTGTGGGTAAGGTCCAGAAGGTAAATTGACCAGGGATCTGTGGCTGGTTTCTTGGAACCGGACAGGACTTGTTCGGGGTAGGTGGGATTGGGTGCTAGGACCCCCCCACCTGGGTATGAGGCCCAGGGTTGTTTGGGGCACAGATATTGCTGGGATGTTGGAGGGGTTTTGCCCGTGAGGCTTTAGGCAGGCAGCTGAAGCGCTCTGTGGGACTGGTGTGTGGCCTGTTTGGAAGGTCTCCAGTCTGGGGTTGTAGGGAGCCCCAGATTCGAGCAATTCACCCTGAGCGGACGCCCTCAGCGGTGCCCAGACCTGGCCCGTCACAGGGGCGAGATCAGGGCCTGGAGTGAGACCCCCCCCGCCTACAGTGCAGGGCTGCCAGAGCCGACAGCTGCCTGGAAGTGGGGCCCTGGTTGGGGGGGAGGGGTGTGCTCTGTGTCAGGCTGGGCTGGGGGGCAGGCGCTCTGAGGGATTCCCACCTGCCCCGGCCCTGCCGCTCCTTCCTACCTGCCCTGCCCCCACCCGGCCCCTGCGCGGCGCTGGTACCTCCGCTCCCGTGGCCACCTCCTCGGCCGCGCCGGACATCACCCCCAGGGTGTAGAAGGAGAAGACGCACAGCTCCCGTGTGCACACCGCCGGCTGCAGGGAGACGAGAGCGACGCTGGGGGGCAGAGGGAGCCAGGGCCCAGCCTCCCTCCCGCTGGCCCTGGCCCCCCACCCAGGGGCTCACAACTGAGACGGGCTGGCTGGCACCTCCCTGCTCCAACACTGGCCACCCGGAGCTCCCAGAGCTCGGACACACTCCAGCATTAGCGCTCCCCCACCGTCCTCCCTTCCGGAAGGTGGGGAAACTGAGGCCTCGTGCTCAAGCATGCCACCTAGCTCTGGGGGCTCCGCTGCTGCGTCCTCGGGCGGGGACACCTGCGCCCTGATTTCCAGAGGGGGTGCATGGAGCTAGGGACTGGCCCGGGGCATGCAGCCTGTTCGCGCCTCTGTGGCCTCTTCAGCTGGAGGGCCCGTGGTGTGGGGTTAACGCTGCCCTGCTGCGCCCCCTCCCCCCCGCACAGACCAGCACTATCCAGGCGGCTGCTGCACCCCAGAGGAGAGGGATGGCCCCCCTGGTGACAACACTACGGGATGCTGGGGAGGGAGCCTTGCCCCACAGGATCCCAGCATTGGGGGGCTGCCCTGGGCACTGCTGGGCTGGCCAGGGGAGGCAAATGGGGCAGCCACCCATGCTAGCCCCTGGGATCAGACCCGTCCCCGCCCTGGCACACGCAGTCCTGGCCAAGGGAGGGCAGCTGAGCCACAGGACCCCCCCTCGGTGTCCCGCCCCCCTCCACCCCACGCCCCTCCTGGCTGCACGGGGGCCAGGGCCCAGGCCGGCCAGCGCATACCTTGAGCATGGAGCCGTTCTGGAAGACGTGCTGCTCGTCGCACACCACACAGTACTCGTTCAGCGTGGGGATCCGCTGCTCCGCGTACTTCATCATCTGCGGGGGGGGGGGGGGGGGCGCGCTGAGCCGGGGCTGCCTGCACCCGCCCAGCAAAGCCCCCCCTGCACTGAGCCATGGGCTGCCCCGCACCCGCCCAGCAAAGCCCCCCCTGCACTGAGCCATGGGTTGCCCCGCACCCGCCCAGCAAAGCCCCCCCTGCACTGAGCCATGGGTTGCCCCGCACCCGCCCAGCAAAGCCCCCCCTGCACTGAGCCATGGGCTGCCCTGCACCCGCCCAGCAAAGCCCCCCCTGCACTGAGCCATGGGCTGCCCCGCACCCGCCCAGCAAAGCCCCCCCTGCACTGAGCCATGGGCTGCCCCGCACCCGCCCAGCAAAGCCCCCATCCCCTCCGCACTGAGCCATGGGCTGCCCCGCACCCGCCCAGCAAAGCCCCCCCCCCACACTGAGCCATGGGCTGCCCCGCACCCGCCCAGCAAAGCCCCCCCTGCACTGAGCCATGGGCTGCCCCGCACTGCCCAGCAAAGCCCCCCCCCCACACTGAGCCATGGGCTGCCCCGCACTGCCCAGCAAAGCCCCCCCCGCACTGAGCCATGGGCTGCCCTGCACCCGCCCAGCAAAGCCCCTCCCACACTGAGCCATGGGCTGCCCCGCACCCGCCCAGCAAAACCCCCATCCCGCCCGCACTGAGCCCTGCACCCGCCCAGCAAAGCCCCCCCCGCCACCCACCCAGCAAAGCCCCTCCCCCCCCTGAGCCGGAGGGTGGGCATCTGCTCAACAAGGCTTCCCGCCCTGGGGCAAACGGGAGGTCAGGGCCTCTCCGCACTGCCCTCCCCCTGCTCTCCCCCTGCTGCTGCCCTGGGCCCTGGCTGCCCCCGCGTCACAGACACGCCGGGAGGCCGCAGACAGACACGCAGGGGCCCCTGTCCCCAGGGAGAGCAGCCTGCAGCTGCTGCTGGGCGGACGGTGCCCGTGGGCCAGGAACGCCCGGGCGAGGAGGACCGCAGCCTGGCAAAGCCGGGGCAGCCCTGGGCTAGCCCATGACACCCCTGGCAGGGGATTCAGCCACCAGAAAAGGCCCCTCCCCCGCCCAGTTTGCCCTCGCCCACCACGCCAGCCTGAGCCTGTCTGGCCGGGTGCTCGGCTGAGTTTGGGGGGGCGCAGAAAACGGGGCTCCAGGCTTTCCTGCCGAGCGAAGGGCCGTGAGCGGAGGCCACCCCGAGGGCTCCCGCTAGCTAAGCCTGAGCCGGCAGACTGCCCGGCGCGGGGCCAGGCTGAGGGGCAAGCCAGCTGAGAGCCCAGGCCGGGCGGCGGGATGGGCGCGGTGGTCGGTGCCCGGGGTTTACCTGGACGAGAAACCCGTACTCCAGCGTGGGGATGTTCTTGCAATGGCCGCCGACCTGCAGCGGGCACACAAACCCGAGCCAGCCCGTTACGCCTCCCTCGCCCTGGGGCACTGCCCCTCCCGGGGGAGCGGCCCCGAGGGCCCCGCGCTCCCCTGCCTGCGGCCACCTGCACCTCGTGCCACGTGGCTGAGGACTTGGCCCTGCCCCTCCCACCCAGGGCAGAGCAGGGGTGGTGCAGCGCCTGTGTTGAGGGCGGGACGGCCACGCTGCAGGGGCCCGTCGTGTCTCTGCCGCAGAGCTCCCAGGCCGATGGCGCCCCAGGCCCTGGCAGCGGAGGGCTCCCAGCTCCCAGGTGGCTCAGGCTGGCAAGTGCTAGCGCCTGCTACCAGGGCAGAGCTGCCCCATCCGGGAGAGCTGGCGCTGGGGGAGCGGGGCGTCTGCCCTAAGCGGTGGGGGCATCCGGCCAAAGGGGGTCGGCCTTATCCCCGCCGGAGCCGCCCGGCTGGTGGGATGGCGCAGGAGCTGGCCTTGCCTGCCTGGGCATTAGCAGGGCAGCACACGGGGGGTCACTGTGAGCAACCCCCCCGGGAGCCAAGGGAGGGGGACGCCGAGGAAACCCACCAGGATGTTGAATGGGGCGACACCTGCCTGGGTGCTGGGGGGGTAGCCGAACACCTCCACCTTGGGGTTCTTCATGGTGCAGGAGATGGAGCGGTTCATGAGGCGATTGACACGCAGCTCGGGCACCCCCAGCTTGCCCTTCAGCATGGAGTCCTGGATGATGGGGAAGCTGGGAGACCTGGGGAGACGGAGGGAGCGCTAACAGCGCCAGCCCTGCCCCAGCCCGCGCCCGCCTCGGGGCCAAGCTGCAGCGCAGAGCGTGGCCCTGACTCCAGTTCAGCCTGTGCCCACGGACGGGCTCGTGGGCTGGCGAGGCAGCGCGTGGGGCAGGTGTGGGCATGGGGCAGGGGCACTGGAGGGACGAGCTGCCCCCAGCTCTGCCGGGGAACCAAGGGCGCAGCCCTGGGAGGAAGGTCAGGGGAGCCGTGCCGGGACAGCCCCGGGGAGCCGCAGGAGCCGTACTTGGGGATGGGAGAGAAGATGCTGAGGCCCGCCCGGAATTTCTTGATGGTGCCGCTCGACTTGAACCAGCTGTGCCGCTTCTCCTGCTGGGTCTTCAGGAAATCGTTGCTGAGGTGTTTCCATTGCTGGGATGTGAACATGCCCAGGATCCTGGGGGAAGAGCCGGCGGTGACGCCCAGGCCGCGGGGGCAGCCCACCGGCCCCCGACCCCAGGAAGGGTGCAAATGCCGCGGGTGCGACAGGGCCAGTAGCTTCCCCTTGGATCACTGCCAAAGCCACAGGGATGGGTCTGTCCTTCGCCACCGCGCCCGGCTCAGGAGAGGGAGCTTGTGGCGCGGGGGGGGGGGGGGCTGTCTGCTCTGGGACCCGGGGTCCCCTGCGCAGGGAGGGGAGATTCTCACTGACTCCCCAAATGTGGATTAGCCCCGACACCAGGCTCAGCCCCCAGGGAGAGACAAAGGGGGGAAGAGGGAGACCAGCACCTGGCGGGGGGCAGGGCCGGGGCGGGAGGCAGTGGCTGTCTGGGGAGCATGGAGAGAGGAGGCGAAGCTGGGCCAAGGGGCGATGAACCCCCACCCTAGGGCAGAGGCGTCCTGGCTCCGGCCCCTGTAGCCACATCACACGTGCTGGGCTGTACCCTGAAGGAACAATCAACCCCTCTCGATTCCACGCTGCTCTTGCTGCTGCGGGGCTGCAGGATTTGGGGGAACCCCGACTGCGCCATCGCAGGGCTGGCGGGGGGAACCAGGCCTGGGCGAGGCATGAACAGCCCCTCCTGGGTCTCCCCGGCCCCCCACAGCCCAGCAGCAGAGGGCACCGCAGGCCAGGCCCTGGGCCAGGCGGGACGGGAGGGGGCGCCGCCTGAGCCCGGGCTCTCACTGGCCATTCCTCCAGCCAGGGCCACGGGGCGCGGGGACAAGGGGCGACAGGCGCGCACCAGCCCCTGCGCCCGGTGGCTTGGGGGGGATTAGGACTCGCTGTTTTCCAGGCTGGGGGGAGCACTGGGAGGGGTTCCCTAGGGAGGGGCTGGAATCGCCCTCCCCGGAAGTGTTGAGGTCCCTCCTGACACGGCCCTGGCTGGGATGCTGGAGTTGGGGCGGGTCCTGCTCGGGGCAGGGGGCTGGACCCAATGCCTCCTGGGGTCTCTGCAGCCCTGGGATTGGAGGGTTCTCTGACCCCCCGACTGTATGTGCTGGCGCCGAGCGCACGGGCCTTACTTTTTCAGCTGAAGACCCAATCCGAACCCCTCCTTATTGGACGGCTGGAAGACCTCGATCGATGGTTCTGCAAGGAGATCGGAGTCAGCCGACGTCCGCACCGCGCGCCCCTCCTCCCGGCTTCCCCTTCACCGACACGGCAGCTGTGTGACCGCCACGCCCACTGGCAGAACGGGCCACACCCAAACAGCCCCTCACCCTGCTCCAGGCACCTGGCCCAGGGCTGCCCACGAGCACCTGTGGCACCCAGCTCGTCCGGAGCGCTCCTGCAGCCAGGGCAGGCGAAGGCGGCCAGGGCAGGCGAAGGCAGCCAGGGCAGGCGAAGGCAGCCCTCTCCGCAATCTGAAACACCCTCCGCTCCGGAGCCCCAGCGCCCTCGCCCCCGGGAGCCGAGCGCTAGCCTGGCCGGACCCCCCGTGCTGCTGCAGATGGGGTGCGGGAAGCCCACGTGCTCCCTCTCTGACCCAGCCAAGACAGCACCCCGGAGGGCGCTGCTCCACCCCAGGCGAGTCCCAGGTCAGGGACCCTCGTGGCCCTTTGGACACTGCACGGAGCCCCTGCCCCTGTGGCCCCGCCCAGGCCAGGGAGAAGGGCCGGCGGGCATGGAGGGGCTTCCATCATCCCCTGGCAGCAAAGCTCTGGACGGGGGGTGGGCCAATGCCTGGGCAATGATTCCAGGGGCCCCTCTACAGAGCACAGGCTGCCCCCTCCCCCAGCTGGCCACATGCTGCCGCGCTGCCCTGGGGCATGCAGAGCTGGGCCAGTGAAAGCTGGACCCACTCCCCCTGGCGCTACGGTGCAGCAGTAACATGGAGCAGCTCCTCGCCCATCACGTTACAACGGAGCGCGGCATCGCTAGCCCTGGGGAAACCGAGGCACAGAGCAAGGCCACACAGCAGGCCAGAGCTGGAGGGAGCCCAGTGCTGTAGCTCATTGGCCATACTGCCTCCTGGGCGCCCGTGTGCCTGGCCAGGCTGCTGGTGCCCATCCCTGCCCCATTGCCCGGCCAGCCGGACTCAGCCAGCTCCCTGCTTTCCCTTCAGAGCCGGGCCGTCCGGGCGAGCCGGAACCCTGGGCAGCTGGCGAACGGCTGAGGCTGAAGTGCAGAGCTGCCCCGCTGCCGCCCTCCCTGCGCCCCTGCGGAGGCTGCCGCTCACCAGGGCCATCCAGGTACTGGGAGAGGGAGAACCGCAGCCTCAGGACGATGGGCTCGGTCCGCAGGACCTTCCAGGCCGTCGACACCTCCTCCTGCGAGAGAGCAGAGCCAGGCGTGGGCAGGGCGCCCAGGGCCCCGCCAGCTCCCACCGACTGCCCGTCGCCAGCCTCTGCCCGCCCGGGGACCCCGCAGGGAGGGACCACAGAGAGGCCGTGCTCCGGCACCGCCCGAACCGCCCCTGGCGCACAAGGCGGGAGCCAAGCCCAGAGCCGCGCCCGGGGGCATGCGGGGAACCGAGGCCCCAGTGCCAGGCGGGTCTGTCTTCTCCCTGCAGGAATCCTGTGGGGACAGGGCCTTTCAGCCTGGGCAGGGTCTCGCAGCCGCGGGAGCATGGAAAGAGGCCACGGGACGCCCGCCGACAGGGTCTGGCAGCCGCAGGCGCACGGAGGGAGGCCACGGGACACCCGCCGACAGGGTCTGGCAACCGCAGGCGCACGGAGGGAGGCCACGGGACGCCCACCGACAGGGTCTGGTAGCCGCAGGCGCACGGAGGGAGGCCACGGGACGCCCGCCGAGAGGGTCTGGTAGCCGCAGGCGCATGGAGGGAGGCCACGGGACGCCCGCCGACAGGGTCTGGCAGCCGCAGGCGCACGGAGGGAGGCCACGGGACGCCCACCGACAGGGTTTGGTAGCCGCAGGCGCACGGAGGGAGACCACGGGACGCCCGCCGAGAGGGTCTGGTAGCCGCAGGCGCATGGAGGGAGGCCACGGGACGCCCACCGACAGGGTTTGGTAGCCGCAGGCGCACGGAGGGAGACCACGGGACGCCCGCCGAGAGGGTCTGGTAGCCGCAGGCGCATGGAGGGAGGCCACGGGACGCCCGCCGCCAGCTCCACTTACATCCAGGAAGCTGATGTTGACGTGGAGGTCAATGTCCACGTCGTCAATGGTCCCATATTCTCTGCAGAGAGACACACCCGGCTCAGCGTTCTCTGGGCAGAGCCACCAGCTGGCAGCCGAGCCCACGGCCCCCGCGTGGCACAGCCGGCCAGCCCCCTTTGCCGATCCCAGGTACAGAGGCCCCTCCTGACTTGCTGGTGCATTTTCCGGGCGGTAGGACTGGGCACCCATCGGGGATCAGCACCACCCTGCGCCACAGACGTGAGGAAACGCCAGGCCCTGCTCCAGACCTGCCTCGGGCCTGTCGCTGCCCGGCAGGACTGATCCGGAGCTCCAGCCACTTCCATGTCACCGGGCCCTCGCCAGCCTGCCGGACACACGCCCTGCGCCGGCCGTGGCCTCTGCAGCTCCTCTGCCCTGCGCCGACGGGCCAGTCATCGTGGAGGCGGAGCCCTGAGGCTGGCAGAGCCAAGCGAATCTCGCCCCCCTGACGGGTTTGTCCAGCCACGCCTGCTTCATCTGGCGGCAGACGGAGCCCGGGGCCCCTGGGCCTGCCTTCAGCGGGGACCGGCCTCTCCCCACCCCTCCTTTCCCTCTGGCTGGGGGGTCCAGACCAACCCCCCATCCAAACCCAGGACCTGTCCCCTTCCAGCTGGGCCATTCACACCCTCCCCACGGGGCCCTCTGCCACCAGCCTGGGGCGCAGGCGCCGGCACCACTCGGCTCTTAGGTGGGTTTTCTGCCCAGGCGCTCCGCCTTGCCCCTGCTTTCCAGCGGGAGCCCAGTGAGGAGACGCAGTGACCCCGGCGCCCGGGCTGCGCCCCGTCCGCCCACGCACCTGATGGACACAGCGTTCTCGCTGTAGATCTCCTTCACGGCCTCGATGTCGGCGTCCAGCTGCGGGTGTCGGTACAGGTCGGCCGCGCAGGTCCCCTGCAAGGTGCGGCCGGAGCGGGGCGAGGTCAGACGGGGCTAGCGCCAGCCAGAGCACCCTGGGCCCCAGCCAGCCCCTGGCAGCCCCGAGCCCGGGCGCCCGGGTCAGAGCAGTGGGGCGGCCGCTCGGGGCTGGGAGGGGGCAAGGCTGCGGAGCTGGGGCCGGGTTCAGCTCAGACACGAGGCACTGGCAGAACCCGGAATCGCCTGGCAGGGCTGCGGGTGAGGCGGGGGCATTGCCACTCCTGCCCCCCCACCACGGCGGGAGGCTGGCATGGCTCTGGACGCTGGCCTGCAGTGCAACCCAAAGCAGCAGGAGAAGTCGTCCCAGCGGGCGCTGCCGGAGAGAAGGCAGCGGCTGCTCCCGCCCCCCGAGCCCAGCAGGCCGCACTGGGGTGCGCATGAAGAGCTGTGGGCGGTACCCCCGGCCTGCCCCCAGCGGAGGGGCGTCAGGGCCCTGCTCTCCGCAGGGAGGGCCAAGGGCAGGAACCCGGACGGGGCGGCCTAAAGGGCCCCACACCCATGGCCTGCGCAGAAAGGCGGGAGCTGCGCTCCCTACCTCACTGCCCAGCAGGGTCCTCCCCGGGGCAGCACTGGGGGCCCTAGGGTCTGTCCATCCATGGGGCGGGGTAGGGCGGGTCTGCCCCAGCCATCCACGCCAAGCCCCTCAGGGGACAGAGGGGTCACCTCGCTCGCCCCCCCGTGCCGATCCCGCCGGGCAGGCCGGGCTGGCACAGGCCCCGTGGGCAGGGCGCCCGCTCCACACCTGGACTCCGTAGAGGAATTCCTCCGACTCGTTGTCCCCGTCAGAATCATCGTCCGTCCAGTACTGGCCTTTGCTGTCCTGCGGGGAGAGGCCGTGGGTAGCACCCACGAGCCACGGCCGGCGCCACGGGCCCAGGGTCACCTCTCCTGCACCCCGCCTGGCGCAGAAGGGCCAGTTTGCCCGGCTGGTGCCCAGCGCGGGCCCCGTCCGGGTACCTGTGTGACCTTCGTCTCCGGCATGCCTGAGCATTCGGGGGGGGGTCTCGCCTCGGCCGGCCCCCTGGAGAGGGGCTAGTCGCCCAGGATCCAGACTGACCGATGCTAAGGTCAGGAGGGACCATCCAATCAGTTTGAATGTCTCCTACAGAACCTGCCCCCTCCCCTGTGACAGACCCGCCAGCCTCTGGCTGAGCAGCTGATGCCTGTGAATTGGGTGGAAAGTTGGCCTGCCCTAGCTCTTCCCCCGCACTCACCCCACGGAGACCGTGGGGCAGACCTCTCCTCCCCCAGCCCAGCTCCCAGGCCCCTGGCAGCTACAGCCCGGCATTCAGTGCGCTTGCCGCTTCCTTGCATGCCAGCTCTCTGCACCCCCCGCCCAGCCGCCAGCCACAGGCCTGACGCGACCCTCCCCTCTCAATTCATCACGGCCGGAGGCCTCAGTTTCAAAGCGCCTGCAGGCCCCCCCGTCCCATTGGTCGGTTTGATGTGTTTGAAAACGTTGCCCGGTGCCTGTCTTGCCACCCGAGGCCCAAAGGGACCAAGTGGCTGCCTGCTCTGGCGCCCGAGCTCCCTGCCACGATTCCTGGAGCAGATGGGGTTTCCCAGTGGCCAGCGATGGAGACTCGCCCCGGCCGTGGGGAACCTGCCCCGGGGTTGGCTCCCCTTCCTCCTACAAACGGGCCTTATGTGCCGTCGGGATTTGTCTCACCTCAGCTCGGGGCCGGATCGCGTCAGACCTGGGCAGGCGCCTGTGCTGACAAGCTTGTTCCCCCTCTCGGCCGCCCCCTCTCCTCTTTGCTGGGCCACGCGAGACACGGTGGAGATGACGGCTTTGACTGGACTAAGGATGGGAGAGCAGCCCTGGCCTTGGACACCAGCCCGACCCGCAGCAGAGACCCGACACGCGAATACAACCAACGCGGGGGCCATCTGGACCCCCGGTCAGGAGCCACAGGTGCCACGTGCCACCCTGCTCGCGCGGGCTCCTTCAGAGGCCTGGGCATGTCGTTCCGCCTGTTGGGTCCCCTCTCTCCCGCGGGCCTGCCTTGTCGGCTGAGCCTGCCCCTCCCCAGGCCGGGCCGCCCCGCGCTCTGCGTAGCAAGCCCAGCGGGGCGCTGATCTGGGATGAGCTAAGAACCATACGCCGCTGGGGAGGGGGCGGGGGCAGCTACTGTGTTATCCTTTCCTGGTGCCCCGGGAGCCCTGGCCAGGACGCATGAGGTGCGGTGCAAACCCGGAGCAGAGCGGAGGGGGCAGAACTGGCTAGGGCGTAGGGCAGAGCAGAACAGGCCCTGCGTGGTCTCAGCGCCAGGGCCCCCAGGCGAGCGCTCTGCATCACTCCCTCCCGGCCACGCCACGGGGTCCTCTTCCTCCCCCGCGGCCGGGGGGAGCCGCCGGATCCGGGCCTGGGCTCTCCCGGGAGAAATGCCCACGGGCGGGTTCCCAGCGCTTCCGAGAGCGGCCGGGGAGGGGCAAGAAGGACGAAGCGGGGCAAGGCAGGCAGAGCGGGACATGGAGAACGGCGGCCCGGGCCGGGAGACGCGCCTGCGCCGGCTGCTGGGACACAAGGCAGAGGGCAAAGAGGGGCGGCACAGACAGGAGGCCAGGAGGGAGAGGGACGTGCAGGCCCTGCCCGTGTGCGTGGCTGGCCCCCCGCTGGCCTGCCACCCGTGGCCAAGCCAGCAGCTCCCTGGCAAGCCCTGTGCTCCTGCCCGGCCCCCCGTGCGTCTGGCACGAGCCGTGGGCTGAGCCCTCCCGCCTGGGCGGGGCCCTGCCACGCCCTGCTCACCATTTGCGTGGCGGTCCCCGGGCGCTCCGCGTCAGGCTAGGCCTCTCCCCTCCATGGCCCCCGGCGGCCCGGGCAGCGCGAGCCAGGCATCAGGCAGCGTCGGGCCCTGACGTCAGGGCTGAGATCCGGCTGGAGAGTCTCTTCGGCTGTTTCCAGGCAACCGAGTCCCTGGCCTCTAGCAGGCAGCCAGCATGGCGGTGACGTCAGCGCTGTGCAGCGGGCTCGGGGCTGCTCCGCACGCGGCCTGGGGAAGGCAGCCGGCTCAGCACTGCACCGACAGCCCCCTCGCCCCCCTCGCCCGCCCTGCAGAGCCACGCTCCCGGGCCTGGGGAGACGGCTGGCTCTCACGTGGCGGGGCCACGGGCCCGTGGCATGGCGGGGCGGCACGGCGGGCGCCGACGGGCACGTGCCCAGCCCTCGCAGAACGCTGGAACTTTTCCTCCAGAGCATCTCCCCCTCCTCGGCCCCCAGGCACGGCGACCCACGGCGACCCACAGCGTGGGCCGGGGCTGGGTCGCGGCGCCCTCGGCTGCTCCCCCACACCCAGGAAGTGACCGCAACTCGGGCTGCGGTTCTCAGCCATTGGGGTTCATCTGCCAACCTGGGCGGCCTGTCACGCCCCAGACCCCCATCCCCGAGATACCCCCCAGAGGTCCATCCAAAGAGGCTGGGGGAGAAGTTTCCAGATATGAACAGCCGGGTGCCACCCCACACGCCTGTGACTCGGGGGAAGGGAAAGATATGGGGGTACAGGGAGGGACTGAGGGAAGGATATGGGGGGCTGAGCGATATGGGGTACAGGGAGGGACTGAGGGAAGGATATGGGGGGCTGAGCGATATGGGGGTACAGGGAGGAACTAAGGGAAGGATATGGGGGGCTGATTGATATGGGGGTACAGGGAGGGACTAAGGGAAGGATATGGGGGGCTGAGCGATATGGGGGTACAGGGAGGAACTAAGGGAAGGATATGGGGGGCTGAGCGATATGGGGGTACAGGGAGGGACTAAGGGAAGGATATGGGGGGCTGAGCGATATGGGGGTACAGGGAGGAACTAAGGGAAGGATATGGGGGGCTGAGTGATATGGGGGTACAGGGAGGGACTGAGGGAAGGATATGGGGGGCTGAGCGATATGGGGGTACAGGGAGGAACTAAGGGAAGGATATGGGGGGCTGAGTGATATGGGGATACAGGGAGGGACTGAGGGAAGGATATGGGGGGCTGAGCGATATGGGGGTACAGGGAGGGACTAAGGGAAGGATATGGGGCAGCGCTGATAGTGCCCCAAAAAGCAAACCCTCCCCGGCCTGGCCTATGGGTGAGGCAGAATCGGGTGAAGGGGGGGGCTGGCGGAGTGGGGGGCTGACAAGGCTGGGGTGCAGTGGGGAAGATCCGAGGGCCGGGATGGCTGGAATGCCCATGGGGGAGGAGCCCGGCTATGCAGCGGGTACATGGGGTACTCAGGCCGGGGGGGCAGCACAGTATGCATGAAGGCAGGGAATGACCCTGCTGCAGGGGGCATTGAAGGGCGGGGCGTACAGGGGGCTGTGACACCAACCCCCCCGGCCCAGCCTGGAGCAGACAGCGAAACCTCCCCGGCACGCCCAGCCCGACCCAGGGGGCACACAGCCGCTCCCCCACAGGCAGGCCCCCCCTGCCCCTCCACCACAGCTGGGGCAGGAGTGGAGGCCACAGCAATGCTAGAGGGTGGGGGGGTTCAGGCCCAGCTCTGCCATAAGGGTCCTGACAACACAGCCCAATGCCATTGCCAGCCCAATGCTCCTCTGGGGAGGAGCGCACCAGCTAGTAACAGCACCCGGCAGCTTGGATCTTGCAGACAGTCTCCTCCCCCAATACGCCTTCACCTGCCAGCCTCCTACCCACAACATGCCTGCACCCGCCAGCCCCTACCCACAACATGCCTGCACCCGCCAGCCCCAACCCACAACACGCCTGCCCCACCAGCCCCTACCCACAACACGCCTGCACCCGCCAGCCCCTACCCACAACATGCCTGCACCGCCAGCCCCTACCCACAACACGCCTGCACCCGCCAGCCCCTACCCACAACATGCCTGCACCCGCCAGCCCCAACCCACAACACGCCTGCCCCACCAGCCCCTACCCACAACACGCCTGCACCCGCCAGCCCCTACCCACAACATGCCTGCACCGCCAGCCCCTACCCACAACACGCCTGCACCCGCCAGCCCCTACCCACAACATGCCTGCACCGCCAGCCCCTACCCACAACACGCCTGCACCCGCCAGCCCCTACCCACAACAGTCCTGCATCCACCAGCTCCTACCTACAACACGCCTGCATCCACCAGCTCCTACCTACAACACGCCTGCACCCGCCAGCCCCAACCCACAACACGCCTGCCCCACCAGCCCCTACCCATAACACGCCTGCACCGCCAGCCCCTACCCACAACACGCCTGCATCCACCAGCTCCTACCTACAACACGCCTGCACCACCAGCCCCTACCCACAACACGCCTGCACCACCAGCCCTTACCCACAACACGCCTGCACCGCCAGCCCCTACCCACAACACGCCTGCACCGCTAGCCCTTACCCACAACACGCCTGCGCCTGCCAGCCCCTACCCACAACACGCCTGCGCCTGCCAGCCCCTACCCACAACACGCCTGCATCCACCAGCTCCTACCTACAACACGCCTGCACCACCAGCCCCTACCCACAACACGCCTGCACCGCCAGCCCCTACCCACAACATGCCTGCACCGCTAGCCCCTACCCACAACACGCCTGCATCAACCAGCTCCTACCCACAACACACCTGCACCACCAGCCCTTACTGCCCCACACACCTCCACCCACCACCCCGTACTGCCTGAGACACCCAAACCCACCAGCTGCCTTACCACCCCCCATGCTCACAATTGCCCGACCAGCCCACATCTGCCAATCACCAGACCACTCGACACCCCCACCAGTCACTGGACAGACCTGCCCCTGCCCCATCCTGCTACCCCCTGTCCCAGCGCCTGCCACACCCGCCAGCTGTGTTCCCTGGACGCTGGGCACCGGTCAGCTGCCCCGGAGACTGCGGTGTCGCCCAGCCGATTAGCAGAGCACCCCCAGCACATCTGCATGCGCCTCAGTGAACGTCAGGCCCCTTCTGCCCAGCCGGGCCACGTGCCCGGTGCAACCCGCGGGCCGAGCATCCCCAGGTGGGGCGGGGGCAGAGGCACTACCACCAGGAACTGCCCTGCCCCCAGGCCTTTCTCGGCCCCCGGAGCAGCGACACACAAACCCTGGCGATTCCGTCGCTGCCTCACCTCGCTACAGGCTGGGAAGACGAGCCATGTGCCAGCCCAGCTGCCCTGAGGCAGGCGGGCTGGGCGACAGAAGACTCCCACCTCCCAGCGCAGGGCTCTAGCCACTAAGCCAGACCACCTCTGATTGCATATTTAACACAGAGGTACCACCTGTGGCGACCGTGTGGCCCAGCATGCTTTGCTGCTCGGGGAACCTGCTTCCCCGCTAATGCCGGTGGATTCGCTCTCGCCGGACCAATCGCTAAGCCCTAGGTGGCCCCAAGGGCCATCGGAATGCGCCGCCAGATAACAGCCACTATTCCGGTGCCAGGCCCCGGCTTTTCCGCGCAGAGAACCGCCCCACGCGCTCCCGCCAGGCCAGTGGCTGGGCTCCGTTACTGGCCTCACCAAGCCAAGCCAGCAGCCCACCCTCAGGGGGAGAGGAGACCCCGCTCGGGGCCCTGCCAGTCAGACCTGGGGATGAAGCCTTCCTGACCCCAAATCTGGCAATCAGCTGGACCCCGGGCCCAGGAGCAGGATGTATAGCCCAACACTGGACAGTGTTCCCTGGAGCGCCACGCCCCCCTGGGCCCGGTGTCCCATGCCCAGTGTGGCCAATCTCTGCAGCTTCAGAAGGCAGAAAAGCACGGGCCATGGCGGGCCAGCTGTGCATCGGGTGGGGATCCTTCCTGACCCCTGCAGCAGGCAGCCCTGAAGCATGAGGTTTGATTCTGCTCGTCGGCCCAATGCAAGGCAGCACATATTGGGAGCTCGTTAAGGGCAACGTGGGCAATCCCATTCTCCCCAGATTCCAGCTAGACGGGCTCCTCAGATGCCCTCCCCGGCACGCACCAGCCGCAGAGCTTGGCCAAAAAGCGCCCCCCGGAAGCTGTGTAACTCTGCCCCTGCCAGGCCCTTCCGCGGTCCCCAGGCAGCCTGTTTCCCAGCATGCCCAGAGCCAGATGCCCAAGGAGTAGGCCCCCCCCCAGCCCATGGCTAGCATCTCAGCCTCTGCCGCCTCCTCCCCCGTCAGCCCGGGAATGGTGTTCCAAGGAGCCCCTGAGAAACCGCTGGGGGACCCCGGCAAAGCAGGCGCTGGATCGACAGCTCTGGCAGGATCCTGCGCAGGTGAGGGCGGCCCAGCACTAGGCCCAGCTGACACCTCCAGGCTCTGGGCGTGGCGGCTGGAGCATAAAACCCTCCCACCCCTGGGGGGGGCGCTGCTAAGGGGCGAAGGAGCCAACCCGCAGCCTCAGTGCCCCTGGCAGGGTACAGGGCAGAGGCTGGCAGAGGAGCCCGGCCCAATGCGAGTTCCCTTCGGTTTCCTTCAGCGCAGACCCCAAGCCCTGACCAGCGCCGGAGGGGACAGAGGGGCAACCTCGCGCCCTGCGGGCACCCCGCACCGGGCAGAGGCAGGCGGGGCCGCATAAGGGAAGGCCAGGGTGGCATCGCTGTGTCCCGGTCCTGTCCCACAGCCAGGGCCACCCCCAGGACTCTGCCCACAACCGTCCCCGGCCAGCGCACCTGCACCGTGCCCTGCAGCGCCTCCTGCTGGCAGAGCCAGGACTGGAAACGGGCCACCACAGCGGAGCGGCTTGCCCGGCCGAATCACGGAGCTGGTGTCCCTTTTGCTCTCTGGGGCCTCGCCCTCCGTCCCGGTGCAGAGCAGGGCAGCATCACCCCACTGGCATCAGGACAAAATCCGAGGACGAGGCCTCATCCCCCTCAGCAGCTTCCCAGCCTGCCCGGGGACACGACCTGCTCCGTGCCGGCCCGGGACCGGACACGCTGCCCGGGGACACGACCTGCTCCGTGCCGGCCCGGGACCGGACACGCTGCCCGGGGACACGACCTGCTCCGTGCCGGCCCGGGGACCAGACACGCTGCCCGGGGACACGACCTGCTCCGCGCCCGGCCCGGGGACCGACACGCTGGCCAGGGACACGACCTGCTCCGCGCCCGGCCCGGGACCCGACATGCTGCCCGGGGACACGACCTGCTCCGCGCCCGGCCCGGGACCCGACATGCTGCCCGGGGACACGACCTGCTCCGCGCCCGGCCCGGGACCCGACACGCTGCCCGGGGACACGACCTGCTCCGCGCCCGGCCCGGGACCCGACATGCTGCCCGGGGACACGACCTTCTCCGTGCCGGCCCGGGGACCAGACACGCTGCCCAGGGACACGACCTGCTCCGCGCCCGGCCCGGGGACCAGACACGCTGCCCAGGGACACGACCTGCTCCGCGCCCGGCCCGGGGACCGACACGCTGCCCAGGGACACGACCTGCTCCGCGCCCGGCCCGGGGACCAGACACGCTGCCCAGGGACACGACCTGCTCCGCGCCCGGCCCGGGACCGGACACGCTGCCCGGGGACACGACCTGCTCCGCGCCCGGCCCAGGGACCAGACACGCTGCCCGGGGACACGACCTGCTCCGCGCCCGGCCCGGGACCCGACACGCTGCCCAGGGACACGACCTGCTCCGCGCCCGGCCTGGACCGGACACGCTGCCCGGGGACACGACCTGCTCCGCGCCCGGCCTGGGACCAGATCCCCCCAGAGATTTTACCGCAGTGGCCCATTAGCCAGCATCCAGTCAGGGCCCCCAGAACTCCAGGGAAAGGCAGAATGCCCTGACAGGGCCCTGCTCTGCCCAGAAACACCACCCCAGGTGTCTCCTGGCACGGGGGCAGAAGACCCCTAATGGGGCTGGGTGCTGGGTGGAACAGAGCCCCCGGACCCTCTGCCCCCCGGCACAGACCCGTGACAGGCAGGGCGGGGGCCTGGGCCTGAACAGGGCTGCTGGGCTTGCCTGGACGCACCCTGCTGCAGCCACCCAGGCCCGCGGCCCCAGAGAGATGCTGCTGGCAGGAGCCTGCCCCCTTGCTGCCCTGGGCTGCGCAGCAGGGACCCCCGCAGCTAGACTATAACCGGAGGCCTCACCAAAGGCTAATGGGCAAGCAGAATCAAGGGGGGGGCAGGGAAACTCCCCTTCCTCCCAGCTGGCTCCCTCCCCCCAGCCGGCTCCTGCGCCCTCCCCCCAGCCCAGCCTGGCCCGGCTTGCCCCGTCCCCTGCACCTGCCAGGGCCAGGCAGTCTGGGTAGCGCTGCCCCCCCTCCGCTCCCTCGGCGACAGGCAGCGCGGCTCTCCCGCCTCCCAGGCCTCCATACTCACGGCGATGCCTTCGGCCAGGTCTCCGTGGCCGCGGGGCCCTGGGGGGAGCCAGGCGGGTCCAGGCCGGGGGGGGGGGGAAGTGGCTGGGGCCAGGGCTGGGGAGGGGAGCGAGGGGGCCTGCCGGCTGGCGGACGCAGCACAAAAGGCTGATCAGCCGGCTGCTCCTCCTGCCTTTGCTGCTTCACTTCACGGAGCACAGCCTGGCGGCCCCGGCGGCTGCGCCCATGCTCAGTGCCGCGCCGGGCCAGCGTCATGTGACGCTCTCGGCTGGGCGAGCAGGAGCGTGCCGCGGGGCTGGGGGCAGGGCTGCCCACAGCTCGCACGAGCGCGCACACGCACGGCTAGTGCACCAGCCGGGCGGCCCTGGCCGAGCCCTGCCCCCTGGCCCCGCTGCACCAGCCCTCCAGCCCAGGGTCCCTCCTGTGCTGCCTGCCCCCAGGGCACATGGGGCGGGGTGCCAGCTCTCTGGAGGGGACCCGGCATCTCACCTTGGCCTGGACTCCTAACATCCCTTCCCTTCTGCCACCCCCTCCCCGCCAGCTCCGGGCCCCCTGCTGAGGGAAAGTGGCCAGGCCAGGGCAGGGCAGCCAATTTGCTCCTCTGCCCCAGGGCCCAGCGGGGAGGCCCCCCCTGCACGAGCCCCCCCCAGGACTGGCAGCCTCACTGCAGGAGTCCAGCCCCCGGCCGCCCTCCCTGGGAAGGCCACTGAGGAAGCCGGGGGGGGAGGGCTGACTCCCCCGCTGCCGGTGTAGCCCGACGGGTCGCTGTGGACTCCAGACAGGTCAATGCCAGTGCTGGCGTTGCTTCCAGCCCATGCGCCGGGTGGATGATTTGCTAGACTGCATGGGCCAAGCCCCGTGCATCACCGGTGGCTCTGACGAGGGCCTGTCGGTAGCTCCCCTTCCTCCCGACTCCCAGGGAAACTGGCCAGGCAGGCTTGCTCCACATGGACAGAACGGCCCAGAGGTTACGAGGGCCTGGCCGCCTTCCTGAGGTCAATGGACCGAATGCAGTGACCTCGGGATTGCGCCATGGCGCGTGGCCCGGGGACGCTGCCATCTGCAGCCGGGCCTGTTTCCTCACGGGCAGAATCTGGCCGCGGTCCTCCCACCGCAAACCTGGGGAACGCCAGGCGGGCCACAGCCAAGCGTGCGGGTCTCGCGGGGGCGATGCCTCGTCCCTAAGGCAGAGGCACTCCCAAACCAGGTGTGGGCCGTGCGGGGCCTAGAACGGTTTGGGCCGGATTCGGCTTCACTGGCAGCCCCCTCGTGGGCCTCACCAAACAGCCAGCAAGCCACCACTCCCACGCCCGGCCTTCCAAGAGCTAGCGCCCATTCGCTCCTGCCTGGCCCAGCTCGCACGTAGTGTATGGACAGGCTTCAGCCCCGGGGAATCGAGAAGGCCTGTGCAGCGCTGGGGGCCACAGGGAGATGGGGGGCTAGGAAGTGGAAACAGGTCCAGTGTCGCTATCTGTGACAAGGCCAGCTTCCCGGGTAAATGGCAGCTTCTGCAACATGCTGGCTGTTCTGAAAACCTGGCAAGTGTAACAGATATTCCCTAAAATGCCTGAGCATTGGGGGATTCCAATCAACTATCTGCCCGTCAGCTGCCCTGTCATTTTTTCCATCCATGTACGGAATAAGTTTTGTTCTGTGCACCAAGGCAAGTGTGGCTGTGCACCACCCGCAGAAACAGGCTGCTGGCTGGGGGTGCTCTGCTGGTCAGCTGGGTGGCACCTGAATTGCTCCTGGGTGGCTGCCCATGCGCTCCGCAGACAGGGACATGGGTGCCCATGGATTTCCCCGGGGGTTAATGTATGCGCCATCGCTCTCCCGTGGCGGTGCTGTGTGTGTTGCTTTCAGAAGCAAACATCACGGAGCCTCTGCGGGAGCCCTTGCAGGCCTGGCACTACAGAAAGGGGCAGCTCCCACGCCCACCACTGACTGCAGCCAGGCCGGTCCGGCGCACTCACCTCTCACACGGACAGACAGAAAAGGGCAAACCCGCAGTCCTACCCTGCCTATCGGATCCGACGCAAGAGAGGCACACAGGAGAATTCGAAGAAGCAGCTGAGACCGACAGTTCACAGCAAACACTCCTCCTAGCGCCAAGCGTTGATCACTGTGCGATGCGCTTGTCCACAGGCGGTCGTTATTCATCAGACACAGTGCTGCCGCGGGGGGACTTGGAGAGAACGTGTGAATGAAATACACCGGCAGAGATGAGACCGAGCAGCCCCGGGCCCTGACAGCCAAGGGGCTGGAGTCATGGCAGCTGTCCCCAGCTGGAGGAGCAGCATTTAGACAGGCCGTTTTGGGGGCTCGCAGGTGGGACACTGGAGCTGATGGACACTCGGGGGGCGGGTGGTGATGGCCGTGGCGTGCTTGGCTCTGCAGCCGAGCATACGGACACGCACTGCACAGGGTGGGCTGTAGTTCAGCTCCAGGCCAGCGTGGCTTGCTCATGGTCTCCGCCAGGGCAACCTCTGCTGAGCAACACGTGCTGGTGGACCCCCCGCCTTGGGCACGGCCCCCGCTAGGGTTAGCGGAAGGCAGGAGCGACGTGGGCCGGGCGAGAGCGGGATGGAGCCAAAACGGCTGCAGGATCAGCGCATCGGGCTCCAGGAGCCAAACGCTCGCAGCAGGAGGCCTGCCCTTCCGTAGGGCTTTTCCAGGAATTGGTGGCTTTCCAGGCTCTGAGGTGACCAGTGGCCCTGCTGGAGATCCTGGAAGGGATCTGCCCTTCGGAGAGTGCTGAGCAGTCACGCCCTGAAAACCAGCCCCCTCTAAAGTCTGTCCCAGCAGGCCCCCCAAAGCGCTGCCCCCCTGGGCCTGGGGATTTGATGAAATTCATCCACACAAAGCCTTCATACAAGGCTGACGCAGGACCTCAGAGGAGCACAGGCCTTGTGCAAGCTGAGCCGGGGACTCCCCCTTCGTGGCCATCACGTAAGACCAGGGGAAGGCGCAAACACCCGGGGGAGGAGGGACTCTCCCCATGGTAACTCTTGTCTCTGGCGCGTGTCATCAGTAAACCGCAGTGCCTGGCTGTCCCCATGTCACGGGGGGCACGTGAGGCATGGGACGGGGATGAGCCCTGGCAAGGCCGCTCGGTAGAGCCAGGCCTGACGCCCCACGCTGGTGCTCCGTCCGTGAGGAGACCAGACCCCGAGTGTCCAGAAACCTCCCGGCTGGGCAGCTCTCCACGGGGCTCAGCTCGCTGTCGAGCGGCTAAGGAGCATGCAGGTGGGGGTGTTACCGGGTTAGCTCCGGCAGCAGCCAGCCATGCTGGGCCAGAGAACCTGGCTGCAGCGGGGCCCCACGGCCCCGGGGGGGCTGGGCGGCAGGCCCTAGATTTAACTCCATGAACTCCATTCACCCGAAGCAGAGGGCCGAGCCCACGAAGCTCATGACCCCATCTACATTTTTGTCCGTCTCTGCGGTGCTGCAGGACGAGTTGTTGTTTGTAAGTGGTTCCTAGACACCTGTCTTTAACCGGTTACCGTTAAACAGCCCCCATGTTGCGAGTGCTCCCCGCCCAGGCACCTGTGGGTGAGGGCTACTCAGGCGCGTGGCTGGGGACGAGCTCAGTTCTTTCGCCTCCTTTTCCCGGGGCAGATTTCTTTTATGCTGAGCAACGTCACTCCTGCCCTTGCTGGAGCACGTTGGCGAAGGAGGCCGCCGGAAGAGACGCTTAGCTCCTAGCAAGTGCCCATGCAGAGACATTCCAGGGCTGGGTTTCACCTGCCCAGGAATCCCACCCTGCTTGTTCTGCTGCAAAATTCACCAGCGTCACTAACAGCAGCCAGAGGGAGAGGGCGACCTGCCTGTCTGGGAACCCAGGGGGCCACACAACAGCATGTGGCCTCCCAGCCAGCATCATGTAAGAGCAGAAGCCGGGAGGAGAGCAGGCGCAGCTCCTTTGCAATGGCTTTGCCACTCTAACCCACACACGCCCTGTGTGCCCCGTCACCCAGGGTCCGGCTGGCCCGGACAGATGTTGCTAAGCTCACCCCAGCTCTGGCTAACAGAGCAAGGTCCTTTAATTCCCAGGGCTCCAACCATGCAACTGCTGCCCCACCCTGGGGTGGGGTGTTACACCACAGTCTGCAGTGCTGACTCATTCTGTCTCATTTCCCTTTCCAGGCGGGGAGGGGGGGGACTCTAAACTCTCCTCCTGCTGCTCATTTCCCCCTGGCTGCAAACGGCTTTTCCCAGCCCGAACAGCCTGTTCCAGCCGGGGCCCATTTGAATCCTCCGTGGGTGAAATTCATCCCTCTGCAGGCCAGTGCGAGGTCCAGGCACCAGCTGGACCGGGCACTGTGGTGGCTTTCTGCACAGCACGAATGTCATTCACAGGCTTGTGCACGGTGCATGTGAGGATGAGTGTCAGTTTGCCCGCTGGGGTGTTTTTAGGACCGCGTGCGTGCTCTCAGCGCCTGTGCGGGGGTCACTCCGAAACCACAGCCTGTGACACTTTGGTATCGCTGTATTGATTTAGGGAGCAAAATGCAGGACAATGTAGCACTTTAAAGACTAACAAGATGGTTTATTAGATGATGAGCTTTCGTGGGCCAGACCCACTTCCTCAGATCAGTATTTTGATCTGAGGAAGTGGGTCTGGCCCACGAAAGCTCATCATCTAATAAACCATCTTGTTAGTCTTTAAAGTGCTACATTGTCCTGCATTTTGCTTCAACTACCCCAGACTAACACGGCTACATTTCTATCACTATTGATTTATGGAGGCTCCTAATGAAATCTGCCCCCCCACGGTACGTCTCTAGCAGACAACGTAGGCTAGACAACACGGACCTTCTGCTCTCTCTGAGGAGACAAGCGCCCTGCCCAGCAAGCTTTCAGTCCAGGCAAGTCCATATGCAGACTGCTTTCAGTCCATATGCAGACTGTTGGCAAGGGACTGGAAGAAAGAATCCTTATCCTGCCTTTGGGGCATGTTTTGTCTTGTCTGGCTCCTGTTGCCAAATGCCTCCCATTGAAATTCACAGCCACCTGTCAGGTAGGCTAGTGTTGCTACCCCCAGGCACTGAGAGATTATGGGACTTCAAGGTCACCCTGTCAGCCTGGGGTTTCTCCTGGACCCAGCAGAGTTTTTTATAAACTGATGCCCCCCTTCTCCCCTTGATTTTACCTCCAGCAAAGGCCTGGCCCCAAACTCCCCCAGGGAGTGACCCAGTCCAAGCAGAGATGACCCAGCCTCCCCCCGCAGTCACAGCTCTGCCACTGTGGGAACAGCCAGCCTGGCCCTGGCCGGAGACACCTCCTTGCCAAAGCGATTACAAAACCCTCAGGTCCCGAGGGGCTGGACCGCGCTGCCAGTGGGCGTCACCAGGCCGCGACCCACCTGGAAGCGAGGCACTGGCTGGCGTGCAGCACCCCGTCAGATGTCACTGGCTCTGGGCTGCAATCAGTCTGGCTTGGCCTCCAGCCATCTCAGGCCCTCAGCCCTGCCCTGCACCCAGGAGGACAAAGCAGAGGCAGATGGGCTGATGGCTGATGATAAAAGATGACTCATCCACCCTTCCAGGCCATTGATGGAGAGGGTCTGTCCCCTGCACACTGTTCATCCAGGGAGCAAACTGTGTATGAAACCAGTAACCAGCGAAGTCACTGGACGCTGCCCCGCTCTGTCTCTGCTTTTCACACAGGGCTCTGAGTGGAACACAGAAGGGCCGGGAAAGGCTTTGGCACTGTGTGATCTTCAGGACAGGCTTCTGTTCCCACCGGGCTGGAAAGTGCCAGCCGCACAGCTGGGGTTATTGAACGGAAACATGATTATCTGGACGCACCACACTCCTGCAAAAAGCAACAGCCCTCGGCCATCCCCAGCAGAGCTACCAAAAATGCGCTCTGCCATTCCCGGAGGCTTTTCCTCCGGTCTCCAGCATCCTGAAAAGCAACCCCGAGTTCTCCCCTTCACCAGACACACTGCAGCACAAAACGTTAAGTGCAACCTCCCGCATTCTAGCAGCAACCAATCAGGGCATGTGACAGTCATAAATTCCATGAATTCAGCATGTTACTGAGGTTGCTGTTAAAGTTTTGGCCTAGGCAAGAGGGTGAGTTTGAAAAACCCTTAATCCTCCCCTGAGCTTGGGGAGTGACTCATGTCAGCTTTTAACTAGGCATATGGGTTTTTATTAGTTTGGGGGGGGGGGGGGGAGAAATCTTTTCTTGCTCTCCAGCATGTCTTCCTGTGACATTCAGAGATCCAGCCCCATGAACATGCAGTGATATGATGAATACCGTTGTCTGCTGTAGCAAGTGGGTGTGCTACATTACTCAGTGAGGTATCTGAATTACTTCCAGCTCTGGGAAAAGACAATGTGACCTTAAAACCAGAACAGATGAGTCAGAAGCTTCTACTGGATGCTCTATCCCTGCAAACTCATCCTCTCAGTCTGCTGGTCAGAGACACACTTTTGCTGATACCAGCCATTATCGGGGTAGCTTCACCCCTTGCAGGACCCTACACACTTAGGACAAGGAAATTGGGGGCCACTCAGCAACATGGGGCCCAATCTCCCCTCTTTAGCCGTTGGAGGATTCTCAAGAGCAGCTCTTGCCTCCGCTTTGGGGCTTTGCTGTACCTGCCTCGGAGGAGAAAATGCGGCTGTGCATTGGGGCCTGGACTGGGTATCAAGCTTGCTTTCTTCTCCCTTTGTCATGGGATGTCTGGATCCATTCTTTAGCGGGCAGCTTTCCAGCTGGGATCTCAATGGTCATTTGGCACTAACAATGAGCCCTCTAGGAGCCCGGAGCCCTCCTTAAAAAGGGGGAAGGGAAAAATTCACAAGCAGCAACAATGGGGACTAGAGCTTTGTAAATGGTTTGCAGGGCCTTGAAAGAGAGGGGGCGGGGCAGGAGAGGCTGCCAGCTGGGATGCAGGGCAGCCAGGCCTCTGAGCAGGCCCATGGGGGATGGGCAAGGGGCGCAGTCCCATTAAGATGCACTGCAGCAGGGGCAACGTTCCCGGTCTATGCTCAGAGGGTCAGTGTGAGGCCAGGATGGGGGGGCTCTGGGGATGCCCTACACCCTGGAGCTCTCTTAGCTGGACCACCCCATGCCAGGAGACGCTGCTGCTGCAGGGGAAGGGAACGCATGAGGCTGGGGCCCATCCAAGAGATACTGCTGCCGCACGGGGTATCGGGGAGGCGGCCCCTTTAAGAGCTGGGGATGGGGGGTAACAGTAATAGGTGCGGTCCCTTTAACTGCGGCCGCCGCTGCCCCTGTCACTCGCAGGCTGCGTGCCCAGCCCCTTGGCGCCTCCCCATTGGCCGGCGCCCCGCGTGCTTGTCAGCTCGCCGCTCCCCGCCGCAGCATGTGCCTCCGCCAGCGAAAGAGTCCGTTGGCTCCGCCTCCCCGCGCGAGCCGGGGGCGGGCGGCGGCGGAGGGATCCGCGGGGCGGTCGGGATCACCTTGAGGCGCGTCGCGGGCGGGGCGGGCCGCAGAGAAGCTGAGACTCTCGGGGCGGACGGACGTGAGGCGGCGCAGCAGGTAACGGGGGAGCCGGCCCGGGCCCGCGGAACCGGGTCGCTGGAAGGGGGGGGCGGAACCCGCTTCCCCCCCCCTCCGCGGGGCGCGCTGAGCGTCCGCGGCCTGCGGGCAGCACGTGAGGCGCCGGGGGGGGGGGAGCGGCTCCCGGGGCCGGCGCGCGCCAGGCGGGACAAAGAGCCGCGCGCCCGGCCTGGAGCCCTGCGGGGGGGCTGCGCGCTCCCCGGCGGCGGGGGCGGGTTGCGCTGCGCAGCGAGCCGGCCCGCAGCGCTCTGCGCCTCCGAGCGGGTGCCGCTGTGCGCGGCTGCGGGGGGGGCGCGCGCTCTGCGGAGCCTGTTGAGCGGGCCACCCGCTCTCGCAGCCCCCGGGCTGGGGCAGACCTCGGGCATCGAGCCCAGCCCCCGGGCCAAAGCAGGACCGACCCGACTCACTCCCCAGCCGGTAACCTGCCGTGACGGAGTCCTGGCCCCGCGTTCCCGTGCACGGACACACGAGTGCCTCGCGGTGGTATCCTGTGAAACGCAGCTGGTCCCCTGTGGCTGAGTGTGACACACAACTGGTCCTCCGCCACTCCCCCGGACCTGTTACCCGTGCACTTGTACAAATGGCAAAAATCCAACCTCCCTGCTGCAGTGTGTCTAATGGGCCAACCTAACTGATAGGAAATGTGGGCAAACGTCATGAGTCATGTTGCTGCAGCAGGGAGACAGGTGTCTGTTGCGATTGTTCACCCCTGTGGAGGGGTAGGAGTGCAGGTAGCACTGCTCTTAACAGCCCTCCTGGTTGGCTGAGAGACCGCAGCTTCAGAGATGTTGGTCTCATCGGCTACAGTAACTGCAGTACAACAGCTGATGTCGTTCCTCTGGTCAAAAAACCGTTCTTGAATTAACTTTAAAAAATAACGAATAGTTTGGTAGCACTGGAAAGGCTAACAAAACATGTAGATGGTATCGTGAGCTTTCATGGGCACAATCCTCTTCTTTTGAAGTTCCTGAATTGTTGGCCCTGGATTTGAACCCTCTGCTTTCCTTCTGTGGGTTTTTTGGGTGGGTGATGTGTAAAAGTAAACTGAACATGCAAGTATCCCAAAAGAGAATTAAATACACCCTCCTAATTGTATTCATTAAACAAGATTCCGTTGTTGGTAAATTTAAAACTCCCTCTATTGATGGATGCTGAACTTTATAATGTACTATGCTCCTGAGGCAGACATATCTGCAATACATTGCCTTATTCCATACTTTTTGCTTTCTTTAAGATTAGGATCTAGCACCTCTGGAAAACAATTCTTGGTGTGGTTCAGATACATGGGTTTTCTTGCACTACCATTTGGGCCACTTCCTCTGCAAGAAAGTGCATACTTCTAAAGTGTAGCTAGCTAGCAATACTCACTACTTAATTACTCTTGCCTTTTAAAGTGTGTGGGGGTGGGGAGGAAAGAGAAGATAGGGCAGTGAAACAAGATAGAGCTGCTAAAAAGGGTTAAATGTAATTTGCTTAATCACTGTTCCTGGCTGCAGCTCCATGCTATAGAAGTTGCAAAAAGAAGATTGGATTCAGAGCTGCAAGGTATTTCAGTTTAGTGTTTCCAGAGGTGCAGTGGGTCAATCCTATTTGGGAGTAGGGCTTGAATTGAATGGAAAGGGAGTGTTCACTACCACTTCCCCTTATGAAGATCAGTGTCCTAAATGCTGACTTAGATGAGTATATAGTTCAATAAACTTGTTAGTGACTAACTTAGTCAGCTCTTCATTGCTCAGGCAAGCAAAGGCCCCATCTGAACTCTCCTGTGTTATGTCTGTGTAAACATGTCCAATTGATTTTGATATTCATCTGTATTTCACGAAAGACTATAAAAACCTTTGGAACATGTTTGAACCCCTCATTTTAAAGTCAGGCTTGCATGAATGGCGCTTTTGTTACTAACCAGTGGGAACTTCAATGCTGTCATCTCAGATTAATAAAAGTAGAGCAGCCTTTTTAAATGGTCATGGCTCTGGCATCCCAGCTCCTTGGGGATGGAGCACAGTAACAGAAAACACTGCTTGTGTCTTATTACCTAAGAATCAAATCTCTGTACAACCTGCTTATGGCTGCAGTGCCACTCAAGCATTTTGTGACTCTTTATTCCTGACATAGTGCTGCAGTTTGTAGGAGCAATCTTATTTGTGTTGCTGAAACCTAGCAGAACTAGAACTTTATTCAACTTCAAGAATCCTAGAATTGTATCTCCTCTACAGCCATATACCAAGGAAGATTGAAATGCAGCTTGCCCCTTGAAATAAAGAGCTTTTATGAACAGACCTGGCCCCTCTCTCCTTCCCCCAAAATAGCTCACGCCTCGCTAAGGTTATTATGATGATCTTTCATTAAAGAACTAGACCGATTTAGAGCTGTTCTCAAACCATGTTAGAACCTATTTGAGGGTTAGGGACACAATGCATGTTGAGGCAACTGTTTATACCTAAAAACTTAAACAGTCTAGTAGCATCTTAAAGACTAACACAACATGTAGGTGATATCATGAGCTTTCCTACTTCAGATGGAGTGTAGGATACCTGCAACAATCTCAATTCAAATTCTTCCAGCAGAAAAGTAAACATGCTGTGAAATCACAAGATACTTGAGGCTGAATGTTTATCTAGAAGGATACTTCTGAATTTTCTAGAGGTGAAATCTACAAATTCTTGTTAAAAGCTGGTATTCAGGTAGTCTATGCTATTGCATTGACTGCAGTATTGAGGTAATCTCCATACATAAAGATGCAGTTAGTCTAGATTGTTGTGCCTCTACTCCTGGGTAACAGTTAGATTTTAGGCTCACCTATTTGGTATACAAATACAATCTTCTGCTAGTAGCAGGCTAGGAAAGAGGCCTGAAACCTCTTAGTTACATAAAATCTAATGCTGAATCCCATTTCGCTAAAACTGTCGGGATGTATGGTCAAGACAAACCACGTGGGTGTCCTCTTTCCTGTCCTTGGACAGCAGCCTGCTCATATTCCTAGGAGGGGCTATATAGTCCCACCTCCTCTGGAAAAGCAGCAGAGCTTAGCTGCAGTGTGGTGTGATGGGTAGCACGTAGGACCAAATAGGACTGCAGTAGCAGCTAACAGCCACTACTGAATGATGTGCGCAGAAATACTTTATCTAGGTGGTGCAGTCAGAACAGCACATGACTGCCATATCTGTAAACCCAGCTAGGATTCAGATCTTCACTCTGCCAATAAATCTGTGCATTTGCATTTTGAAAGAGATTAGTAGCTTTAACAGTGAGTCCAGTGGCACCTGAAATTTGCTAGTCTTTAAGGTGCCACTGGGCTCCTTGTTTTTGCTGAAACAGAGTAACATGGCTACCTTTTGTTTGCTGATAACATGAGAGCATGAATTCTTGGATTTTTCTGAAAGCCTGCTTAACTGTTGCTTTAGTAACACCCAGTACAGATAAGAGTGTCTGGCATGTTATGTCTGCACCAGGACCACTAATTGTTTTTGGAGATGTCATGTGGTCTTGTTATCAGCATCATTCTCACTCATTAATCAAACCTGTAGTGAGCTTGATTTTAAGCTTGTCATATGACTTGGGCCTCAGAGGAGCATATTGAACTAGATCGAATGTTAATCTGGCAGCTAATCCATTCTCATCCAGGAAAAGTGCTGATGTCACACAGACGGCACTAGAGTGGTCCTCCCACCCATCCTTTCCAATCCAATTAACTTGTGCTCTGAAAATCAGACACATTAGCAGGACTGAAGATGCTGGTTTAGTCAGCTGTTTGATGAGAGTTGGTGTTTTAACAGCCATGTAGACAGAGAAAGCCCACTGACACTGTCTACACCAGCACTTGGTTCAGGATAACTTGCGTCACTCAAGGGCGTAGATGTCTGTTACCGCTAACTCAGGCTGACTCTGGGAATCTTTACTTGTTTCCTAGCTCTAGCCCTTAGAGATCAAGCAGCAGAGAACTTTTTTGTGAGCATCTTTGTATGCCTTTTCCCTAGAGTTCAGACTGACCGAGGACTCCTCTACACAACTTCTTCATGGGTGGATGGGGCAATCAACACAGCGTTTATCCTACATTGGCCCATTTAGTCTTGCTTAGAGATTCTTGATGGTCAGTGGAGCTGCTCAGGTTCACAAATTCACAGCCAGTGTTTTTTACACCTAAAGCAAAATTTACATATCATAGCATGAGACAGACACTACAAGTGAGAGCAATGCATGCAACAGTTCAGAAGCATCTTTTTTACAAGTCTGACACCAGTCTTGAACAATATTGTGAGGGTGAGTTGGTCTGATTTCCAGGTATGGATTGGTTAGTGGTCAGCTGGCGCCTCAGCAAAAGCTGGCACTAAGTTCAACAGTATCATAGAAAAAAAATAGCCACCAAAATGGAGCAGTCTTGCACAGTTGCCTAACAAGAGGGTTATCCTCTGCAAAAAACCATAGGGCAGTGGAACAGAATTTTTCCTTATCAGTAAAGGAGTTGGCAGATGGGTCCAAAACACAAACCTAGTTCTGGCATTTGTGTTGTAGCAAAGAATCAAAACGTGCTTTGGGGTGGAGGTGTAATGCTTAAAATATAGGTGCCCCTTTTAATCTAAGCTTTCATAACTTCTAGTACTACAAATGTTGGTAATAAACTACTTGCTCTTGAAGGACTGGTTCCTAAACACACCACTCTTCTCACCTCTGCCTTCCTTTCTTTACTTCCCTTGTACCAGTCCTGAGTTGAATAGGCTGTACGAGAACAACTCAGCATGACTGAGTAGCTTTTTGGTGTGAATACATTTGTATTCAGGACTAAAGGCCCATCGGATTTAAATCTTAATCTTCAGAGGCAGCAAAGCTAAAATCCACTGCATGAGTTGCCTTTTTTCCAGTATATAGCTACTTTCTGGCTCTCACAGGCCTAAGAATATACTTAAAACCAAAATACCCCACAGCTGAGTTGGGAAGTAGCTGCTATGTAAGTAACTTCATTCTGAGCCTGCGTACTTGTGCTTATGCCATGGGAAAACACCAGTGACTTAAAAATTGAGGCAAGATTATCTAGAATTTTGCACTTGGGTAATCTCAACTTCCCTTTCTTAACAGCTATATTATGAGATGAGACTATGAAGATTTAGGCAGGAAATGAACCATTTAGATGTATACTGTGTGGGCAGGTATCTTTTTGGCAATAGAGTGAAAAGATGCATGCAAAGAAATAATCACATAATCTTCCACCCTGTGGAGAGATGTTCTCTGATCCCAGACTAGCGAGGAATAGTGAGTGTGCCACAAGCAGCCTGCAGCACATTGGGGTTGCACCTGTGGCCTGCAGACTGTCTGCCCCCCCTTCTCACTTGCTTCTGGGGCATTGGAGCACTTGTACTCCCCCCTACTGGTTTGCAGCTGTTAAAGTTTTGGGAGGGAGAGGAGCAGGGATGGAGCTTGAATCAGCTCATTTGCAGAACTCAAGTGCTGGGAGAGAGGGGGAGGAGTGCAAGAGGCATGTGGGGAGAAATGGGGGTCAGGCTGTAGGTGCAACTCCAGTGGGTTGAATGCAAGCCCGCAGTTGCCCACAACTGTCTGAGGCCAATCACTTAAATCTTGCTGGCAAGCTGCAGTGTGGGTTGGTATGCACTTGGCTAACTTCTAGGGATGTGAAAGGTTAACTGGCTAACCAGTATGTGTCACCTTAATGAGCGATGCTTACTAGTTCTGGTTAACGATGGAGGCTGGAGCAGCTCCCCACTATTAAATGGGATTTTAAATCCCTACTAACTTCAGAGATGGCATTTTCTTCCTGGCATTGTTGAACCTAAGTGTAGGCTTCAAAAAAGGGAGTGTTAGGGACTGCCTTCTAGAATGTCATCGTGCTTAAATACCAGTGATGAATCCCCTCTTATAAAATCAATATCTGCTGTGTTTCCCATTACATGCATCTACTGGGATTTGATTTCCCTCCTCTCCTGTTCCTTTTAGTTAGCTGAGGGGCAATTTGACAAATCCAAACAGGTTGCTACTGCTTCTATTGCAAGAAATTTGGTTTAAGCTCTTCCAGTACTGAATAAGGGCTCTGTGTCTGTACCATTGTTGACCCAGTCTCTTTAATTTTGATGTTGCAAATGAAAGCAACGGAGTTCTGACCTCTTTTAACTTCTTGGCTACTTCTTGCAATAGTAGCACAAGAGGTTAACTCTTCAATGCTGCATATCCCAGGCCAGTCTTCATTGTAATATCCAAAGGAGCATACTGATTCTGAACAGACGCTGGAAAGGTCAGTGCAAATGTGAAAATGCATGTTGCCAGAAACATGTGAGGTTGGGTTGTATAATAAATCGGGGTTTACTGGTTTTATGTCCTAATTAAATCAGCCTCATTTCCTACTCTTATATAAAATCCATTGCCTAGAGCTACTATGCCCATCTGTATCTTGCAAAGAAATTTTAAACATAAATTGCTAAAAACAGCGCTCAAATCTTGATCTGCAGCAGAGTTCAGTGAATGTTTTATAGACAAGCACTGTAATTGGTACCAGGGAAGTACAAAAACATAGGGCACAATATTGCAAAACTAAAGCTACCTGCAGGCTTGTTTTAAAACAAACAAGTTTTTCTTTACTCAGTACGCAGTCAACCTGTGGAACTCCTTGCCAGAGGATGCGGTGAAGGCCAGAACTTTGTCAGGGTTAAAAAAAGAACTAGATTCATGGAGGATAGCCTTTGATGGACCTATTAGCCAGGATGGGTAGGAATGGTGTCCCTAGCCTCTGTCTGAAAGTGGGAGACAGGGGAGAGATCAGATGAGGATTGCCTGTTGAGATCCCTGCCTCTGGGGCATCTGGTATTGGCCACTGTCAGCAGACAGGATACTTGGCTGGATGGACCTTTGGTCTGGCCCAGTATGGCTGTTCTTATGAAAACACAATTTCCATGTTCTTGCTGGTGTTTTTTCTTTCCAGTTCTAATTTCCCTACCCCAGAAAAAGTAAGTTCACAATGGCTGATTGCTATTTCTGGCTCTTGAGTTGTGTTGGGAAAGATTGTTGCTAGTGCGATTCTGGCTTCATATGAAACTCTTCTTTTAAAAAGCAGTAATATCTTTATTGCAGAATGAGTGTGGCATACAGAAATGTAAATTAGAAGTTGCTTGTAAATGCCTGTTGGGGGTTTTCCATGAGGTGCTGGCTGCATTTAAAACACTTTATTATGCGCACTGAGGGGGAGGGGAAGTTTGTGACTCAGTAACAGCCTGGTAGCTACCAGGCTATCGGTTTCCATCTCAGTTGCTCATCCTTTGAACAGAATGAAATGAGATGCTTCATGCCATTTCCAGAATTGTCTGGCATTTGGATAGGGCTGCATATTTTGACTTACTGGTGTCAAGGGGCATAGGGAGAACTTTTGCAGCTTCAGTTCACTGCTCCTTAAAGCATTCAGTGATTTGACTTACAAGGTGCTACATAATATGAATGGCTGGTTAACTTGAACTCTTTGGAAGCTTACACCTGAAATCTAGGTTATGATGCCTGACTCTTGGGGATGTTTGGGAGTGAACTTGTGTTAGAGCAGTTGAGACTCAGCTAGTTTTTCTCCAACATCAGTCTTTAGTTCTAAGAATTGCTGCTCCCTCCTGGAGTTATTTCCTATTTTTGTAGTCAGGTCAGCAAGTAGGAGATGATTCAAACAAATCCGAGTACCAAAAAGCAGCCTCATCAGTTGCAGGATCTGGAAGTCTGACTTTTGGTGTTCGCGTGACTCTTCCTTTTAATGAAGAATTGTTTTGCATATCTAGAAAACTTGCATTAGAATGGGAGGAAGTGGTCGATAGGAAACTCATGTCTCTCCTCTCCTCCTATATTTACCTCTTCATGCTGATAAACATTTCAGCTAGGTATGCTGGAATAGTAGTTAATGTAAGGTTGCAATGCTGCTAACTTCCATGTGCCTTCATTTCTATCTCAGTGAGTCAGCACCTTCCAATGGCGTGGAATAAGAATACTTGCCAGGGTACACTGAGGTTTTCAGTAGCCTGCGTCCTTGCTGTAAAGTCTTCGTATCATAATGAGGATACAGTGAGTCAAAGCTGCCTTGTGAGAAACTGCACGTAGATGCTGGGAAATTGGAAGGTCTGACTGGCAGAGGTGGGTGAGGGAGGAGCTAAGCTTTGAGTGAAGCCTCTTAAGCATTGACCTCATGGGAGAGCACATGTTTAACATGTGGTGGTAGGATCACAGGCTACCTCTCTTCTGTGAGTGTAGGTGTAGTCGCAGTACCAATTTGAGTTTTTATGTCCATATCCATGTAATAACTTTGGCTGTAGAATTTACTTCTCTTTAGCCTCCATGGTCTGACAAAACTGAATGACCTGATTTAGCATATAGGCTGCAACTCACAATAGCACTTGACTATTACTGTAATATGGATTGTTACATCTAAATTACATTAAGTACTGGTTTTACAGGGAGTTTTACCTGCTTTTTCTGAATGTCCATGATATAGGATGTTCAGGTTGCTGCTATGAATGCCAATACGGGGGAAGTGGGGAATATATATATTTTAATAGTCAGTGGTTCAGAATAATCTGACTCCAGATAAACCCAAGTACCATGTAAAGTTGCTTAGTCTAAAAATATTACTGCAGAATTTGAGCTTTGCAGAAGTTAATAGGCAGGGTTGACTGGCAGAATTCCTGTCTTTTTACAGGAAGTCAGACTGCTCATAATGGGGCTGTGTTTCTTTGGTTAAGCAGGTTATACTCAGCATGACTTTTTTTGTCTACATAATGCAATGGGGCTGTATCCAACCAATTCCAACACTTCAGGGAATTTTCTAGGCATCAATGACGAACTTGGAATTTTTTAGGAGGGGAGGGGGGATTTCACTTTTCAGCACAGCCACAAGCATCTCTACAGTAGTGTGTAGATTAAACTGACTGTTGGTACCTGCTAATGCATAACAATACTCCTGTCATCAGAAGGCTATCTCCCAGACAAATATTGATTATGGGAATGGAGCAACCTAGAACAAAGAGGGAGATGTAAATGGGAGACCCAGCTGTTACACGGTACATAAGGCATGCAACCCCTATGAGGGAGGAAGATTAAAGGAAGTCCCTGCCAGAGGGATGTGGGAAAATGACCCCCAGGAATGTCCTGGGTGGAAGGCAGGGAGCCCCTGCAGCTAACTATAAAGTGAGATTCCCTTGTCCCCAGGCTATGGAACCTGAACCAGATGGCCTAACTTGGTCAGACTGCATTCCAAAAAAGCTGCTTATCTAGGTGAAGGTGGCAGATTTTTCCTGTCATAGTATATTGCTACAGAGCGTTTATTTTATTTCTAGATTCCAAGGCCAGAAGGGACCATTTTGGATCTCCTGTATAATACAGGCCATAAAACTTCCCCACAACCATTCTTACAGTAGGAATATTCTTTCAGAAAAGCTCCAATTTATTTTAAATATCAGTGATGGAGAATCCATCCACCCCAACCCTTAGTTCAGACTTAATGGCTCAACTTTTTGCCTTATGTCATCTAAATTTGTTGATCTTCAGGTTCTCTCCTCTGAACTGTATTGTGTTAGATTGCAAAGCTCCTCCTCTTCTGCAGGTAGGTACTTGGACTGTAATCAAGTCACCTCTCAACTTCCTATGTAGCTTAACAAAAAGATGGAGGGCTATGAATGTGTTTGAGGCCTTCTGGACGAAAAAGGCTATTTGGGTTTACCTAACATTCTACAACTACTCTCCCTTTCTCCTAGGTAAAGAATCCCAGCAGCCATGTCTAAGCACCACGATGCTTTCATCCAGACCCAGCAGCTGCACGCTGCCATGGCAGACACTTTTCTGGAGCATATGTGCCGCTTGGACATCGATTCAGAGCCAATCACAGCTCGAAACACTGGCATTATCTGTACTATTGGTAGGTAGCTCTTCGTGCCTGGGGCAGAGGACTGCAGCTGTCACCTGAAAACAGTCCAAAGATTAGTAGTGTTCCCACAAGATCTGTAGAATGGTGGACACGTGGATAGGAGTACTGTAGCTTCTATTAATGGCAGAGATGTCTAAGTGTGCAGCTAGACTGAGAATTGACCCTTCAGAGTCTGAATCTGTCACAGTGAAATGTTGTTCTAGCAATTGCAGCTGGTTTAACCCTTTCCCCATCACATTTAAATTGGCAACTTGAAAATGCAGTAGTGAAGGTGTAATGTGGTGGTATGTACAGCGGGCTTCAGCTATGGGAGTAACATGCAGCCTGGGTTGAAGAATCCTTCTAATACTTGGGAATTACCTTAGTTGGAGTGCGGCCAAACAAGGAGCCATCTGCAAGTGCGTGTATCTGAGCTAGTTTGAGAGCATGCATGCACTTTGCAGAAAGCCAAGAGACATGTTGCTTCATAACTATTCAAGTCCTTGTACAATGTCTCTGCACATCTGTGGTTCACCCCCTTTCTAGCTTGTGAAATAGCCCATAAACCTAGAACAATTTCTGATCTTGCCTTTGCCTTAAGTTTGTAACAAGCTTTTACCAATTGACAGTAATACTGTGATTCCTTTTGCCATCCTTCTAGGCCCAGCCTCCCGCTCAGTAGAAACGCTGAGAGAAATGATTAAATCTGGAATGAATGTTGCCCGTCTCAACTTCTCTCATGGAACTCATGAGGTAAGGACAGTGTGAATAAACATTTGTCCCGACTTGAGCAAAAGTGCTTTCATGGGGCAAGCTTTGGCAGTGGAAAGCTGATACTTAACTACAATGATGCACTTTCACAAGACAAACACCCATGTTCATTTTGTAAGCTCGTTACAGCAGTTGGCAAGATGCCTTACGGTTGGTACTTCTAGAGTCCAAACATACACAACAGAGGATGCTGAGCAAGGGAATGGAACGAGGGTGTGATTCCTCTCGCTGTGTACATGTGCCTCTGCCCCCAGATCTCAAGCTAGAATAGTCTGTGCCCAAACCTTCACCCTTAGGAGCCCGCAGGGGAGAATTGCTCAGCTCTAGTCTTGGTCTGACTTGATCTCCCCCAGCCTGAGAGCTGAGTTGTTTTCAGACCCAAACTGCCTCTTCCTCCTGACCCTGAGTCAGTGCCGTCCTCTCTAGCTGCTTCCTATCCCTTTGGTCAGCGTGGCAGCTTTGTGTGCTGGCTGCTGCAGGCCTCACTTCTGCTGGCCACCTACCCGCTGATGTGCTGCACAGGAACTCCTCGGCACTCACTCCAGCACAGGAAGATGGCATGGCTGACAGGAGCAGGGCGTGCAGCAGCAGCTGCACCAACTCTCCTGGCAAGAAAAGGTGAACAGATGTCCTGAGCCAGGCAAATTATTTTCAACGCTTGTTGTTAGGTCTTGGAGTGTTCATGTCCCGTTGCAGGCCTCAGGCTGGCAGCTCTAACAGGCTAAATAACACTGGTATTTGCCACTTGGATAGCTCAGTACACATGGCTACACCAAACTGCTAGATCTTGGACTCTTCCCTGGTTTCTGCCATAGATGACCACTGTGTCGAGAGGGCTGCTCTTCCATGTCTCTCGTAAGAAAAAAGATGGCGCTTTGATTGTGCAGAACATCGAATTCTCTTGGTCTAAATATTTTTCAGGCTACATTGAATCAACTTGCCTCTTAAAAGACATAAAGAAAAGGGGTGTGTGGGGGTGGGGGGTGTGTACACACTTCTTACAATTCCTTAAATGTGTTGGCAAATGCTAGCCTAGAAAGCCTTTTTTTCTAAGGGTTTTCTGTTTGCTGCAAATACTGAATAATGAAATCCAGACTTGTACTTGGCACTGCCAATGCTACTACCTGACACAGCTGGTTAATGAGTTTCAAGGACCTTAAACAAGGACTCAGCCTTTGGTTGCTGGTTGCCTATGAAGGAGTTGTCTTTTTAAAAACAAACATGAAACCTAAGTCACAGCTCATTACCAGGCATACTTTAAATCCTTTAGACTATTACTGAACGTTAGGCTGGACAGGAATAAAAAATTAGCACCATCCATAGGGGGTTGAACCATGGGTCAGTCTGGCCCACTATCTTGTCTTCCAACCAAGCCAGTTGATTCAGAGTGAATGAACTGAGCAAGCAGTCATTGAGTGATCATCCCCTTATGTTCACTCCCCACTTCTGGTAGTCGTAAGTGTAAGGGGCACTTGTTGCATGGGGCTGCATTTCAGTCAATCAATGGTTATTAGCCAGGATGGACAATCTTCTATGATTGATCCAGTTCTTTTTTTTTAACCCCAGTTAGCTTTGGGCCTTCAACATTCCCTGACACAGAGTGAACAGTGGTATGTGAGGAAGTATTTCTTCTTGTTAAACCTGCTTCCTATTAATGTCATTAAGTGACCCCTGGTTCTTGTGACTTTAATTCCCCTTGTCTTTTCAATAAAAAAAGACGGGAGCTTTTCAGCTCTCTCCTCATGCAAGTTGTTCCATACCCCTAATTTCTGTTGCCCTTCTCTGTATCTCTTCTCCTTTTAATGAGATGGGGTGACCAAAACTGCATGCAGTATTCAAGGTGTAGATTTCCCATGTACTTGTATTAGTGGCATTATCATACTTTCTGTCTTAATGGTTCTTCAAATTCCCTGGCTTTGAGTTCTCATAACGTCACTACTTCTGAGTCAGCGTAAGAGTCTGCTGGAATGGACTTAAGTTCCATTTCTGCCTCAGCCACTGGCTTTCTGTTAACATGAATTGTAGTCAGTAAACCCTGACTACTAAAATGAGCAGCGTGATGTTCAGGTGGTTTGTCCTGTCTTGGGCTGTGCAAGTAGCTGATTAATGCAGTTCCCCTCCTCAGAAGCAAATTCTTAGCTACTTCCAAAGTCCCGAGTCTCCTTTGCTTGTCTCACTGATTTGCAGCGTTGTGTTCCCTGACTGTTATGGAGCTAGTGTTCTGGCATATGAGCCCTGTTAAACTTGTGCAAGGAAGAAGGTCATAAGACATGCAAGCCATTTGTTGTGGCAGGCAAGCCCCCTCAGTCTATATAAATAGACTCCTCATTGTGACCTGGGAGGTGGAATTGATCCCATTCCCAAATATGGCTTCCCTGTAATGCTGTCCAGGGTCTCCATGTTGACAGTGTCCTTTAGCTTTCAAAATGTCAGGGTCTGTAGTGTCTACAGGATGCACAGTAACAACTTGGCCTCTTGCTCTCCCCTAACCTTTAGAGGGCATAGGATATTAAAACGAACACACACGCACTGCATAAACCTGAAATACTCAGCTTTTAAGTTACAGAAAACAAACTCAAACATTGGTGTAATATTGGTGGCTGGGCTTCCAAGAGGAGCCAGACCCAGAAGCTGACCATGTGTACAGCAAGCACAATTTCTTTACTTGGCTTTCTTAATCTCAAACACTTGCAATGGGATCTGCCCTTGGGAATGCTGTGCTGCTGACTTGGATGTATAGGGTAGTGCAGAGGTTTCCAGTCTTAAGGACAGCAAAGTTTCCTGACACTCTAATCTCTTCTCTCTTCTCCCCTCCCACCTCCCCCCCCGCCCCCAACACAACTGGCAGTTCTTCAACTTTAA